>NW_026692846.1:6534264-7206029 GCF_021218885.2 Marmota monax | reverse complement strand
ACATGCTGAGTTCCCCCAGAGGACAGCAGCCACATGAGGGACTTGATACATAGGGTACCTGGATTACCTTTGAAATCAATGTCTCTCTTGGCTTGTCTGCACTGATCACACTAGCCATCGACCTCCTTAATTTTGAGGGGTGTGTTCTAACAGGCTTCTGCCCACAGACGTCCTTTATTCTTCAACCCTGCATGAAGCTACTTCAATGAACTGTGGGATGAAACACTTCAGAATCAACCCGCACCAGAGCTACGTTTTCATTTGACCCTGTCCCCTACTGTTTCAGCCACTAATGAGAGCAAAGCCCCAGGCAACTAGACTGGAGGCACAGGACCCCAAATCCCCATCTCCTGATATGCATGGTGACCCCAACTCCAGCCCATTCCTATTATTCCTCTCCTGGACTCACTGCCTTAATGTGGAGGCCCAGTTATATTGACACACAAAGATTTAAATATTTGACATCACCCTCTTCCTGGGCTTTATGGCCCTCTCAAGATGTCTATGCAAGGACATCTTGCACTAAAAAAAATTTTTTTTTTAGCTGTAGATGGACACAAGAGCTTATTTTATTTATTTATTTTTATGGGGTGCTGAGGATTGAACCCGGTGCCTCACACATGCGGGGGGGCCCTCTGCCACTGAGCCACACCCCAGCCTGCACTTTTATTTTAATCATCCAGGAGCACTCTCTCTGACAGTCTGCCTCAGTCCTGTCCCTCCCTGTCTATGAAGGTAGCCTCTCACATCCAGAGGTGTGGTTCGATGCCTTTTCTTGACCTGACTGCCCTGAGCCGAGCAGCACTCCTCTGCCATGCCCTTCCCGCACGATGTCCTGTCTCATCTTGGTCCCAAAGTCATGGACTCTGTGGACCCTGGAGTAAACCTCTGAAGCCATGAGCCAAAAAGAACTTTCCCTTCTCTATCTTGCTCTTGTCAGTCTTTGATCACAGCAATGAGAGGTGGCTAACACACCGATCGTCCTTCCAAGCTGAAACTCTGACCCCTTTACACACTGACACTCGTTTCCCACCACCCTATTCTCTGTCTCTGTGAGCCTGAGTACTCCAGGACCGACCTCGTGTGTGGAATCATGCAGCGCTTGCCCTTCCGCGCCTGACTTAGCTCACTTAGCCTGGCGTCTTCAATGCTCATTCGTGGCATAGCAAGTGTCAGAGCACCTTCTTTTTGGAGACATTGACAGTTCATTACAGCTACCGCATTCAGTCTATCCATTCATCTGCCAATGGACATTTGGGTGGTTTCCACCTTTGGCTATTGTGAATAGTGCTGCTGTGAGCATGGGGGTACAGTATCTGTTCACATCCTTGCTTGCAACCCTTCTGGGTATGTTCCCAGAAGAATTGCTGGATCATATGATACTGACCTTTAAAACACACACACACACACACACACACACAAACACACACCAGATCCAAAAGAACAAGTATACAGCCGACCAATACATTCTTCCACAGGGTTGTGGGTTGAGTCAGAGACATGAGTATTGGCAGCCAGTGACAGGAAGTCCCTCAGCCAGTAGGATGGAATGTTAAGTGATTCTTACACATGAGGTTTATTAATCTTTAGTGATACAGGATAATGCTTATATTTCAATGAAGTATTAAAATGCAATAAAATTGTGTAGATTCAGAATGAAGTCTGAAGCCAATGGGAACGGGCACCTCCTGTGCCCCACTCTTCAGGAGGGAGGTCTGCTAACTGGATCAGTCAGATTCCAGGTTGCTGATTCGCTGCACTCTAAAAGTCAGGACCCAACTGTGACCCTACTGCTTCTTTCTCTTTTCCTTACTGAATGAATTCTTCCTCTCATTCCTCCCTTATGCCTGCAGCAGAAGCAGTAATAGACACCTTTCCTTGACTTGCAGGTGATGACCAAGCTGAGGGGTTTGGAGCCCATATCAGCTGGTAATAAAGTATTATATTAACTCTTGCCTTCCACAGCTCCTGTGTGCAGATCTCCCCCGTGGAGAATGCCCATGATCTGACATTCAGATGTTCCTGCATTTCTTGGGCACAATATCATGCTGATGACACTGAATAGCACCCATCTCAGCTTTATTCCTTTATTCAACACATGTTTATTAAGCACCTATTATGCAGCAGGCACTGGGAATACATCTGAGAGTACAGAAGACAAAAACTGCCAGCCTCATTCAATTTCTCTAGAGCAGGTGGAAATGGCACTGAAGCAAGGGTTTGAGAGGCAGAGTACAGGCCAAGTGGGCTCTAGCAATGGAGAAGTCGGGACAGAAGGAAGGGCCAATGTGAAGGCTGGGCCAGGACAGGGCCTGATGATAGGAGCTGGGACCAGAGAGGACTTGCAGGCCTTGACTGGACTGACCTTTACTCTGACGGAGGTGGGGGGACTTGGGAGATGGACACAGACTGTGTCTGTTTACAACAGTGCCCCCTGGCTGCAGAGTTGAGAACATGCTCTAGGGGGCAGAGGCCAGAGCAGAGGCCAAAGCAGGGAGGTGAGGGAATGGCTGAGTCAGCAGCAGTGGGTAAGGAGGAGGCCTCAACTCTGGACTTAACTTAGAAGGCAAAGGCAACATGGTCTTGTGAAGGACAGGGGGAAGAGTATGACAAAAAACAACTTGCATCTGGACTGGGATGGGAAAAACTGCAGGGTGTGCAGGTTTGGAGGGCAGCCCCTCATCTCACCATAAATAAACCAATGTGTGTGTGTGTGTGTGTGTGTGTGTTTGCAGTACTCGGGATCGAACCCAGGGTACTCTACCACTGAGCTACATACAACCCAAGCCCTTTTGATTGTTCATTTTGAGACAGTCTCACTAATTGCTGAGACAGGCCTTGAATTTCTGATCCTCCTGCCTCAGCCTCCTGAGTAGCTAGGATAACAGTTGTGTTATCCTGAGGAAGCCAACTATTATTTACAGGAGTATTACTTGGGAACTGCAGTAGGGCTCTGCTTCTCACTAATGGTGTAGATCTGATCCTATCGTCTAACCACCTGAGATTCCATTTCTTCATCTGTACTATGGGAGTGATAGTAACTGTCTTACAGGTTTGCTGTCTGGGTTGACAGTAATTTGGCAAAGCATCTTGAATGGCACCCAGAACAAGGGAGAAGCTGATTAATGTCAGCTGAATGAGTGTGTCAATCAAAGCATGTGGGAATAAGTGATGACTGTGAAGCAGGGAAGGCCAGAGGTGTCACCCTGTGTGGTCACTCACTCTGTGCGTTCAGAAGCAGGACATTGGGAGGAAGCTGGGATTCCTGTTCAGCCAACATTCTGCACATGGGTGTGTGGCTTTGATGGCAGATTCTAAACCTGTGAGAAAGTGGGAAAGAGTTGGTGGGTTTCTTATCTTACCTAGTACGGTGATGGGCCATGAAGATGAGGCAGCAGTTGTTCTTATTTCTTAACCAATGTTCCAGAAAAACGAAGGCAGGTTGTTGAACTAAACTGTTTCTACCCTTCTTTCCATTGGCATCCAGGGGAGCTTGCAGCTGGCCCAGTTTGTTACCAAATAATGAGATGGATTAAATGATCTACCCAAACAGTAGAGGGTTGTTTCCTTAAGGGCTCCCGCCCTGTTGTAGATTGTTCTTGTATCCCATGGAGCATCGAGCCTGTAGGTGGAGCAGGTGCTTAACAAATGCAGGGGCAGGAACCTTCAGGAGCAATGCAAGACTCTGGGTCTCACCCACAGCCTCCACTTCCAGGTGGAGGCCATGCAGCAATTGCAAATGGCAACACCTGACGTGTCAGAGCCTAGAGAGACCAGGGTGTGAGCCCATCTCCATCCCCCAGCAACCCAAGGAGATACTGGCACCCCTCCTTTCAGATAAAGACATGGAGGAATGAGCGTGAAATGATTTGTCCCACTTTGCTCTGTTCCTATGAATGAAAAGTCAGGATTTGAGCGGTGTTTGCCTGACACTTCCCATTGCATCAAGAGAGGAGAAGCCTCATCTCCACCCAAATGACTATTTCCTCAGCAGCCAGACAGAGCAGCAGGACCAGATCAGAGTCCTAATCCAGCAGCAAGCCTGGCTCAAATCGGGCTCTACGTCTTGGTTGTCTAAGTGGCTGGAGGGCACCAGGAGCTGATGCAGGCACTGTGCAGAGCGACAGGGAGAGGAGACAGCCTCTGTGGTGCTGCAGTCTGGGTGAGTGGAGCCTGAGAGTCATCCTGTCCAGAGCTCTGTAGCCCCGCCAGCTCAAGAGGAGAGGGAAGGACAGAAGGGGCAACGCTTCCCTGCTCCTGCGTCCCCCTGAAATGCTGAGGTGCTCTGCTACTTGGGGTTGGAGGGAGACAAGAATGGGTGGGTGTAGAGAGAGAGGGAAGGAACAGAAAGAAATAGAAGGAATGGAAGGAAGGGAGGGAGAACAGAAGGAAGGGAGGAAAGAAAGAAAAAGAGAGGGAGGGAAAGGTGATGAGGCCACCATGGGGACATCTCAGAAGAGAGTCAGTGCAAGAAGACAGTATTGGGGGATCTGAGGCACATGGCAGAGATAGGTACAGCTGTGGCACCATGACTCCACCCATCGTGGGGGTCTCTCTGCAGGCACACTACAGGGCGGGGGCACTGAAGGATCAGATGCATGATGAGAAAGGCACTTCATGTTAGAATAATGGTGTTGAGACCCTGCCAACAGACCTTCAAGTGTAATTTTGATTAATTACTTGCAGACTGCAGAGAACTTACTCTGTGACCAGACCATTGACAATACCATTCTATTGACACTGCTACCTCATGAAATATGGATTATTTTAGACTATTTCAGAAAGCTCTTCTGCATATAGATGCTGGTTACATAGATATTAAGACAAGCATAGCTCACCTGGCTGTATTTTTCTTCTCCACAATCTCACCCCCATGGGTCTTCAATCAATTGTTTTGTCTTGCAACTGCACCTGTGAACATGATGTTCTATTTCAGGAATAAATCATGTGGTGGAAGAAGAATGGAGTTTCTTAAATATTACAAGAAAACATGTATGTGTGTGTGTGTGTGTACACACAGATGGGTAGATGGATGTAAAGGATAAAAGTAATTCCCCAAGGAAGTCACCATGATTTATAATTGCATCAGGAAAAAAAAAGGAAAATATTTGAGGGGTATGCATCTGAGTGGATTTAAAAATTAAGTCCATGCACTGCCTGAGACAGAAAGACCTTAGCAGCACCCTGGCTCAGCCGATCTCTGTGAAGATGAGCTGGCCAAGGGGGACAGGTGCGTGGCGCACACAGCAGGTGAGAGGAGCAGCCTGTACTGGGGCAGGGGCGACTGCACCTGCTGTCTGCTCCCAGCCTCCCTCCAAGAGCCGTGAGCACTGGCCACACTTGCCACCTATGCCATGAGGACTGAGGCCAAGTGACCCTGTCTAGCCCCTCACTTTCCTGACCACCTGATGGAAGCGGTCACTGCTGTTCCTCACTCAGGGCGTTTGTCACCATTAGTAAGTCCCATACTGGCCCGTGAGCTTAGTCATTTAACACGCCTTCCCCAGGGGAGGAGAGGAGGTGACCCCACATGCTCCCCCTCGGTGCTCAGCACGTGGTCCTCGATAATTTGTGAATGACTGAACAAATTCTAAGGTAGTGGAGGAACAGACAACCACCTGAACTTCCTAAGTATCAGCTACTGGAGGATAAAAAACATTACCCGTGGATTTCAATTTTACTCAAATAGATGTGGAGTTTTTTATAAGGTAATAGCCTTTCTGGACCTGACATATACAACACACTACTAAGTAATTCAACACTTGTTTTCACACTCATAGTTGTTAAAGCCCCAAGACTTGATGCTTCTCTTGAGTTCAGGGAAAGAATGCCCTGTCGTAAAGCCTGCCCCACATCTACCCCCGTAAAAGTTCTCTATTAGCTATAAATAACTTTTTCTGAATGCTGAAACTAGTTACTTATAACTAGTTTTCCTTTGCTTGGTGTTTGAAACTATCAGAGCTCAGGAAATAACAGTCCAGTATAAATATGTTGGATACGAAAGCATGCAGGGTTTAAATAGCTCATGTTTAAGGTACACTTTTATCCTATGACATGAAAAGAACTGGCACTGACTCGTGGCTATGACAGTGATGAGTCACTTGTTTAGGTATTCATATAACACTTGCTGCATGCCTATGGACTTTGGCTCCAGAAAAACATAGCCCTGTGGTAGGATGGACAGCAATGTGCATGGGGAAACTCTCAGAGCCCTGGAGAGGCCACTTCATCCAGGGCAGAAAAATGTGGCTGTCCCACATCGCGGAGTCAAACTCAAAGCTGACAAACATTCACAAAGCTCCCAGTCTCTAGGCTAGGTACCAGGAAATGACGACTTCATCACAACACGATGAATGTTTTATCAGGGGAAGTTTTAAGGATTCAGAATAATTGAGAGGTCTGTTATAAAAGCAAATGTGAGACAGCTGTGGTGGCCGGCACCTGTGATCCCAGCAGCTTGGGAGGCTGAGGCAGGAGGGTTGTGAGTTCAAAGCCAGCCTCAGCAACTTAGTGAGACCCTCAGCAACATAGTGAGACTCTGTCTCAAAATAAAAAAGAAAAAGAAAAAGGGCTGGGGATGTTGCTCAGTGGTTAAGCACCTCTGAGTGCAATCTCTGGTACCAAAAAACAAAAACAAAAACAAAAAGGCAAATTTAACACCTTGGAGAAACTATTCAATGACAGCAACATCCACTCACCTTGTGCCTCACAGCGCGTTTTAAGGACTGTTTAGAAGCAACTTCTACAGCACTGGGGTTCAGAGTGGACTTCACTTGAAGGAAATTGCCCTCAGATCATTAAAACTTAAAAGCTCTTCAGCAGAAGTGCCATTATTTCTTTGGAGTATGATGTTTTATTCCTCCTTATGTTTCAGGAAATCTAGAAAATAAATCATCAGTGCAAGAGCAATTTGTATGGATTTTCCAAACCCACTCTGCATGGCTGTTTGATTTGATGAGAAGCCTACTTTTTCTCAAGGAGCACATGAACTTACCATAGCAGTTATCATGTGCTAAGCACCTACTGCATGCAAGCGATTTTTAAAATATGATATTACTTAACGTCCATATTTTTGTGGTATAGGTATTTACAGTTGGGGAAACTGAGACTTAGTAAAGTGAAGTCACATGATGCAGGCTATCACACATCTTGGAACTGGAAAGCTGGGCTCTAAAGTTGATGTTTGTTCTGCTATGCCTCTGCTGTAATTTGGATATGGCTTGAGTGTGTCACGCCATGTGTTGGAAGCTTGGTCCCTGGTCTAGTGGTATTAAGGGGTGGTGGAACCCTTAGGAAGTGGGGCCAAGTGGGAGGTCTTCAGGTCATCATGGGCACAACCCTTGGAAGGGACTGAGGCAGTTCTTAAGGAACCCTGGTTATGTCTTGCAAGATGGTTGCTATAAAGGAACAAAACTGCCTCTCCCCACCCTCTGACTTTCTGTCTGCTTTTGATCTCTTTTGCATGCACACATGATGGCATCTGCCACAGGCTCTCACCAGACGCTCAACTGGTGGGACTACCTGATCAGAGACTTTTAATTTCCAAACTATAAACTAAGTAAGCCTCTTTTCTTTACAAATCCTCAGGTATTAGGTCCAGCAACAGAAAGAGGTCTAATTCAGCTTATACAGGCTCTTAGGTATTAGCCCTTCTTTCAAAGTAGAAAAAGAGCCTTCTTTCTTACACATGCAAGAAGCATCATTGCACATTGCTTAGCTAGAAAAAAGAAACCTGCTAGACACGTGGTTTCACATTCATTGATGCTTCATTAACTGATGATACCATCCTGGAATCCAGTCCCCAAACTAGTCCTTGTCATTCAGGGAGTCTCAGGATGAAAGGCAGAAGGAAACCACTCCACTTACTGAGTTGCTATTGTGGTCACAGGGATATCTAATACAGGAATCACCCCACTTCATAGAGAGAAATGGGGGCTCATGAAAGGCGAAATAACCTGACAACGTCACATGTAAGAGAAGCAGAATTCCATTTCCAGTGTACAGATGCTGTTGTCCATGATCAGGGAGTCTTGGCAGGGCTTTGTTTTGTCTGAGATTAAAAAAAACAAAACAAAATCTTCTTTGGCTATGGAATGCTAAATAGTGGATCTGAGTGAATTGTATCAATAAATGACCTCTTGATTTTGCTGACTTAAACTCTTTCTCTTTCCTGGACAAATGCAGTTTTGATTTGACCTTGGCTCTTAAACCAGAACCCAACACTAAGGAAATCAATCAACTGGGAAAAATTGTTTACTGAATTGAGATTGTTTTGTCTATTTAAGAAACCTTTATAAAGCACTTCCTATGTGCCTCATCCTATCCTAAACACTTTCGGATTTTAACTTAAAAATCGTCCTCATAGTAACCCAGTGAAGAGGTTGCACAGTTTTCTCTTTGCACAATTGAGGAAACTGAGGTGTGGAGACATTAAGTAACTAGCTCAAGGTCACACAGCCGAGAAGCAGGCTCTTTAGGCTGTGATCTAAACTACCAAGTGGCACGATCCTTGGACTAAGCCCCATTATTTCTTGGGTAAAGCATGGGGGTGTGGTTTCTGTGATTTCCTTCTGAGGACAAAGAGCCCCCCAGTATGGACCCTGTTGTATCCTTTGTACCTGCTGCTATGTCCAAAGTACTTGCCTCTCATGTATAAAGGGGAAAGAAGAAATCCCTAGCCAGGCTTTTGGAGGTGAGGAGGGCGCTGTCCATGGGCTTGGTGCTGACCATTCCTGCCCTTCCCTAGGGGGAAGGAGGAAGAGATCCCGCATGGACTGAGCTCACCTGTGCACTCAGGCTTCACCACAGTGGGGGACGGTGAGTGCTTTTCATGTCACAGCTCATTCAGTGCTCATAACTGCCTTACATGGTGGGGACCACTTCCTTTCATTTGTAGATGAAAAAACCAAGAAACTGAAAAATTAATTAGTGCAGAGACATAAAAAAATCAAGAGTCAGCGCTGATATTTGAACCCATACCTGCTCTCTGGAAAACTTGAAGTCTCTGCTTGGCGTCTCTAGCTTCCAGGGGGTGGTAAAGGTATAGGGAACACACCACTTCATTCAGTGTTCACAACCAGCCAGCAAGGCAGCCGTTTCCCCCAGGACAGTGTTTAGGGAGCAGGTTCAGAGCAGCCTGGAGCTTGCCTAAGTCATGTGGTCAGTGAGCCAGAGAGGCATGGTGTGAAATTCTGGGCGACTCAAGGACCTCTATGCTTTCCTTTTTGGGGGGGGATTTTTTGTTTGTTTGATTCAGTGCTGGGGATTGAATCCAGGGGTGTTTATCCATTGAGCTACATCCTTAGGCCTTTTTAAAATTTTTTATTTTTGAGACAGGGTATGGCTATGTCACTTAGGGCCTCGCTAAGTTGCCCAGGCTAGCCTCAAACTTGCAATCCTCCTGCCTCAGCCTCCCTAGTTGCTGAGAATACAGGTGTGTGCCCACACTGAGAGAATCTATGGCACATGAGGCCTCTCTGTCTCTCTGCCCACTTAGCCAGAAGCCATGTGTATATGACATCAAACATCAAAAGGAGAAAAGAGAACCCGATCAGCAACCCAGCAGTCAGAGCTGGATATTTAAGGCGACATAGTTTTCTGTGGCTCACTGCACAGTGGTGTGGCCACTGTCCTCTTGCCCCTCTGAATCCTCTCTCCACCCGTCAGCCCAATCCTGTGGTATGGGAGGTTAATCACGATGGAACACATCAGTCAGCTTCCCCTGAGCACAGGCTTCCTTTGGACTCAGCCAATGGGAGGCACCTGAAGGTGGACTGAGGGTAGAAGAGTGAGGTTGGGTGTTTAGTCCCCGGATCTTTTGGGGGCCCACCTCCGTTAGGTGGGGCTGTTCTCCCACATCCACCACTAACTTGAGACATAGGAGGTATGGGAGGGAGGCAGAACCCCTCCCTGTTTTTTGCCAGAAAATTTGACTTCTCGCTGAAAACACAGCCTGTGCAGGAAGGCAGCCTGGTCCTCTGTCCCACTGTCCCCTCTGTCCTATTCCATGGGCCATAGTCAGCTACATTCTAAGATGTGGGGCCACAGTGGAGTTCCTTTGAGCACCTAGGGCTAAGGCCACCAATTGGAGCCACACAGCCTGCCCCTAGCCAGCTGGGTGCCTTGGGGCAAGTCCCCACTTTCAGACCTCTGTTTCCCCACTTGTAAAGGGAAGGTAGCACCACTCCCCATTGATGGTGTCTTTCCCATCTCCATGAGTTCAATGTCAGTACAGTGGGAGGCCAGCCCTGGATGGGCACAGCAAAGGAAGAGTGTCAGTAAAATGGCACTGTCCCAAAGAAAAATAATGAGAGCCACCTGGATAACTAAGTTTTTAAGAAGCCAGTTAACATTGTGAAAAGAGCCAGGTAATCAGTAACTTAAAAATATTAATAAGAACTTACTTTTTTTGCTCATTTTTTGCAGCAAGTCTTTGTAAACTGGTATTTTGTACCTACAGCACATCTTAACCCAGTGCAAAAGTTTTCAATAGTTAAAGTAAAAAGTATAGTTTTGGTCTGACCAAAACTACAATATTTTATTTAATGAAAAAAAAATCGGATGCTGCTTCTTTTTTAAAATTTAAATTCAATTGACTAAAATTAAATAACATTAAAAATAGTTCCTCACTAATGCTAGCCCCACTTAAAACACACACTAGCCACATGTAGCCAATGGCTATTGTATTGAACTGTACTGAGACGAAGAGATTCATGGGAAGAGAAGTTGTCTGTGCTTAACTGAATGAATGTGTTCTTGTCTTATCCCAAAAGTAAGTGCCCAGGGCTTGTGTGTGGCTGCAAGATGTCATTACCATGCCAGACTCCTTCCATCTTTCTGCCTCACTGACTTAGGGTGGCAAAATGAATTCCCTCTTCACATGCTGAGTACCATTGTACAGAAGAACTTACCTTATTATTCAGGGATAACTTACCATGTGGAATTTTGCATAGACCAGTGTGGTTTTTATAAATGAAAGTTGCTGCTGTTAGTAGGCAGCAGTTTCCAGTGAGAATAGGGAGGGAGAGAGAGCTAAAGGGGTTGATTCTGAGCCTGCACATTCCTGCATTCCTTCATCTGAGAGGGGAAGCAGTTGGCAAGGTTGCCTAAATATTGCAAAGTACCCTCCCTCTCTCCCCACTAACAACAAATGAGGGGTTATATATTGCCCTGGCATAAATACAGGAAGAGTAGGGTTAATGGCTGAGATTATTGAGAAGGCTAGTGTCATGTTAGAGAACACAAAGTAAATGAAATCTACAGTGATAGGGAGTCCACAGATGGTCACTGATAGGTTCACTTTCGTTTTGGAATACTGTTTTATAATTCAATGATCTTGCAAGAGTACACAACTTCAATTTTATATCTGTTGTTTTTCCACAGTCATTTTTATTAGGTTTATCTCTTCATGTTTTAACTAAAGAAAAACACAAGCACAAGCCAGCATTTTTATATGAGACCCGGATGTGTTCACTTTAGCAATGGACTTTAAAAACTTTATCACCCCCTTGGTAGCTGTTCAAATATGGAGGGTAACTTGATACTGCCAGAGATATTTTGTTCCTGATTATTTTGTCAAACTCAGATATGTGCAGTTTTACGGTTAAAAAAAAAAAATCTACTAATGCGGATGGAATTGTATTGTGTATCTTTCTGTGCTTCCTGACAAGAAATAGTGGGTTAGGAGATGGACATGGGTATTTTTACTACTCTGGCAATAATGTTTTACATTTCAACAGTGCTTTTCAAATCACAGCACCAGGGGTGGTGATAACCTGATGCATTGTTGAACTACAGCAAGTGCTTCAGCAGTCCAGCAGCACATATCAACTTTTAGACTAGGAAGCAAAGGATCGGGGTGGCTGCTGCATCAAGGAAAATAATAAAATACATTTCTATGGTGGCTATATCTGAGAGCTCAGAGCAATTTGCAGGATTTTCTCTGCAAGTCTTCATTGTTCTCATCAGATCTCAATAAAACAGGGAGAGAGTAACTGTTGTTAGCCACCCTTTACAAGCTCAGAAATACAGACACAGGTTTGGATCTGGAAAGATCACCAGGTCAGGCGGTGATGGGGTCAAATTTGGGGTCCCTCTCCCCTCTCCTGCCTGGCTCTTCTGTGCCCACCTGGCTGCTGCGGGGCAGCCAGCTAACTCTGGACATGTCAGAAGCTTCCCATTATTACTTTTGCGTGTTTACCTTTGAAACAGAGAAAGGCTTACCACTGAGAAACACTGCTCCTCTCAGCTTTCCTTATTCTCGAGATCTCTCTATTCCTCTGTATCTTTTACTTCTTTTGTTCTCTTTTTTCCTTCTAGTTTTTTGTTTTCCCGTTTGTCTTTACCATATCCCTTTTTCATTCTCTTTGACTTAAGATCACATTTCACTATCCTTCCTCCTGGGGGTGCATCGCAGTCCTACTGGGGCTCCTTTTCCTTGGAGTACAAACAGCTCAAACCCAGAGGTTATCTGCTGACACTTTCGGGGACATGCGCTTCCAAACTTGGCCACAAGGGGGTGTATGCGCAATACCTGTGGTTTCTTAGTGCTGAACAGAAGGATGGCTCCGGCTCTGGTCAGTCACAAGAGGAGCTGGACTTGCCATGCATCAAATCAGGAGAGGAGGGCACATGAGAGACAGGAGGCTAGGTGTCTCTAGGTGTGTGAGTGACAAGGCCCAAAGGTCTCTGGTTCCACCCATCCTTAGATTGAGAGTGATATGTAAGTCGTTTGTCTGTGTGTGTGTGTGTGTGTGCACATGCGGGAAAAACTGGTGGTTGTGAGCTGTCTGATCTGAGTTTCCTTCCATATATAGTTCTGTATTTTGAATGTAAGTTTTCAGAGATTATTGAGCCAAGAGGAAGGAAAGTGAAAAAGCTTTAAAAAGGACTTAGAGCCTATGGCAAGTTGGCTTCAGCTTCAGCTTCGAACTCAGTGATCCTGAAAGATCTCTCCCTGTCCTCTCCCTGTGCCCAGAGATGTGATGGCTAATGCAAGCTTGCACAGCCAGGAAGCAAGATGAATTGAGTTTCTTGGGTCCTTGGCACAGTCAGAATTGGACTTCCCCACCCTGGTGCTGCAGGTGTGGAAGTACTGGAGTCAGGTTTACCAGAGGAAGGGGAAGCTTGTGGTGTGAGCAGCAACCTGAATAGTCAGGAAAACCACCTCATAGGCACATGCCTGACATTTGGTGTACCCTCTGATCACTCCTAGTTGTTGCTGCAGTTGGTGACTTACTGTGCTTGGTGTCTTTCCCTAAGACTGTGGGAGATAGAGGCAGCTGAGAATTCTGAAGGACAGTGCTGTGGTGGTGGCTGGTTAGGGCTGGGGGTTTGCTGTGGTCCCTGAGGTGGCCTGGAGATGATGGGTGAGTTTGTTTTGGGAGGTGCCCCTTCTCTTGCAGGGACCGAAAGGCTCCTGCTGACATGGATCTGGGGACAAGGCAGCCTGAGTTCCTTATGGCAGTTTAAGGTCTATAGAGTTCAGGGTAGATACCAAGTATACAGACAGAAACTACAATGGCCCAGTGTCCTAGGCCTGGACTGGCTTTGGAGAAGTCTGTTATGTTCATGCTATCTCCCCTGTTTCCAGAGCAGACTTTGAAGATAGTAGGTGCTCAGTGAGCACTGGTAGACTCTGGACAAATCTCTGGCCTGGAAGCCAAGGACCTGCATTTGACTACCAACAGCTGCTCACAAGAAAATCACTTTCCCCAAGACTCAATTTTCTCCTTTTCAAGAGGACCACAGGGCTAGAGCATGCAGGATGGCAATCTCACACCAGCAGAGTGTGCAGCAAGGCGTGCAGGTGCCCTGCATCTAATGGTTCAGCCAGGTTGGTAGGTGGAGACAATTTCCTGATCATCTCACAGAGACATCCGTCTCCTTCCTCCCTGGAGGACCTAGTATGGGCATTCACAGCGCTGGGCACCTGCCCTTTTGGAAGGTTCTGTGAGAAGGAGGGTCTGGAGCAAAAGATTCAATGCCTTTGCTGTCAGCTTCCTGGTATACAACCCTCCTCCCCAGCTGCTGGCGGGACAACTCTGCCAACTGTTTGCATGGGGGCGGGATGGAGAGCCAGTCTCAAGTGTGCCTGATTGCCACCTGGGAAGGCAGAACTAGGAAGGGAGAGAAGGAGGGAGATAGCATCAGGCAGTCCTGGGATCACCCGTTGACAGCTGTGGGACATTAAGCAAAATATTAAACTTCTCCCAGCCTTGGTTCCTTGCTATGTAAGGGGTGATAAATAGAATCTTTCCTGCAGGATGTCAAGAGAACTGTATGCAAAGCTGCTAGCCCAGTGCCTGGCACTTAGTAAATGCTTCATAAAAACAGTGATTACTCAAGGTTTGGACTGTCAGTGGGGCAGAAGGTCTAATTGGAAGATGTAGAGGGAGAAGAGCTGTATGAAAAGAGAGTCTCAGACCAGTGTTCACAGGGGAGAGGCTGAGCATCTGGTCCCCATTTTCCTCTCCTGGGGCTCATCCCATACACTCTCCACCCCCCGCTTCCTCCCTTTCCAAGCAGCTGTCAGGGAATCACACTCTAGAATGCAAGTTCTGTGAGAGTAATATAAGCCAGAGGTATGGCATTCCATTCAGTTGTAAAAGGAGAAAACATTTCCCTGTGAATCTTCCAGCTGCCCTCCCGAACTCCTGGCATAACCTGAGTATTGGAGGTGTACATCTAATACTCTGACCTCAGGCTAATCAACAAAGCTGGCAAGCTGGCACAGCATCAGGGTGGAGCTGGACAGCAGCCACCCACCCTCCTGCCTTACCAGCCTCTAGGCTCAGGGACAGAAACGGGTGTCCTTAATTCTCCCTTAGTCTGCTGCGATCATGCTCCACATCCAGCAGTTCAGCAGTGAGGGTACCACAAGAGATGTTTGCCCAGAGAGTTACAGCTGGAGGAAAGATGAGTGCAGATCCCGAGAGCAGACATTAAGAGGAAAAAGAGAAGAACAGCTAAACATTCTTTATGTGTTGGATACCGGGGTATTTCATCATGAGTTAACATATTTGATCATCATGACCCTCTTGTTAAATAGGTTGTCTTCTCCACTTTACAGATGAGGGAACTGAGGCACAGGTGACATAACTTGCTCAAGAATCAGCTGAGCAGCACCAACCACCATGCATTTAACCTTCTCTTTTGACTTTCTCTGGAAGTTCAGACCAAAGAGATGCATGAGGCTTATTCTTATTAGGGACTTTGAAGTGGCACCTCACCTAGAATCAGGTCAGACCAAGGCTGGAGCAGGGCATCAGGTACTTGAAAGGCCACAGCTGGCTGGGGCTGGTGGTGGAATTGAGCACCTTGGACTCCTTAGAGATTCAGAGCACAGGGGCTGTCTCAGTGCCATGAGGTTTGGCCCCAGGCCACTGGCTAGAGCAGCATGCCCCACCTCACTCTTTCGACAAATATTTGTGGTGTCCCCCACACCTGTCTCGAGCACCTTCAACCCCCGAACCCTAAAACTCTACCTCTGCCTCTGAGATGTTCTTGGTTTAATGAAAGTAGAGAATTTGTAGCTCTCTGTGAAATGACCTCTGTAGGGATAGAGAAGTGACCAGCTGTACTTGGGAAGTCCTGGAATGCTATCCAGAGATGACATTGAGCACAGGACTTGAGGTGGGGATTTAAGGGCAAGAAGAGTCTGCACAAGGACTGGGGAGTCCTTGAGAGGCTGTAGACATTTACTCCACACCCCTCGGAAAAACTGCAGCGGGCTGGGGGAGCATTTGCTGGCGGTTGGGTGGGTAAGCAGACAGCGACTGAGGACTCCACCACCCACGTGCGGCGTGTCCACTTGGGGACAGTTCGGCGCTGCTCGCCCATCCAAGCCCAGGCACAGCTGTTTTGGCGGAAGAGAATGACAACGCGGAGCGAGTCGTGGATGACAAAGGCGCACTGAAGGGCGCGCGCGTTTATGTAACCGACCTCGGCGGCGCCACGGGTCTCAGGAGGATGGCGCTCAGAGCCCGGGCATGGGGGAAGGACGGGGCGGCATTTTCTGGCAAATATCGGTGGACAGCAAAGCGACATAAGTTGGGGAAGTCCAGCGAGCTGTAAAGAGCAGGGCGTCCGCTGTCTTTCCCCAAAGCCGCTGCGGCGAACCCGGGGCTCCCTTCTCGGCTCGGCCCTTGTCCCGCCGCCCGGGATCGCTGGCTGGGTGACCTTGGGCGCCCCACCCGACCTCTCCGGGCCTCGGTCTCCCGGCCTGCGCGGCTGGCGAGGCCTTGAGAGTATCCAGGGGCTCTGCGCGCCCACGGCCTGGGGCGGGCGGCGGCCTGCGCTCCTCGCCGGCCCAGCCCACGGTGCAGCCGGGGCGGCCCGCGAGGCGGCGCGCGCCGGGCGGTTGGGCGACAGCGCGCAGGCGCGGCGCGGCGGGCGGGGCGCGGGCGCGGGGCGCTCGCGCGGCGGCTCAGAGTGCGCGGGGCGGCGCGCGGAGCGGGTCGCGGCGGAGCTCGGGGCCGGCGCCGCTGGCGGGCGAGCGGGGCTGCCTGCGTCGGGGTCTCCGCGCGCCGCGCGCCCGGCCCGAGGCCCGCCTGACCGCGCCGGTGCCCGCAGCGCGGGGCGCGTCCCGGAGGCGGCGGCTGCCCGCGCGGGCTCTCGGGCGCCTGGGGACCGGGCTGAGCGGCCGGTGCCCGCCCCGCGCCTCCGCCCGCCCGCCGGGCTCGGCCGCCTCCGCGGCGTCTGGCCGGGTCCGCGTCCCTGGGGCGCGCGCGGGTCGGGCTGCGGGGCCGCGTCCCGGGCCCGGGTGCCCGGCGAGCATGGAGGAGAAGTACCTGCCGGAGCTGATGGCGGAGAAGGACTCGCTGGACCCTTCCTTCACGCACGCCCTGCGCCTGGTGAACCAAGGTGAGGGCGCCGGTTGTCAGCTGCCCGCGGGGCTGCGGGTCGCCTAGGCAGAGGCCCGGGCTGCCGTGCGAGGACTCGGGGCGCCGCGGTGACCCGGTCGCCAGGCGTTTGGGCGGGGCCCGGGCGAAGGCGGGACGCCTGGGGAAGAGTGGCGGCGCACCTGGGGCTCGGGGAGGACGCGGGAGGCTGGGGCGTCGGGACAGGACTTGCTGGGAATCTTTGGGGACTCGGGGATACCCAGGGGAAACTTCTGGGTGGGGGCTCAGTGGGGAGGAGGTTGAATGATCTCATTGGAGGGGAGGGGGGACTCGGAACCGGCGCTCGGCTTGTCTGGGAGCTGGAGAAAGAGCTGCAGGAAAATGGAAGGACGTGAGGGGATCAGATGCAGAGGAGCGAAGGGAACAGGTGCTTGGGTTGTTAGTGAAGTTTGGGGACCTCGGAAGAGGCTTCGGGTCAGACCTCCCGCACGGGGGAGGAATGAGGCCGGGTCCCAGGGGAAGCCCAGTGCCCGGCCCGCCCTCCGGGTGCCCGGCGCAGGTGGCTGCCCTGGCGGGGCAGGCTGCGCTCCCGGGCCGCGTGCTCAGCCGGCTCGCTGGCGGCCCTCGGCGGCGGAGCGACAGCGGGCGGCGGGAGCCCTTCTGGGCTTGTCCTCCAGTCTTTGGGAAGCGCCGGGTGGGCGACCCCCTTGGCGGCTGTCTTGGGGTTCAGGCAGAGGAGCCGGTGCCGTCTGTGCCTTTCGCACACTCCGCCACACAGCGCGGTGTGACCGGCACGGGGAAGCGCCTGAGCACGGGATCCTGGGTGTACGGGGCACGCCTACCGGGACAGGGTTCCTCTGGCGTGCTCCTGCTCTGGCGCCCTGAATCCTCTGCAGGGATGGACGGTAACTTAGCCTTCCTTGCCGGGGGCAGTCCACTACTCCTGTATCTGGCATTGCCCTTCAGATGAAGATGGGCTGGCGACACTGGGCTGCTTTTCTCTGGGAAATGACAGAAATATTATCTGGTCAGATCTGTCACCATTTGCATGAATCACTCTGTGCTGTGACAGTCTATGGTCCCCTATTTAAATCGGGGCTTCTGCTCCTATTGTTGGCCCTGCCTTTTGTTGTTGTTGGAAGTGAAAGACAAGGCAGACATATTCTTGTATATGGGCACTAGATTTTGAAACTACGACCTCCGGTACCTATTGAAGCCAGTTCTACCAAGTAGAAGTAGCGCTTGAGCTGTTGACTGGTGGGGCTCATGGAGAGACTCTGGCCGTCTCCAACAATTTAAGCATATTTGGATTGTAGAACAGAAATAGGTTCATAGAGCTCTCCCATTTTATTTTCATTGAATGTTTATTCTTATTTCTTTAATAAAAAGGGCTTTTGAAAAAGCAATGGGCACAGGTTCCTGAATTAAGAGAAAAAGAATGTGAGTTTTATTCCCATGCCCTTCTGAGCAGTTCTGCAGTTAGGTTTGTACTCCTTGCTCTTTATGATTTACATATATCTTTTGTTGCCTGCTGGGCTGTCAGCCCTGTGAAAGAAATTTCTTTGTACATTGTGTGAGATCATTAGCATTAGAAATATTCTGGACAGTGGCATCAAGTGCAGTTTTCCTAATAAAGAAGCTGAATCAAAGTTACAGTATACTCAATTAAGGAACCAGTTTAACTAAAAGTGTAATGAATTATCTTACTGCAAAAGTCAGCATTATTTTCTGTGCCATGTTGCCACAGTATTTTGTTGGTAATATGGTTCACACTTCTTTTGGTTTCTCTTCTTACTAGTGATAATGGCTTCTACTTACTTTAAACTGATATTGGGGAAATGTTGCCATTTAGTGATTTGGGGGTGTTAGGCTTGATTACCTTACTTTTCATCACAAGTGTAATTCTTGTAAGAAGTGCATCTCTCCCATTTGAAGGGAGAGATGTTCCTGTTAATGCTGTTAATTTAGATGGCTTTGAACTAAATGTTTTCCTTTAAATTCTAGGCTGCTATCCAGAATGCAAAGCTCTGTCATTTAAAATATTAATTATGCTGTTACATAACTCCAAAATTACAAGTGCCTTTCTAAAGCATAGTGTCTGAAGACAGACTTTGAATGTTAGTTAGGAAAGTTTGATTTTATATCTGATGAGCATCCTGTTATTGCCTATATGAAAGGACTTTTATTCTCATTTAGCTGTGTTTTTATGTTTTCCTCTAAGGAAAGTCCTTTTTCCCCAGAAGTTATTCTTATCCCAGCATTAAATCTTATGCTGGCATTAAAAATCTTGAAGTGATGATTGGTCAGCCTTCTGAACTTTCATTTTACTGTGTTGTGACACGTAGTAGATATATTTTGCAGTTAACATCTCCAAATGGTGACACAACATTATGTTCCCTTAGTGTTTTAAAATTTCCAAGGCACTTTGACACATGCATCTAGTTCCATCTCATACTTAACATTTCTGTTAGTCAAGATATTGGTGTCTCCCAGGGAGACAGCTATATGGCTTTAGACTACCCCCAATTTGTTCCCAAACTTGTCTTTCTCTGAGGTCATTGTCCTTGTGTCTTCCTCCAAAGACAGAATGAAGCACTTTGCACATGCTAATTAAAAACCCTGTAGAAATCAGTGAAATTAATATGATTGTTCCTGGTAGACTTAACATAAGGTAAATAATGTGTGTCTTTAGGAAAACTTATCCTGAGTTTTAAAAATTTTTTCCTGTACTTGTCGTCTTTGACAAAACAAATGTTCATTAGAGCACAGGATTTTAATATCAGGTCAACAGGCGCTTTTAAATTAAAGCCTGCCTGTTACCAGTATTTTTGTTTACAAATCAGCAAATTATGGTAATGAAAATAATAAATGAGATGTAATGAGATAACAAATGAGTTATCATGTTTTGATATTCAGTATTCATAAACATCGATCAACTTTCTGGCTAAATTATTTTTTCCTAATAATCTTTACGTAAGACTTGAGCTGGATGATGGATGACATCAAGAGATGTGCTCTTATTCAGTATAGGTTGACCTTTTTACTTTTCCCAGATTCGTGTTTCATGATGGGCATTAGTTACTGATTTTATTTTTATTTCTCAGGATAACTGGTTCTCTTCTACCTCCCTTAAATATTGAATTTGTTTCTCTAACAAAAATTTAATGTTTACCTGATGCTAAAATGGAATCAAAGCAAATAGGTTTTGGTATTCTGTGTCCACTGCCTGCCTCCCAGGGCACCCCTGACCCAGGTGCCTATAGGGTGAATTGACATTGTGTCTCTTGCTAAGGAGGTTCATTGGAGATGAGAATATTGTTGCGTAGGAGTATTGTCTGCTAGTAGGAGTTGTGCTGACTCTTACTAAAAACATCTGAAGAAATGTCTATGCATTGTAATTTAATCCAACTCTTCAGTATTGGTTTGGATGGTTTTCAATCCAAGCCAAGTAACCATTAAATAAGATGACATAACACTGTTTTAATTATCTGATGTAATATATGGTTGGTAGCTCATTCCCTGCCAAGTCACATTTAGTTTTGGTTACAGGAGGAAGTGTGGTCTATTTTTGTTCAGATTCATAAAGTTCTTTGTTGGTATTTCAAAATAAGTTTTTTTTTTTTTTTAACATTACATCTCAAGTGCTAGGATATATGTGGGGCATTCAGATGTATAAAGGGGAAATGCATAAACATAGGAATGCACATGCTATAAGACACAGTGGCTTAACATTTTATTTTGGGAGATCCCTTTGGAAAACAATTTTGATTTGCCTGAATGTTGTCAGCCTAGTAAAGCAAGGAGAATCTCCAAATTGTGTTTGAGTGGGATGCCTTCATGCTATGATGTGTGATTCTGTGCTGCATCCAGAGGGGGGTGTGGTTAGATGTTAATTGTTTTTCTTCTGTTATCAGTTTTATATTTTTAATTTTTTTGCTATGTTTTTGTAAGAAAATAGATATGATGACTCAGTTTTAGGTAGTCCATTTCTGAGTTTTATATAGTGTATTATTAGTGAAGGTGAGTTACAGTGTTTTGGCGTTTGGACATTAATTATGTGTTTATGGATAGCTTTCCATGCTGGGCTTTTGTGCTGGTCCTGGAGGTAGAGAGGGAAAGCAGTCTCTGCTTCTGAGAAAGTGTCATCCTCTCTGTGATAGGGGAGGAGCTTCATGTTTATAGGTACTTTCTTTCCTAAGGAACATCTTATTAATCCTTTAATTGTTTATATGAGAAATTGGTGTGACGTGGGAATTCTTGTTAAATTCTGTGTTGAATTTTCGTTATTTCCATCAAGTTGCCCTTCTGAAATATTTAGTGGCCAGATAATTTGTATTTAACTGAGATAGTTTATGGACATGTCTGAGCACTTTTCTAACCCTGCCATGTTTCTAATCTTAATACTTGTAACAGCCCAGAATGGAGAGGCGTGTGGCCAGCGTTTGTTTCAGTGGTAGAAAACAAGACTGACAATTAGAGTGACATGCCCAAGGTGGCATGCTTATAAAACGTCAGTGCACAGGTGCAGTCTCTGTTGTTCATTTCCCTGTGCCGTCCAACCCAGGGAGGTCTACATGTGAAGTTACTAGTCAGATCGTGGTGATGGAGTTAGCCACAGGAGGAGAATGAAAGAAAACCTTGGGCGCTTCATGATGAGCAGTTTGTGCTTTGCTCCTGGTCTTGCCAGATTGCAAGGTAAATGATACAGCATCCATATTTATACTTAGCTCCTCACATTGCTGCTTTTCTTCTGACCGCTTCCTTTTCTCTGTAATGGGTTGCACTGCCTATTTTCTGGTGTCGCCTGGCACCCAGGGCTTAAGTCTCCTGTGGTATGGTTCTTGACACACTGTTTGGATCTCTCTGTCTGCACTGGGAGGAAGCGCCTGGTCTAACATCTCTGTGTGAAAGCCTAGTCTTGTGAATAGAACTCCAGTCTTCTTTCCTCTGTTGTTTTTAATTGTCACAAACATAGGGGAATTAGAGTCTATATGGGATTCAGCAATCAGTCAAGAGCCTTATGCCAGAACATTTTAGAGCACCGGAACTGGGGCTGGAATGTAATATTTAACAGCTGTGCACATATATCAGTGAAAGGATTTGAATGAAAGGCACTTAACTGTGGTACAACCATAGGGGTCCTTTTCTATAAGATAATGAGAAGATATTGTCAGACCTGCTTTGAATCAGATGTTTATTTACTTTTATTCTTTAAACAATTTAAAAAAAAAATTGTTTTAATTATACTTTTATTCTTTCTTGAGGAACTTGTTAAGCCATTGCCCTCTAGTACAATTAGCTCTTCTTCCCTTTTAAACCCATAGTGAAATTTTATTTATTTATTTATTTGACAGAGTAAAAGCCAGATTTTGGAAGCCCTTGTCACATGCTAAGTAAGCCTTTTTATGAATTGAAGGAGTTAATCTGCAATGTCAGACGCTAAACAGAAACCCAAAGCCAGAGAAACAATTGAAATTGGAAGTTTAATGCCAAGGGCGATGTGGATATCAAAAGACCCCTTTGCCTGTTGTCCAGTCCTCACTGAGCAAAGAGAGAATGGCTTCCATTTTTTAGTAAAAGTAAAAGTAGGGTCTTTCTCAGCATTGGGGATAATGATTATAATAAAAGCTATCACAGGGAGGGCCTCTCCTGTGCTAGGTGTAGTCTCGCAAGGTAGGTGGCTTTAGTTCCTGCCAGCTTCCTTTATTTTTTTCAAATGAGGCATCTAAGGCTCAGAAATGTAAGGTAACTTGCTTAGTCAAGGTGCACAGCTTGTAAGTAGTCAGGCTGAAATTTTAAATCAATTCTAGAGTGTTCTGATAGGATACTTTAATAAAAGAGATGAAAGGATATTGTACTCAACATTGTTTGTTTTTAAATAAAAGTTTCATTGTAGTAGAAAGCCATTAGGAATTTCCACAGTTCGTGATGAATCTTTAAAAAAGGTTTCTGAAAATGTGTTTTACCAAAAAGGCAAGCTCACTGTTTTTCTTGTGCTCTCCAGCAATATTTTCCAGTCTTCAGCAGGCATGCCAGGTAATGGTTTTTAATTATGTATGTATTTCAGTGGTCAAAGAGAAAAATAGAAAAACATCCTTGATATATCAAGAACTATGTAATGTTTTGAACAGCCAACAATAAAAAATTAAAAAAAAAAAAAAAAAAAAGAAAAACATCCTGTATAGAACGTTTGTGAGTGAAATTCTTGCTAAGGGTCTGTTTACCTTGAGGGAATCTCTCAGAGGCACAGAACCCTTTGTAGTTTAATACCTTATCATGGAAATGGTTGAGAATATATCAGAGATTTATAGTCAGTTTATGGTATATTTAGAAATTCTCCATCCTCTGAAAATAGACTCAAAAAATGTCAACATACAAGAGCAAATAATTCCTGCAAATAATGGTTTTTGGCTCTCTAGAAGGGACATTAGGCTTAAATGTACTTGCTTTATAATTGCTAATAATATTAGCTACCATTTATCAAGAGCTTTGCATGCTTTATGTATAGTCTTTCATTTAATTCTTTCCGCACTCTTAAAAGTGTAAATCATTTTATCTTATTTTGCAGATGAGAGAACTGAGGTCAGAAAGATCAAATAATTCACCCAACATCACACAGCTAGCAAGGGGTGAACCAGGATTCAGATCCTCACCTGCTTAACTTTATGCAATATACCTGTGAGCACCAGGTAGTGGTGGAAACTTTCTGATTTCATGTGTTTGGTTTTTGTGGGGAATTCTGATAACACAGTTCTTCAGGTTAACTTCCTAGTAATGGACTGGTGAGCAGTACAGATTGCATATTGTACAGAGGGACAGACCCTGGCATGGCAAGGGACAGAAACTTTTTGACCAGGGCCCACATGGAGAATCTGGGGAATGGAATTTACTTGGGGGAAAAGCCTTGCTTAACAAGGAATAAATGTAAGAAGTGCCACGTGATTGCAGGAGGTGACAACTTTCTAGTCTGTGCAAGTTAGTTTCGTGGAGCCTTAGTTTTACCATGAGTAAGATTGAGGGTCTGGTGTCTCTTTCTGAGGCTGCTTTTCAGACATATGCACAGCATCTAACACATCATAGGTATTTAGTGAACATTACTTGCTATTTTATAGAGTGCCCTGAGGCAGGTGTTAGGAGTATTGGCACCACTTCCCAGACATAAAGTGTATTTTAATAATACAGAAATCGTCTAGTTGTAATTCTTGGAGTAATTTTATGATGTTAGAATAATTTTATTTTCCTATCCTGGAAATATTGAAGAATAAATCCCTTATTTAGGAAGTTTGTTTCATTTATATCAAAATGAGCAGCATCTCTGATTGATTTTTATTATCCCGCTAAAGAGACAGCACCTGAAGCTTCAGTTAGCAAGTGGAGTTTCATCAGCAGTTGTATGATTACAAAGCTCAAAGCCTGTCTGGACACTTAGCAGCCTCTACAAGCACAGGGTGTCTTACTCTGAATTTTTAAGCTGTAAATTTCTATACTTTTTTTTAAAAAAATTTCTTTATTATTCACCAATCAGCCTCTGCTACTCTTTGAGGGTTTTTAAAGGTGTACCTGGCAATTATTGGTGTTTTTCCTTAGTTTGATAAAGGGGGTGAGTATGAGACAGCAACCTTTTGAACTTTCTTTTTGGTATAAGTCTTACACTTGGGGTCACTGTTGGCTTGAGTGCCCACTGAGAAATTCCTCCGAAGGAGAGGAGAAGGGGACTTTGGCATGCTTTCCTCCTCAGCTTGCGATGCTGTTCACACCCGGGTGCTCTGCCTTTCCTCCACTAGATGGCGCTCCACATAGCCAGGAGACCCTCTCCATCCACTGCAGGAGCTGCTCCTGTATAGAAGCAGATCCTGATCAGCCAGCTTGCCTTGTGTTGGATTCCATGCATTGTACTCATCTTTCATATTCGTTGTGGAAAGCCATGACATTTTAATTTTGTAAGTACTGACTTGAGTTCCTGAGGTGTGCTGTGCACTGTTGCTAGATTCCTTTTCACCCATTTCTGCAGTTTGGTTCTTGTGACAGTCGTGTGAAGTTACTGTTGTTTTCATTCTACTGATAAAGAAATGGTGCTTAGAGGGTTATATTACTTGTTCAAGGTCATGGAGCTAACTTAGAGGGGTCACTGTTACCTAAAGAAAAAACATTCTCAAATATGTTAGGGTAGTCTAACTTATGGCTACCGGCTTTGTAATATGATTTTTGGAGGGAAAATTATAATACTCACTATTAATTTGCATTGGACTGTATGTCAAAATCTTTGGTTTGTTTAAGGATGCAACAGTAGTAACAAAAGTTTGGTCAGCTGGTGTGGAAAGCCCTGCTTCCTGCCTTCTGTTGTCTGCTGACTTGACTGCTAGTGGGCTAAGGGACTTGTCTGTATCTAAACCAGGAAAAAGTTTGGATAGAGCCATCATTCTGTTTTCATTAATTTTTTACCAGGGAAGAAGAAGGGATCACTGGATCGAGAATCCACAGGACTTTAAAAGTTTCATTCATTTATGCAACTGTTACTTGTTGAACTTGAATATTTAACACTTCCAACTTTAACTGTTACTTTACTTCTGCATCAGTGACTTTACTTCTCTAAGCTGCTTTCCCACGCTGCACATGGCAGTGATGCCCACCTCATGGCTCGCCATTGAGGTGAAGTGACACTGATATCTAATGAGAATATGATATTATCACACATTTCTCTTCCTCATGTCCTCTTTTATATCTGAATTTCATACTTCAGCTCATGGTTAGCTACCAGTGCCATAGATTATCTGTTTTGTTTTTCTTTTCTTTTTAGGCTTGGATTCTCTACCATCTGTGCCTCCTCTGTCTTCTGTACTTTGTTTTCAGTTCGAGTGACTCAGAATACAAACAAATCTAACACTTAGAAACATCCCTTTTACCATTTGCTTGCCTACTATGTGCAAGCCATGGTTAATTGAAAATAATACTGAACTCAGATTCAGACTATTTGCTAAAGAATAATAATAATACAGTTTTATGATAGAAAACATGAGTTTGTATTTCAGCTCTGCCACGTCTTGGTATCGTGATGTTGGTTGCATTAACCCTTTTCAGCCTGTTTCATGTCTGCAAAATAGTGATAAAAAGTTAGTAACAAAGAGTGAATTCCTTTGGATTTTCATGCCATTCAGTGGTGTGAAGGGTAGTTTGGTGACATGCCTGGCATGTAATAGCTACGTGGTGAAGAGCTGCTGCTGTTGTTTTCTTCAGCATGTTTTATCAAAAAAAAAATCGTGATCCAGCGGTGGACACAAACATGTCTGCAGGACAGTTTTAAGAGTGTTAAGTGCCAAGCTAGAAGAGACGTGGAGAGTGGGGGCTCAGAGTGGGGTCTGGGCCTGCCAGGAGCAAGATGGCTTTCTTCTTCAGCGAGAGTTACCTGGAGGCAGAACTTCTGCAGGGCAGGCAGCCAACCTGGGCAGCAGCAGGTCACTCGCTGGCTCCTGCAGAACACTGGCTTTGTCTCTCCTGTCTCCATGACTCTTCAAGGTCCTCCTTCTTGTGGTGTATTGTAGGTATTCATCTGTTTCCTTCCTTCCCTCCCATTTTTAAGACCTTTATTCTTTATTTCTTCTTGGTGTTAATTTTTTGGGGGCAAGTGGTACCAGGGATTGAATCAAGGGGCTCTTAACCACTGAGCCACATCCCCAGCCTTTTCATTTTTTATTTTGAGACAGGGCCTCACTAAATTGCTGAGGCTGGTTTGAACTCGTGATCCTCCTGCCTCATCCTCCCTAGCTGCTGGGATTACAGGAGTGCGCCACTGCACCTGGTGGCTTGAAAGTTTTATAATTTTAAACTTAGAGAAGAATTAGAAGAGCAGTGCTCAGCACCCCTCACAGCCATCTGTCTGGATTTGCCAGTTTACACGGCCACATCTGCCTTGGCATCCCTCTGTGTGTGTGTGTGTGTGTGTGTGTATTCTCATGACTTGGGTGAGAGGAGGGAACAAGTATTAGGTTTCTTTACCCACTACGTACTTACATACCACAGTGTTTATTTCCTAAAAATAAGGGCCTTTTTCTTCATAACCATAGTGTGATTATCAAATTAAGAAGTTGAGCAGCAACAAAGCACCATTAGGTACTGTCCGCATGCTGAGGTCGCCTGCTATCCCCTCCCCTTTCAGGTCCAGTGCAGGGCCACGTGTTGTATGCAGTTGTCAGATCCCCTTGGGTTTCCGTGAACGACTCCTCTGTTGTCCTTTGCCTTCCGTGACAGGCATTTCAGAACTACCCAGGCCAGGTTTTGTGGAATGTCTCTTGGGTTGGGTGGTCTGATGTCTCCTGTTCTGCACTCTGGGCAGGGATGCTGCAGAGGAGAGGTCCTTCTCAGAACGACCTACCAGGGCACATGGTGTCAGTGTCACTTCTCCTGTTACTGGTGGTCAGTTTGGTCAGTTGGTCACTCTGGTGCCAGAATAGCTCCACTCTAAAGTAGCTGGTTTCTTTTGTGATGAATTAGCACTTTCTTGGAGAGATACCTTGAGACAGGGAAAACTCTGTTCCTCATTAAAGTCTCTCACAAATTCTATCAGCTCTTAGTTACTGCTGCTTCCCTGAAACATCGTTGTTACCCCGTGTTTATAAAATGGCAGTTTCTAACTCATTCATTTCACCTCCCTTCATTTTTATTGGTTGGCTTTCTGCTGACAGGAGACCTCTTTCTCTTTTCTCTCCTTTCTCTCCTTCCTTCCCTTCCTCCTGTTTATCGATCACCTATCTTGTGTGTATTAGGAATTCATGGATCCTCTTTTTAATTCAATGGGTTATAATCCTTTATTATCACTATATAAGTTGATGCTCAGATTGTCCCAGATTTGGCCACTAGGGCCTTATCTCTGGCTCCTGTGTTCTTTGACAGGATCACCTCACACACTTGAGCACAGTTAGTCTTCTGGATGAATGGGTTCTGCGTCTGTGTATTCAACCAACAGTAGATCCAAAATACTTGGGGAAAAATTAGGTCTTTATTAAACATGTACAGACTTTATTTTTATTCTCTAAATAACAAAGTATGACAATATTTATGTAATATTTACATTTTATGAGGTTTTATAAGTAACACAGAGATGATTTAAAGGATGTGGGAGGTTGCATAGGTTATGTATAAATATAGATACTATCTTATATAAGAACTGAGTATCTGTGGAGTCTGGTATTTTGGGGCAGTTCAGGAAGCCATCTTTTAAGGATACCAGAGAGTTCTGTATTTTTAATTTTTCAAATTTTGTTTTACTTTCTAAGAACATTTTGTTCTAGGGCTCTATGCTCTGCCCAGGCTCTAGAGTCAACTCTTTCTTCCTTGGTAGATGCCAGGTTATTTTAGAATGGAATATTGTTTATACACCAAGGTCTGGGCGGCTGGAGTATGTCTGATTCCAGGCCGTTTATTCGGACATCAGATAGCAGGGGTGTGACTGGCAGGTCTCCACTGTCTCTGTGCTTAGCTCTTAGCCTAGAGCCAGAAGCTTTCTTGGTCAAGGTTAAGGAGTAAATATTCTGGGGGTGTACACTGTATTCAGTATCTACCTGTATAGTAGAAAATGAGCTATAGTCACTATATAAATGAATGAGTGTGTTTGTGTTCTGATAAAATTTGAACCTAAACAAGCAGCATGCTGGCTTTGGCCCTGACTGAGCCTGCCTACCCCACCCTGCTCTCAGAGACTAAGAACAAGGTTTGAGTACTGAATTGGTAAAATCTTGTTTTATCAGTGCTGTCTACAATAGGGGCATAATAAAAATACTATAATGGTATTTATGAGCTCTTGCTAGTATAGACCATTCATTTCTCTTTTAAAAGTGTTTTGGTCATCAGTTTCTTGTGACTTGTCAATTTACTAAGGTCTTTATTTATAAGATGAAAGTCTTTTAAAAGTATAATATGCAAAGTAATGATGAGAAAAAAATAAGTTCATAAACTCACCAGGGCATTTTTGTTGCCACGATAGAAAGTTGCCCATTGTTCGGAATGCCTGCCTGGAGGAAGAGCTGTGTGTGCAGACTGGCACCTGCCCCTCCTGGGGTCTGGTATCAGGCGCTTTCCTGCAGCCTCAGCTGGAAGACCGGGCTCCAGCGTCAGTCAAGTGATCGTGTGAAAAATGTCAAAATCATACTCCTTTTATTGTCACAGGATAGATTTGTTTCTTCACGATTTTTCTCATGTAATTTCTTGCTCTAACTTATTCAGAAAAGGACTCCTTTACAGCAGTGGCAGAAGGATTTCATCAGGGAGTGCTCCTGTTCTCAGAGAAGAGTGTCCCTGGGAATGGCCACCTCTTGGTGATGCCTGCTACCAGCCCTTGAGGTGCTGATGGACACGGACAAAGAAACCAAGACCTGGTGCGTTGCAGCAGATGGCTGCAGTGCCACGTCAAGATGCAGTTAGTTGTGCAGCTGTGCCAGCTTGGGGTCTCTGGTGATTCAAAAGCAAGTTAGGCTTTTAATGGTCACTTATATATATTTTCTTTAATTCCAGAAATGTGGGGCTGTTTGAAACTTGTTGGTGAGCAGTGTTTCTGTGTGTCACGGGCTGTGGTGCATACTAGAGACAGCAGGATGCATCTTTGGCCCTTTAAAATCCAGAGAAGTGGTCTCAAAGGTCTGTGTGGCAGGACAATTCATGTTCCTGGGGGAGAGAGAGCAGGCTCCTTCTTCTGCTTTGATTTTGTCTTCTAGGTCTTGAGGTGCCTTATGAGATTTTGCCTTGTTTGGTAAGTTTTACTGTTTTTTTTTTTTTTTTTAATTTTTACTATTTAATTTTGAAAACAGGGAAGTTACAAAACTTGCTGGTAATAATGATTTATGTAGACAAAGCACAGGCATGTGCCGTAAATTTCACATCAGCCTTTCCTCAGCAGAACCCAAGCAGGCCACACAGGTGCCCCACGTGGCTTGGTGCACTGGATGCCACCCACACAAATCACAGCAAGTGTGGCTGGATTGAGGGAGCAACACAAGGACCCCAGGGGTCTTGTGTTTATGTAAAGTACTAAGGAACTTATTCTTCAGCATCTGTCTCTCTAAGAGAGACATGGAGAAAGGAGTTTCTCCTCTTTTGGACACAAGGCTTACCAGTTAGTATACCCCTAATTCAGGCAAGAGGGACGTGTAATCCCCCACCCTGTATTTATGCAGTCTACAATAATTCAGAAGACCGGGGCAAGAAGAAAGAAGTTACATGATTTGGTAATGCTCTGTAGGATTCTGGATGGTTCTGTCAGAGCTTTCTTTTCTGCCCTGGGCAGGGTCCCCATCCTCAAATGGTGTGTGACTTGGTGATGAGCTCAGCAAGCTTCAGGTCCTTTGCCTGCACACATCACGGGATATGTGCAAAGTGCCTGACATCTTGTTCAGTACTCAAAAGTCGGTCACTTCTTTCCCCAGGTCATTAGGCCAGAGGACACATGTCTTGCTTCCCTCCTCTTGGAGCCCAGCACAGAGCACTGGCCACAGAGTGGATGCTCCTCAGGTTCTTGGGCACTTGGAAGAGTGCACATGAATTCCCCACTTGTCCACACAGTTTTACTCCCAATAAAAGGGCTGGTGGCAGAAAGGAGTTTTGTGTGGTCGAGAGTGAGCCATAAGGTGGAAGGGGAGCATGATCTGTGGTTACGACTTCAGATTCCTGGGGTGCCTCTGGGAGGAAAGCTTTAGGGTGGATGTTTCTCCAGGCTCCTCAGACTGGAGCAGTGTTGGGTTCTTGGTGAGGACCACGTGCTTATCCTGGGTAGTGCTGGAACACAGGGCTGGGTAATCCTTCGCCCCTGCTTAAAGTGTTCTCAGCATGAAGTAGCCAAATTAAAAGACATTTTTATTGCAGAGTGGTAAGTGCTGTCACAAAGACAAGCCCGTAGTGTTCTGTGGCCCTGCTTAAGAGCTGTGCACTATTCCAGTTGGGGGAGGAAGAGGGACTTAGGAATGACTCCTGATGTAGTAGTGAAACACCCTGGGCACCAGAGTGATGCAGCTATGATTTGAGGAGGTTCACTTCTCATAGCCCCTTTCCCAGCATTGCTGAGACTGCAGGACTGTGGGTCCTGGTGCAGAATGTGTGGTGCCTGTGCTGCTCTTGTCCCGCTCTGCATTCCCAGGACCTGGTGCAGTGCCGTCCTCTTGGCCTCCATCTTTGCGTTTGTCCCACTCCACCATGGTGCTTTGCTGGGAGCTGCTTCTCCCATGGAAACCCAGGCCCCCGACAGGCTGGAACTCTGACTTGTAATCTTTGGTTCACTCTGCAGTGCTTAGTACTTAGAGTCAGCCTGGGAGTTAGTGGGCACTCCCCCAGTGTTTGTGGAACAAATAGCAAGTTAATCTAAGTTTCTTCCTTTGGATTAGGGCAATGGATTCATTCTCCTTGGATGGTTTGGTAAAGAAAAACTGAAAAAGAATATTTGCCTTTTATTTGAGTTTCCAACCTATTGACTTTGAGGAGAGATCTGCCATTCTCAGACAAGTATGCTGGGCTGTGGGTCTGAGCCCCGAACTTTGTGGGTGGTCACCCCTGCTGCCTCTCTGAGCTCCCACGTCCTAGCTCATAAAGAGGCATGATTCCAACTACCTTCCAGACCTGTGGTGAGCATTTAGCAACATGCTTCAAGACATTAACCACATCCTCAGCTCCTGAGAGCTGGACTTGGACTGGCTGCTAGATCTCCTGTGCCCAGAACTACGCCTGGCTTATGATAGATGCTCAGTATTTGTTGAATGAGCAATGTATGTGAGGGCACCTTTGTTTGGAGTATAAGGTGAAAGCAGAAAGAGGTTTAGAAATGGGCAAGAGAGGTAGGCAGGAGCCAGAATGCAAAGGGCCTTGTGGATGGCTAAGGAGTGAGAGTGTAGTTTAGGATCTGGAAACATGGTTGAAGAGTGCAGTGCAGGGGACTGATATGGTCAGCTTTGGGTTTTTGAAAATATCATTTGGGATGCCGAACAATCAGGTTGAAAAGGTTTTAAAATGTGTGAGTTCAGTTACATATGTGGTCTTTCTGGAATTTACTTTCACTGAAAGGCACCATCCTGTATTTGAAGCCCTGGTTGAGGATGAGCTCACCCAGGGAGCATATGGGGTCAAAAGAGAAAAGTTCAAGGGAAAGAATCCTTGCAGCCATATGAACGTTGAAGTGTTTGTTGGGCAAACGAAAAGAAATCCTTAGTCATTTTTTTAGTGAGTTAAGTGACTTCATAAAGAGTGTGTGACCCCAGCGTGGTAGCACACACCTGGACTCCCAGGTACTTGGGAGACTGAGGCAAGAGGATTGCAAGTTTGAGGCAGCCTCAGCAATTTAGCAAAACCCTGTCTCAATTTAGTAAAATAGGAAGTGCGGGGATGTGGCTCAGTGGTAAAGTGCTTGTGTAGCATGCACAAGTCCCTGGGTTCAGTCCTTAGTACTGCAAAATAAAAAGCAATTGAACAAAAGTGTGTGACCCTGCCAGTGTAAATTACACTAAAAATTGTTTGTTTTAAAAGTTTTTTTTCTTTCTCTTTTGCTGATATATTTCTCTTTTTAAGTAGGAAACTTGAATTTTATGATTCCAGTTATGCTGAGGCAAAGTAGGATCTCTGCATGCTCTTTTTTTATCATGATTATCCAGTCACATAAATTGTGCAGTTAGTGACTTTCACTGTGATGTTTCCATGCACATATATACTATGCACCGAATTGCATCCACCCTCTATTTCTTCCCAATCCTTTGATACAAAGAGCTCAGGATATGGGGGAGACTTCTCATAGGCTTGACAGCTTCTGACAGCTTCTCTTCACCAGTGAACACAGGCCTTCCAATCTGACTTGGAGTTGGGTTCACACATTCCTGGACATTAAAATGACATGCTCTGTGGCTGCTGGTCCTCACTAGCGTGTCCCTGAGGAAATTGATTCGTTCCTTGTGAATGTTGTTGATTGGTTGGTTGCATCTCAGCTGATTGTGTTGGCCCCATATCTCCAGGTCCTGGAACAAGGGCCATGTCATGATTGACAGGGTCCCTGGCAGTGTGTATAGAGTGTAGGGACAGCATTCTAGACTGGTAGACACTTGTCATTATCGAAGGTCTTTTGGCTGCAAGCTTTTTGAAGTTCAATTGCAGCAGAAGACTCCCCAGCTCCCTTCAGGTAGGGCTCAGCGAGGGAGCAGACCCCACTGTCTGCTTCACGCTGCTGCTCTCTAGGGTTACTTCCTAGTTCTAGGTCACTTTTCAGAAGATAGCTTTTTAGCCTCTTGTCTACTCTGATGTGGAAGCCACCCTGTAGTATCCTGGCCCAGCGTGTGGTGGTCCAGAAACGTCCATGAGTGTGTCTTTAGTTCCTTCTTATTTGTGGTGATGTTAGGTTTTGGGGAGGAGGGGAACATCAGGGATTCTTGTTATCTTTAATAGACTTGACCAAATTACTGATGAGTTTTTAGTTCCTTTGCCTTTAGACCATAGGAGTTAGTAAATTGTTAGTTCATAGTTAACAGTCTCATAGTTCATATAATGCAGTTTCAGGTTGACAGTTTCTGCTTGAATAGCTGGTAAAAGATGCCTTTTCAGGATACTTTTGCCATCTGTTTGAGAAACATCAATAATAAACTTTTCTACCTACCTTGACTTGGAGTCCTTACTCAGAAAATACTGGTCTTAACTGTTTTCACATTCATATAAAGAAAACAGTGTGTTTTTGATTAATCAAAGACATGATATTCAGAATAGATTCCAAACTACAGACTTTGCTTTGAGTTCTTTAATGGTCATTTTGTGCTGCTATATCAAAATACTTGAGACTGAATAACCTATGAAGTAAAGAGATATATGGCTCATGACTCTGGTAGCTGGAGAACCTAACCAGCCTGGTGCCAGCATCCTGCTGAGGATCTCTTGACTATGTCACAACATGGGGAAGTAGAAAGGGAATCCACTACATGCCGAGGGGCTAAGTGCTTGCAGTGGCCTTGCTTTAGAACAGACCACGCTAAGCTTAAGAGAACTAATGCAATCACAGTACGCCTAACGCACTCCAGAGAGGTGGCGTGGATCTCTTCGTAGTGGAGCCCATGATCCAGTCAATCATCTTCCACTATCCCGCTACCAAGAAAAAAAGAAAAAGGTTTCTACAACATCAGTACTCCCACATTGGGGCCTAAGTTCTAGAACTTGAGCCTTTGGAAGACAAAAACATAACCCAAATTGCAATAAACCTGACTTGCAGTGTGCTTCAAGCTGCCCGATGTCCATGTTGGTGTCCCATGTAGCTTCTGATAACCCATAGTATCAAGAACTTCTGGGCTGTGAATTATTTAACACTGTTGGTCTAGAATGTTCATGACTCAGTTTATATATCATGTTACATCCTCTAAGTTGTTTATGGAAAAGACCTGGAATCAAGCACCGTTAGGAAAAAAATAAATCACACCTTAATTTCAGTTGAGTAAGAAGTGATCTTCTCAAGAAGATCAAGCATCTATCTAGAGGGAACATTTCATTTTTTAAAAAATTTTTATATTCAGATGGTCTTTGATACCCATTAAAATAAATGGAACTGAAGTCAGGTGTGTGGTGCATACTTGTAATCCCAGTGACTCAGGAGGCTGAGACAGGAATATGGCAAGTTTGAGGCCAGCCTGGGCAACTTAGTGAGACCCTGTCTCAAAATAAAAAATAAAAAATAAAAAGGGATGGAGATGGAATTCAGTAGTAGAGCACTCCTGACTTCAATCCCTAGTCCCAATAACAAATAAATAAGAGACTAAAATGCTGGGAGAGCGATTGGTTTCTTTGCACACCATCACAAATTGTCTCAAGTCTAGTAGCTTTATCATCTTATAGTCTGGGACATAAGAAGTCTGCGGAGCATCAAGGTGTAGACACAGCTCTGTTCCTCTCTGGAGGCTCTGGGGAGCATTTTCCCTGGGCTCTCCTTGCTTCTGGAAGCTGCCCACAGGAGTGGGCCTGTGGCCTTTCCTCTCTGCAGAGCTGCAACGCCGACTGCTGTGTCCTTCCTGGGCTGCACCTCTCTATTCCGTCTGCTCTTTCTCTCCCATTTTTGAGGTCCTGTGACTACCCTGGGCTCACCTGGGTAATTCTGGATGATCTTTCCATCTCAGGGCCAGCTGACCAGCAGGTTTAGCTCCTTTCTGCCCTGCAACTCGATATTCCTGGGCTCTGGAGATTAGGGCACACATGTCTTTGAGGGGAGCCATTGTTCTGCTGATCACAGAGACTTGGGGCCTGTATCTGGAACCTGTGTTTATCCAGTGTCTGCTGTATCTGCAGCCTGGTTTTAGAGATTTTCATGCGCTATGTTATTTCAAATTATACATCAGGGGTCTTGGATACATTAAATGATTTGTCACTGTCACATAATCACTACTAATAATGAGCTATGATTTGTGGAGTTTTTGCTGAGCATCATACATTGTGCCAGGGGGTTTATAGACCGTGTTTTTTCTAATCCTCAGTATAGCCCTCTGAGATGAATGACATAAATTTCATTTACAGGTGAGAAAACAGGCTCTCCTGGAAGTTGTGACTGGCCTGATGTCACTGGGCTAGCTTGTAACCGAATACTGTGGACACTATCAGTCCCATTTCCAGATCCACATTCTTTCTGTTGAATTACAGGGGATTAAGAGGTAATTTCTCTTGCCTCCTATTTCACAGTGAGGTTTTGTCTGGATATGTTCTGAGTATCTGTCAGAGTATTTGTTGAAGGGTGTTTGGTATCAAATATAAAGTGTCAGGTAGTTTATCAGCCAACTGGGTTGCTTTTCTCCTTTTTTTCCTACCCTTTATCATTTCTCCTTTTTGTTTTTAATTTTTTTTTCAGTTGTCAGTGGATATTTATTTCTATATGTGGTGCTGAGAATCGAACCCTACGCTTCACACATATTAGACAAGCACTCTACTACTGAGCTGTGACCCCAGCCGCCATTCTGTTTTTTAGATGCTGATAGACCATATCAGCCTTAGTGAATATTTATAGTGCTTATCCTCAGTTACTGCTCTTGTTTTCCCCCCAAATATTCTCATCTACTCTTAATGTGCTGCTGTCTGTGAAGAGTAAATCGGCATCCTTAACTTCAAGGAGAATCTCATCTATGAAATACTGCAAGTTGAAAGCTTCCCTGACAAACCAGCTCTGCGTTTCTGCCCTGCTCTCTATGTGGTGCTGGGGCATGGCACTTGGCTTTCTCAGCCCCTGTAGGTTACATCACTGTCTCCACTGAGTAGATGGGACCCTGAGCATCAGAAGTGCTAAGACTTCCTCAGGCTACCTAGTGTAAAGATGAGTGAGAACTTCAGTTTGTATTCATTTTGCTTTAAAGCTGTGTGGTTCGTGGCTTTAATAATTTCTTACATTAAATGGGTAAACAAGCTATAAAAGAATAAGATGGTAGATGGCATTAAAGATGACTGTAGATCAAGTGTTGGAAGTCAGGGACTGTTTGCCAGGTGACTTACACCAGTGGTCAGTAAAGTGGAAGCTGAAGAGAGGATGATTGTGTTAGGCTGTGGCAGTAAGCTATGACTTACAAAGGAGAAGACATTGTGTACTAATGTTCACGTCTCTTGTCCTGGGATATTCCACCATAAGAAATAAAACATATAGTGATGTCATTGGTAGCTACCATTTATTGCACATACAATTCCAAAATTTGTTTTTCTGTTTTTAGTACAATATTTTATTTAATCTATACCACAGGTTTATTCAGATAGATATCAATACCCCCATTTTATAGATAATGAAACTGATGCTTTAGGGTTTACTAATATGCAGCAGATCAAATTAAAACCAAGCTGTTTTGACCTCAAGACTTGTGTTCTTTAGCCCTGAAGGGTGTATCTTATTTTCTGATTTGGGCTTGTTCATGTTTTGGTGATTTTCCCCTCCCGTAGCATTTTTAGACATCAAGTCCTTCTCTTCTCTCCTCCTGTCTGTAACCCCCATCCCATTTAAAAGAAGGACCAAACTTGGTGGGTTTCTCTATTGTAGTGTTGTATTTACTTGTTAAGTATCTCAGCCCTGGCCCAGGTCTGCAAGATGTTGTTATTTTTATGGGCCAGCTCTTCTTTTACAGGAAGTATGTGGCACAATGGTCAGACCTGTCTGAAAACACCTTCTGAAACCAGTGATTGTTGTGGTTGGCTTGTGGTGCAGCAGGAAGCCCAGCAGTACCTGAGGGATGGCAGGGTGGCTGGAAAGGCAGTTCCTGGTGGGTCTGAGCTGCTGTGCTGACTGAGGTTGCCTTGCTGTTAGTGGTAAAGTGCTGTCCAGGCTGCTGGGTAGAGGGATTATCTGTACTTTGGTTCCTTTGAAACTAGTCAGTCTTTGGAAGTGAGTAGTCTGGAGCACTGAGTTGGAGCCACATTCTGAGTTCAGGCACTGCTTGGCTTTTCCTATGTGACTGTGCCTGCCCTGCCTCTGCCACCCACCTGCACTTGCCTCATGCTGCCTCCAGAGCTGGGCATGTTCTTCCAGACGCCCGAGGCTTCGAAACAGTGGATGTGTGAAGACTTCACGGCAAGCTCACTCTCTCCATACCTGGAGCTGCCAGGATTCTGACTCTGGGCCTGTACTGGACACTTGTAGACATATTTTGGAGCATAAATGTGGGACTGCAGTTTGTGTTGATGTAAGATGACTTTGAATGTCCACTGTTTGGGGAAGATGGTATTGCAGGTGATTAAGAATGAGGCTTAAAACTGTCTCATCATCCCCACTTTATTAGCTGTGTGTCCTGATGCAAATAACTTTAGCCCTCCTTGTCTTAATTTCCTTATTTGAGGTAAAATGAAGCCTGTAGTAAAAATAATCACCTCAAAGTGTTGCTGTAAAGGTTAAGTGTGTGACATGTGTGAAGCAGTCACTGATACAGGTAGTAGCAGTCAGTACAGTCAGCCATCACCACGGTTCTCCAGTTGGGATTTGTTAATGCTGTGCTGGGAGCCTGAAGACGGTAGCATACAGTTGGTTCCTGACTGGAGAAACTCCAGTCACTGGGGAGTGTGCAGAAGACTTGCATGTGCGGGTAGAAAGTGCCGTGTGCACCACACCCCTGCCCTCCTCCTCGGCTGCCCTCTGTGCTCAGCTCACTTCTCCTCAGGAAGGACTCTGTGGTCATCTGACATATAATCCATTAATCATCTGTCCCCAGAGACCATACACTCTATGGAAACAGTGCTTTCTTATTGCTGTGTCCCCAGTAACTGAAACAGTGACCCACATGTAAGAGGTGTTTTAAAAGATACTGCGTGAGGCAATGCTGGAAGTGCTCTGGGTCACTGAGGAGAAAAGCGTGACCTCCCTTGGACAAGACAGGAGAGCTCCTGAGGGCGAGTGTGCTGCTCACCTTGGACTGTCTGCAGCGAGAAGAGCAGAGGGAGAGACACAAGTCTGGCAGGCCTGAGGGGAGGGGTCGTGCCTGCCCACAGAGATCCTGTGGGGGCTCATTTACACAGAGCTTGTAGGAACTCTTTGTTTTGGTCTCTTTTTATCAATCTTATATTTTCATCTAGACTCTTGCTTTGCTTTTTGCAGGAAACTTATTTTTTAAAAATGTAAGATTTTATAGAATAGCTTCAACTTTTTGCATAAATTGATTTTTAAAATACCAGCTATTGCTTGGAGCTATATTTAAGCGTAAATAGGATGAAATAGTGATAAGGATAATGCAGATGATGGTGATGGTATTTACAGGCACTTTATAGGGCTTCCACCAGACTGCTCTCGCATGGTATTGTACTTGACCCTCTTAATGCACTATTTGGTATTTGGGATTGATTGGCATCTCTTGTTTCTATATGTTTTTCATTTTGCCTAGGCCTTGAAAACACATCGTTTAGGACTGAGGGTATAGCTCAGAGGTAGGGCACTTACTTCATTAAAGACCTTGGCTCCTCTTTGTTATGACTTAGCTAGGCCTGGGTCTAGAAGATACAGAGTAGCACCCTGGGTATTGTGCCTGTGCCCTCTTAGCTTTCTACTCATGCGCAGGGGGTGCTCTCAGCCTGACTCCCTCAAGGACTGAGAAGCAGAATTGAAAACAGGTCAATGGAGTGGCGGCCTGCGAGCCCAAGTCCCTTTCCAGGACCATCTGCAGTCCTTTGTTTTCCTTTCTTCAGGCACGATCCCTTCTCCAGATGGAAGCTCTATGAGGACACAGACCTTGTGTTATTTACTTCTGATCCCAGGCTGCCAAAGCATTGCTGGACATGCCCCAAATACTCAACAAACCTTTTGTGTGAAAGAACTAAATAGGTCTGATTTTATTTATAGTAGTCCATTTTCCTTGACCCTTAATGAGTTCCTGTTTGTGGATAGAGGGGAGATGGGGGAGGTTTACTGACAGCTCCAAAAATCAGAGCTTTGCTAGGAGGCAGGGCAGATATTGTCTTCATTTTCTAAATGAGAAGACCAGGGTTCAGAGAGGCAGGTAAGTGGCAGAAATGCTTTCAGAACCCAGGTCTATAGAATGCTTCTTCATCTTCATCAGAAAGGACTATTAGTAGTTGTTGTTTCCATGAAATATGTGCACATTTAGATATGCAGGTCTTGTATGTCCTCTTCCAGTTGCTTTCAATGCATTAACACAGTTTGAATAACAATGGTAGTGTTTATCTATGTGGCATGCATTGATCTAAAATTGGTGTACTTAATTGTGACAGAAATTGACTTGCAGAAATACCATTATCAGATCTGACCAAACATGAATCATACTTAACACAATTACTTATTTTCAGAAGTGTCTCTGATGAGGAAGAATCAAAATGGCTTCTCTTCTAGTTTTGGGTTGTTTTTTTTTTTTTCTTTTTCTTTTTTTGTGGTACTGGAAACTGAACCTAAGGGAGCTCTATCATTGGGCTACAGCACTAGTCTTTTTTTTTTTTTTTTGTTATTTTAAGACGGATTTTTGCTAAGTATTGAGACTGAATTCTAATTTGCAGTTTTTCTGCCTTAGTCTCCCAAATAGTTGGGGCTTTGATTTTGAACCTTTCCACCTTTTTTCACTTTGACATCATTTGCCAATGGTCATTAACATATTTGTTATTAGTATTTAAGATCGAAGAGGGTCAATGTTGTCTTTCTCTTTCTCCATTTCCTAACACATAGTGGGCTTCAGATGTCTGTGGAATAAATTTATCACTTGCACATCGTGTTAAGCATAATGATAGATAGAGGAGAGAGGAATAAGATGATACCCTCCGCTTTCAAGATGCAATTAGACATGAAAAAGACACTAGGCAAGTGTTATCCATGTGACACTGTCCTGGTGGGAATGGGCCTAAGTGCTAGAAGAGCCTTTGAAAGTGTGCCTTGCAGGTCTCTCTGTGGCACATTGGAGATCAAGTTCTAGACTTCAGTGAGACTGGATGTAAGAGAGGAAAGATCACAGACCTGCAAAGTCATGGAGCCTGACAGACCATGGTGGATTCCAGAATTATGAGGACTTTCACTCTTTAAAAGTTAGGGTTAAAGGATTTGAACATTAGTGGACCTTAGTGTATATGGTAGTGCTTCAAAACTAACCCATTTTAAAAACTCTGTGTTCACATATTATCTTGAATTTATCATACTGTTTTCAGAAATTGTTAGTGTGTGTACATAGGTAGATGCACACATGTGTAGGCTGTCAATCTTCAGAAGGGACATGTCTCTGTGGCATATGAATATGTTTACATAGAAGTTGTGTATGTGGTACTAGACTATATCATGATTATTTGTATTTGATTTTAAAGTTATTTACATTTATGTGCTTATATATATTTGTTTTTAACCTCTTCACATGCTGATGCTGCTCCTTGGTGAAGGGGAGATTAGTACCATATTGGTCTCAGAAACAGAATTAAAGAGGTAATAAAAAGTTTTTATATCATTTAATTTGTTCTTACCCAATTATTGAACAAATAGCTCTATCAGGTATAGATGACAGGCTTCTGAAGGACCCAGTTTATTTCCATTAATGAGCTGTTAAAATAACTTTTTTATTTTGAATAGATACTGTAGCCTGGCAGAGATAAGAAATTTGGAGGCCTACTCCAAATTCAGCTTATTAGGAAAAACACTCTTTTTGGGGGGTGGTGGTGGGGAGGGTACAGGGAATTAAACTCAGGGGCACTCAATCACTGAGCCACATCCCCAGCCCTATTTTATATTTTATTTAGAGACAGGGTCTCACTGAGTTGCTTAGTGCCTCGATAAGTTGCTCAGGCTGGCTTTGAACTCGTGACCCTCCTGTCTTAGCCCCCTGAGTCACTGGGATTACAGGTGTGTGCCACTGTGCCCAACTAGGAAAAACACTTTTAACAAAAGCTTAATTTATACCTTTAGCTATACAAGTTTATATTTGGATTGAGCATCTAGAGATGAAAGTTTAGGATAGCAAGTCTTATCAGACTCGTAGCAGGTGCCCTTTTGAAAAGTCATGCTATTCTCAACATCAGGTATAGATGAGAAGTATACCAAGAAGAAAAAGCAGAATTAATATTTATAGTATGGGTTTCTTTATGTGATTGGGAGCCTGGCTATTGCCAGAAACAAAAAGAGCCTATGTTCAATTTGAGACTACTCAAAGTCTCATTTTGCATAGTGTATCAGTACAAAGTAGGTGGAAAAGGACACGTCTTGATTGTTACTGTGGACTCAGCATACTGCGAATTCCTGCTCAGATCTGACGCTTAATAAACATCTCTGAGCATTCATGCCCAGCAAACCCTGTGTTTAGAACCCAGCACGTGATTACTAGCTGTGTCTTCCTGCTTAGCCATCCCCTGTCTGGCAGAGGGAAGTTCCTGCAGTGGGGTCTCTGTGGTTCCAAAGCCACTTTTTCGTGTTTGCAGGCTGCTTGTGCATATTAAAGCTTGGAACCAGGTTTTATCCTCAAGTTTAAAATTCAGTAGGAAACAGTAGGATGATATAGTGTGGACAATATTAACAGCTATATTTTCTGACTTAATATAAAATATTATTTCAGATAAAACTAATAAATGAAAAGAATAATATGACTTATAAAAAAAAGAAACTAAAAATTTCTCTTTGAACTTTAAGCACAGTTTTCTTTCAGTTTCTGAAGCTTCCATATGTGATATGAATCATAAGACCAGTTTCTGATTTTTTTTTTTTTGATAATTAATGGGACACTATAAGGGTTAGATGACCAAAGCACAGGGGACAAAAGTGTTAATAGGGAGTCATGGAGCAACATGCTTGTAAAATGTTTCTGGCCGGATCTGAAGCTGCTCTGGGTAGAACTTCCAGTCTCCGTTGGGTACTCCATTTCTAAATTTATAATACATTTAATTCAGAAACCAGGAATTCTTATCTGGCATTATTTTCTTCAACTCTGCCTGTAATTTATGTGTCATAGTCTTTGTGTGTATGTGTTTGTTAAATAGAGATTTAGGTGTATGTATGTTGAGAGCCACCGTTGAGAGCCACAGCCGAAGGGGCCCCAGCAAACTTTCAGACTGCCAGCTGATGTATGTATCTTTGTGTTGCTGAGAATGAGAATTTTACCATCTTGCTCATTTAATTTTGGTACATTGATGGGTAAATATTTATACCAAGGCTTTTGATTCCCTCTGCTGCTTTTCCCCAGTAGTCTGTGAGCTCTTGGAGTCTGGGTTTTTGAGTGTGTATCTCTATGTCTCTCTAGTTTCCTGTTACCTTTATTTAGAGAAAGATTAATAGGCAATATCTGCAATTTTATTTTATATCCCTAAATATGTCTACTTGTGTGTGTATGATCTCTTATTCTCTGACCACAGAGTAGAACTCTTTAGATTTTAAGGAAAACAAACATCCTCTTCTCATCAAAAACAAGAAAAGAGTTGAAGAAAATAATCTGAAATTTGTGCATTCTGTTAGATAAGCTTTATTCCATTTGGCTAAATAAGAAGTACTTGGTAAAGGCAAACATTTTTATTATGTGTGTGTGTATGTGTGAGAGAGAACTTCAGTTTGAGTTTTTTTTAATTATTTATTTCTTTTTAGTTATGATACAACACCAGGTTACACCTTGATATGATCACAAAAGCATGGAGCCCAACCCACTCCCGTTTTATTTTGAACTTAAGGTAGAAGGAAACTGCTTTAGTTTATAAAGCTGAGGTCCATAGAGCCCCATCAGATATGGGGCACTCATTGCCCTGGTTGTTAAGTCAGGGAGAACTGACAGGGTTGCAGGAGTAGATTAGTGCAGTAGATCAATGTGGGCCATGAACCCTCACGACCAACCTGATGTTTTCTAAGAAGGTATTGTTTTTGCATTTTTGTCTGTGTTAACATTCTTACTGATGATGCAAAAGCCAATAGCAGGTAAAACTTATGGACCCTTAGCAGAAATCAAGGCACTAAGTAATTATATTTTTCACTTCCAGGTGCTGATAGCTTAAAAGCAAAACAAAACAAAACAAAACAAAAAAACGGCTGGGGAGGCTGAGGCAGGAGGATCATGAGTTCAAAGCCAGCCTCAGCAAAAAAAAACAAGGCACTAAACAACTCGGTGAGATCCTGTCTCTAAATAAAATACATTAGATTAGGGCTGGGGATGTGGCCTAGTAGTTGAGTGCCCCTGAGTTCAGTTCCCAGTGCCCAAACCACAAAAACAAAGAGAAAAACAAAGCTGGTTTCACTTAAGAATATCCTTGATAGAACAGTTGAAATCATTGATGTTATTGCTTGTAAGTCTTTCAGTGCATTTTATTTATTTATTTATTTATTTTGTGGCAGAAAGGGAAGTCCATATTCCCTTTATAGCACATATTCTTGATGCCATGGTAGTTAGTTGTCTCAAGGAAAGTATCAACTACAATGCTGGTAATTATTTGCCAGCAGCTAAGGATTCTTCTGATACAGTACTTGTGAGATAATGGATATGAAAGCAGCTTGAGTAATAAATGATGCTGATCAGACACCAGGATTAGTGACACTAGATATGTGCATTGTAGGACTTGGCTCCACTTCATTCATATATGTGTGTATATATATATATATATATATATATATATATATATATATATATTTTTTTTTTTTTTTTTTTTTTTTTTTTGCTGAAGTTTGTGTATCTTAAAGCAAAATGCATTTCACATTTACTTCATGACAATAATTAAAATACTTGTGTATTTGTGGAATTTGTCCACTTTGGAGCTTTATGTCTAGAGAAAAAGTTAAGATGTGTTGAAGAAGACGGGAAGCAGAAAGGGAATAGAGATCAGTTTCCACTTCGGGCCAGTGTTCCATGCTATGGACCAGATTCCTTGGTTCACATGTACATACCAAGTGCTCGGCGCTGGTGTTGAAATGCCTCCTTTTCTCCTGGAATTGCCTTTGGATCTTTGCCAGAATCAGTCTAGTTCTGGTCACTCTTCTGTTCTGTTGCCCTGTGTGCCACTTCGTATTGATCACTGACTTCCTGGTCAGTTCCTGACATGTGGTAGTGTGACTCAGCTATGTTCTTTTTCACATAAGTTCTTTTGCATATGTATATATATTTTGGAAGAAGCTTATGCCTTTCTATAAAAATCTACTGGGCCTTTAGGGGTTGCAAAACATTTATGAATCAGTTCTTGGAGAATTGTTATTTTAAAAATATTGAGTTTTCTGATTCATGGACAGTGTTATATATCACTGTTTACTCAGGTCTTTGAAGCTTTGGCCAGCAGTGTTTAGCAGTTTTCAGTGTATAGGTCTTGCACATATTTTGTTAAATTTACCATTATTTTTATTTTTGATACTATTGAAATATTATTTTTTAAGTTTCACTTCCTAATTTTTTGTTGTTACTACAAAGAAATATACGTGATTGTTGTCTAGTACCCTTATTATATCCAATTATATCCAGCACCTTCTCCCCTCTTGCTATTTTTGGTGGCTTTGTGACAGATTAGTTGTGATTTTCCAGATTTATCTGTGGTTGAGGACGGTTTTTCTTCTCTGATCTGAATAACTTTTTTTGTTTCTTTGTTACCTTTTACAGTGCTGCTCAGGACCTGCGTAGAGTAGATGTGAAAGAGGATGTTTCTGTCTGTTCCTGACCATTAAGGTCACTCAGTGCTTCACCATTAGTTATGAGGTTGTCTATAGATTTTTCATAGATATACTCTATCAGCTGAGGAGGTTTCCTTTACTCCTGTTTTGCTGGAAGTTTTAAAATATAATGAACGTTTACTATTTTAAAATGCTATTCTGTATCTATTCAGATGATCTTACTATTTTGTCTTAGTTTGTTAATACAGTGAACTGCATTGAATTGTTTTCAAATGTTAATGAACTTAGCTTACAGAAATAATCCATACGTGGTGATCATGCATTAACCTATTTGGATATTACAAGATTCCGTTTGCTAGAATTTTGTTTAGGACTTTTTCATCATGTTCATAAGGAATGTTGGTGGATAGTTTTCTTGTAAACTCTTTGATTTGGTGTTAGGGTAACGAAACAAGCTGGGATTGCTCACCCTTCTCTCTTCTGGGACACTGTGTGGAACTGGTGTTCTTCTGCCCTCCACGATTGGTGGAAGTCACCAGTGAAGTCATGTTGGCCTAAGATTTTCTTTAAGAGTTTTTAAACTGTAAATTCTGTTATTAATTAAAAATATAGGGTTGTTTATGCCATCTTTTTCTACTTGTGTGGCCTTTGATATTTTTTTTTTCAATGAAGAAAATTATGTCTCACCTGAATTCCTTAATTTATTGGCGTGAAAATGTCAATACTATTCTTTTTAAAAAAAAAAAAATATTTTTTACCGTTATTCTTATAATGAACATAAGATAAATGTATTGCTTTCCTCTTATTCTGATATAAACACCTATGTTTTCTTGATAAATCTGGCTTTATTGATCTTTGACCAGCTTTTGGTTTTATTGGTTTTTCTCTATTTTTTAATGTTTATAATTTCATTGATAGCTGCTCTTTTTTCTTGTGCTGAGTTTGTTCTTTGCTAGTTTCTTCAACTGAAAGCATTAATTATTGTATGGAGACCTTTCTTCTTTCTAATACATTATTTGTATTGGTGAAGGATCCTGAGCGAGTTCCTCTTTTGTGAGTGGAGTATGTGCATGGGCTTGGGGGTTCCTTTCTTCCCCAGTGGATCATACCTACCACCAGAGCTCCCTCAAGTAACCTTCTACTTTGAGTTTGCTTCCATCCTTCTGCTGGAACCAGGGAAGATGGAGGAAGGCATTGGTGAGGACTGATTATTCTGCCCAAATGGCAGTTGTTTTTTGCTTTGTATAAGAGAGGGTCTGGGATACAAGTAGAATTTTTGTTCATTCCGTCTCCCATTGGCATCTAATGTACTACCTCAACGAGCTCTCTTTATTTTCCTGCTCCCTCCTCAATATTACTGTGATCATCCAAGTGGGGGCTTGTGGAAAATAATTGTCAAGGACACATTCAATGTCTAAGAATGTGTTAAAATTTTAGCTGTTTCGTTCACATCTATGCTAGGCTAAAGGTGAAGTATTAACTACATCCCTGCTGTCTTTGGGGAGACATATTGCCCTCAGGAGTTCAGTTCACCTTGTTTTGTGACCTCAGCTTTTGGATGGGCTCAAAAAATATTTTGTAGATATCTAATGTTTTTTATTGTCAAGGGGCAAGCAATACTCTCTTGTTGTTTTCTGGATTCTAAGTAGAGGTTGAATCTCAGTCTGCTAAGCTTTTAAGAACCAGAAGTTAATACTTTAGCTGACTTAAAGTAGTGGAGGTACATCATGGAGGACTTGAGTTTGGCACACCACATGAGTCAGGTGAGATGGTCTGAATTCGTGCCAATGAAGAGCAGATTTACTCCCTGTCTGCCGTAGAATATGCTGGCATTTTGCGATTCTTATGCCATTGGTCATATAATTTTATGACTTTTTTCTTGACAAGTCTGTTTGTTCTACCAAAATCAGAATTTATTAAAGACAGGAGTGGTCTTGATCATGTTCCCATGGCTGCAAGGTGGTGAGGCACCTGGTGCAGCCACTGGAGCTAGGTAAATAGATGACTAAAGGGTGAGAAGAGCAGCTTTGGAAGCTAATGTCCACCTCCAGGGAGATGCTTAGAGAGAATGTGGAGATGATTCTCTGAGATGCAGAGTATATTACTCTGTTTTAAGTGCAGATGTGTGGCATTTTTTTTTTTTAACATTTTGCAAAGTGTAGTTTAACCAAGTAAAAATTCCCTGTGACCTGTAAGTATGTACCATAGTGAAATGAGTGAAAAATAGTCTTTGCAGAGGGGCGGAGGGCCACACAAGGCATTTAACCTTGAGCAAGGGGCCCATTTAACTGCAGATAGAGAACTGTATGGACAGGAGGGGGTGGTAGAGGGCAGAAATAGGAAGAAACACTGTAGAGGAATGGGCAGGCCGTGAGATAAATAAGTGCATACATACCTAGAACCTGGCAAATAGATAGATAATAAATTAAAGAAAGCTCTTTAGAAACATCTTTTAAAACAAGCACCTGGTTTGGTCAGAAAGTAAGTATCTACCCTGAACCTGGGGAGGATGGGTAATGCTCAGGCGAGTGACTGGCTTGGTACTTAAATCCACATTTTGTCTGCTGCTGTGTTGTAAAGTACCTGAACTCATAGTGCCTGAGTCAGTGTGTGGTCGATTGGCACAGTTCTATGGCTGACAGGACTCACTCAGAAGTTCTCACGTGGAGTCTTAGATGAGCAATAGTCCGTGTCTGGAGGTCCACCTGGCTCACGCCCGTGGCTGCCAGGCGATGCTGGCTGTCACTGGCTGGCAACTCAGCTAGGGACAAGCTGGAGTGGTGGGCCAGTTGCCTGCCCATAGCCTCATCTTGGCTTGGGCTTCTTAGAGCCACAGGCAGACGCTTTCCAGAGGGATTGGCCTGGGAGTGGGCACTTGAAGAGGCTAGGTGGGAATGAAATGCTTCTTAAGTCCTTGTCTGGAAAGTCCCACGATGCCACTGTCACCACATTCTGTGATGATAAAATGGGAACCAGCCCTACACATTTGCACTAAGTCAACATGACATGATTGTGACTTCTTCCCTTTCTTTATGCTACCCTGGGCTCTGAAGTGAGACCAGATTGAAAGGAAAGTGAATCAGAAGCCCTCATATCTTGGGAAAAGCAGCAGAGAAATTGCAGCCATCTTTATTATTTGAATTGTGATGAACTCAGATGAGGTTTTCTTGTTTTCTAAGCCACCCTGGCCTTTAGAGCACAGTGAGTTTTCCAGTTCTATATTCCATACTTTACTCCCAGGCTTAGCTCTGAGTGCCATTTGGGGGCTTCAGAATATCAACTGATCTGTCAACTGTAGATACACCAGAAATCTCCACAGGTCCTATAGGTAGTTTTAGAAGAATATTTCTGGGGAGGAGGGAGGTATTACATCAACACCCGCCTTGTACATGTCTTTTCTCTTTTTTATTGCTACATTTTCATGGGTATTTTCAAGCCTTCCAGGGTTTGTAAATGTTGACTTTCCTGCATGAATTCACCTGTTACCTTTTAACATAAGCCTCTCTTGTGGCCTGTTACTAGTAGAAAGTGACATACCTGAAAGCTTTTCTTCTTGGCAGGAAGGGGATTCACAGGCCTAGCTTGTAGGGTCATCAGGACAAATAAAGTACCATAACAAAATAAATCAAGAGTCTGTTTTATATAAATGCATCTAGAGCAGCAGGAAGTGATCAGTGTCTGCTCTGTGTCCAGTACCATGCTTTGCTTCACTGCCACTCTTTATGCACCAAACTTAATTTTTTCAGTAACTGTGAGAAATAAATAGTATTTTCTTTCCTTTTATTGATGAGGAAAGTTTGAACCAAATGTGCAAGTTGCTTTCGTGAGATCATACAGCTAGAAATTGGACATTGTTTTTGTACTTTCCCGTCTGACTTCTCAAGAATGTTTCCTTATTCTGCTAATAACTAGAGCACTATCAAGGGGTTTATATGTTGCGATAAAACAGCAAGCAGTCCTGACTGTTGGCACCAAATCATCATGGCATGATTACATTGTACTTCCTTGGCTTTACACTGCCTGGGAAAATGTGGTTTGTAGTTTGATTTTTGTGCTCATTATTCATTTAAGGATATTTCATGATCTGCATGAAAGGAATGGATGGTAGGGGAAACCAGTTATTTCTACCTGTATTGAACTGCTCCCCAGGATTGAAGCTGTCTTGCAGAAGACACACTTTCTGTGGGGAACTGTTGGGTGGCAGGTAGGAGAGTCTTGGCCATTGTCATCCTTGCTCAGGGGTCGCCCCTTAGTCGTGCACCACCCTTCTGGGGTGTTCTTGCTGACACCACTGACCACCTGGTTCCAATGGAGGAAGCCTTGCCACGTCCATTTTGGCCTGAAGTGCATGAGTTGCGTCCTCCTGCTTATTCTTTTCACACGCAGTTCACCCTCCTGCCAGCATTCTTTACCCTTGGTCTGCTCCCTGATGTCCTACCTCCCTGCTCTACTTGATCACCAGAACTGTGCCTTTCTTTTTGCTGGAAGAACCCTAGTTCCATGTCAGGCACTGACAATATCAAAGGAATTCGATTAATGGACACATGCAAATGGCTTTCAAATATTGGTCAAGGTTTAGCTGTTTTTTTTTTTTTAATATACACACACAGGGTAATCATGATTAGTCATCTAAAATATGTTGAGTTTGTGCTCTAAAGCACACAGGATATGGAAGTAAAGAGATTGATCTGCTTTTGAGGCTCAATTACTTGTGGTGAATGCTATCAAAGCATTGGACTAGTAGTATACCAGTCCTGGACAGAGATGAGTAGTATGGTTTTTACATTTTTTAAAAAAATTCATTATTATATATTTGGGTTAAGTCTGTTTTAATGGTTTTTCTCATTATTATGTACTCTAAGAATTGATTTGCTCTCCGTATTTCTCTTACCCTACAATCACAGGCACTTTTGGTGTTCACTCTAGTGGGCAAGCATGTGACCGTACAGGTGAAATGTGGATAATAGTTAAGAACACAGGAGATGGTATTAATGGGACTTATTTTCAGGACCTTCCCCTCTCTTCCCGTCCATGGTACCTCCTTTCTTTCTCTTTTTTCCCTACTTCAAAGTGCATACATGAAATGTAATGACAATATTAATAGTTAATACCCGTATGTACAAGCTAGCAGGCATTGTATATATGCTTCTGTTTTAGTTCCTTGAAACAGTCCTGCATGTTAGACATTATAATCTGTATTTTTTCAATAAAAAAAAGAGCTTCAGAGATTGAGTAGTTTGGTTAAAGTCATGAAGCTGCTAAGTAACAGGGCTGTGATTTAAATTTACTTCTGCCTATTCTTAATCTTTCTGGTGATTCATCTTATTGTTATTAAAACTAGTAACTTTCAGACCCAGCTATATGTATTTGTGTTCTTTTATCTATACAAAATATAGATTGCAACTCTTTTCTAATCTGGAACTTGATCTCTCGATATAGTTTCCTTTTTTGAAGATATTAAATCTTAGGTATGGAATATAGCCAGCAGTTTTTTTTTTTTGTTGTTATATTATCTTCATTTCTTAGTTTCTTCTTATTGTAATTTTTAGTTTATTAATTTTCACTCTAGAAACATCAGCTTGTTGTATATTCATTTATCAAATTTATTTTCTCTTTCTGAATTGTAAACTTTGTCAGGAAGAGATTTGCTCTGAATGTATATTTGATCAAAGAGACTTTGTATTAAGTAGCAGTGAAAGATTAATTTTTAACAATTTCACTTTCCTTTTATGTGGTCCTTCTTAGGCTGGAGTTTCTTACCCCTTCTACCAAAAAAATTGAAATGAAGCAGAAGAGTACTTGTTTTGTTACATTTAGGGTATCATTTACCCTTAGTCCTGTCATGGAGATAATATATAATGGCTACAATTAAAACCTTCACAATTTTTAAATAGGAAATCATATTCTCCAGGGAGAGTTAGAGAAGCATTAATCTGAGTACAAGATAAGCCTCTTACTAAGTGCCACAGACAGCTTCTCACCTTATTCTCAATATCTCAGTTATGACCTTTGTAGAATGGTGTAAAAATGGTATCCCAAAGGGGTGAGAGGATGGATGGGAAGAAGGCCTGTAGGATAGAGGACCTGGCATGACCTCTCTCTTGTCCAGTCTCCGGTCCATTCCATTTAAGCTCTCTCTTCCTGTTTGGGTGCAGAATATGTTTGCATTTCCCTGAATCCTGTGTTAAAATGCTCTTGTTCATGAGAACAATCCTTCAGTTAAGCACTGGCCATTTAAGAACGTCGGAAAGAGGAAAGGCAGTGTTAAGAGGACACACTGGGAATTAGGAGTCTGAGAAAAGAGGGGAAACAGGAGGACTTCAAGGGAACAGTGAAAGCAGACTTTTCTGTGGGAGCCAAGGGTCCCACACTCCAGTGGAGCACTAGCCTTTCACCTGGGAATGTCAGTGTCCAGGTGGTTGGGCCAGCAGTTGCCAACCTTTAGAACACTCTTCACAAGCTAAAGAAAACCCCACACTGGGCTGGGGTGCTACTCAGTAGTGGAGTGCTTGCTTAGCACATGTGAGTCCTGGGTTCCATCCCTAGAATGGCAGAGAAGGAAAAGGAGGGGGAGGGAGAGGCGAGCAACCCCCATTCTACTGTGAATTTTGTGCCTATGTTTGTACAGTTTATATCTGATGCTCTCCTAATGGCCAGCTCTGGGCAGCCAATTGATAGGAGCTGTAATGGTGTCTATTTGCACCTCTCTCTAACCTCCTGAGAAGCGAGGAGAACATGGCTCATGGGTATGATGCTGTGAATTCTAACTGCATCCAGATGAGTTCTGCTCCTTCCACAGAGAAGCCCAGCTAGGGCAGTGCACTCCTCTCACACTTTTGGCTCACACAACTCTCCCAGCCCTGAGACACGTCCTTTCATGTTTCACCTTGCTCTTCAGACCTTGGCTGGTAGCATCCCACATTTACAACTCCTGTTCCCACCTTTTTCATGGGTAGGGTTTGTAATGCCAAGAAGGATAACCTGTCTTTCAGATGAAAGATGCTCTTCACTTCCACTTCTACAAATTGGTTTTGCATGAGCACAGCTGCTCTTTGGAAACTGAGACAAAAACATGAAACAGAGCATGAGGAACAGACCAGCCACTTCCTGAATGATGTCTTTGTTGGAATTGTTTTCTGAGGTTTTTACCCAATTCATATGCATGTATTTGTAATGCACTTTCATGTGTATTATCTGTGATATGTGTGTATATGTATCTATGTATGTATATGTATATAAGCATGTAATATTCATGCCTTTAAACAAATATTGTATGTATAAACACATGCAAATAAAGATGAGATTCATTCTTGTTTTTAAAAAGAAAATCATGTTGTATATTTTCTGATACTACTACTCATTTCGGAATTAAGGAAAGTACACTACTGATCTCAGAAAATCACTGCAACTGCTGACGGGCTGCCTTAGCCCCAAGAGGATTTCAGAATGAGATGAATGTTTAGTAGAGTAGCCACTGAGAGAAAACTTGGGTCATCATGAGGTGTTGTAAGCCAGGACACGGTAGTCTGGTTATAATTATTTATTTAATTATTTTTATTTTTAAAGAGGTTGGAAATAATAGTGGAGCAGTTCCTGCGTGACAGTATTTGTGAGTTCTTTGTTTCCAAAGAGTAGAAACCACTTTGGCTAAAGGAATAAAACTTAGCTATCTTAGCAGGGAGGTTTGAAATAGGCAGAAACAAGGGCCACTTGGAAGAGGAGTTGTCCACCCCACCCTTTCCTTAGAAGGCAGCTGGCTGGCCACTGTACACCCTGGCTGGCTGTGCATGGGAAGAGGTGGGAGGCCTAGTAAATATCAACTAGTAAGTGCCGCAAATCTTGTGATTTAGTTAAGGTTGCTTGTCAAGTTCATGGTGAAGCAAAAAGGAACTCTTGTGATGGTTTCAAGATATTTTTTCTGTACTTGCTTTTTTATTTAATGCTCACTACACTCAAGGCACTCACCTGAGAACAGAGTAAGACAATCTAGATAATTTATGGTGAATGCTTCAAAGTAGCATGGGGTGAACGCTTTTGAAAAATGAGTAACATGACTAGCTAAGAATTAGTAGAAGTATGTATTATATATCTTGTATTAATATTCCCACTCAAGAACGTAATAGCCATAAAAATATTTCTTTCACTTATTAGTTTGATAGTCAAGAAAAGACCCTCCCTGCATTTTTCTGCCTCCATATATATAAATATAATTTTATGCTAGCACATAATGCATTATTGAATCTTTAAAATTTGCTCTACTCTTCTGATATAAATAATTACAAGGGCCTATTGATGATCTTAAAACCACTTTATATTCAATTTTTTTTTTATTCCTGTATAGGCTTTTTGTGACATCTTTGTTTATTAAACTAGTTTAACTGAAACATAAATAGCATGGATACTCAGTCATCAGCAGAAGGGAACAGTAAGGCCCTTGCTATGCCCTGAAGTTCTCCGTTTCTGAGCCATCAGCCTCTCCCTGCCACTGCTTTATGTAAATACATGGTCTTAAAAGGCTTTTGCAGTGTCTCTTCAGTTTTTGTGCCTTTTCCTTTTGTCACTGGATCCTGCTCCTGGACCTTATGCTTGTGTTACGCACGTGCTGCTTACATATTACAGTGGGCGTGCCCACGGAGTCTTACTCATGCTGTTCCCTGTGCATGCAACGCCCCTTCCACATATCCAGACTGTTTATTCATCTCAGCTAAAATGCCACTCATTCTGAAGTTCCCTTTAATTGTTTGACTTAGGAGTGTTTGTTGTCTCCTGTGAGTTTTGTAATATTTCATTTGTACTTAATGTTCCAATTTATACTTTGCATTGTGAGTGTGCACCTGTGGTCTTGACTGCATACACATTTTTTGAGATAGGCCAGCGTAGTAGTTATATAGTAACTGCGCTTTTGAGCCCAGGCTGCCTGTCCTGTGCATCTATGTGTCCATTTTCCACCTAGTCAAAATGCTGCCTGGAATCAGCATGGATCAGGAATGTTGATGTTGAGGGCGTGTTGTGGGGACTCAGTACATTCTTGTTAAACAAAAGAATCAGAGTCTGTACTGTACTTCATGGCACCTCTTTCTGCTGGTCACATGACTTTTTCACATGCCTTTTTCTGTTCTTTAACTGCATTCTAGATATATGCTCAGGAAACTTCCAGCCATTGGAGGTAATTTTAATTTAAATTGCTCATAATGAAGTAAAACTAAAACTTCTGTTCTTTGCTCACACTGGCTGTGTTTTTAGTGCTCAGTGACCATGTGTGGCTAGTGACCACTATTTTGAACTGCCCTGTAGAGTACATTTACTTCACCATAGATAGTTCTGGACAGTGCTGGTGCAAATGGCTTTGGTTGCAATCTGGTAGATGATTCCAAAAGCAATTTTCTGTGGACAGTGTGCATATGTCATTCTCTCAGTTGCTTCAGCACAGCTTTGCTTGTCCAGCTTGCCACCATGGCTGGTCGTGGAGGGAGCAGGCCTCTTTCTCTGAGAGCTCTGAGCTTGTGAGACCTAGCCATGCTGTCACTGCCAGCGCAAGGCTGTGTGCCGTGTCCTAGTTGACTGTGGTTGCAGAACTTCCCTGCAAGGACAGTTCTTTCTGTAATATCCTGGGGTTGTTCAGGTTCCCTTCCTGAGACCCGTTCTGGGGCCACACAGACATTCGAGGATTTCTTTGAAGTTCTCAACATTATCTATACATGGTCTCATTTGATTTCCACTTCACCTAGAGTGAGGTAGAAGATGACTGCCATATTACGCTTAACGAAACTGACATTCACAGAAGTTAAATAACTCACCAAACAAACCTTAGAGAGGAGTGAGTTATAACAAAAGCATCTAGAACCTTCCATCTTAAAGACATATTTCTAATTTTACCGTGCTGATGTCCTTATCAGTGATAGGACTATATAGTTGGTTGGTTTTCTGAGTTCCAGAAAATTTGGACTTACTATGATTCTTCCTTAATCTATGTCTGGGATTTTTATTGTCAATTCTAATTAGACTAGTGTTTAAAGTTTTAATTATTTTCTATTGACCTTTTTATATATTCTTTTCTTATTAATATAAAGAAACATGGGGTGCAGAAAGTTAGAGTTAGTTTGTGTGGTTTCTGGGCTTTGCACTTGAGGTATACTCCATTAAGCCTTATGGCTTCAGAGGTAGGTATCAGCATGCTGAACGAGAGTCAAGGTGCCCAAGAGCCCTCTGACTTTTCTTTTTGTTTCAGTGTTATACTGTAAGTTTCTGGTCTGTGATTTGAACACACATTTTTATTAACTTCAAATCTTGTAAAATTAAGCTCCTTTTTCCATATTTTCATTAATTTATATTACTGCAGGTGTCGAGAAGCCAGACAGTTGTGCTTGTCTGGAGGCTGTAGGTTAATATGCTGTTCTGGGAATGCCATGAGCAAAAACAGGTGACAAAACACAAGATTTAACATTCATTTAGGGCTATTTTTGCATTTTCCTCTAGCAGCTTAATTTTACATTCATCTTATGCTTCTGTTTTGGCTTCATTTGTTCCTGAGCTTGAGATGGAAGAATTTAAAGGACTTGGCTGTTGGAGCATTTGTATGTAATACCTGCAGTACAGTTTCTTTGTCAGAGGCATAATTAACAATATGATTTGTACATCTACTGCCTTCTGGTATTCACAACACAGTTTGTAAACTTAATTAGTTCTTGGAATAGCAAATGTTTTGAAGATGATAAACACTTTTCCTTTGAATAATGTGTTGAATGGTTATATATTTATAGAAATTTACTCTATGCTTCTCAAATTAGAATGCCGATAGGTAAGCTTCTAAAGCTAAACATCACCTGCAATTGCATATTCCCAGATTATATTGTCTTCCTGTGCTTTTCACAGGGGAAATCAGAAATTTAGCTTAGATAATTTTGCCTCCAGGAATATTCATTATGGTTCCATTGTGTAGAGAACACCCGTGCCACCTGTGCTAATGTCATTACCTGGTCACCATTTTCCCAGACTGCTGGTGATCACTGTGATAGATGGTGGGGTGGAGTGGGTGATAAGCAGACTCACCACTACAGCAACACTTCGGCTGGCTCTACTCCTGTGCCTCCAAAGTGTGGTTGAGATTGAGGACTCAGCAGGAAAGCACTCTCAGCTTCTCAGAGAGATGCTGCAAAAACAGGCTGTGTGCCCAGGAACACCTGTCTGGCCTTATTACCATTAATAAATCCTAGGTCTAGAAACATTGTTATTTAGTGTTCCAAGCAGTACTAGACTAGAAGAAACAAATCAGAAGGGCCTTGATGTTATTAGATTAGTGACTCCTGTCCCGCAGGGTGGAAGGGTCACACAGTTAGGGGGCTTCCTCCCCTTTTTAGGCAGGGAGAAACTAAGCTCATCAAGGCAAAGTGCTTTTCCAGCTGTTTTCTCTTGGTTCTCTCCTGCTTGAACTCAGTCTTCCCTTCCCATGCCTATGTCCTCTCTGCCACTGTAGTGTTCCGACTGTGGACATTGGGACCCTTGAGTGCCCTTCACAGTGCATAGCATTGTGCCTGCCACAAAACATAAGACCTTCCTTCTATGGATTTCCTCAGGAATTTACTAAGAGGGAAGATCAGTCAGGTAAACAGAATCAGGTAAACAGAAATCACACTAGCTGGGAGGATTTAACATAAAGGATTGGTTAGATAGGTGCTGGGTGACTGGGGGATGCTAAGTCTTTAAAATATATATATATAAAAAAAAAAAAACAGTGCCACAGGACTACAGAAAACCATCCTCCTTGACTAGGGGAACTAGTACTTTGCAGGAAATGTTCTACCACCCACTTAGTATTGTTACCTTAGGAACTTGAAGAGAGACCTTACAGGGCTAGGACTAAGACCTCTGAGCAAAAAGGTCCTGCCTTGCTGAGGAGGTACCATGATTGTAGTCTGGAAATATGGGGCAAAATCCGGAAGTTACAATCATGGTTTTTCTGTGCTGCCAGGAACTGGAAACAAAACAGGAAGGAACCAGTTCATCAGTCTTCCCCTGCCCTAGCATTTCCATTGTCAGAACCTGAGGGAAACTGGGCTGGAAAACAGGTGTTCAGAATCCCGCCAGCATTCTAGAGCACAGTGTGGAAGGGTAGGTATGGAGCTAAGCGACCGTGGTTTCATAACTGGTGGAGGTGTTGGTTTGTGGCCATGAAAGATACAGGTGACTTCCATTTTTGTTTATTCAAACCCTGGCTATTAAATGTTTATCAGGTCTCATGGTGCCTCCCTCGAAGAATATCACCATTTATTCATTCATTCACTCAACAAGTATCTTTTGAATGCATATTATGTTCAGGATACAGAACCAGGTGCTGGACTTCCGGTGACGAAAACAGCTTTATATGTCTAAGAACAGGTCAGTGAGACAGATGATGAAGATGTGGGTAAAGCTCAGGGTTGAAAGGAACCTTCCGATTTGGCCATTCCTGCCAGACTGTGCTGGTCAGGGCTCTACTGACGAATAACCAGGTCCAGCTTTGGCAAATCCTGTTACATATGGGAACCTTCATCTGTATAATTTGAGTAGGAGCTCCTTTTTCTGTGTTTTCTTCCTTTTGGTCCTAATTTTGCCCTTAGTTTTCACTGTCTAAATTTAATTCCCATGTTACATGATGTACAGAAATATTTGTGTGTATCATTTCTCCTTTAAGATAATCCTTTTCAGTGATTTCAGCTGCTTTGCTAGACGGGGCTGATCAGCTTTTTCTATCATTACCTCTTCTCCAGAGCCTTTGTAGACTTTATTCCCTCACTGTCATTCCTTTAGTTCTTCCCCTTACGAAAAATAGCAATACCTCAGACAGTGTGTGTCTTTAGCTTTTGGAGAGCCGGCAATGATGGTCGCTGCAATTATCAGTAAATTCTTAAAACTGATCTCATGGAGTTCTCTGGATTCCTGGCCATGTTTTTAATCTTAGCGAGTCATCTTGGTTGGCCATTCATTCAGAGCACAGATCCAGTTACCCCACCTTCTGTGTTTAAGACAAGGACATAAAAGACAGTCAGCTGTCCACCTCAGGTATTTATTGTTAGCATCAGTAGAATCAAAGCTCTGCATGAGTCTTTGGTTCTGTCTCATTTGCCCAGACAGGCCATGTGGCACTGTTCTGTCAACCAACATGTGGCCTCTGTATTCAGCCTAAAAGTAAGTCCATTGTCAGTAGATCTGAGAAGTGGAGCTCCTACTGTCATGTGGAACCCCTAGTGTGCACTCACTGAACTAAATATTCCACTGTGGAAGGACATGGTGGAAACAACTGAGTGCCACTGACTGGCCTTGGTGTAATTATTTTTTTATAGCATCCCTAAATAATTTCAGTGTATGACTTGGTTTAGAATGTGGAGATCTGTACCTAACTTGACAACATCCCTTAAAGAGCCCCTTCCCTACCCCATGAGGATGTCCACTGTGAGAGAGAGCCTCTAAAGCATAAACCAAGCGACATAAAATATGACTGGGGATGACCTAGTAGGATAGCTCTCCTGGCTTTAATTTGACATGGGAAGATAGCCTTAATTTTCATTATATAGGTCTGCGCTGAGACTATTTATGTCCTCAGAGGCTGTGACTATTAAATATGAATTTATTTTTCATCCAAGTCTTAATTTTACATCACCATTAAATCTGAGTGATAGGATGTATGTTCCTGCTGCAATTGCATTTTGCCTTTAACAAATGTTTCATACCTGCTTGGCAGTTTCCAGGTGACAAGGAAGAACACTGAGTAGGAGAGAAATATGGTATTTTTAGGCATTTGTGTATGTTTAACATTAAGCTGTGTTTCTGGTTGAGATTTTTAACTATTTTTATTGTGCTGGCATATGGCCTGTGGTTGCATTGATGTCTTTTAAACAGTACCAGAGATGTGTTCTTTGGGATGTACTTGCAGTCCTTGATCATGCTGTTTTTCTTAATTTTCTTAAGTGACCCTTCTAGATAATCACACAGAAATACGTCTTGGTGTTTCGAACTCCCCCCCGCCACCCATTTACTCTTTCTCTTTGCTGTATAAATAGGGACTGATTATGAAACCAACCTAAAAATGTATGGCAATTCTACTTGGATATTGTTTTAAATAGTGTGCTACTGTATTATTGTACATCTAACCAATAGAAAAATGTTCATTTACAATCTTATTGGATGTGAAAGTAATAAAGAGTCGAATGCTCCTGTCATCTGGCTGCTGTAGAACTCTGTGAGTGCAGCCGTGATTCTCAGTGTGGTGATGCCTGTGGGATGGAGGAGGGGCACACTGAGGAAATGGGCTTGATAATGAGTGCAGCCTGAACAGGGCTCATCTCTTCTTGGGTCATTACTTCACCTAATCATAAAACCTTTTTAAATTCAAATCCTTGCAGGGCTCTAATTGGTGACCTCTGGAGCCTGATAATTGTATAAGATAGCTGGTCTTTTGCATTATATTAATTGTGTTTTTCAATTAAAAGTGAGAAATGTGATTTAACCCTTAGGTATAATTAAAAAGTGGATTTTTTGGTCTCTAATAGTTACCTTATCCTCTCTTCCCAGTAGTTACTGACTTAAGTTCTTATTAGCATGAATTAACTTAGTGCCTTGGTTACTTCATTTCATGTGTGGGTTTGCAGGATATTAATTTGAGCAGGGCATTGGATTTTTTAAGGAACAATCATCAGTCATTTGGAATAAACAAGTGATTGTTTTCTTTAGGAACACAAATGTCCCATCCTTTTTATTCCTGTTGTCTAGGTCTGTCTTCCTGCTTGTCCTTTTGTGTTATTTAAGTAGACACTTTACTAGTCTTCCCAAGTGTTTCAGTAAATATTAATTTCAGAACATTTCTTACTACCAGGTGAAAATGGGCCAATGGAAGAAGAATGTGCTAGTGTTCACCATTGGGACCCATAAAGCGTAGGTAAACCTGAGTTCAGTCAATCCTCCTCCTCACCATGTGCATATAACCTGCTCTTTTCTACACTCATAGTGTTTTTAACTTCCTCCTTTGGTTCTGTTGCACTTCTCAGCAAACAGTATATGCAGTGGCTCATCCCCATAGATGTCCTTATACTTATCGGAGGTGATGCTTAACCTATTTTGTTTACTTGTTGGTTGGAAGGTTTCGTTTTGTCTTGGAGTCAACATTTTGTTGGCTGGTGATTTGGGGAACAAGCAAAATTTTGAATCAGATAATCCCGAGTCCAGCTTTGAGCCCTGTCACTTATTAGGTGTAAGAAAATTGGAGTTGATACTTTTGTCCTGTCTAAGAAATTACAAGGAATGAGTATATGTAGAGCCTACAGTGTACCTCTAGAATACTGTACTTACTTATTGAGCCAATTAGATTTCTTCTGCCAGTTTTAAGGAGCATCTCGTCTCTGATTTCTAGTTTTTGGTTTTGTTTTAAAATGCCAACAAACTTTTAAAATTTGTTTATATTAAAATGGTTAGAAATCAGCTCCAGAATTTAGTGACCTGCTCATTGCTGAAGGCCTTAGAGTATTTGCCCTTGTTCAGGGGTCACATTCATATTTCGCTGAGGCTTCAGATGACCACATCATATCTTGATGTTTCTTCCATGGTATCTATTGTTTGGTGAATAACTGTATATAGTTAGGAGAAATTAAGGTGATGGTACAAAAAGAAGACTTAAGTGTTAGCAAGGAAGTGGGGAATGGAAACCTTGACACTCTGTTGGGGGAATGGAAATTAGTATAGCTACTATGAAAAGCAGAAAATTAAAAATAACACTACCATGTGACCTAGTACTTCCCCACTGCTTGCTGTTTATCTGAAGGAAGTGAGGTCAGCATGTGAGAGAGATGGCTGCAGGCTATTGTTTGTTGCATGACTGTTAATAGCAACTAGGATTTGGGCCCACACATCCAACAACAGATGACTGTGTGAAGAGAATGTGGTGTGTACTCAGGGGTCCCCAGACCTGAGGACATGATCTTGAGTGGCTGGAGGGCAGCATGGTAGAGATGCTTGTGGACCCAGGAAAGGGTCCCTCCCAGCTGAGGGTCATCCCCACTACCTGGATGAGGACCTCGCAGTCTGGTCTGGGTTGCTTTTTCCTGTAGTGCCTGAGGCCCTGGAGGCATCTTTGCAAATGGCTTTGTAGTTAATTTTTTTTTTTTTGAGAGAGTACATAAGCCAGTACAAATTAGATATTTTAATAAGTAAACAGTAATAACAACCTATATTTTCATTATGTGTTACAATTTTCAAAGCATTTTGACAGACATTTGTTTTAGTATTTGTAATAACTTTGTGAGTTTTTTTCCAAATATTATAATAATCCAAAGCACTTTTTCTTTTCCTCACTCAAAATTAAGATTCCACTTATACAGTAATACCAAGAAAATGGAAGTACCATGGACTTAAGGAATCAGATAAACACAGGTCAGAATCCTGGGTCCTGGTGGTGTGGGAATTTAGCCGAGTGTCTTCAAGTGGGCACTTCCTTCCTGAGCAATGAAGATTATATCTGCCTGGTGGCACCATGCAGGGATTAATACCTGAACATAGTCATTGAATAAGTTCCAGCTGCAAATACCATTGCTATATCTTTATTAATTATTCATAATGGGTACAACTAATTAATTTCATCCTCCTCTGCTTATTCCTTATCCTCTTTCTTGAAGGAATTTGCCATTTACTTATGTGTGTTTCAATATGTCGTATGCATAGTTAAGGGCTTCTTGTATAATGATATACCCTGTGTTTATGAAAATAGTTTACTTTCAGAATTCTTAATATTTAGAGTATTATTTTGTTCTCATTTGATGGTGTGTGTATATGTGTGTTGTGTGGTGTGTGTGTGTGTGTGTGTGTGTGTGTTTATGTATTTGTGATGAGCTCATTCTTGTTAGACACTGATATGCCTCTCTCCTCTGCTGGGCCATTTACTTCTGCTTAGGTACACTGTTTGCAAGATTATGGGCTTAATGATTCAAATCTAGTTTGGGCAGGTTTTAGTGTATTTGTCTCTGGTTTGAATGTAATAGGGTTAGGTTTGAATTGCTTAAATGAAACAATTTCTTAGTGAAAGCATTTGTCATGTTGAAAGTTAAAAAATCTCTTTCATACCAGCAGCTACAGGAGCATTTTAGTAGTCTGTCAAATAGAATTTATAAAGGCTATGAATGCTGTTTATATATCTTTTGGGATCTGTTCTAATCCACAGCTGGACTGTTGCAGATTTTGATATGACATGCCGCATGGAGATTCACTTTATTGTAGACCTGGATAAGCCCTGTCTTTTCTTAAAGCTGAGAAGAGCCAAAGTACCTGGTGAAGGGGCTCTGCATCAGGAGGGCCCTCACACTGGTGCTTCATGGTGCAGGCTGGTCTCCATCAGTCAACCACCCTTTTCGGGACCTTTTATGAATTTTATTCAGTGTTTCTTTAGGAAAACAACTTATGACTTCTAGAAGAGCACTTTTCAGCAGTGAGGAGCAGCTCTTTATAAATGTTATGGAGTTGCTCCAATTATTTTAAAGCATTCTTTTATTGACTTACTTAACCTTGTATTAATCATTTTTGGGTTCCTTCCTATGTCAGTGCTGGGACCTCTATTTACTTGTCCTTAGTTTTCCTCCCTGTTGGCCTGACTGAATCACCCCCCTTCTCCTTTGAGTCTGTCCAGTCTTTCTGCAGGAGCCCAGAACTTGGGGTCAAAAAATCAATTCATGTTTAAGCCTGTTCATTTACTGACTTTGTAAGTGAAAATTTTATCATTACTACTGCCCAATTTTTTTCTATCTTGTCTTGATAACAACAGTAAAGGGGAAAAAAGGTAGATTATAATAGCTTAGTAAAACTCTAGTTATTAACTGTGCAGACGAGTGAATGTGAAGTAGTGTTGCAGAGGACTATTTATGCTCCTGAAGCCTGGCAGTTTTTATTCCTTATAAGTGAGGAATTTAGCACATATTTCAGATTTACCAGCTTTTAAAGTAATTTTTAAATTCTGGACCTCTTAGTCCCTTTTCTGCAGCACTTTGTACATAATATTATATTTGTTTATGTGGTTCACATTCTGTATTCTATTTCAGCAGCTAGTATAATTCCTGCATGTATCAGAACTCACTCTTTTTTTGGGTAGATACCAGCGTTTCCCCATCACAGGACACCCCATTGTATTTAAATATCAAAATGTTTTATATCTAAGTTTCAAACATATCTGTTCTTTAAGTGAGACATGAATGTCAGGTAAATTCTCCATCATAATTTCAATGAAAGGGTGATGAAGAACTTAAATGAATTATCCAAAGAGAGTGAAACTTTTATAGATTTTCTCCCAACAATGTGTAAATATAAGCTTGGCTAGCTTGGTATAAATTTTTGTTTTATTTAGTTTTAGTATTTAAAAAATTCTTTAAAACTTAAAAACAATAGTTTAATTTAAATGCAGATCAAAACTACACTGAAATTTCATCTTATTCCAGTCAGAATGGCAGCTGTCAAGAATACCAACAGTAATAAATGCTAGAGAGGATGTGGAGGAAAAGGGACACCCCTGTTGATGGGATTGTAAATTAGCACAAGCACTATGGAAATCAGTTTGGAGGTTCTTAAAATGACCAGGAATAAAATGACCAAATGACCTAGCTATACCACTCCTCAGTATCTATCCTACAGAATTAAATTCAACCTAGTATAGAGATAAATGAATATCCTTGTTAAAGCAGCACAATTCACAATGGAACCAGCCTATATGTCTGTCATTGGATGAACGGATAAAGAAGATATGGTATATGTATGCAATGGAGTTTTATTCAGCCAAAAATAAGAATGAAATTTCGTAATTTGCAGGAAAGTGGATGGAACTTGAGAATATAACATTAAGTGAAATAAACTATATTGAGAAGATCAAGGGTCATATGTTTTCTTTTAAATATGGAAGCTAGAAAGGAAAAAGGAAAAGAAAGGGCTATGTGTGTATGTGTGTGTGGTGGGGAATCTCAGGGAGATCAGAGGGAAATTAGTAGGGTAGAGGAAAGGAACCCTGGGAGGGAGGAAACGCTTGGGAATGATATTGGCCCAATTCTGTTGTTATATCATGTGCATTTACAGATGTGTAACAGTGAATCCCATCATTATGAACAATTATACTGAACCAATTAAAAATATGAAAATACCAGAAAACAAAATGTACTAGTTATTAAAAAAATGTGAAGTTGTTGATTGAATAGTGTCTATAAACCAAGTTTTTTTAATCTTCAAAATTTTTTTTTTTAGTTATAGGTGGACACAACATCTTTTTTTGTTGTTGTTATTTATTTACTTTTATGTGGTGCTGAGGATTGAACCCAGTGCAAGGCAGGTGCTCTGCCACTGAGCTACAAGCCCAGCCCTAAAATAACTTTTGATCAGTTTTGGCTTCAATAACTGAAAGGCCCAAGGGCCTGAGGAAAGCAGAGCAGCCTTAATTCAAACCAGGGCTGGTTGACAGCAGTGGCAGGGCGTGGGTTCATTGCCTTGTGGTGCCTTAGGAACAGTGAATATACCCTCAGGCTCAAATCATCTTTAAAAAATAAATCTTAATAGTGAATATTAATCCCCAGATTAATTCAAAGCTTATTTAAGCCAAAACAGTGATTTGTAAAATAACTATGTGTGTATAAAGAGACAAAAGGTATTTGTTTTAGATATTCTTTTATTTTCCTCTTTAAAATCATAGGTATGCTCAAACATTAATATAAGGTAGAATATATAATTTTTCTAATTTTTACAGCTTGCCTGTGTGACTATTTATTGCTTCAAATGTTAAATGTCACTAATGTATAAAAGGAGTATTTTAAATTCTGATTTTATGGAATTAAATGTTAAATTGAGCATCTATTGTGATTTCTAGATTTTTAAAAATTTCTTTGTCATTTGAAAAGAAAGTAGGCAATTAAAACTATTTTGATGGAAGTCCACACACACATTAATCCTTTTTTTTTTCCCCCGAAGAAGTAGTTTTGGTGTTCCTAATTTCATTGACTCTTTTAGCTGTGCCCAAAGTATTTCCAAGGATTTAATAAGTAGATAATGAAAGATGGGATTTACTTTCTTTTACTAATTAAAGCTGAAGTCATGAATTATTATAATTGCCAAAGCAACTGATGTGTGACTTACTGCTGTTTATTGAGAAAAAACAAAAAAACAAATTTGGCTCATTTATACCATTAGTTCTATAGTTTTCAAACTCTGGGTATTTGTTTATAGAAAATCCCGAGATCATATATGTGGATCAACCTGTGTGTCATGTATCTGTGACTGTGTGCACACATGTCCCTCAGTGTGGGTATGGGCTGAAATACAGGGAGCACTTCCCGTCACAGTGCTTCAGATCCTTACCACGTGTATGTATTTACTCTCATAGAAGAAAACGTCAGTAAGTTAAGTGTGCTTTTGTGTTTCTGCGCATGTTGTTGCTGTGCTTTCTGCAGCAAACACACAGTGTGGGTCAAGAAAACAGGAGCTGCAGATTAGGTGGCTGTCGCCTTCGCTGGGCAGGCTTCCCTTTCTTTCGACCTTTTCCTCCTCCCCTGCCTCAGGTTGGTGTGTGCTGTGAGGACCCACAGAACTCAGGAGGACTGCTGGGTTACTGTGGCTGCAGTTTGTCAAGCAGAGAGTCTCTTTGAGCTTCCCTGATTCACAAAGATCCCAGCATTTTAGAAGCAAGTCCTAGGTACTCTGGTTTTACACGTTAAGAACCTGAGTCCTAAGAGGTGTCCTGTTATAGAATCATTCTAGGACTGGGATCCTGAAATGTTTTTGTCTTTTGAATCATAGCAGTTTTTTGTTTTTTTTTATCATAGACAACAACTAGGTGCAACCGTGGGTGTAGCGACATTCCCCTAGTGGTTTTGTGAGGCGCGTTGGCTTCTTAGTGGTGATGGAAGTCCCAAATCTGAAGCCTCCACCTTTTAACGGGTCCTCCGCTTATCCCAGGCTGCCCATGGCAATCTTATGTTCCTTACACTAAAAAAGCAGTGCGGGAGACTGCGGTGGCACACTGTGTTCCGCGTCAGCCAGAACTGGGGTGTAAGTCCTGCCTTTGCTTCACTCACCCAGTGGCACTTAACCACTGAGCCACATCTCCAGACTTTGTTTATATTTTATTTTAGAGACAGGGTCTCATTGAGTTGTTTAGGGCCTCACTAAGTTGCTAAGGCTGGCTTTGAACTCACAACCCTCCTGCCTCAGCCTTCTGAGCTGCTGGGATTACAGGTGTGTGCCACCTCTCCTGGCTGCCTTGGTCAAGTCACCTCTCTGAACCTCTTGTCCTGAGGATGGAATAATGTCACGAGTCTGAGGTGCCTGGTCCAGGGATGATATGTGTGGATTTCTGAACTGCTTCTAGCTTAATAAGCAAAATGGATCAATTTAAGAACCGCTTTGTTCAGTCGATGCCACCTTTGGGTTCTTCTCCATCAGGCCATGACCCTCCTTTGCACCTGGTGTTTTGCAGTTGTAGCTTGGAGGTGGCAGTCCATACCCTCATTTCAGCAGTCGCTGGAGCATCTGATGGGTGCCTCTTGTACAACCACCTGCTCCAGGCCGTGAGGTGAATGAAGAGTGTACTGATATATTTTAGGCTCTGAAACTTGCACATAGAAAGTCATTGGTAGTTGATGTTTGTTGAAGGAAGAAAGATCCCACTGAGAAGTCTGCTCTGGTGGGAGAGGTATGATGTTCTCTCTTACATAAGGGCAGCATAGAGTTGAACGTGATGTGCTTTGTGAGCATCAACCTGGGAAAGAAAGAGCCACTCTTGCATTCTTGCTGCTCCACTGAGGAAAAACTCAGTTGCTCAGAAAAAGTGAGATTTAATGAGATGAGTGTTGGAGGAGCATGGAGGTGAGGTCTTCAGAGTGTCACATAGAACACTGCCTGCAGTTGCTTGCCGTGTGAGGAGGTAAGGCTGGGCCTTCAGTGCCATCGCGGAGTCAGCCCTTGACGGCCCATGCTTCAGAAGCCAGGCAGGTCTGCTATAGAAACAGGAAAGCCAGTTTGTAGTGCTGACTTGAGATCACGTCTGCCTTTTCCTTATTTGATCAGCTTCTCTCTGGATTCCAGAAGGCCCCAGGGGTGTCTTTATTTTTTTGTGTTTGTTATCTAGCCTGCTATTCCCCTCTATTAGCACGGGCAGTGGGGATTGACTTTGTAGAACCACTGTATATGAATGTCTTCTATTTATGAGGATTCATTGATAACATAGGGAATGTGTCATTACTTGAAAAATCATGGGGATCTAAGAGTCTACATTTTTGAACTTGATTTCATATCACAGCATTGAACCATAAATTCCATCCTCTGCCATTCTGGGTCATAAGCTTCATGGTTATCTTTTTGCCTCTACAGAAATAGAAAAGTTTCAAAAAGGAGAAGGCAAGGATGAAGAAAAGTACATTGACGTGGTGATTAATAAGAACATGAAGCTGGGACAGAAGGTGTTGATTCCTGTAAAACAGTTTCCTAAGGTAAGACCATGAGGTCTACGCTGCAGATGCATTGACTCAACCCGGGGAGTGGGTGGTTGGTTTATATGCTGTTGGGTGTTTTCTAGAGATGTTTCTCTCAACACCCCCCATGTATATATAATTAGAAGCTTGTTTTTAAGTTAATAAGTAGTGTAACAGCAAACTTAGCGGGTTTAGTGGTTCTCTCCTTTCTGTTTGACTTTTGTGTGAGTTGTGGAGCCCCCAAGGAAATTACTTATGAGTCCTGCTGTCAGCGTGGGCAGAGGTCAGACTTGTTTTCTCATTGGCAATATGAAGTTGGACAGTGAGAACTTAAAATGATCATCCGTGTTAAATGCTTAGAACAAGGCTTAGTGCATATATGTTCAAAATGTCATGTATTCTAATGTTATTTTAATTTCTTCTGTTTTGTCTTTTTCTATACATTATTGGTGCATGCTGTTGCACTTGTCAGTAATTTATTTATTTTTTTTTTGTTGCTGAATATTACCACAGTTTATCTCATCTGTTTGCCTAGATAGTTTTCACTTTAGATTGTTAAAAGTTGAACTGCTGTGGGCATTTCTATACAAATAATTTTGAGACACATCTTCTCACTTCTCCTGGGTAAAGTACCGGTGTCATCACTTCTGTGTATTTATTTTTGAAAGACACATGCTTTTTTTTCCTCCTTAAGTGGCCATAACTTGTCACATGTCTACAAATAAAGCATGCAAGTTGTGATTGCCCTATATTATCAATATTTGGTGCTGTCATTTTAAAATTTATTTTAGTTATTTTTATGGTATGTCAGTATCCTTTTTTAATGTCAACTTGCAACTCATAATTTTGTGCAATTTTTCATATACTAATTGACCATTCACATATCTTCTTTTGTGAGGTTTATACCTTTTACCTGTTTGTAAATGAGTTGTGTGTCTTTATCACTGATTGGCAGGAGTTTTGTACATATCATAGAGATAAGTCTTTTGTTAGATATGCTCTTTGCACATATTTGGCTCAGTCTATGGCTTGCCTATTGTTTCTTTGATGGCTTTGTGATAAGCCCACATTCTCAATTTTGATTGGGCCAGATTCATCAGTATTTTCTTTTATGGTTATTGCCTTCTGTGCATTGAAAAATCTTTGCAAACCTTATGGAAATACTAGAGTTCTTGGGAAGTTATGAATATATTCTGTGTTTTCTCTGAAAGCTTTTTATCATTTAGCTCTTACTGTTTCGTGATGCATTTCAGATGAATTTTTGCATATGGTATGACATAGAGTTTTGCTGTGGTTTGAATGCATCTTCCAAAAATTCATGGGCTGGGAATTCAGTCGCTCTGTTCATAAATTAATGGTGTTTGGAGATAAGGTCTTTGGGAGGTAGTCAGGGTTAGATTAGTGTATGAGGGTGGGGCACCTTGATGGCATTGAGTAACTTTATAATAAGTGACATCCAAAATGTCTTGCTCCATGTTATGAGGCAGCAAGAAGGCCCTCAGTGAATTCCAAGCAGATGCTGATACCATATTCTTTGACTTTCCAGTCTCCAGAACTATTAGCCAAAAAAAACTTATGTTTTTTTTTTTTTAAGAATTACCCAGTTTCAGTTATTTTATTATATCAACAGAAAATGTATTAAGACAAAGGTCAGTTTCTTTTTTTTTTTTTTTTTGGTACCATCGATTGACTCCACGAGTGCCACTGAGCCACATCCTCAGCCCTTTTTATTTTTATTTTAGTTTTGAGACAGAGTCTTTCTAAGTTGCTGAGGCTGGCTTTGAACTTGCAATCCTCCTGCTTCAGCCTCCGGAGTCACTGGGATTATAGGTGTGTGCTGCTGCTCCTGGCTCAGGTTCATTTTTTCCCACATGAGCGTCTATTTTTCTCAGAACTGCTTATTGAAAGGTGTTGTCTCTCCTCTAATTTTTTAGCACCTTTAATGGCAATCAGATGGCTGAGTAAATTAAGGTGTATTTCTGAGCTTTTTATTCTGATTCATTGATCTATTCATGGATCCTTATACAAGTACCACTGTGTCTTGTTTTCTGTAGCTTTGTATAGTGAGGCCTGAAAGTTAGATAATGTAGTGTTCCTCCAATTGTGTCCTCTTTTTTCATGATTGCTTAGATACTGTAGGTCCTTTATAGTTCAAAACAAAGTTAAGAATCCATTTGTTAATTTCAACAAAATGACTATGATTATGATTGCAGTTGCAATGAGTCTGTTGAGCACTTTCCTGAATATGGCATATGTCTTTATTTATTTAGATATTCTTTATTTTCTACTGACAGCATTGTAGAGTATGGGTACTTGTAGGGTATGGGTTCTTGTAGGGTATGGGTCTTACATGTTATGTTAAACTTACCCTAGTTATTTTATGCTTTGACACTATTGAATAATGAATCTTTTTAAATTTTCATTTTCCAAGTGTTTGTTTCTAATATGAAATTAGCACATTGTGAATATGAGCTGCTTTGTGAAATCATTAGTCTTTTAGATTTTTGTAGACTTCTTATGATTTCTGTGTACATAATCATATCATCTGCTTTATAAGTTTAATTCTTCCATTACAATTTTTATGCCTTTATATTTATTTTGCTGACAGTAATGTATTGGCTGGTATCTCCAGTGTGACGCTGAGTACATGGTGAGAGAGGAGCCCTTCCCTCATTACCAGTCGAGGAGGAGGGCTCATAGTATTTTTTTTTAATGTCTCTTTCCTGCTCCTTCCTCCCTCTTCCCCCTCTGCCCTTTTGCTTCCTCATTGGGGCTCCTAGTATTTTGTCATCAGATTGACACCAGCTGCATGCTTTCCACTGCCAGTCATTGGGTGGAAGTCCCCTGCTGTTCACGTCTGAGCGTTTTGATCTGGATGGATGGTGAGGTTTCCTGACTGTTTTTCTGCGCCGTCAAAGGCACACAGGTGTAGCTTCCTTTTACTGAGGGAGTCTTGGTCGTGATCTTCTGGGTGGCCTTCGTGCCTCTCCTTGGACACTGCTGGCAGCAGCATGTTGAACTCACGTGGTGATGATCACTGGCATCTGAGTTCTGCCTGGCATGGGCCTAAGGCCCTCTGTGACATTCGTGATATTAGGGTTAGGTTGGTTACATAAACTGAGGGAAGAAGTGTTCTTTTCCTTTTTTTCAGTCAACGTATGTCATATTGGTGTTTTTTCCTTGAAACCATTTGATAGATTTCACCAGTGAAGCCATCTGGAATTTGATGATGTATTCAGTGTTTTTGATTGATAGAACACTAGTCAGATTTTCTCTTTCAATTTTTGTGCAAATTTTATTTTTTTAATGGATCTCTCAGATCTTCATAAGATTTCAGCTATTGTTTCTTCAAATATGTCTTCTGACCCTTTTTCTCTCCTTCTGTCTAGAAAACTTTAATTATACACATATTTGAACTTTTGATGAGAACACTGGGTTTCTGTGCCTCTGTTTCTTTATTGATTTTGTTTTTTATTTTTATATTTTGGTTTTCAGATTGGATGATTTCTATTGCTGCTCTGCTGCACATCTTTTACTTATTCAGTTTTGCTGTACTGTAGTGAACCCAGGCCCTCCCACATGCTGGGGGAGAGCTCTGTTACCTCCAGTAGCACTGTTACAAATTTCACATTGAGACAGAGTCTCACTGGGTTGTCTAGGCGGGCCTTGAACTTGAGATCCTTGTGCCTTAAGGCCCCCAGGCGACTGGGATTATAGGCATGTGCCCACTTCCTACTGCTAGATCTTAAGCTTGGTTTTTTTTCATAAGTTATGTTCATTTTGTTATTAATTCTATCAGTGAAGTTTATTATGCCATGTGTCATAATTATTGTTTCGTAATTTCCTATTTCAGTATTGATATTTTATTGGGGGGGTATGAGAAGTGAGGGAGACATTTTCCTTCTGTTTGAATTTTTTGTTTTTTCATTTATTGCAAGTTTGCCTTTATTTTACTGAGTACAGTTAAAATAGGTGCTTAAATGTCTGTCCTTCAGTTCTGAAGTCCAGGCCATGTTGATTTTATGAGGCAGTGACGTTCTCTTGCCTTGACAGGGAGCCTTTCCGTTCTAGTTCTTCACATTCTACTCATTTTGGATTGCGTTACTGGATTTTATGAATGTATATTGTGGAAACCCTGGATTTTGTTTTATTTCTCTGAAGGATGTAGGTATCTTTGTTTTAACATCTACTTAACTTTGTTAAGCTGTCTTTCAACTTCGTTTTTTGGTAGGAATTCAAATCTTTCCTTAGTCTGACTTTTGCATTTAATTTTTGGCATACATAATTCTGGGGTCAGCTGGGGATTTTAATAAATTTTTTGTACCAAATTTGGGAATCCTCAACTCTGTTTCTTTTCTAGAATTTCTTCCTCAAATTTTAGCATTATGGTTGCTTTGAACCCTGCTACTCAGTCTTTTTTAAAAAGCTCAGAAATTAGTTTGTCCTAGGATGTTTGTTTCAGTCTTGACTCTCAGAATCTGCCTTATTTTTGACCACTCCAGGCTTCCGATTGTTGGCTTTAATATTGTGTTTGGAGCCTAAGAGTTTATGGTGGACACTTCTAGGTAAGGGTGAGTCATCACCCTCCCCTACAGAACTGAGCATGTACTTTTTTATAAACAGAAAACTAGTGATGAACATTTTATAGAATCATTATTAAACAAAGTATGGCCCATGGGAACTTTTGCGAATTGATTCTTTATGCTCAGTAGGTTCTGTATGTTCATTGTGCAGTAGGTAGAAACATCTTCAGATAGAGCCCCTCTTTAATTGGGTTATTTTACTAGATGATGATTAATCTGAAATTAATACTTTGTTGTATTTAAGCTACTATATGAAATACAGTAGATGAATACAGTGTGTGAAATAAAAAATGCAGTTTTCCAGTGTTGACCTTGATCTAGAGGACGACACGTCATCATCTCTCTGTTTAGAATCTCAGAGTCCATGTGAGCACTGGCCATATCTGGGGCAGTTCGCTTAGGAGCCACTGCTTTCAGAATACTGAAGAAGGACAGTTTGGTGAAGGATCGTAAGACATGCACGTTTCAAGCCTGCTTTGTGTGAAAGCTCCTGTGGCTCTCAGTTCCTGGGGGAAGCATTCCTGCTTGTGTCAATTCGCAGGCTGGGCTAGTGGAGGCTGCACTGGCCTCTGCAGTGGCTCATGGAATGCAGCTTGCTGTGGTGTCCGTGCTGGCCAGATGCTTTCAGCTGCCGGGGAGGAGAGAACTGCTACTTGTAATATTCCATTAAATAATGATTTTCATTCATTAAATAATATCTCTCTCTCTCTCTCTCTCTCTCTCTCTCTCTCTCTCTCTCTCGGTACTAGGGATTGAACTCAGGGGCACTTACCTACTGAGCCACATCCCCAGACCCTGCTCTTTTTATTATTTTTTTTTAAATTTTGAGACAGGATCTCACTAAGTTGTTGAGGCAGATTTTCAATTTGCAGTCCTCCTGCCTCAGCCTCCAGAGCCGCTGGCTGGGATTACAGGCATGTGCCACACTCCTGGGGAACAGTTTCTTTTAAGGAACCATCAGTGGGATAGTGGTAACATAATATGGATTGTTCAGTGCTCAAACCTTGGAGTGCATTTGCTCTCTTATGTATCTGAGCTTGTAAGGTGTGAGACTCAACGTGAGCACACGGCACTCTGTTCTGGTGTCTTTTTTTCTTTTTCCAGTTTCTAAACCGTGGGAATTGTTTCTCGTAGTTTTCCTGATAATAAACCCTGATCTCTGTGCTGAGCAGAGTCCCGTAGATGCCATGTCAACCAACCTTGGGTGCAGGTCTCTGTGAGGAACTCAGGGGCACTGCGGTCAGGTTTTTGTTTGTGCTTCATTTGCTGTTCGTTCATCCGTGTGTCTGTCTGTCCAAGCACATACCTGATAGTGATGGAGGATCCTGCTTGGCCGGGCGTCATCGTAGACAAACCAGTGTGATTAAGATTCAGTCTTTGGTCTCAAGAAACTCACAGTTTTGTGGGGGATGCGAACAGTAATTATAGAGTGTTCTGGAAGGTCAGGGAGGAAGATCGTTTTGACCTTCTGGAAGAGTGCTGCTCGGAGGAGGCCGTCTCTGAAGAGGCCAGCTGGGTCAGGGCAGGAGGAAGACCGGGAGAAGCTGAGGAATTCCTCACAACAGAGGAGCACCGTATGTGTGCCAGAGCTATTGGAGACATTAAAACCATTTCCTTTGGCTAAACAGAGGAGTTTCAGTAAAATATCAGGTTTTAATAAGAGTATGAGGGGTTTGTCCATGGTGGTGCAAGGTTACAGTGGAGAGTGGAACATCTCTTGGAGGATGTGTGGGTTCTCCAGGTCAGTAGTTGAACCGTTTCAGGAGAAGCAGTGGCACCCAAGTGACATATTGATCATTGTAGAAGCTGAGGTGTGACATTAAATGTCACGGGCTCTGTCTGTGTATGATGCTCTGTAAGAACATGTACAAAGTGGCCACCTTGTGCTTGGAGCAAGTATTCCAAGATGTTCTGGAGATGCCTAAAAATACATGTAGTGCCGAACTTCGTATAAAGGGCCCCATTAGAAAGATGTTTTCCGTGTGTGTGTGTGTATGCACATATTCATACATACCTGTGATAAAGTTTAATTTACAAATTAAGTACAGAGAATAATTGTAATAGCTAGTGGAATAGAATAATTATACAGTATACTGTGATAAAAGTTACTTAAGACTTACTAATTGTTTATTTCTGGACTTTTCCTGTTACTGTTTTGGTTCAGGATTGATTATAGGCAACTGGACTCTCAACAAGAGAAACTGAGGATAAATGGGTGGTACTATTTTGTGTTATCAAGCGGAAAAAAAGAAAAAGGCAGGCATGTTAGTCAGCTTTCATTGTTGTGACCAAAATGCCTGCCACAAACAGCTTAGAGGAGGAATGATCTATTTTTGTTTCTGGTTACAGAGGTTCTAGTCCATAGCAGGCTGGCTCCATCGCTGTGGGCCTGAGGTGAGGGAGAGCATCCCGAGGAAGAAGGTGGCAGCGGAAAGCTGCTCAGCTCCTGGCAGCCAGGAAGGGGCGGGCTGGGGAGAGGGAGGAAGGAACCAGCGGAAGAAAGAGTCCAGGGTCCCCGGTGCCCTACTTCCTGAAGCCATGCCCCACCCCAACAGTTCCTACCTCCTCCCTGTAATGCAGTCACATTATTAATCCATTCAGTAGATTAATCCACTGGAGAGTTAGAGCCCCCATCCACTCATTTCCCAGGAGCCCATCTATGGAAATTGCTGCTTTGAAGTCTAAGTCTTTAACACACTAACTTTTGGGGGACACTTACTATCTAAACCATATCAGAAGGCATAAAACACAGAAAATTTTCTGGAAAAACCTTTCAGACTCTTTTTAAGAGCAGTTATCTTCTGGAGATTTATTTTATGCAGGATTTTCCACTTTACATGCTTCTGCACTTCAGTTTCTAAACAGTTAATTAGTACAAATTTAGAATTAAAAAAAAGGTTTTCATTTTGGGGGCAGAAGCTATTTGAATGTGTGATTTGAGATATTGTAGTGTGGTTACGATTTTCAAGGTTTAGTGTAAAATTAAAAGCTGTAGGTTTGATCTAGTTTATTACATTTCTTGATGATTTGGTGGTAGTTCTTGTAACTTCCCAGCATCCTGGCATCCTCTGTGAGTAGTAGCTTTGTCTTGACTAGCCTGGTTCCCTACATCAAGTTTTCCTGCAGTGTGAGTGTTGAGATGTGGTGTGTTGGCTGTCATCACAGAGGCTCTTGGGCTAAGGATCACGAGAACAGAAAGAAGTGCTTTTGGAATCCATTTGCTCCTGGAGTGTCAGGATTGGTTTTTTTTTTTTTTTTTTTTTAAATAGTTGTCTTACTTTTTTTTTTTCTTGAATGTTACAGACAATTTAAAATCCATAAATTTGCTACTTGGTGGAAACCTATTCCATGGAATCATGAGCTTAAAGAGTCCCTATGATAATAAATATTTCATGGACATATAGGTGTGTTAAAATGCCCTTTTTATAGCTACTGCTTGATTTCAGATACATAAAATTTTTTTCCCAAGGATTTGTGTGTAAATAATCATTATTTTAAGTGTTCATTTGCTAATTTGTTTATGTAAGGACACATGACAAGAGTGGCTCTACTGCTGAGATGTACCCCAGGCCCCCATGTGGGGTCACAGCATGACATAGCAGACACTGAGTGATTGAATCAGGCCACTTAACAGTGCATCACCTCAAATATTTACATTTATTTATGGTAAGAACATTTAAAATCCTTCCATTTAGCTAATTTGAAATACACATTATTAGCTGTGATACATTCTGTGGAATAAATCACAAAAACTTATTGCCCCTGTCTAACCAAAGCTTTTCCGTTTTTGGTCAGCATCTCTCTTCCTTGTCTACCTTCCCCCGACTCCAGCCAGGCTCTGTAAGAACCATGGTACTCGATCTGAGTCGAATTTGTCCACATTGCATACCCATGTGTGTTTCATTAGAATGATATCCTCCAGTTTCATTCACGTTGTCACAGGCAGCTGGATTTCCTGCTTCTTTAATGCTGTGTAGTATTTCATTCTGCACAGATATCATATTTTTGAAACTTTTTGATGGGTGGAGGGACGTTTTGATTGTTTGCATAACTTGGTTGCTGTGGACAATGCTGCAGTGGGTGTGGGCGGGCAGACACCCTTTCCTTCCTTCAGATGTGCACTTTGGTGGAATTGTTTTAGATATAAAGAGCAGTAATCTGTTTTTTTCAGTTCTAGAAGCTGGGAGGCCCAAGGTCCAGGAGCCAGCCTTGGGTGTCTGGGGAGGACTCTGCTGCTGTTGCATTTTCCTGGCAGAGGTAGAAGGGGGACACTGACTTCACTCCCTCCGGCCCTGTAAAATGGTACTACCACACTCTGGCACTTGCTGTACGGGGCCCCACCTCTTACCAACACCACAGTGCCAGGCACACATTCAAACCACAGCAGCTGGCCGTTAGGGGTCTGGAAACTTGTTGGTGTTGGGGAAGCCCAATTCAAAAAGCAATTACCTAAGCTACATAAATGTATTTTTGTCAGTCACATGGAGTCATTTGGAGTGTCTTTCCTCATGTTCACTAAATCTAGGCACCCTCGGGTGAAGTAGGAAGGCCACCCTGGGTTAGAGGAATTCAGGGACACTCTTGGCCCACAATGGCTGCTGTTTTAAAATGCATGGCCCCTTCCACTTTAGCTCTCCACTCATTTTGACAGCCTACAGGGGGTAGCAGGAACTGGGGGGGGGGGGGGGGTAATGTCAGTCGCTATGGGAGGAGGCATCTTCAGAAATTGATTTGTTTCCTTCTCAGAAGTCTTTCAGCTTCTGGGTTCTTGTACATATGACGCCTATCATAATAATGAGAAAGTTGTTTTCTATAAATTGGATCACATTTGAGAAATATTTTGGTAGTATTTCAAATATTACTTTATACTTTTGAGTTTTCCCCGTCAGAAATCACCTTCAGAACTTAGATTTGTTAAGTGTAGTCCCCAAAGAGCCATTTATCAAGGCACTCCTGAAAGAAACTATTCACATTGTTTTGGAGATTTATTATTATTATTGCAATAATTTTTCTGAACTAAATGAGAAATTACAAAATTTGCCGATATACAATCTTCCTATATGTCCCATAGAGTCTTCTTGTATTCAAAAACCCACAAATTCTCCATAGATGTACTTTGATCACAATGAACTAAATTTAGAAATTACTAACTTCTTTGGTAAATATTGTTGTATATAAACTGTAGATATGTTTTGTTTACTTGTAGGGGAACATGGTAGAGAATTTACCTCAGAATCTGTTGTTGAGCCCACATTACTGGGTTAAATATCTTTAAGTATTGCTATACATTTATTTTGGCTCTTGACCTCATAAATACCACCTGAGTAGATTTACTGAAATTTACATATCTGTGCTGGTATTGGAGATAGGAAATATGGACAGAACTTAATCACTTCTTGTCATGGTTTGAATGTGTACCCCCAAATTTGTTTACTCCCCAAATTCATCTTAATGGTGACTGGAGTTGGGGCCTTGGGGAGTCGGTTTGGATTAGATGAGGTCAGGTGGCATAAGGGCTTCTTGAGAAGAGGAGGCAGGACCTGAGCTGGTACTCTGATTGTGTCCCCCCATGTCAAGTACTTCTGGTACCATGTCATGCCACAGCCAGCAGGAAGGCTGCCTCCAGATGCCTCCAGATGCTGATGCTACACTGTTGGACTTCCCAACCTCCAGAACCATGAGCCAGTAAACATGCATTCTTTATAAATCACCCCTGCTCGGGTTATGCTGTTGTAGCAACAGAAAATGTATCAAAACACCTCTCAGTCCTTTGGAAGAAAATGAGAGAAATTCATACCATGGACTAGACTGAACTTTTGTCAGAACAAATAACTGATACGTGAAGCAAGGGCCACACCCTGTAAAGGGCACTCCAGAGCTTGGTGGCAGAGTGGACAGAAGTCTGGTTGGTTTAGGTCTAGCCTGACTTAATGTGGTGTTCAGCTCTTCTGTGGACCTACTGTGTGTGTCTCTTTTCCCGTGGCGTACTGTTACGCACACCACTACTGGTCACTTCTGTCTGGATGCCCACAGGCATCGCAGAGTGGATGTGTCTGAACTTCTCGCCTGCTCGTCTAGGCCCATCGAGATCCTTCCCTGTGCTTCTTCCCTCAGTAAGTGACGAGCAGCACAGTATACTCGAGTGTCTGTCCAGAAACAAGGACGTCATGCTTTTTCCTCCTTGCTGCTCCCTGGTTACCTGCTCCCTGCTGTCCTTCAGAGACCGTGCATGGGCTTCCTACATGGACTGCAGGCTCTGTGCGTCCCTTGTCACATTGCCAGAACACTGATCCCTCACCCAGTCTATTGTAGGAACCGCTTTCACATATAAATTTTTTGCCTTTGGTTTTAACTCATCCAATTCATTCTCCATATTCTTCCTCAGACTGTTGTCATCTGGGATTTTCTAGATTAACAATTTCAATTTTTTTGTCTTCCTTCTTCCTCCACTGGCATATCCATCCTTGAGCAAATGGAGGTGAAAACAAAGAAGATTGTGTATTACTTGGAGTGTGTGTCTGTCTCTGTTTTGCCCATATAATCTCTCATGGAATAAAGGTGTTTGTCCATTTCATTGATTTTTAAAATTGATAATGTCTATATTACTTGGCCTCTTCACCACTTAGAAACACACAGCATGCTAAAATTACACTCAAGGGAGGAACTCTTAATTTCAGCCACTAATAAAACTTAGTGATTTGTGATGGGAAAATTAGTACATTTAATAAATAATAGTATTTATGTATAGTTTTAATATATACAGTAATCTCTGCAGCAAAGAAAATAAATGGAAACTTTATTGAATAGTGCTATTTGGGGGAAATGATTTTAATTCCACAAGCTTTTTCTGAGAAACCATTATATAGGGAAAATAATGAATCATATGTATCTGTTTATTTCTAAAGAATTAATCAACTAACCCGGGAAACCACGAGTTAGTTACTAAGTTATATAAGGTAAAGATTGAATTAGAGTAAGAGAGGTAGGCAGGCAGAATTTAGGGAAGTGAGGAGAGTTATTTCTAGAGAAAGAATCCTAGGTGTAATCATAAATACGATGAGAACACTCTTCTCACTGGGAACTGTGTCTTTACACCCATTTGTTAAGTGGGGAGTCTCTTGCCTTGGAGGTGGTGCTCTATTAACTTGTGATTGAAGGGGTATAGGATTTTAGACAGAAGACAGACAGCCAGATGTGCTTGTATACACATGGTCACACTGAAGGAGCAAGGCCAGTATGGTGAGGAGACTAATGTAAGGCCCAGGAACATTTGAAGTTGTAACTTAGTGAAGGAAACATTTATTCCTGCCATTGCTGTGGAATGCACTGATGAACCTGCTTCCCTCTGGTCTCCTTCCTTTCTCACAAGTTCTTAGTTCTTAAATTAATTTGCAATATATACTTTATACTGTAACCAATATGTATATTTTTAAATTCTTAGCCAGTCATGGCGGCATATGCCTGTAATCCCAGGGACTTGGGAGGCTGAGGCTGGAAGATCACAAATTTGAGGCCAGCCTGAGCACCTTAGCAAGACCCTGTCTCAAAATAAAAGGGTGGGGGATGTGGCTCATTGGTAAAGCATTCCTGGGTTCAATGCACAATACTAAAAACATTTTTTTAAAAATTTATATACTCTCTTTTGTTTTTATCAACTGACTTCAGACCATCTATAGAGAAATTTAATACTATCTAATACATTACTCCATTATTTTACAGTTGGTTTTGGATGACTTTTTAAACATATTTTCACACATATTTCTTTAATTCATTTTTAATTGGAGGATGCGTTTTAACATTTCTCTTCATGAACACTGTGTTGAAATCCTTAAGTCAGTAAATATTGCATAGGTTTTTTTTTTCAATTTGTATTAGTGCATTCTAATTATGAATAATGTTGAGGTTCATCATTCTGTTCATCAGGCATGGAATATAATTTGCTCCAATTCAATACCCAGTACTTACCCTTTCCTCCTCTCTCCCCCTGTTCTCTTTCCTCTACTCCATTGTTTTTTCTTCTGTTTATTTTAGTTTAATTTTTCTGTGAATGCAGTTCAGATATACATAAAGTTGAAATTCATTCTGGTATATGCATATATGTACATAGAATAAATTTGACCCAACAATCCTATCATTCCTTCCTTTACTCACCCTCCTCCCTTGATTCATATACTCTGCTCCACTCATCTCTCTTTTATTTTCATGAAATTCACCCCATCCCCTGTGTCTCCCCTATGCACCCTAATTTGGTCTAGCTTCCTTGTATATGAGAAACCATTCAAACCTTGACTTCTTGCATTGGCTTATTTCACTTAGCATAATATTCTCCAGTTCCATCCAATTACCACCAAATGCCATAATTCATTTTATGGCTGAATAAAACACCATTGTGTGTATATATACCACAATTTTCTGAAATCTTTCATCTGTTGACAGGCATCTGGGAAGGTTCCATAACTTGGCTGTTGTGAATTGTGCTGCTGTACACATTGAGGCAGCTCTGTGACTGTAGTGTAAGGATTTTAAATCTTTTGAATATATACCAAGGGGTGAGATAGATGGATCATATGGTGGCTCCATGCTCAGGTTTTGATAAATTCCCATACTTTCCATAGGTGTTATACTAATTTGCACAGTGTTCCACCAACAATGTATAATAAGTATACCTTTTTCTCCACATCCTCTCCAGCATTTGTAATTATTTCTTATTTTTGATAATTGCCATTCTGACTGGAATGAGATGAAATCTCAGTGTAGTTTTTAATTTGCAATATCCCAATTGCCAGAGATGTTCAATGTTTTTTTGATGTATTTGTTAGCCATATGTATTTCTTTTGAGAAGTGTCTCTCATTCTTTTGCTCATTTATTTATTGAGTTATTTTGGTTTTGGTGTTGAGCTTTTTGAGTTCTTCATATATTCTGGATATAAATCCCCTGTCTAACTGCCAGGTAGCAAAGATCACTTATTCTGTTTTTTTGTTTCCTTTGATGTACATATATGTATATATTTTAAATTTGCTGGTGTCCTACTTGTTGATCTCTGTTTTTGTTTTTTCCACATTAGGAGTCTTGTTAAATCATTGCTTCTGCCAGTATGTTGGCTTGTTGAGCCTACATGTTCTTCTAGCAGTTATATAGTTTCTGGTCTAATTCCTAGGTTTGATCCATTTTGAGTTGACTTTGTTCAGGATGAGAGAGAGGAATCAAATTTCATTCTTCATCAGTATATCCATTTCCCACCACCATTTGTTAAAAAGGCTGCCTTTGTCAAGTATCAGATGACTGTGTCCATGTGGGTGTCTCTCTGTGTCTTCCTGTCTGTTCTGGTGTCAGTGGCATGCTGTTTTTGTTAGTATAGCTCTACAGCATTATTTGAGGTCCAGTATCATCATGCTTTCAGCATTACTCTTTTTGCTCCAAAATGCTTTTGCTATTCTGAGTCTCTGATTCTTCCAAATGAATTTTAGAACGTTTTTGTTTGTTTATTTGTCTCTAGTTCTGTCAGGAACATCTTTGGTGCTTTAATGGGAATTTCATTGAATCTATTTTTGCATTTGGTATTATGTCCATTTTGATAGTATTAATTCTGTCTATGAGAATACATGGAAATTTTTTTCCCATTTTTTAAAGTCTTCTTCAGTTTATTTCTTCAGTATTTTGTTGTATCAGTTTTTCACCTGATTCATTAGATTATTTTCAAGTATTTTACTTAATTTTTTTGAGATTATTGTGATGGGGATGGTTTTCCTAATTTCTTTTTTAGTAGATTCTTTTTTGGTAGTATGGGAAAGATTTATTTATATATAAAAATAAATCTATTTTTATTTATGTGGATCATACATCCTTCTACTTTGCTAAATTGTTTATCTTCTAAAAGTCTTCTGGTAGAGTTTGTAGGGTCTTCTAAGTAAAAGATCATATCATCAGCAAACAGGTAATTTGACTTTTTTGCCTATTTGTATCCCTTTAATTTCCTTCTCTTGCCTGATTGTTCTCACTAGAGTTTCATGGACTCTGTTGAATAGTAGTGGTGAGAGTCAACATCCTTATCTTGTTCATGATTTTAGAGGAAATGCTTTCAGTTTTTCTCCATTAAGTATGATGTTGGCCTTAGGTTTGTCATTGTATATATGAATATAGATAGATTGCCTTTGCATCGGGGAGATAAGTTCCTTCTATCTGTAGTTTCTCTAGTGTTTTCAGTGGGTGCTGGACTTTTTCAAATGCATATGCTGCATCTATTTATGTAATCATGTGATTTTTTTTTTCCTACTTCTACTTATGTGATGAATTGTGTTGATTGATTTCTTTATGTTAAATCATCCTGGCCTCTCTGAGATGAAAGCCACTTGATCATGGTGTACTATCTTCTTCATGTGTTTTTGAATGTAATTTGCCAATTTTTTATTAAGTATTTTTACATTTGTGTTCATCAGTGATAACTGGTCTGAAGTTTTCTTTCCTTGATGTCTTTGTCTTGTTTTGGTATCTGGATGACTGACTTCATAAAATGAATTTGTATTCCCTCCTTTTCTATATCATGGAATAATTTGAGGAGGATGGGCATTATTTCTTCTTTAACAATCTACTAGAATTTGGGTGAGGATTTATCTGGTCCTTGGATTTTTTTGTGGGGAGGCTTTTAATGATTATTTCAATTTCATTACTTGACATTGGTCTTTTTAAGTTTTCTGTATTGTGCTGGTTCATCCCAAGTAGGACATATGTCTAGGAATTTAATATTTTCTAGCTTATTAGAATATAAATTTTCAAAGCAGTTTCTAATGATCCTCTGGATTTCAGAAGTAGCTGTGTTGATATCTTCTTTTTTCATTTCTAATTTTGTTGATTTAGGTTAAGTTATATTTTTCTTTTAGATATTTTGGATAAGGCTTTATCTGTCTTGTTTATTTTTTCAAAGAACCAACTCTGTTTCACTGGTCCTTTGTACTTTTTTTGTTTTCAATTCCATTGATTATAATCCATTTTTAATTATTAGTATTAGTTCTTCATTTTCTAGGGTCTTTAGCTCTAACATTAGGTTTATTTATTTAATATCTTTCTATTGTTAGTGTAAAGACTCAGTGCTATAACTTTCCTCTTAGAAATGCCTATATACTGATCCCTGAGATTTTATTTCTAAGAATTTTTTTTTTATTTCTCTTCTAATTACTTCTGTCATCTATTCCTCATTCAAAAGTGTGTTATATAATGTCCAGGTGCTATAATGCTTTTTTTCTTTGTCATTAATTTCTACTTTCATTCCATTATGATTTGATAGGACACAGGGATTATCTTTCCCTTTCTCTTTCTCCTCTCTCTATTTTGTGTTTGTTAAGATTGTGCTCTAAAACATGATGTATTTTAGAGGCAGTTCCATGTGTCACTGAGAATAAAGTGAATTCTGTTGTTAGTGAATGAAATATTATATAGATATCTGTTAGGTCATACAGACATAAAGTAAATAAAGACCTATGTAATGGTGAGAGAGGTGTGTTGAAATCACCAAATATTATTGTATTGTGGTCTATTTGATTCTTTATATTGAGAAGAAATTGTTTTATGTAGGTAAATGCACTGTTCTTTAGGGCATAAATATATATAATCATTATAGCTTGTTTTTAGATGATTGATCTTCTTTGTCTCTTCTGATTAATTTTAGCACAGAGTCTACTTTTCTGCTGTAAGAGTAGCTACCCCTGCTTTCTTTTGGTTTCCATTTGCATGATATATTGTTTCTTATTCCTTCACCTTCAGGCTATGGGTGTTTTTGCCTGTAATGTGAGACTTTGGTAAACGAGATGTAGTTGGGTCTTGTTTTTTAATCTAATATGCCAATCTATGCCTTTTGATTAACATTTAGATCATTTACCTTCAGTGTGGTTTTAGAAAGTTGATTTTTATTTTCTGACATTTGGATTTATTTCTAATGCTTAATTCTGGCTTGATTCTCCTTTAATTCACTGTTGTTCCAGTTCACTTCATTCCTGTGTTGGTTTTCGTTTTATTTTTCATTTCTTCTACCTGAAATATTTTTTTACATGAAATATTTCATTGAGTATGTTTTGTAGTACAAGCATAGTTGTTATGAATTCTTAGTTTATGTTTATCATGGTAAGTTTAAATTTCCATTGTGATTCCGAAGGATAGTTTTGCTGGGTATAATTATTATTATCATCATCATTATCACCATCATCATCATTATCATCATCATCATCATCAACATCATCTTGGTTTTGACACCCATTTTCTGTCAGTGCTGACTTTTAAGGTCTGAATTAAGAAATTGTTTGAAATTTGAATTGGCTTACTTCTAAATGTGACCTTCCAGTTTTCTCTTTTTACCTTTTAAAATTCTATTCTCTTTATGTATATTAGGCATTTTCATTATAGTGAGTCTTGGAGAGGATCTTTTTTTAAAAAAAAAAAAATATTTATTTTTTAGTTGTAGTTGGACACTATATCTTTATTTGATTTATTTTTATGTGCTAAGGATCGAACCCGGGGCCTCGCACATGCTAGGCGAGCTCTCTACCACTGGGCCACAATCCCAGCCCAAGGATCTTTTTTGATCTTATCTATTTAGTGTTCATTATGCCTCTTGTGTTTGGATTTCCATCTAAATCCAAGATTTGGAAAATATTATATTATTTCATTGATAAAAATTTTGCATTCCCGTAGTGTATATTTCAGAGTCATCTGCTACCCCAGTGATTTGTACATTTGGTCTCTTAATGTTTTCCTGGGTTTCTTGAACATTGTGGTCATAGTCTCTTACAATCTTTTCTTTATGATTAAATTATTTTCAAGATCATATAATTTGCCTTCAGGGCCTGAGAATCTATCTTTAAAGTGGTTGAATCTATTGGTGATGCTTTTCGTTGAATTTTAATTTAACTTATTGAGTAATTCATATTCAGCACTTCTGTTTGGTACTTTTTAAAAAAATCTCTCTTTATTCAAGTGATATTTCACTTTATATATATATTATATGATAATTGGTGACATTTTCTTTTAGCTCATTGAACATTTTAACTATGAACTTTCTAAATTTTTTCTCCAACATTTACTTCCTCCACTGTGGTGTCGATGGGGTCAATATTTGCTGTGTTGGGGGTTGTTTTTGGTCTTCTCACTTGGTTTTACATACTGTTTGTAAGCTTATCCATCTCTTGGGATGATTATCACTTCTTTATGCAGCAGACTCAGTACTGAGCTTCTTAAGAGCCCTGATCAGGTGACTATCCAGGTATTGATACTTTTCACACAATCCGTGTCCTCTACTATTCCCATTATCTGTCTCACTTAGAGAAAAGACTCTAAACTCTCTTTACTACAATCATTTCAAAGCAAAGCCACATACTATTCAGTCTTAGGAAAAACCAAAAACTTGTTGTTCTGTTCTCAATAGTTCCTTTAGTCTAGGTATAAACTTGGAATAATGTTCTGCAATAGGTTGAAAAGTTAGTTTAGATATATAAAATTGCCATAACATTAAATAGGAACCGAAAAGGGGAAAAGAGAAATTTTGGGCAAAAGAAGAGAGATGAAAAGGTGGAAAAACTAATACACACCACGGTAAAATGAAGAAGATGGATGCGGGCGGGGTTCAGGCAGTAGTGGGTAATGTGAGAGGGAGACAGGAGGAAGGAGGAGCTTGTGTAAGCCAGGCTAGGAAAACAAAAACAGCATGATTTCATTTCATGCTTTAAAACATTACAAGAAATACAAGTAAATGGGTTGAGAGCACAGTATTGAACACTAGGGTAACAACTATGGAATAAAAATGAAGAGTAATATATACACAATCATAGTTGACAGAAGAGCTATTTAGAGTAAGCCATGCCAAGTTGAAGAAAATTCTTACTGAGTCTCAGTCTGGATTTCATCAGGATTTGGAGCCTTCAGCTTTGGGTCCCTCCAAAAGCCTTTAGAACATGTCCGTCACTCTTCACTTTTGGGTCCCCCCAACAACTGCCCTGATTGTTGTGGACTTCCCAACAGCTGGTTCTAAGTCAGTCAGCCCAGGGGCCTGAGGCTGGATACTCTCGGGTACGTGCTGTGTCTGTTGGCTGTTTCTATGGTGTGCAGAAGCACAGGATGTGGACTCCGGACTATCACTCTGACTATACTTGCTGCTTCCACAGGGTCCTCTTCAGAGTGGCAGAGAGCCTGGTGGCTGTCTGTGAGGGTGGGACCTGTGGTTGTGGACTGTCTGTGGGTGGTCTGTGGTACCAAAACATTCTCCCTTTCCCACCCAGATCACTGCGACTGGGAACGTGCCTCAGCAGGTCTGCCTTGTGGAACTCCCAGTGCTCCAGCTTGTGGGTCCTAGGCACCTCTCCTGGCTGTTTCCTGGGACAGACACAACCATCCTGCCCTCTTCTTTTTTCTCCAAAAGAGAAATGCAGCAGAGGACAGTGAGTGCAGGTTCAGAATGTGAGCAGAGGTGTCTGGAGAAGGTCTCAGGGCAGTCTGATGGGGAGGGCGCTGTAGGGAAGGAGCTGCACATGAACTTAAGCAATTGATTTTGTTCTTTTTTTAATGTAAATTTCTGCCATTGTTAAAATTCATATCAATGTGGAACATATAAGCTGTGACCAAATACAAAGAGAGTGAAGCCACCTGCGCTTCATCTGTGTTTTAATCCAGACTGACCCTGGTGCCACGCAGCCCCCTGGGTGTGTGTCTCTTGCTCTTCCCTAGTCTCTGCTCCTCTGTTCTCCTCCTCCACTCAGTCCAGCCTTGTCACTGTGTTTCTCAGAAGGTCCTCTGTGTGGAGGGCTTTTGCCTTCACCTTGCAGGGAAACTCTGTTTCCAGGTCCTGGCATGGGCACCACTCCCGATAGCCTCACAGAGGCCAGCTTTCTGTAACTGTCCCTGCAGTCCGGGGGTCCTGCACTCTGTTGTTGCTTCCCTTCTCTAGTTAGCAGGCATTGTTACTGCTAAGCACGTTTTACTTATCATCTGCCTCCTCTCACTGTAGCTCTCATAGGTCCTAAGAACAAGTTCTTGCCTTTGTCTCTACTCAGCACCTAGAGCATATTCCCCCTGGGACTGTAATGACACTAGCTGAGGGCTGTGCACTGGCCTGAGGAGAGTTCTGCTGAATTTGTTAATATTACAAAGAATAAAATGAAACAGTTGTTGCTTTTGTAGACTAAGGCTTTTTATTTTATTTTTTTCAGGAGGGAGGCAGAATGGATGAGTCCAGGGGAGCATCAGCAGTGGTGCTTTCCTCTGGCCCACCAGCTCACAGGGAGGGGTTTCAGGATGCTTCCTGATCTTCCCTGGGAGCATCTGCAGCTCAAGGGAGTCCTGCAGAGAACACCTTAAAAATGGTGCAGCCCTCCTAATTCAGGGCCTTTAGGACTTCATGCTTTCATGCTAGCCCCGCAAGATGTCTTTTGGAGATATGTGGGGTTAGTATTTGCCCTAGGACTTAGCATTAATTTGTATTCTATGCAGCCTTTTTTGGTTTGTTTGTTTTACTGTTTTGAGGGTGGGAGTGACTTGACGTTCTTTCCAGCCCTTTACATCTGAACTGAATGTCTGTTCCTGGAGCAGGGTGGTTTTGAAAAACTGAAAACAGTCTGGAATGGCTTAAGTCAGAGGCAGGAGCAGTGACTGGAAGGTGAGCAAGCTTGCTCAGGAGGGCTTCAGCGCCAGAACAGGACATCAGATAGCAGGACAGACATGGTCTAAGCCAAGAGTAAGGTCAGCCTGGAGTTTCAGAAAGACCTCTGCTGATAGAAGGAGACAGCAATGATGCAGAGAGGACTCCACAGTGGTCTGCCGGAAAGGAGATGGTGGCCTGGACTAGGGTGGTGGTGTAGGGAAGAGAAAAATGGATAATTTTTAGTGATAATTCATAGGTAAAATTGTTAAGATTTAAACCAGTTAGTACATTGAGCATGAATTAGTAGCCTTCCTGCCAGGTGTTAGAGTAGAGCCATGAACGTGGAAGGCCAGGCCATTGCTCCGAGAGGATGTTGGTCTGCGTATGAGTTACTGTGTGGAGGGCACCTTTGCTGGCCGCTGAACTCTGGAAGAACAGATTTGAAGCTGGGGTGGAGAGGGTTACAAGTTGCCTTGGGTGTTGAGTTAGAGATCAGTAAAGCATCCCTTTGTTCCACTATCAGCTTTTTGATGAGCACCCAGTTAAGGGAAAGGGGAACCTTTTAGTGAAGACCATGCCATGTTCTTCGGGTTGAGTTGTTTGTGAAATGACAGCTTAACTTAATTGTTCCCCAGGGAACATTGTCAAGCCACAAATAGAGTTTAGCTCAATTAAGAATAGTTCAGAAAGGCACTTGGTCTTTGCCAATGAAAAATATCACAATCACGGCTTATATATATAGGGCAGTCTGATTTTGTAGTGAAACTCAAATATGCTTATAGTTGTTAGTTTGCCGTTTTTGTAATGACTTAAAAATTTTTCTATTTACAATTTTAGTTTTGTTGAGTATGATTATATTGTTTAGTAATTGGCATCTGGAGAAAACCATTGGTCTTAGAAATGATAACATTTCACTTTCAATGCAGATGAACCAATGAAATTATTAGTAAATGCATATTGACTAATGGAGTGATGAATTTACTTAGACACATGAAATTATTTATAAAAATGAATGTTGAAATGTATTAAGTTGTTACAATCTATCTTGCAGATATAGTTGTCAAGTACATAAATCTGGAATTAAATAAGGAGAGCCTTTATTTGAAAGGATTATTGCTAGAACATAGAGAGGATCTCTGCACTCGGCGAAAGAGGTTAATACAGTGGGAGACCTGACTGAGGGTGAGACTATAGGGCACCTCTCAGAGGCAAGCAGACAGGGCTTTTATGGGGAGAAGTGAAGGAGGCTGCCAGGTGTGGGCAGGTGGGATGAATGGATAGCTGAGGCAGGATGCGGCAGCAGTCAGAGTCTTTTATCCTGAACTTGGCCCTTTTTCCAAGGGGCTTTTCAACTGGCTCAAGTTGTGGGTAAATCATAGTTCAGGGAACTGGGCAGAGAAGCCAAACTGAAGTTTAGTCAAGCCACAGAATATAGCCTTTTCTGTATCTACTTTTCTGTGGGACAAAGAATAGGAATTTAGAGGGTCTGTGGCTCGCCTTGTCATAAGTAAATCCATGGCTGTGAGTCCCATCATCTGGGGAAGAGGTCTTTTGCAGTAAGCTGTTTCCAGGAACACAAAGAGCTCTCTGAACCATCATTGCTGTTCTCGAGTACAGACCGAATTCAGGTGACATTCAGCAGTGTCACGGTACTCAGCACATTGCCTGATGTTTTCATCTCCCCAGCAACCTGAAGTCTAATGGCTTTCACAAGCCACCACACCAGTAAATGTGGTGAAACCGAGCCCTGGAACTACTATATGCTCGTTGGTTAGAGGGAGAACATATCCCAGCGACTTGCTCAGAAGTCCACAGCAGCGGGCCCTGAGGAGGGCTTGCAGGACCCATGGCTGGGGAGATGACATCTAAAGAGTTTAGAATATTCTCTTGGTCCAACTATTGCTTATGACTTTTCTTGAGAATGCTGACTGTGGCTACCTCAAGGGATTTTGTAAAGTTTTTTATTCTCAAGGTTTTTTGTTAGTTTGGTTTTTGGTTTTAGATGTTCCTTTGTTTTGCAGTATTGGCGATTATACCCTGCTGCTCTCTGTCACTGAGCTCCATTTCCAGGGTCTTGCTAAGTTGATTAAGCTGCCTTCAAATTTGGAAGCCTCCTGCCTTAGCCTCTTAGGTCACTGGGTTTACAGGCTTGCTTCACAGACCAAGTTTAATCTTTTTTTTTTTTTTTTTTAACTATATTAGGGTGTTTTATAGAATCCACTGAGGAACTGAACTTATGAACCAAGAGGACAGTAGTGAGAGCTTCCAATCTAATAGGAGGTGACCCTTATTGGTGAGTCTTCTGCGGAGTAGAATTTCTCAATGGGCACAGCTGGCATTTTATACAGGGCCCTGCTCCCTTGTGCAGGGCAGCTCATCATTTCTGATGCGTGACATCAAGGCCTTTGCCGTGGTGTACACTAAATCCCAATAGCGACCCCAGTTGTTGTTAGCCAAACAAACTTACTTATTCGCAAATGCCCAAGGGAGGTGATGCAACCTGTAGCTTGAGGGATGAGTGAGCAGTTGAGTACATTGCCATCAGTGTGGCCCAGCTCAGAGGACGTGGGCACAGTAAGATCCCTTCAATAGATGAATGGATAAAAAAAATGTGGCATATATACACAATCGATATTACTCTGCAATAAGAGAGAATAAAATCATGGCATTTGCAGGTAAATGGTTGGAGTTAGAGAAGATAATGCTAAGTGTAGTTGGCCAATCCCCAAAAACCAAATGCCAAATGTTTTCTTTGATATAAGGAGGCTGATTCATAGTGTGGTAGGGAGGGGGAGCTTGGGAGGATTAGATGAACTCTAGATAGGGCAGAAGGGTGGGAGGGGAAAAGAAGGGGCATGGGGTAATTAATGATGGTGGAAAGTGATGATCATTACTATCCAGAGTACATGTATGAAGACACAAATTAGTGTGAATATACTATGTATACAAACAGAGATATGAAAAAATGTGCTCTATATGTGTCATAAGAATTGTAATGCATTCTGCTGTCTTATATTAATAAAAAAAATTACATAAAAAATCTGAGCCTCAGAATCCCAAGCGTCCAAGTAGACATCAGGTCCTTGGACCCCCGAGTGGCTTGGGCCTGGCCCTTTTGGTTGGTGTGCTGGCTCCCTAAGTAGCTTTATGGATGGAGGGAAGTCAGCTCAGTATAAGGTGGTGTCTTCAGAGAAAATTCCACATGTCCACAGTAGTTAAATTCATTGGTCTGTTACATTTTAAGTTTAGATAATCTGCTGGCTCTTCTTGTAGGTATTTTTTATATATTTTCTTACTTAGTTCATTCAACAAACACCCATGGTACATACATGATCCCTGTGCTGGAGACTGAAGGTCTGAGATTTAGGAGGGTTAATCTGATTAGAGAGCTCCAGCTGACACACAGTGTAGGGTTGAGTAGAGTCAAGAACAAAGAAAGCATTAATGTTTCTGATAGTGAAGTTCTCATTTAGGGTTTTTTTTTTTTTTTTTGTAAACAAAGGCTAGTAGTTAAATGAAGAAAGAAATCCTAAGGGTTTATAAAATCATATAAAATGATTTTATGTCTTTAATACATAGAATCCTATGGCTTTTTTATTATGTAAAACATTTATTACAGCAACAAATGAAATACAGTTGACTCATCATTAGTTTTATACTTAGCCCAATGTTCTCCCTACTCTCTGCTCCATCAGTATATAACTTTATTCATCAAAACTTTTGTAGACATCTTGATAATGGCCCAAACTGGAGGACAATCAATTCTTGAAAGGTATTTTTAAAAATTAATTTATTTGTCCGTAGTAAAAACCTAACAGTTGTATGTATTAATGGGGTGGTACCAGGTGATACATTGATACATGTACACATTGTATAATGTTCAAGTCAGATTAAGTGTATCTCCTCAAACACTTATTGTTTGTTTATGGTTAAAAACAAAGTATCCTTTATTGTAAACATGCATCACACCAGGTGCATTGTGTGTCACATACCTATACTCCCAGCTGCTCGGGAATCTGAAGCAGGAAGATTGTGAGTTCAAAGCCAGCTTCAGGAACTTAGCAAGGCCCTACGCAGGTCAATTAGACCCTATATTCAAAAAAATATAGAAAAGTGCTGGGGATATGGCTCAGTGGTTAAGCACCACTGGTTTCAATCCCTGATAGGAAAAAAAAAAATCACATAGTCTTGTTCTTAACTTAATACCAGTAAATAATAAACCTTTCCCATCCCTTGGCCTTTGTTCCTCAGTAGTGACCACATGAAGCATTGTCTTTCTGTTCCTGGCTTGTTTTACCTAACAAAATGTACTTCTTTCCATCCATGTTGACAAAACATGGATGTTTTGGCGTTTCCTTCTTTGTGAGGGCTCATTGGTGTCCCTTTGCATAAATGTGCCGCATTTATCCACTCATCAGTTGATGCACACTTGGGTTGTCGTGAATAGTGCTGCAGTGAACATGGAAGCACACATGTCTTTTCTGTATACTGATTTCATTTCCTTTGGATATGAACCAGTAGGGAATCTTATGTGGTTTATTTTCAGCATTTTAAGAACCCTCAGTACCCGTGGCTGTACCAGTTTGCATTTCCACCAACAGTATGCAGTGTTATTCTTACCAAAGTGGGTTAATTTGACTTTGATTAGTGATGTTGAAATTTTTTCATTTTCTTATTAGCCATTTTTATGTTGTTTTTTTTTTAAGAAATATTTTCTAATCAGGTGTTTTTGCCATTGAGTTTCTTGAGTTCCTTATATATTCTGGGTATTAACCCTTATCAGAAATATAGTTTGCAAATATTTTCTCCAATTCTTTAGTTTGTCTCTGCATTCTGATCATCGATCATCGTTTTCCTTACTCTGCAGAAGGTTTCTGATATAATCCCATTTGGTATTTTGCTTTGTTTCCTGTGCCCATTTAAACGTCCCGAAGCTTTTCCTTGTTTTCATGTAATGCTGTCTGAGTTCCAGGTCTTCCACTCCAGTCTTTAGTCCATCTGAGTTGGTTTTGTAGCTGTAAAGGTTAGGGGTCTAGTTTCTTCCTTCTGCAGCTAGATACCCAACTTTCCCAGCACCGATTATTAGAAAGACCGTCCTTCCTCTGTTGGGTGGGGTTTGCACCTTGGTGAAGACCAGCTGGCTGGAGATGTGGGTTTACTGCTAGGCTCACTATTCTGTTCACTTTGTTCCTATTTCTGCCTTTATGCCATAGCCATGCTGTTGGATTACTATAGCTTTGTAGTAAATTTTGAAGGCGGTAATGTCATACATCATGCTTTTGTTCTTTTTGCTCAAGATGGCTTTGGCTGTTTGGCTATTTGGGGATTTTTGAAGTTTCATACAAGTTTTGGGATTTTTTTTTTCCTTTTTCTGTGCAGAATGTCATTGGTGTTTTAACAGGGATTGCACTGAATCTGTAGATTGCTCTGGTGCTACGGACATTTTAACAATATGGTTTCTTCCAATCCATAAACAGGATGAACTTTTGGTTTTATGTGCCTTCTACAGTTTCTTTCATCAATGTTTTGTAATTTCATTATAGAGATCATTCACTTCTTTGATCAAATTCATTCTTAGGAATTTTATTTATTTATTGTACCTATTATAAATGAGATTACTTTCTTGATTTCTATCTCAGATAATTGGCTGTTGGCTTATGGCAGTGCTACTGATTTTTGTATAGTGGTTTTGTGTCCTACAACTTTGCTAAATCCTTTTCATTCTAATAGTTTTTTGGTGGATTCTTTGGGATTTGCTCCATAAGATCATGTCATTTACAAACAGTGGCAGTTTGACTCTTTCTTTCTCTTGCCTTGTTGCTCTGGCTAGAATTTTCATGCAATGTTAAATGAAAGTGGCGAAAGTGAACCTCCTTGTCTTATTCCAGATCTTAGAGAGAAAGTGTTTAGCTTTTTTTTTCAATCCAGTGTAAGGTTAGCTTCTTATGCATGGCCTCTGTTACGCTGAGAGATAATCTTCCTGCACCTGGTTTCTTCAGTGATTTTATCATGAAGAATGTTGAATTTCATTGAATGCCTTTCTGCATCTTTGAGATGGCCATAGGGCTCTATCCTTCATTCTGTTGATGTGGTATATCGTGTTTACTGATTTCTGTATGTTCACCCAGAATCCTATGTTTTTTCAAGTTACCTGGATCAAATCATACTGTTTTGTATATACCAGTTTCTTCATTATCAACTTAGATGTGTAGACTGAATGTTTTCTAATGCCTCTTAATTTTTATCAGTTAATAAAGTTAGGCCATTTAGGACATAATGTGAATATGACTGTATAATCACAGAAATTTATTTTTACTCCATTCTTGAACCTTCTAAAATTAATATAAATGAATAAAAAAGATGAATCTGTGAAGATAGACAGGACGAGTGAGACAACAAAAGATAATGTCAGTAAAATTTTGGTACCTGCAAACCTGTGGTAGATGGTCACGTCTCAAAATGATGGAGAACTGGGTGCCCTCAGCTTGCCATGCGCAGCCACAGCATGCTCCCTGTTTGGGGGAACTTTGCAGTGACTCAGGAGCTTTAGATTTCAGTCTATAAGGTGGATTTAGAGGATAGCACTGGAACAAGAAGTACTGCCAGACATTTTCCCATCTCTGAAGCCAGTTGTCTGCCTTTCCACACCCTAGTAAAGGACAGAGTGGGTTTTCTGAAGAGGTCGAGGTAGAGAAGTCTTCCACCCTAATAGGACAGAGGGCTTAGATGAGATGTCACGTAGAGTGCAGGGGGATTGCATCCTTAATAGCTTGCATGCTGAAGGATGGCTTCCCAGGATCTGGCAGCCAGGTAAATGCCTCCTCTCAGAAGACTGGGGGATTCCCTTCAGTGAAATGCATTATCCAGGACAGGGAAGTGTAGATACTGAATTTGAGCAGCTCTTGATGAAAAAATGGGCTTGCACATTCACAGTGTAGTCTACCAGTTGTCAGCCCTGTGGATGACAGCAGAACCCAGTCAGCATTTTAGAGCCTCCGTGTGTTCCAAGAGAATGAAGGAGAGGATCACCCAACATTCCAGGACAGTCCAGAAGGTATAAGGAGCCAACTCTCAATCGGAGGAAGGAAGGAATCCAAAGGAAGAAGCACATTCTGTAAATTCCAAGGCATAGAGGGGCCCTGACATTAACATCTGCAGAAAGAAAAGAAGTTCTATTTTTTTTCCTGCAAAATAAAAATAAAATACCATAAAAGGAAGCAATGGCAGCAAAGTCGTACTATTGCTTTAACATTTGATTGCAGAAATGAGAGAATCTGTAGATATATAAGAAATGGAGTCAAATCTTCCAGAAAATAAAATAGAATCAGGAAAAATAAGAGAGAAACTTAGAGATCTAACTCGGGAGGTCTAGTATCTACATAATGTAAGTGGCAGAGAGATGAAGCAGAGGAGATGGGAAGCAAGAATAAGATGGGTGGGTGGGTGAGGACACTGCCCACCTGACACACACCTTCTAGTAGCTCTTGAGTTTATAAACTCTGTGGAGTTTAACGTTGACATAGAAGCATATTTAAATAATGAAAAGCAAAGAATATTTTTATAACAATGAGGGTCTCCTTGCATTACCATGCAATTTCCCTTCTCTCTCCCTTTCCCTCCCCCCTCTCATCCCTGTTTAATGGTGATCTTCTTCTCATGCTCTTCCTCCCTGCTCTGTTCTTAGTTGCCCTCCTTATATCAAAGAAGACATTTGGCATTTGTTTTTTAGGGATTGGCTGGCTTCACTTAGCATAATCTGCTCTAATGCCATCCATTTCCCTGCAAATGCCATGATTTCGTCATTTTTTAGTGCTGAGTAATACTCCATTGTGTGTAAATGCCACATTTTTTTTTTATCCATTCATCTATTGAAGGGCATCTAGGTTGGTTCCACAGTCTTGCTATTGTAAATTGTGCTGCTATGAACATTGATGTAGCAGTATCCTTATAGCACACTATTTTAAGGTCCTCAGGGAATAGTCCAAGAAGGGCAATAGCTGGGTCAAATGGTGGTTCCATTCCCAGCTTTCCCAGGAATCTCCATACTGCTTTCCAAATTGGCCGCACCAATCTGCAGTCCCACCAGCAATGTACAAGTGTACCCTTTTCCCCATATCCTCGCCAGCACTTCTTGTTGTTTGACTTCATAATGGCTGCCAATCTTACTGGAGTGAGATGGTATCTTAGGGTGGTTTTGATTTGCATTTCTCTGACTGCTAGAGATGGAGAGCATTTTTTCATGTACTGTATATTGATTGTATATCCTCCTCTGAGAAGTGTCTGTTCAGGTCCTTGGCCCATTTGTTGATTGGGTTATTTGTTATCTTATTGTTTAATTTTTTGAGTTCTTTGTATACTCTGGATATTAGGGCTCTATCTGAAGTGTGAGGAAGTGAGGGGAAAGAGGAAAAAAACAAGAGAGAAATAAACTACAGTAGATGGGTAGAGAGAGAAGATGGGAGGGGAGGGGAGGGCAGGGGGGATAGTAGAGGATAGGAAGGGCAGCAGAATACAACAGTTACTAATATGGCAGTATGTAAAAATGTGGATGTGTAACCGATGTGATTCTGCAATCTATATACGGGGTAAAAGTGGGAGTTCATAATCCACTTGAATCAAATGTATGAAAGATGATATGTCAAGAGCTATGTAATGTTTTGAACAACTAATGATAAAAAGAAATAAAAAGAACCTATAGAGTAAAATTGTATTGAGTAATTGAGTGAATAAAGCATTGAAAGGGGCAAAAAAAATATTTTTATGTGAAGGTTAAAAATATATATTTGAATTTTGGTTGAAAATAAAAAAAACTAAAAGTAGGTAAGGAAAAATAGCATTTTGATTTTTTAAAGTATTAATTAATTTCAAGAAAATTATTTCAAGTGTCATAATTAGATAAACTGGGGAACTATTTTTTTTAAAAACAGCAAAACACAACAGTGGCATAGATCATTGAAGAAGTGGCAACTGTATTTGAGTTTACAATCAAGAATCTTGCAACAGGAACAGTTTTCTCCTGATAAACAGATTGAGTTTCTATTTGGGAGCCAGAAGCATTTGTGATTTACCTTGATTATAGTAAAGTATTTAACATTTTTATGTAATTCCTAATAAAAATTATTTTATTCAAGGTATATTGATTAAAGCTGGGTGTGGTGACTCATGCCTATAATCCTAGCAACTCTAGAGGCTGAGACAGGAGGATTGCAAGCTCATGGCCAGCCTCTTAGTGAGGCCCTAAGAAACTTAGCAAGACCCTGTCTCAAAATTAAAAAAAAATAAATAAATAAAAAGGGCTAAGACTGTGCCTCAGTGGTAAAGCACCCCTCGGTTAAATCCCTGGTATATTCAAAACAGTAAGTTCATTTATCATTCAGCATGTATTTATCTGCCAAGTATTGTTCTAAGGGAAATTGGTTGATTGATATCGGCACACTTAGTCCTCAGAGCAGCCCTAGGAGGATAAGTCAGTCTTGTTGTCATTCCTATATTACCCATGAGGGAACTGACACAGACAGGTTTAGGTGGCTTGCCCAGGGTTACTTAGCTGGTAAGTGGAAAAGCCAGTTTTAAGGCATGACATTTTAACCTCAGAGGTCATCCTCTTAATTTATTTCTACTCTGCTTGTTAAGTAAACTGTAGGCATCTATGTTGAATAAATCGCCCGCCTTCTCATATCTAGTTATTTTGGAAGAGATTAATGGATTTTGTTGTAAAGCTTCTGTTGCCACTGAATGCCTAAGAACTCGTCTAGATCCGTCCACACATTGGCTGGATAACTGAATTTATATAGTGACCAGGCTAGTGCATATCACAGTGAACCTGATATCATTTTCTTCATCTGCATTCCCAGCACTGTTGGTCTCTGATAGTCAGGATAGTGATTCAGAAATTCTGGGGAATTAAGTCCATTCACAATTTATGAAATAAAGGCATCACTTAAAGCGATGGGCATAAATTATATCTCTTAAAATTTTACAGTTTTCAGTACCACTTTATATGGTTTGTGGAAAACATCACAGTATGATGCACATAGCAGGAAGTAAGTACTGGTTATTAATGAGTGATATGTCACATACTATATAGTGTTTCCTCATGTTCAAGTTTGGTAATTGCTTTAAGATATGAATGTTACAAATATGGTTGGTTGATTTGTTTTTCCTAGTTCAACTTTGTGGGGAAACTTTTGGGTCCTCGTGGCAATTCTCTGAAGCGTTTACAAGAAGAAACTTTGACAAAAATGTCCATCCTGGGAAAAGGCTCCATGAGAGACAAGTCAAAGGTAATGCGCATCATACACAGTGGCCACTTTCCTGGGCAGGTGTCAAGGGCCTTTAGATCATCCATCGTGTTAATACCTGGTCTGCAATAGCTAACCAGGGGTCTCAGCTGGAACTATATGAAAATTTTATGTGAGGTGATTTGTGATGCTCTTTAGAAAGTGAAGTCACTCTGACCAATTTAAAAATAGGTGGTATCTTAAACCTGTATTTGTAACAATGGTAATGCTTTTTTCTTTTTTTATTCAAGAGTACTATGTCACCTTGTAGGTAGTATGATAGTACTAGAATTACCAGGAAGAGAAATAAATGTTACCTGTGGTCTCTCCATCACTGCAGCTTAGACTAGTTCCTTTAGGACTTTTTCACAGTCATGTACTGCATAATGATGTTTTGTCAATGATGAACCACACATGTGACAGTGGTCCTTTGAGATTATATTCCCTAGTGATATTGTGGTTGTCTTTGTGCATTTGCATAAGGAAAAAGCCTAACCATGCATTTCTAAGAATTTACCCCTGGGTTAAGTAATGCATGAGTTTAGTTAAGTATAGTTGAGTTTATAGTGTATATAGCTTTCTTTTTTCTTTTTGACCTTTAATTGATATCCTATGTATTTTATGAAGTTATTAAAATTGATTTGAAATGTTTCTATTATTGTTTACTATTCTAAAACATAATTGTTCTCAACAAGCTAAAAGTTACTGAGTTATTTTTATTGATCGCTTTCTTAAAAATTTGAAAGATATTTCCACAGACCATAATCTGTGCCACTTACATTGATCTCTCTTGTCACTTGTTTTCTTCTGATTAAAAGATTTATATTACCAAGAACCAAATCCACATTCCACGATCACCTACCATGAAATGTCAGGCAATGAGAGAATTAGATGTGAAAGGTTTTTAGATGAAATCCAGTCTCTTCACACACACACACACACACACACACACAAAGTCCATCTAAAGTAATAGTTTTTATAATAACTACAGCCACTATATGCTTTTTGAAGAGCCACTGAGGGTCAGGCACAGCATGAGACATTTTATATATATCAGCCTTTGCTTGCTTTGGGAAAAAATATAAGAAGACAACATTTTTCTTATTTCACATATAAAAAAAAAACAAAGAGAACTCAAGTTATTATCTAGCTTAATCAGAGACATTCATTATATTATTTGCCTCACAGGTAATAAAACCATGTTCTTCTGACTCCATTATGCCAGTTTTTCCACCACAGTAATGGAAAATGTGTCAGACCCATGGGAAAACAGTTTAATGAACTCTAGATAGGGCAAAGGGGAAAGGGAGAGAGAAGAGAAGGGAGCAGGTGTAGGGATAGGAAAGACTCTGGAATGTGAAGGCCATACATGTACCCTAAGTACATGTATGAAGACACCAAGGATGTGACTCTACTTCGTGTACAACCAGAGATATGAAAATTGTGCTCATTATCTGTAACATGAATTGAAATGCATTCTGTTGTCATGTAGAACAAATTAAAATTAAAAATTAAAAAAATTAACAATTCAAGGAAATGACCAATAGTTTGTAGATACGTTTTTTTAGATTCATAAGGAGAGTGTTTTCACTATTGTTAAACTTCTACCTCATTAAACTTCTCAAGATTTTAGGGGGAAAAAAAGTAGAGATTCCCAGACATATTTAGGGTAGAAACTAAAAAAATAAAAAATTGTTTGGAATGATCCTAATGCATGCCTAAGCTTTCTTCACTATTCACTGGGCCTTGCTGTCCTGAATGATGGTACTGCAATTCCCCTAAATCATCTTTTGTTGCAGTAGGAGAAAACGTAACCATATTTTGGCCAGTTTATGAGAAATTGTGTATGTCTTATAGGAAAACACTCCACACTTGCTGGTGCCCTGATTCAGTTCTCAGTGAGGCCGTCTGGTCATGAGTATATGACATGAGCAGTGAAGCCCACAGACCTGGGAGTCCATTGTTCCACATTTTTGTTGTTGAGGGAGATCTGTGTCAGAAGCAGTATTTTGTGTGAAGTGAGGGAGGCAAATCTTTATCTAGATTGTGGGTCCAATTTACAGTTAGTACCTGGCTATTCCCATACAAAGGGGACCCTAAACATTTTTAGCTTGCTGTCAGGATTTAGTGTCCTTTCAATTATGTTGTCATATCAAGGGCTTGTGGCTCTTCTGTGCTGTTGGCATATAGAGCACTCAGTAATGTCAGTAGCCAGTCATCCTTAAAAAGAGAGTTGGTAGTGAAATAGTATATAAACACTATCCCTGTCTCTGTGGTCCCTTTGTTTATGAATACTCTGAACAGTACTGAGATGGATCGAAAGTGAAACACTTGAGCATATGCCAAGTGAGTCCTCTAGAGTATGTGGTCACTGAGGACCAGCTCTGCATCTGCTTGGGACACCCTGTTTTTACACATTGGACCTCTTTTCCACATCACTTATCACTCATTCGTTAATCCCTTCATTTCTGTGTTTTTGACCACATGGGTCACCAGATCAAAAGGAGGGTTCCATTAGCTGATCATTCTTAACTCCATCAAGACACCCAGCAACTAGAGGAATAGCATATATTGTGGATTTACAGTCGACTCTGCCCACTCTCAATGGACCAGGACCAGAAATCCATGTCTCTTGACTTCACACTCCCCACTCTGACTTGTGGCCCTTGGTGAAGCAGCATTTGGTCAGACTCAGTTCTGTTAGTACTCACACTGTCTATTTATTCTCATTATATACTTACTCTAGTAAAAAGTTTCAGAACCTTGTTGGGAAGACTAGGAAGAAGTGTCACTCACTAGGAGATGTGGCAGTTACTAGTACTACATCTAGTGGTTCTGGATTTAACTCAGTTATTCTTTTCTGGAACCATGGAGCAAGAGTATGGTAGGTAGGAGCTTATTGCAGGCCAGGAGGTGGTAAGGAGTAGTGGGAATGAAGCATGGGAATGGCCGTCTCCCTTCAGGGACTGTCCCTTCTGTTCAGGCAGTGTAGGAAGAGCCTTACCAGAAACGCTTCTGCTGTGTGGAGCTCTGTGGGGTCTTAGGCTTTGGATGGTCTAAACTCACAGAAGAGAAGAGACTGGTCCCTGTGTCGTCTTTCACATTATACAAGATTGGACTCTACAGTGAGGGCTCCATCAGCCTTCAGCTATGAGTACTAAGACCTTCTAGGATTTTCCTGATCTTAGAATGATAAAATAAAGCCCTGTAGTAGTCAGTTTTCCATCACTATAGCAAATATTTAAAATTATCAACTTAAAAATAGGAAAAGTTTATTTTGGGTTCACAGTTTTGGAGGTATCAGTCCATGATTGGCCCTGTTCATTTGGGCTCTGTGACCAGACACACATCATGACTAGAGGTGGTAGCAGAGAAAAACCACTCACCTCGTGGCCAGGAAAACAGAGTCGAAGGGACTGTGTTCTCTTCTGTCCTTCACGCATGCACACAGTGACCTGATGGTGTCCAACCAGGCCCACCTCCTGAAGGTTCCACTGCTTCTCAGTAGCGTCTCCCTGGACACTAAGTCTTGGATGCACAGGCTTTTGGGGACACTTAAGATCCAAATCATAGCAAGCCCAAGTCTCTCATTTCTTCCTTTAAACTCTTGAATACAGAAAGAAACATCCCACTTCACTCCACCCCAGCACTTTTTACTCTGGCCTGTCACACTCTACGGTTGCACATTATTCCAACCTTTGAAAGCATTTCACTGAATATGACCACAGGTGACAGCTTAAGTAACAGGTGTACTACTTAAATGGATATTACCAGTATTCCGTCTGCTATATTATAATGAGATACTTACTGCTTAGACTCTTCAATATTGATTTCAGTTGGTCCTTTTTACTGGTTCAATTTTCATCTGCAGAAATTAAATTCACTTAATAATATGTTTATTTCTAATGCGAATCACATTACTATCAAAATCTCATTCTAAAGTATCTCATCCCTTTATATTATCAGAGTGATCACTATTTTAAAATGTCTAAGCAGAACTTAATTCATTTTCCTCTTTTATTTGCTACATTGATAAAAATCGTATGAGTCTCAATGGACAGACTTCAGCTGACTGTGTAGCCTGAGAGCACAGCAGTGCTGGGATCTGTTGGGATTCTGTCTGTGCCAAGCATCCTGCTGGATGTTCTGCCCACATCACTGCTGTACTTCTCCATGTCCACTTAATGGAGGCTGATCTGCTAGGCAGGATTCTCAGGGTTTTGTGTGTGTGTGTGTGTGTTTACTCCTTATTTTAACAACCCTGTGAGATAGATACTACACTGTGCTTACCCCCATTTAAAGTCACTCCTGTAAGATGAGGATAAAGTGACTGACCAGCATCATACAGTAAATGATGTATTGGGGCTTTAAATGCAGGTCTTTACAGAGTCTGTGTTCTTCCCCAAACAATACCCTGTTTTCTGTCCACAGAATGGTCTGTGAGAACTCTTTACTGTGGGATTGAGGAATGAATATAGTTTTAAGACATCCTTCCTGTTACAGCTTGAGTGTGTGACAAAAAGGAGAATATAAAACCAACAATTATAATCTCTAATTAAATCATTTTTTGCTATCATATTAGGAAAAGATAATTTTTTTTTTTCCCCAGAAGTTTGTGCTAGGAGAAATGAACTACAGTGGACAGAATCCAAGTTTTAAAGTTGCAGCTATGAAACAGAAGAGTTTCTGGTCAAATGTTTGGAATGTTCTGATTAAAACAACCAAGAGTTGACATAAAAGAATAGGCTCTTCATAAAACTGAAGACAAATTTCCAAGGAAGTGTTTTGAATATTATGGTAGCTTATATTTATTCTCCATTTTTTTTCAACTTCTAATTCACTTTCCATAAAATGGGAAGGAAACTAGAATGAATGAGTGCCCACTGTATATTATGCAATGTACTAGACAGTAGACACACTATCTTCTTTCTACAGGCGTTTATATAATGGTATCCCTTGTGTTCTCAATGGCTCTACATTGACGTACAAGTGTTACCACCACCAAACTCATTTTGTGAATTAGGTGTGGGATCACATATAATCTGTCTAACCTCACCTAGCTGGTGACCAGGATAGCAAAGATTCAGGAGCATCTGATTAAATCTCATGTCCTTTTCATATTCTAGTTTTTAATCTTTGTTTTCTTCATAATAATTTAAATTAGTTAAGCAAAGTTAAAACCTTAAAGGGCAGAATCAAGGGATGAAATCATGTTCCTCTAGCATTTGCATCATTGGCCCCTGAGCTCCTGTTGGAATTAAAAGGAACTGTTGCAGGAACTCCTGGGATTCTCTTATGGGATAGATTTTTTGAAAAAGAAGATACACTAAAGAAAGACTAATGGAAGACACAGATTCTAGAAATCTGGAAGTGTAATTCTTGAATCAGGAACTGTAATAGACAGTTAGGAAAAGGTGGGTAATGGAACCAAATCAGTAGTCCCTTAAACAGGTGTTCCTCCACCTTAATATTCCTTGAACTTCATTATGTAAACAAAAATTTAAGCAAATATTCTCATAATTGTATAAAATTTTAAAAGTTTTCAAACCTTGTCTTAGTATAAAATTGCATTTCATACATTTTACTATTTTATTCTCATCGTGCCTGGCATGGAGATGAATGTGCCCATGAATTCAGAATGAATGATGATGTTTAGCCATTCGCTCAGCAAACACTTGTTGAACACCTCCTGGTTCTACACACTTTTCTAGACATGAGAAATTCATCATCAGACAATCAGTCATGGTTTCTGTCCCATAGATATCACCTTCTAGGGAGGGGAGGAAGAAAAGAATGAAGAAACATTAAGGCTTTGAGATGCTGTGGGGCACAGAGCACAGCCAGGGTGGAAGGGAGTGGGAGTCCAGCCAGGTTGAAGAACACGAAGAAGGCCTGGGGTGGGTCCTGGGGTGGCAGGATCAGATGTGCAGTGTAAAGGTTCTGTCTTGGGGACAGTGTTTGCTATTAAGTGAATCTTCTGTGACAGCCACGTTCTGATAAGCTTTGGGGAGTTTTCATCTTTTTTTCCTTTTCTTATAATGACACATTTTTAAACCTGATATTCTTTCTTCAGGAAGAAGAATTGAGGAAAAGTGGAGAAGCAAAGTACTTCCACCTCAATGATGATCTCCATGTCCTTATTGAAGTCTTTGCCCCACCAGCAGAAGCCTATGCCCGGATGGGCCATGCCTTGGAAGAAATCAAAAAGTTCCTCATTCCTGTTAGTACAAATCTTATTGATGGTTAACTGGTACTTTAAAGTTGTTTCTTTATTATAGTCCTTGATAATTCTTGCCAGTGGTTGTTATTTGCATTGCTCTTTAGCTGTTAAAAAGCTTCAAACTGGTCATGTCAAGTAGGTGCCTTTGTGAATTACTTGGGATTCTCTCTTCTTTATATGTGGGCTAGGGCATTTGAGAGAACAGCACTGCTAGGTTTATATGGCTGGAGAGTGTGAAGAGCACAGCCACTAGTTCAGGGTTAACCACTCCAAGCTGTAAGCTTTTATATGACCCTGAGACCACCTCCCAAGGGCACTGTTCTTCCCAGTTCCATTGGTGCCTTCCACAACATAGCCTTGTGCTGGTGTTGGGCCTGTAAACATGAATAAAAGTAGCCTCTGCACTCAAGGAATATGTAGTTTAGGGGAGGCGGAAACACCCACAGATAATGCCAGCACATGGCAAATATGATGACAGATGTGACCGCAGTGAGCAGATGGCAAGCACACTGTGCACATGTGTAGCTGCCTTTGGCCAGGCATTTCCTCTCCTGTGAACAACTGGTAGTCTGTTTTAACCCTCAGACACCCTCACATTGCTAGAAAAGTCATTCATTAAAGAGAATACATTTCTACCTTTGTTGCAAAAGTTAATGTAAGTCTTTCATGTGATTTGTATCTCAGTGATGAAGAGAACTTTTGTGTAATTTGCATGCTCATGATTAAAAAACAGAACAAAACAAAACAGAAAAACCCTCCACAAAACTAGAGCATTTGACATTTTGTCTCTCCAGAAATTTATTTTGGAAAAGCTTGACACATCTGCTGAACAGCTTACTGGGTTGGACTGGGTCCTCAGTGATCCTGAGCTGGTAGATTGACTTATGCACTGAGGCGTATGAATTGTGATGATGCCATTTGTGAGGAAAAGAAGGATTGCATTTATAGAGGAAGACTGTTTTAAGTCCTGATTGTTTTCAGAAGGCCATGATATGAAGTTCCGTTATTTAATAACCTGGAACCTGAAAATGATTATTCTGTCTAGTTCCCACAAGCAAATATGACAGCTTATTTCTTCATTTAGTTTATGAACAGTGCTTACTGTGTGGTAGACACATGTGAACTGATAAAGACATGATCTGATCTCTGCCCTGATAGAGTTTAGTGTGTGATGAGAGAGAGGCATGAATCATGTGTTCATAAAAATGACTGTAAAACACAACTATGGCAAGACTGTGACCTTCCTGGGAAAGAAGTGGCAGAGCTGTCTACAGTAAACCTTCCGTCCTATGACCTTTGCAGTCTTCCACCAAGACATGGGGTCTGATTTCCCTACCGTGAATCTGGGCTGGCCAAAATAAGTCTTTGTCTAACTCAAGATCGCAAAGGTTTTCTGCAGCCTTCTTCTAAATGGTTTATAGTGTTGTTTCATTTGATTACTTTTTGTTTTTGTATGTTGTGTGAGGTTGTGATCTAAGTTTGTGTTTTTCCATATAGATATCCAATTGTCCTAGCACCAGACAGTGTAAAGACTATCTTTTCCCTCACTGCATGGCCTTGGTACGATTATTGAAAATAAACTAAAAATAAAGTAAGGGTTTATTTCTGGATACTCACTTCTGTTCCTTTGACTTACCCTCCCATCCTTACTACAGCAGCCTACTCTTTCTTTTTCAGGCCTGGGGATTTAACCTAGAGGTGCTCTACTGCTGAGCTACATTCCTAGTTCATTCTTTCGTATTTTATTTTGAGACAGGGTCTTGCTGAGGTGCCCAGGCTGACCTCAAATTTATGGTCTTCCTGCCTCATCCTCCTGAGCCACTGGGGTTACAGGAGTGCACCACCATTCCCAGCTCTACAGTAGCTTTTGTTATAGTTTACTTTATACTTTTAGTAAATCTGGAATCCAGTTTGTATATGTTCTCCATCTTTTTTCTTCTGTATCAAATTTGTTTTGGATATTCTGGCTCCTTTGTATTTCCATATATAATTTAGGATCAGTTTGTCAATTTCCATAAAAAGGCGGCGTAGTGTGATTTTAATAGAGGCTGTATTCAAACTGTAGATCAAGTTATCTTTAATTCTTCAGATTCATGAATATGAAACTTTTCTCCATATTTTTTTAAAGACTGTGTTAATCAGCTTTTCCTTGTCCGGACAAGTACCTGAGAAAACAACTCAGAGGAGGCAAGACTTGTTTTGGCTCCGGATTGCAGTCCTTTCTTGGCTGCCTCCAGTGCTTTGTGCCTGAGGCAAGGCAGAATATCATTATGAAGGTGTGGAGCAGAGGCCAGCTGCTCACCTCTCAGTGTCCAGGAAGAGAAAGCCGCCAGGGAGGGAAATATTCTCTCAGGGCATGCTCCTGCGACCTACCTCCTCCCTGTAGGCCCAATTGCAGTTCCAGCCACCTCCCAGTAATGCCATCAGCTAAGAAACCCTCAGTGGATCAGTCTCCTGTTCAGAGCCTTGGGGACCTAATCATGTCCCAAGAGCCCAACTCTAAGCACTGCTGGTTGGGGACCATACCTTCAACACATGAACCTTTTGATATCTGAAGCATAATAAATGTATTATTTAATATCTGAGCAATGTTTTGATTTTCAGGGTACCAGTCTTGCATTTATTTTGTAAAATTAATTTCTAAATGTTATGTGTTTTTTTGATGCTTCTTTAAGTAGAATTGTTCTCCTCCTCCTTTTTTTTTTGGGGGGGGGGGGTGTACCAGGGATTGAACTCAGGGTCACTTAACCACTGAGCCAAATCATCAGCTCTTTTTTATTTTTTAGTTTCAGACAGAGTCTTGTTTAGTTGCTTAGGTCTTTGGTAAGTTGCTAAGGCTGACCTTGAACTTGTGATCCTACTGTGCCTTATAGTCTGCCAAGTGGCTGGGATTACAGGCATATGCCGCCATGCCTGGCAGTAGAATTGTTCCTAGATTTGATTTTCAGATGGTCACTTATGTTAAAATGCAGTTGATTTTTTAAATAATTTCTTAATTTTATTTTTTAGTTGTAGTTGGACACAGTACCTTTATTTTATTTTTACTTATTTTTATGTGATGCTGAGGATCAAACCCAGCTTCTCTAACATACTAGGCGAATGCTCTACTGATGAGCCACAGCCCTGAAATGCAGTTGATTTTTACATTTTGATCTTCCATCTTATGACCTTGTTGAACATGTTTATTAGATCAAGTGCATTGTTTTATAATACAAACATGAGCATGATTAAATGCAATCCTAATTAACACAATTATTAGGATTTCTTGACATACAGAATCCTGTCATCTGATAATGAAGATGGTTTTATTTCTCCTCTAAAGGCATATACAGGATGTGTGCCTTTAGTAGTTCCCTTCCCTTCCCTTTTCATTACCTGAACTGGAACCTTTCATCTTTTCACTGACTAGAACCTTCTATGAGATAATATTGCTGAAATCAAAAGGACAGCATTCAGCCTGTCAGCATTAACTGCCAGATTTTTATTGCTACTCTTTATCATGTTAAAGAAATTCTTTTATATTCCTAGTTCTTGAGTTTTTAATCATGAATAAATGGTGTAAACAGGGGTGTTGAATTTTGCCAAATGCTTTCCTTCTCCCATTGAGGTGGTCACAAGTTTTTCCCTCCTTCATTTATATCACTAATTATATATTACATTGTTGACTTTTATATGTAAATCCAAACTTGCATTTCACGTGGTCATGGTGTATAATTCTCCTTATTTGTTGCTGGATATAGTTGACCAATAGTTTGTTAAGGACTTTTGCATCTATAATCATGAAGAAGACATGGTTTAGAATAGTTTTTCTTTTATTTATTTATTTTTTTAATATTCTTACATTAACCCAAACATTTGCAATTTCTGGTATTTAAATAGTACTATTTCTTTTGAACCTGAAGGGCTTCTTTTTGCATTTCTTGTAAACTGGATCTGCTAGCAAAAATTTTTGTTTTGTTTTTCTGAGAACAGTTTTATTCCACCTATTTTGCCAACAGCAGGTTGTGTAATTCTAGTTGACAGTTTCCCCAGCACTTGGAATGTGCCCCTTTGTGGCCTTCTGGCTCTGTTACTTTGGATGAGAGAGTCACTAACCATTTAATTGTGTTTCTGCACATGATCTCTTGTTATCTCTTGCCGATGTCAAGATTTTGTGGTCTTGGTTTTCAGTAACTGGATTTTGATGTATACGTTTATTCTACTTTTAGGCTGGGTTTTTGGATCCATTGATTTATGACTTTCTTTAAATGAGGGAATCTTTTAGCCATTATTTCTTTGAAATTTTCAGTCTCTCCCTCCTGTCCACCTGGGCTTCCTGTGACGTGGCTGTTGGCACAGCTGCTGCTGTCTCCTAAGTCTCAGGCTGGCTTCTCTTCCCCCTGTTTTCTCTGTGTTCTAGACAGGACCATTCTGATTGACAGTCTTCAAGTTCACCAGTGTAACTGTCTCACGTCTGCCTTGAGCTCCTCTGTGAGTCTGCCATTGACTGCACTTGGCTTTCTTCTCTTTGTGTGTACATCCACTATCTGGCCCTCTCCAAGATGGTTTCTTATTAGTGGTCCCACAGAGTGAGTCACATGTTCCATGTCTCTTATTTATTTATTTATTTTGAAAACTGGACTTTACACAACATATTGTGGCAAATTTGAATTCAGATTTACTTACTTCCCAGAGCTTATTTTTTTATTGGTTGTTAAAAACATTACAAAGCTCTTGACATATCATATTTCATACATTTGATTCAAGTGGATTATGAACTCCCATTTTTACCCCAAATACAGATTGCAGAATCACATCGGTTACACATCCACGTTTTTACATAATGCCATATTAGTGACTGTTGTATTCTGCTACCTTTCCTATCCTCTACCATCCCCCCTCCCTCCCCTCCCATCTTCTCTCTCTACCCCATCTGCTGTTGTTTAATTCTCTCCCTTGTTGTTTTTTTTCCCCTTTCCCCTCACAACCTCTTATATGTAAGTTTGTATAACAATGAGGGTCTCCTTCCATTTCCATGCAATTTCCCTTCTCTCTCCCTTTCCCTCCCACCTCTTGTCTCTGTTTAATGTTAATCTTTTCCTCATGCTCTTCCTCCCTGTTCTGTTCTTAGTTGCTCTACTTATATCAAAGAAGACATTTGGCATTTGTTTTTTTAGGGATTGGCTAAATTTGTTCCCAGGATGTAGGCTCCCTCTTCACTTAGCGTAATCTGCTCTAATGCCATCCATTTCCTTGCAAATTCCATGATTTTGTCATTTTTTAGTGCTGAGTAATACTCCATGGTGTATAAATGCCACATTTTTTGTTTATCCATTCATCTATTGAAGGGCATCTAGGTTGGTTCCACAGTCTAGCTATTGTTAATTGTGCTGCTATGAAATTCGATTTGGCAGTATCCCTATAGTACACTCTTTTAAGGTCTTCAGGGAATAGTCCGAGAAGGGCAATAGCTGGGTCAAATTGTGGTTCCATTCCCAGCTTTCCCAGGAATCTCCATACTGCTTTCCAGATTGGCCGCACCAATTTGCAGTCCCACCAGCAATGTACAAGTGTACCCTTTTCCCCACATCCTCGCCAGCACTTGTTGTTGTTTGACTTCATAATGGCTGCCAATCTTACTGGAGTGAGATGGTATCTTAGGGTGGTTTTGATTTGCATTTCTCTGACAGCTAGAGATGGTGAGCATTTTTTCATGTACTTGTTGATTGATTGTATGTCCTCCTCTGAGAAGTGTCTGTTCAGGTCCTTGGCCCATTTGTTGATTGGGTTATTTGTTACCATATTATTTAATTTTTTGAGTTCTTTGTATACTCTGGATATTAGGGCTCTATCTGAAGTGTGAGGAGTAAAAATTTGTTCCCAGGATGTAGGCTCCCTATTTACCTCTCTTATTGTTTCTCTTGCTGAGAAAAAAACTTTTTAGTTTGAGTAAGTCCCATTTGTTGATTCTGGTTATTAACTCTTGTGCTATGGGCGTCCTATTAAGGAATTTGGAGCCCGACCCCACAATATGTAGATCGGAGCCAACTTTTTCTTCTGTCAGATGCCGTGTCTCTGATTTGATATCAAGCTCCTTGATCCATTTTGAGTTAACTTTTGTGCATGGCGAGAGAAAGGGATTCAGTTTCATTTTGTTGCATATGGATTTCCAGTTTTCCCAGCACCATTTGTTGAAGATGCTATTCTTCCTCCATTGCATGCTTTTAGCCCCTTTATCAAATATAAGAAAGCTGTAATTTTGTGGATTGGTCCCAGAGCTTGTTATTGCTTCTGTTTTGTGTTCCATTTCTTTAATAATTTAGTTGGACCAAGGTGTGGTGGTCCATGCCTGTAATCCCAGTTATTTAGGAGACTGGGAAAGGAGAATCACAAGTTCAAGGCCAGCCTCAGCCACAAGTAAGACCCTTAGTAACTTAGAGAGTGAGACCCTGCCTCAGAATCGACCAAAAGGGTTGGCAATGTAGCTCAGTGGTAAAGCACTACTGGATTAAATCCCCAGTACCAAATTTTTTTTTTTTTTTTTTTTTTTTAGTTGAACTAATTCTGTGTCTCTGTCTCTTGTAATCCTTTTTCTTCCTGCATGTATTTTTAAGCCTATTCTGTCAGGAGTGTCTATATTGCTTAGTGGTCAGCCAGTGATCTCTCAGTGGTTGTGCTTAAAACTTTGTGTCAGAGGCTTCCCTAGCCTTGTAGAAGGGGTCATGCCTCCACAGTAGTCCATTTTCATGTCTGCCCTGGCTTTTACTTCGTGCTGGATTCCCGTGGTATCTCGGCCTGTGCACACACTGACCTTCAGGCCAGGGTGTGTGGAGAGCTGACCAAGGCCCTCCATAGCTTTCTTATTTCCTGATCCTCACATTTCTGACTCATAAGCCAAAGACAACATTAGGCTGCCTGATTTGCTGGTCTTCCTTGTTTATTTGCTACTAAAATTGATAAAACAACTGTGAATTGTCAATTCATTAACAGTGATGCTAGACGTTTATTCTAAATTAGTGCCTCCTATAGCAAAGCTTTGCATTTTCATGGCTTTACCCACCCTTGGGGAACTAATGCAGCACCCTTCTAGGGATGAATGCCCAGGCAGGAATGCCATAGGCTCTTCCTCTTGTTACCTTCATGTTAGCTGTTTTTCATGAGTATATTATTATATTATTTCTTTTCAGTTGGTTGTATACCTTCCATGAGGTTCCAGACTCTGGTTTTTTTCCCCACAATTCTGTCAGTTTTTGTTATTCCTTTTTTGTTGTTTTGCTACTGGGGGTTGAACCCATGGGCACTTAATCACTGAACCACATCTCCAGCCACTTTTTTATTTTTAATGTTTTATTTAGAGGCAGGGTCTCACTGAGTTGCTTAGGGCCTCACTAAGTTGCTGAGGCTGGCTTTGAATTTGCTATCCTTCTGCCTAGGACCCCTGAGCCAGTGGGATTACGGGATATGCCACCACTCTTGACTGTTATTGGTGTTTGCAGGGAGGCTGTGCTGAGCTCCCACTTTTCCAGAAGTCCCATGTCCAGTCTTTACCTGTACATTTTAGACTTATGTAGTGTTCAAATTTTGTCCTTATGAACATAAGAAGTTTTATTTAATTCTTTTTAATATTTAAATAGTATCATAATGCACATTTCATTAGTTAGCTACACCTCCAAGTTATAAATGTTCCCATTGTCTCTTATGGATTATAATGTAAACAGTGATCCCTACATTAACCTTAAGTACTGTCATATTTTGGAAAATGTATCTGAAATGTAAAGGCTTAACAGAGAACCCACTGAATTTCAATAAGTTACTTTTAATGATTTAATTTAAAAACTTTTTTTCCAGTCTCCACATTAACATAGAGTTAAGTAGATTGTAAATTCACTGAGGAGGAAAATCCTACGTGTGTGTGAGTGTGTGTGTGTGTGTGTGTGTGTGTGTATATATATATATTAGAATTGTGGTACCTTTGCTCTTTACAGTTGATGAAAATGTTGATGTTATAATGGTCTTGTTTTTCAATGGGGGAAATTAGCCTGTAAGCCATCATGCATGATTTGGTTTCTCTATTAATTTAAAAGCATTATTTCTAAGACCAAGAAAATCATAATAACAATGACACCATTATAGTGACCTCAGCCTTACTTAAAGCAGTGCTTCGTTTTTACTGTTAAATTTTTTACTGTGTTTTGGGACAGGGCCTCAGCCATATCCTTTTTTCCTATCTGTGTTTAGCTGCATGTGACCAAGTATCAAATTTCTCAACGATTTTTAACTGCACAAATACCTTGCTCAAATATCTACATTTTGTTTACATGATTTGCAAATAATTTATTAATCTTTAGCTATTTTAGTATCATTAGGAACATATTAATGGGCTTCTGATAGAGAAGTTGAAATTACAATCAAAAGATTCAGAGGACTTCTGAGGCCAGGGAAGAGTTTCTGTTTACAGTAAATTATAGACCCCCCCTCCCCCAATCCTAAACTCTTTATGCTAATCAAAATAACTTGAATTAGTTGTCATTTGCTTTTGCAAGTATTAGATTTCAACCTCCCTTTTGATTGATGTTCATATTAGTTTTCTTATTTCATAATGCCTTCTACAAGTTTCACATTTTTTTTACATTGGACTTTTGAATAGTAATGGAGATCAGTGGGGTTTTGTTATAATTTTACTAAATATCTTTCAGATTTTTAATTCTAAATTATAAATAGTTCAGGAAACTCTCTCCTCTGAACCTTCTGTTCATGCACAAATATCCTTATATTTCTTCTGTCTTGAAATTCTCCCTTCCTCCCTGCAAGCTCTGAACCTTACTCTTCTTTTTATAGCCATGCTACTTAGGAGGAACTTCTTCTCTGTGCTGTGATTTGTACTTACTCTTTATTCCACTGAAATGGATTCAAACTTCACCTTTCCCCAGAACTACAACTTCTGATGTTACTAGTGGCTTTATTATTAGTAAATTCTACACATATGGATGAGTGAGGGAATGTGAATGCTGTACTCACTTCCTGTGACTTTGTATTATCTCCTTGTCATTCAGTTTCTTAACACACTTTTGCTGTCTACTGAGAAAATGTACTTCTTGTGTTTGCATCTAACAATTCTATAATTTTAGCCCTCACCTTTAGGTATCTGACCCATTTTGGTCTAATTTTTACATATGATGTTGAAGGAAGGGTCCTATCCCACTTTATTTATTTATTTACTTTTGATTTGGATATCAGTTCGCTACAACACCATTTGTAAAAGAGACTACTTGAAAATTAGTTCACTGCAACTATGTATGAACTTGCATTTCCATTCCATTGATGCTTATGTCTGTACCACCACCACACAGTTTTTATTGCTTGTAGCTTTGTAGTTAAGTCTTGCAATAGGAAAACATCCATTTATACAATTTTGCTTTTTATTTTAAAGATTGTTCTTGCTATTTCTGTTCTCCTAATTTTACTCAACATTTTCATTTTTGTAAGTAGTCAGCTGGTATTATTTCCTTGATTGGAAAGATCAGTTTAGAAAAAAATGGTCATTGTAACAACCCTGAGTCTTTCTATCTAGGAGCATTGGCTATCATTCCATTTATTTATATCTTTTGAAGTTTGTTTTAATAGTGTTTTATAGTTTTCAATGTACACATCTTTTATTCGTTTACTCCCAAGTGTGTTATTTTGATGTTATTGTAAATGGAATTGTTTTTCTAATTTCTATTTTTTGATTATTCATTGCTGATCTAAAGACATGGAAGTTATTTTCATATATTGATCTTGTATTCTGTAGCCTTGCTAAAACTCATTAATTAGCTAGCTCTGTTAGTTGAGTGTGTGTGTGTGTGTGTGTGTGTGTGTGTGTTATGCCTTAGTATTTTCTGTATACAGATTTAAGCCATTTCTGAACAGAGTATTTTTTAGTTTCTCCTTTCCAGTCTGAATGCTGTTGGTTTTTGTTGCATAATTGTTCTGGCCAGAACCTCAAGTAAAATGGTAAGAGAAGTCCTCTTGGTCTTTTTCCTGACCTTATGATGAAATTTTTCATCCTTTGCTTTTTAAGTATGATTTTAACTGTGGGTTTTCCTATTTGAGTGTTTTTAATATTAAAGAGTGATGGACTTTTCTTACAGTTGTCTTCTCTATCTGTTGAGATGATGTGGTTTTGTCCTTATTTTTGTGAACTTACATTAACTGATTTTCAAATGTTCAGTGAACTTTGCACTTCTGGAATAAATTAACTTGGTTCTTTTATATAATTTTTTTTTACTGGATTTGGCTTTGTATTTTTTGATAACTTTATCATCTATATTGATAAACGTTTGTAGTTTTTGTTTATTGCTGAGGGTCTCTCTGAATTGCTGAGGTGTCCTTGAACTTTGATCCTCCTGCCTCAGCCTCCCCCCTTGCTGGGATTACAGGTGTCTGCCACCACGTCTGGCTTCCCCTTGTCACTCCTGATGTTCAGGTGATACCCCATTTTCATTTCTCATTGCAGAAACCTGAGTCGTCTTTTATTGTTGGTTACTATAGCTAAAAGTTTATCATTTTATTAATCTTGTAAAGTTAGTCAACTTTTGAGTTTGTTGATTTTGCTCTTATTTTTTGTTTATTCTGCTCTAATTTTTATTATTTTTTCTTATTTTGTGTTTGTTTTTATTTCATATTTAGTAAAGGTGAAAGCTTAGGTTATTGATTTGAAATCTTGTATTTTTAACATAATCATTTAAAGCTATAAATTTCCTTCATAGTACTGCTTTAGATACCCTTATATGTCTTAATATGCTCTGTTTTCATTAGTATTTGTCTCAGAATATTTTCTAATTTTTCTTTTCATTTCTAGTTTGATCTAATGATTATTAAGTTACTTTTAATTAAGTTCTTTATGAGGATGGAAATCCCTGCTTATTGTTAGTGGTAAATTTTTTTTCCCACCCTTTCACTTTCAGTCTGTGGATGTCTTTTCCTGTGAGATGAATCTCTTGAAGCCAACATATTGTTGGATCTTTTTAAAAATTACCTTCTTTAATTTCTTCATATTTGTGAATTCCCCAAATTTCTTTCTTCAGTGGATTCTAATTTATTCCATATCAGCAGAAAATATACTTTGAATGATTTTAGACCTTTGAAAATTATTGAGGCCTATGAGATGTCCTGGCTTAGAGTTTGTCTTTGGAACTATTCCATTTGCACTTAAGTGCATGCTTCGTCTGTGGGCACAGTGTTTTATCCACTGTGCTTTCAATCCTATGTTATTTGTACTCACTAATACTAGATTAATCTTTATAGTTTACAAACCTAAATATGCAACTTACCTCCTTAAAATCATTAAGGACTTCTCAGTACCCTTCTGAACGTTCTAAGTTGCCTCTAAATCGACTTAAAGCTTCATATGATTTTGTGTCTGCTCTCCCTTTCCCTTTAGTGTTTTCATATTTCATCCAAATAGTACTCACAACACTCTTTTGATTTCCTGTATTTAATGTTGCTTGAGTCTTTAATCATTTTGTCCTCTGCTGAGGCCCTCCTGGCTTAGTCCTCACTCATCTGAGATAACACCTCTTGTAGAGAGCCCACTCTTCTAGCAACAGCTGCCTTCAGTGAGTTTTCTTTTTCAACTTTTGGCCCTGGACTTCCTTTACTGTAAAACACGAGAGACAATTTGACATATTTGTACATGTTACTGTTGGTTATTGTGTGGAGTGAGGGCGGTCAGGAAGAGGGAGGAATCAAGGCTGACTCCTATCGTTTCCAAATTGAGCATTTGATAGTCATGTAAGGTGAAATCAAAGTGCAGGTTTTCAGGAATAAGATTATGTATCACATTTTCAAAATGCCGACTCTCCTGCAGCTCCTGCAGTATCCCAGGGGAAATGTACAAAGGAATGTGCACCAGAGAAGCTGCCATGTTGGGTGTGTCTTTCTCCTTTGCTGGAGTGAGTTCCTTGGCTGTAGGACAGTGGCTGACTCCTCTTTGTTTTCCTGTCCCTGAGGCGCCTCAGATGCTCAGTGACCACTAGGGAGTTGAGCTGTAAGGAGCAGAGCCACCAGACAGTGCTTTTGGTGCTTTAACCTTATCCTAGGCATTTCACCTGGAAACCATGCCGAGGGAAAGGAAAGATGGTTGATTGCAGGAAATTTTAGCTTGGGGAAAAGTACTGTTTTTTTTCTCTTTTCCCTTCTTAGAGAAATTTATTAATATGTTTTAATTTTCAGAAATTCATATCTTGTTTTGTGAATTTAACTATTTTCCCAATCTTTTTTATTGATATTTTTCACTATTTGCACTAAATACTTTAGAATTTTTAACATGACACAGATTATGCTGTCTTCTCTTTCCTGTGTAGGACTACAATGATGAAATCAGACAAGCCCAGCTCCAGGAATTAACATATTTGAATGGTGGTTCAGAAAATGCGGATGTCCCAGTGGTTAGGGGGAAACCCACCCTACGGACAAGAGGTGTGCCAGCCCCAGCAATTACCAGGTAGGTGTTTATTAATTGGCTTACTTTTCCTTAAGGTTTGCGTGCCATGGCAACAGTTTCAACGTGTCTTATCTTAGTAGCCAGAAACCCCTCTATCAGTATATCTGTAGGAAGCCACTGTTCAGACTTTGAAAGTCACAAGTAGGGAATTCACCTTGGAGGGAGATATTCCTAGGCTTAACTGTTATCACTTTATCACTTACCACCTAATCACTTCAGGCAAATTATTACCCACTCTAAGGTTCATTCTTTAAAATGACAGTTTTTTGATGTGTAAGTAATATCATCGATATGCAGATTGGAGCCATGGCTCCTTGTGCCTTGCCCTGATTCTTCCCCCTTCCGGAGCCTAGTTCTTGGCCACACCTCCAGTGCTCTGACACGTCCAGCATCTAGTGGGTGTCCTAAGGTCTGTTGTCAGTTTGCTCTTTACAAGTGCTGTAGCATGTGAGAAATCCTTGGGCTGGTCCGGGCACACATTGATTGATTGCTTGTTTGTTTGTTATTTCTGTCTTTGTTTTGTGATTACATTTGTTTGTTTGTTTGTTTTGGTACCAGGGATTGAACCCAGGGTCACTTAGCCACTCAATCACATCCCCAGCCTCCCTACTCCTTTTTAAAATTGTTTTTTATTTTTAAATTTTGAGACAGGGTCTTGTTAAGTTGCTTAAGGCCCCACTAAGTTGCTGAGGGTGGCCTTGAATTTGTAATCTTCTAGCCTCACTCCCAAGATGCTAGGATTACAGGTATATGCCACTATACCCAGCTATGATTAATTCTATGAGGAAATGTTTTAAAGAGAATCAAAAATTTGATATGACTTTCTCAATTTTATTTGGAAATTATGTTTAGTTTTCCCATTTTTGTTCTGAAAGCAATCAGTGGAATAAAGAAATAGAGTTTTCTTTTAATCATGTGACTATATAGATTTTTTTTCAGGTAGAAGTTTGAATAAAACTATTAAATATATTGTTCTTATAAATCTCCAAGTTCCTCTGGGAGAACGAGAAGTTCCTTCCTCTATTGAGAGTTGCCAGCTGGAGCAATGTCAGAGCAGGAGTGTGCTGCTATGATATCAAGTCAGCAATAGGCCTTGAGCCTGTGGGGTTTCTGTGTCAAAAAGAGGTTTAATTGATGATTTCATGGAAAGGTACACGTAGGTACTCGGCAAACCCTAACTGCCTCTTTAATTTCTATTTCTTCCAACATTAAATTTACCTAAAATCATAAGAAATTACTTATGTACTATATTAGTTTGCTGCTAGCTGCTGTGACAAATTACCACAAATTTGGTGGCTGAAAATAAAAAATACAAAAATATATTCTCTTGTAGCTATGAAAGCCACATGACTAAAACCAGTTATCATTTGTTCAGAGGCAGGGTGTTGGCAGGGCTGTGTTCCCTCTGGAGGCTCTGAGGGCAAGTTCTTTTCTTGCTCCTTCAGTGTCTGGTGAGCCCAGCATGCCTGGATCGTGGCCCCATCACAGTGACCCCTCCCACTTCTTCACACTGCCTTCTCTTTCCTGACCTCCCTCTGCTGACTTTATAGGGTTCATGTGGTTGTATAGGGTAGTTCAAGGCAGGATAATGCAGGGGACCTCCATCTCAAGATCCTTCTCTTAGCTGCAAGGCCCCTTTTTCTGATTCAGGTAAGCTGTGCAGGTCACAAGGATTGGGATCACATAGTGGTTAATTGCCTGATATTATTTAGCGTACAGGTTTGACTCCTTAGTCTCAACTTTGTTATGATGGAAGCTCGCACGTTTTCCCAAAATGCATAACGTGTCAAATAATATATTTAAACATTCTCAACGTCTGAAGACTTGTACCTTCCCTCTGGCACTGACTTTGCTTGTTTGTCCATGTGTGGAGCATGTGGTTTGTGCTCATGGCTAGGAGCTTTCCCTTTTGGTGTGGCACACACATAACGCCCTGCCAAGCAACTGTCTCTGCAACCCTGCGAGGTAGTCAGACTCACATCATTCATCGTATTCAAATCTTCTCAAAAGAGAACAGAAAATACATGTAGATGCATACAAAGAGAGACAGCCTTCCAGACTTGACACTTACACAATGCCAGCATTCTTTTCTTTTTACTGACATAGGAAGGTGGGCAGGTAGGTAGGTAGGTACAGAGATACAGTCTCAGCATAGATCTCCTCAGTCAGTGACTGACCACATTTACAATGGTGATCCCATTAGACTGTAATGCAGCTGGAAAATGCCTGGAGCTATCAATGTAGTAGCCATGGTAACAGGATAATGTGACTCACTGCTCATCTGTCTGTGGCAGTGCTGATCTAAACAACCTTATTGCATTGCCAGTTCTACACGGAGGTTTGTTGTAGGTCCTACCATCTAGGTTCGTGTGAGTGCACTCTTCAGTGTGTAGACAGTGACACAACCCTCTACACATGAATTCCTCAGAATGCATCTGTCATTAAGTGATGTGACTGTATGTAGATGGGTAGATGTTTCTATATCTGTGGGTATGTACAGAAGCTTTCATTTTCATGATGTATAGCTTGTTTAAGTAAGTAGTATATAAAAATGTTCTGTGACCAGGCACAGCGGTGCACAGCTGTTACCCAGCAATTTGGGAGACTGAGGCAGGAGGATCGCAAGTTTGAGGTGCAATTGGGCAACTTAGTGAGATCCTCAGCAACTTGGTGAGAGACTCTCTCAAAATAAAGGAACAAAAAGGGTTGACGATGTAGCTCAGCAGCCTAAAGTGTCCCTGAGTTCAAGCTCAAGTACCAAAAAAATTAAAATTAAAAATAATATGTTTCAATATTTACATATCTCTATTTATATACATATACAATAAAATCAACCAGTGTTACTTGTCTCACTTAGGTTGTTTTTGTCCATTCCTTTTTCAAAATGCAAATGCAGAATGGTATCCTCACCAGAGTTGCCGTAGAGTGTGTCAGTGCCACTGCTCAGGCAACCACTGTGCCTGAAGACAGGTCCTAACTTAGCTGTCACTTTCTGTCAAGTTGAAAATATCAAGAGCTGACGCCACAAGCGCTTTTTTCATTTTGGAATGTAAGCCTGGAGAAACGCCTTTCACCTGCCCACGTGGGAAACCATTTCCTTGATCGTGGCCTTACCTTGCTTATGTTTAAAGCTGCTAAAATTCCTGATGAGACTCGTTTCACATTCACGTCTCAGACCCTGGTTTTCAGTTCATGGGGTGCTGGTGGGTAGAGCTGGCCTTAAAGGGGTGCGTGTACTTAAGAAACCACGTGGCTTGTGTGCTCGGCACCCTCAGGACACACTCTGTGTTTCCATTTTTCCATTTGATTCTGGTCTTCCTTGGTTCCAAACATTTTAAATTCCTTGTTTTAAAAGTTTATTTTCTTAAAAGGGACATTTAAAGCCCCTGTGTATTTTTTTTCTCAAAATCTGTCTCCAAGTCACTCTTTGTTGATTATTTTGCCCTGTTTCCTGTGCCTCCAGCCCACTCTGGGCTCTAAGCTCTGCCTCGGCAGCTTGTGCTGCACCCTCGCAGGTCTCTGTTTTCCTGATTTCTTTTGTCAGCAATTGTTTTTCTTCCCTCTGCTCCTCTCAAGTGTTTAAATCCTACTTACCTTTTCTGCCCGACCTGGAACTTACCTTAGCAAGCGCAGAGTACCTGCTATGGGTTATGCATTTTTCTAAGCACTTCAGAGGTGTTAACTCATTAGGCCTCATGATGATCTTTGAGATGGTATGGGAAGGCCAGACAAGGAAAGGGAGGCCAGAGAGGTCAGTTGTTTGCCAGAGGTCACACAGCTTGTGATTGACAGAGACAGCCTCTAAGCGAGGCCCTCTGGTTCCACAATCCAACCTGCTCCCCTGGGTGTGATCCTTCCCTTGTGTTTTTCGCCTGGAGGGAAATACTTTTCCTCCCTCCATTCTCCCACCACTTTTCCTGTGGAGCTTTGATTCTGGCACTGTTCTTATGTTTTCATTATGACACATGTTAATACCAACTGTGATGAAGAGGAAACCACGTGTGTAACTTGCAAAAATGTGGTCCATCCTATAGAATAAGAAAATAAAATAAGTTGATGTTGAAATTAGGGTAGAAAATCGCATAGACTCCTCAGGAAAGGTTAGTACGTGTTGTAACATTTTGTAGAATTTGTGGATTGGTCTTTAGTTTATACTTTGTATTTCCTGTGGCCAAAGCTGGGTACAGAGTTCATGGTACCTAAATGTCAAAAACATTGATAATACAGAAACAAACAAATAACAACATATACCATCAAAGCCTAGCACTTTCTAATCCTGAGATGTATGAAGAATCTTCTGGACATACTCATAAACGAGTCTCCCTATGACTTAATATTGCTGAAGGTGGGGGAAGTACTGGACTTTACCACTGAGCTGTATCCCCTGCTGTTTTTATTTTTTTATTTTGAGACAGGCTTGCCAAGTTGCTTAGGGCCTTGCTAAGTTGCTGAGGCTGGCCTTGAACTTGCAATCCTCCTGTCTCAGCCTGCCAAGTTGCTGGGATTATGGGTTTGCACCCCTGCACCAGACTTTTAAAATATTATTTTCAATAAAGTTCTTCATATCCACTTCCTCATTAAGTCATTTTGATTTTACATGTAAAATAAACCTCAATTTTATTTTTCTGTAATCACCTTTGCCATCCTTCCCAATCTAACCTACACTAGTCCTCTGTTTTCTATTTACAGTCATAATGACCATTTAATATTAAATTTGATTATATCTTGTCCTCACTTAAAATATGAGGACAATTTAAAATGTCCTCATGTTCCAGCTATGAGAAAATTCACGTTTTCTGGTATGTACTTGAATGTTCTGGCCACTCTTGTCACTCCCTGTGTCTCATTCCACCTTTTCACTCTCCTTGCTCCCTCCGCCACGCTGGCCTCCTCCTGTCCCGTAAACAGGCCCTGCTCACTCTTCCCACGTCTTTGGGCTCTCCTCCTTCTCCCTGGCAGGCTTGCTTGTCAGTGGTCCGGCTCCCTTCTCAGCACCGTGTTCCCTTGTTAAAGAAGGCTGTGGTGGTCTTCTGAGGTGGCCATCTCAGCACCCTGTCTCAGTCACTTTGTAGCATTTTCCAAACTGAATTGCCCTATTTGTTCACTTGGGTTATTCCTTATTAAAATGTTAGTCTGCAAAAGCCATTGTGTCCCTCAGACCTGGCATGTGATAATCACTTAGTAAATGAGAAAATACAGTAGCACTTTTCTGTATGCCTTCTGATCAAGTGTTGACCATTTAAAATATTCTTTCCTTAGTGCAGTTCTTGTTCTGTTTATGACTGAATTGCCTGGGTTGGGCTTTGTGGGAGTGTTCACGTAGATGTCACTGCTTGGGAATTTCGTGGTGGGATGTTTTTACTGCATGCGGTCTTCACGAGTGGTCCCACTGTTCACTTTAGGATGTCTTTCTGATACAGGGTGTAAACAATTGAAAATTAAATCCCACAGTGAGAAGTAACGCAAGTCTCTCGTGAAACCTTCTCACTTGAGTTCCAAATAAGAGCACTGAACTTCTGCCTCAGTATAGGCCATCAGGAGGCTTTTTTGCCCCCTGTGTGCCCTGGCAGTGCCTCCCGACTCCTTCCCTGCTCCAGCACGCAGACGGGATGGAGTGCCCTCGGTGCAGCCGCTGGGCAGTGTCACCCGCTTCCCCCGCAGGCCGTGCTGCCCTGTGCTCTCCTGCTTGTGTGGTGGTTGGCACCAGGTGATTTTGCACCCTCAGGGATGCTCCCTCCTGTTTCTCCCTTAGAAACCACTGGTTGGTTTGTGTTCTCCCTGGTGTAACTGTGGCATATATCTTGGCCCCTGGCTCTGCTACCTGTTTTCAGGCAGTTTGAAAGTCTCAGTTTCCTTCTCCAGAGATAAGCAAGGTGAGGCTTACCTCGTGTTAGAGTGACATTTGGGTCTTGGCATGACATCAAACTGAAGTCATGGCTTCCCCAGAGGTCACAGTGGCCTGCTCTTTCTATGAACCGGAGTCTGTGTCTCCATCTCTTTGATGTGACCATGTTGTGCTGGATTGCCCAAGTAGCTGGATTTCCTTTTGGTGGATATTTGCTTCTTATTTGTTTTGGCTCTTTTCTATGATTTCCTTTTTACCTTTTATGGAAATATAGAACGGTAATTTGTTTCATCTATGAACATATGTGAAGAATAGACTCTCAGAAAATATAACAAGTGCTGCTAATCTGACCTCTCATTTGCAGGGGAAGAGGAGGAGTCACCGCCCGGCCAGTTGGTGTTGGTGTGCCTCGTGGCACTCCAGCTCCCAGAGGAGTGCTGTCTACCCGGGGGCCAGTGAATCGGGGAAGAGGCCTTCTCACTCCCAGAGCAAGAGGGGTGCCCCCCACTGGGTACAGACCTCCACCACCACCCCCGACACAAGAGACCTACGGAGAGTATGTGAGTGGCAGTGTTAAATGACAGCTTTGTTGGTCAGGATGACTCGGTCTAGACATAGCTCTGGATGGTGTAGCAAAGTGGAGACCCTCACCTTATTTAGTTCTTGAATACTGTGCCTTAGTGCAGCAAACATTCATGGAGGCTGAGTAGGCCCCTGGTACTAGAGACACAGACACAGCCTGGCCTGTGCCTCATCCTGAGCCTGGGAAGGAACTGAGTGTGGGAGCTGCAGCACTTGTGTCCAGCAGAGGGGTCCTCAGCCCTAAGTTCAGTGTAACAGGCCTTCCTATTCCACCATGAATGTGCCTCTGAGCAGGTCAGTCATTAGAAAGAATATTGCCCAAAGACTCTGCAATGGTCCTGCCCTCAGGTCTCCCTTAGGTGTCTGCTAGGTAGAGACTCGTTGTTTTCCATGAAGAAAACAAAAATTCCCTATTTTTAAAATTGATGCAAATCATTTTTTAACTTATTTATCTGTTAATTCTTTACTGTAGTTCATAGCCTTAACATAAGAGGAAAAAAAAAATATAACCATGAAAAAATAGATCCATGAAAAGCAAGGAAACAGAAAAGACTCTTTTTGGTACTGGGGATTAAACTCAGGTTCACGTAACCAAGGAGCCACATCCCCACCCTTTTTATTTTTTATTTTGAGACAGGGTCTTGTTGAGTTGTCTGGGCTGGCCTCTAACTTGCAATCTTGCCTCAGCCTCCCCCGGAGCTGGGATTACAAACATGAGCCACCATGCCTAATAGGAATTCTTAGAGAATATAGACCCCTTGGGATTCTTATTGTAGCATCCTAGTTTCTCATACATACATGGAAAACAGAAACTGGCTGCATGGCTGGTATTGTTAAATTGAAGATATTGAAGGGAGACGCTGAGAACTGGGGTCACTGAGAACCAAGCTGTGATAGTAACAGGCAAGACCTGGCAGAGTCTCCCTTCTGACTCTTTGTAGGTCTCTTCCTAGGTCCTTCGCACCTTTTGCGTGGTTTCCAGAAAGTTTTGGTAATTCCCTGGCCTCCAACAACCTCTTGAGCTTTATTTGTAACCAATTTGTCATGCACATACTGAAGGTATTATAATTCCCCAAACATGCTGTCCTCCTAGGCCTCCAGAACTGGCTCATGCTGCCTGCTCAGCCTGGAAGAAATTCTCCTAGAGCTGGGGATGTGGCTCAAGTGGTAGCGCGCTCGCCTGGCATGCCTGGGGCGCTGGGTTCGATCCTTAGCACCAGATAAAAATAAAAAATAAAGATGTGTGTCCACCGGAAACTAAAAAATAAATATTAAAATATTCTCTCTCTCTCTCTCTCTCTCTCTCTCTCTCTCTCTTTAAAAAAAAAAATTCTCCTATTCTGACTGTCTCTTCTTTCTCCTTCTAGACTTAGGCCAGCTGTTGCTAGAGAAATTCAAAAGTGGTAGCAGCTAGCCTACTGGGCTTTACGACGGTTATTACATGATGTCTCTCTCACACCTAGACTGAACTTCTGGTAGTGCAGGGGTGGATAGCTTTTATTTCTTTATACTTAACAGACATCATACTGAGAGCTCAATGACTTATATTTAACAAAGTCCGTAATACACAGTTTCATCATTTTGTTATTCAGTTGCAGAAGAATGTGGTCCCTAACTCTTCTCTTTTTATATCTTACAATTGAACATGTTCTTCCTAATATTCTTATCTGACAGTAATCATACTTCACATTTTTCCCCAGATTTTGAGTTTCCAAAAGCAGTAAGTGCTTTTGATAGAGGGCTGCTGCTCTCCGAGCCCCTCAGGCAGACCCGTTGTCATCTTATGTCCGCCTTGGCTTGGCTGTTTCTTTCCACAGGGCAACTTCCTGGTAGCAGATAGAAGTGTAGCAGGTAGTAGAAGTGTCTGGAAGCCAGACTGGGCCACATTTTGCCATGAATTTGGTGTGAGGCGATTTGATTGAACATGTGGCTTTGTACTTCACGTATTGCAGAAGGAGTAGCATTGCCTTCTTTACATGGATTAACTGACCCTTCTACTCAGTGGGGACTCCTGGATGTCTCATATTCTCTGTCTTAGCCTCTGCACTTAGTTTATAAATAAATTAAATGAATAAATTCAAAGTTTTATTGTCCAGGAAAGGAAAAGCAAATGAAACTCAAAAGATTTGGTTTTGCTGTTGATTTAAAATATCTCAGATTTTTAAATATTTGTTCATTTATTTGCAGTAATAGGGACTGCACTCAGGGACTTGGGCATACTAGGCAAACGCTCTACCACTGAGCCACATCCCCAGGTTTTCATTTTATTTTAAGGCAGGTCCCACTGAGTTGCTCAGGTTGGCCGTAAACTTGTATCCTCCTGCCCCAGCCTCCTGAACAGTCAGGATGACAGGCTTGCACTACCATGCCTGATGTTTCTTTGTCCATTTATTTATTTATTTATTTTGGATAAATAATAGGAAAGACCTTGAAACAACTGAATTGCAAAATAATCTCCTGAGTTGCTGTGCTTTCCTTCCCATCTGCTACCAGGGAGCTGCCCTGTAGAAGAGGACTTGAGCTGAGCAGACAAAGAGCTCTGAACAAGGAAATCCTCGTGTTTTGAGTCCTGAACTCACAGCTGACACTTCTAGGCACTGATTATCAGTGCAACTGCAATGTCAGCCTAGGGCCAGCATTCTTGCTGCCCCACCTTGGTGTCCCTTGACATAGGCCGCCATATCACCCCTCCTTACCTTAATTTGGCTGGTATGCAGCAGGGGCAGTTTCACAAGCTCACACAACTGACAGTGTTTGCCGCACTTTAAACCATGCTGTTCGCTTCTCCATGTGTGCTTTAGGTGGCATTATGGGACACAGAAGGCAGACACTATCACAGCCCTCACTGTGAATCTCTGGGTGAATCTCTGCTACGGGGGGTTCTGATGGTAAACATTATCACTGACGCACTCAGTGTAGTGTATGGTATCCCTGAGAACGCTTTTTGAGATTAATATCCAAGAAGAAGGGTTTTCACCATTCAGTCTAGCATTTTGTAAGCCCCTGTGCACAGTTGTGAAAGCTTCAAGAGCTGAACACTGTATCTTAGGAACTTGTGTCAGGAGTAGACAGACCCCTCACCCCACTCACAGTTGCCTGCCCTCAGCAACATTGTTTGTCCCCTGTACCCTGCTGGCTTCATCTTCCTCTCCTGACCAAACTGTGTTAGGATTCCTTCCTCCCAGCCCCTCTAAGATGGCTTTTCAGTCTCTGGCATACCTCCAGACATTGGTCTAAACTGTTTGAACTCCTGGAGGTACTGACACAACACACTTAGCTTTGCCACCTGGGAAGGTGGATGGGGGGCAGGAATAAAACTTAGAAAAGTATTTATTTTGTTGCTATGTTTTCTGTGGCTAGGGTGGGTATGCAAAAAGATACCAATTTGGAAAGCCAAGGAATCTAGCCAGGCATGGTGGCACACACCTGTAATCCCAGCAACTCAGGAGGCTGAGGCAGGAGGATCACAAATTTGAGGGCAGCCTCAGCAATTTAATGAGACCCTGTCTCAAAATATAAAATAAACATGGATAGGGGTGCACTCAGTGGTTAAGTGCCCCAGGGTCCAATCCCCAGTACCAAGAGAAAAAGAAAAGGATCCCATGACACAAAGAAGTGACTATACCAAGTGGTTGGCAATAAACGAGAATAAAATCATGGCATTTGCATGGAAATGGATGGTGCTGGAGAAGATAATGCCAAGTGAAGTTAGCCAATCCCAAAAAAACAAATGCCAAATATTTTCTCTGATACAAGGAGTCTGACTCATAGTGGGGTAGGGAGGGGGAGCACGGGAGGAATTGGTGAACTCTAGATAGGGAGAGAAAGGCCGCAGGGGATTAGCAAGGATGGTGGAATGTGGTGGACATCATTATCCAAAGAACATGTCAGAAGACACAAATTGGTGTCAACATAATTTATATACAACCAGAGATATGAAAAGCTGTGCTGTATACGTGTAATAAGAATTCTAATGCATTCTGCTGTCATTTTTTTAATCAATAAAAAAAAGAATTTAGGAAAGTATTACACTGAACCAGACTTATCATAAATTAGATTCTAAATTCTGTTAGGGTGGAGCCTTCTCCCCCACCATCACCATTTCATTTGCAGCAGCTAATACAATGTCCAGCACATTGTTTAAGCTAGGAATTCTTGAATTGCAAGGGACACAGAGAACACTGAACCATGTAGGTCTTCAGTGGGTGTTTGTGAGGGAAGGAAGGATGGAGCATCCTCAGCTCTGAGCTTTAACGTGGCTGCTGCAGAGCTGGCCAGGTGCCTGCTGTGCGAGTCCCTTTTCCTCCCAGTGTCTGTGCACAGTCCAGCATGTGGCTGGGTGGCGAGTCACTGCGCTTGCCCGTTCTCTAGAGCATTGGTTCGAGTCCCTCATCAACTGACTCACCAGCTCTGAGCAGTTCCTGGCCCACTAGTAATGTTCTCAGGGTAAACAGCCTTATACAGAGACTTGCTACATTTTCCTCATGAGGATCACCATGATTCTCTGCTTAAACTATCTTAATTAAGTACATAGATGAGAGAACTATTAAGAAGAAGGGTATGGGGTTAGGACTAAAAAACAAACAACAACAACAAAGAATTATCACTACACATATCAGCAAAAATAAAAATAACATTTTCACTATTTAAGAATTTCAGCCAGTAGTACATGCCCATAATCCCAATTACTTGGGAGGCTGTAGCAGGAGGATCACAAGTTAAAGGCCAGCTTGAGCAGCTTAGCAAGACTCTGTCTCAGAAGTAAAATTAAGAAGAAAAAGGACTGAAATGTAGCTCAGTTGGTGAGCTACATTTATTTTGTCTTGCATAGCGTGTGCAAGGCCCTGAGTTTGATCCGGGATCACATAGAAAAACAATAAATTTCAGCGTATCCTCGTCTCTGAGAAGGGCTTGTCATTTCTTTGTAACTCAGAAATGCAAATTTTAATAATGTCTTTGAGGCTGGGGGCTTAGTTCTGCATAGCTGTGGCAGGCTCTGAGTTAGATTTTAACTCTAGCACTGCCAAAAAAGAGGTTCTTGAACTACATTCATAGTAGTAAAAATTTTACTTCTATAAAACAGGTATAATTATATTTAACAACTCCATTTGCTGTCCTTTTAAACATTGATATAACATCTGTCCAAAGCCATTATTTCCAAAATAAAAGATGAAAAATAAATCTCATAGTTGCTTATTTAAAACAGAAAAGTGGGGAAGGAATTCTGTTCTTTGAACTCATGGCACAAGTGCTACTTTGTGAGAAAGTGTGCATATCAGGGCTGAAGATCCTGCTCTTCACATCACCCCTCCTGAAGTGGAAAGCATCCTCGTGCAGGCCTAGGCCCAGGAAAGACACAGCTGACAGGATGTGTTCTACTTCTTTTTGGCAAATAGCTAACACCCACTGAAAGCATGTGCTTCCTTAGCCCAGCTGAGATGTCTGGCCATTCGCAGGCAGTGGGCCTCTAGAAGGTGAACTGATTTTTCTCAAAGTGAGTTGGTAGAGATATGTGATCCTTCATAATGTCATCTGAACTAGTCATTTTCTATCAGTCACTGTCACAAAAGACTCCCTGAGTGCTGGTCATGGAGAAGAACACCAATTGGCAGATAAGTGTATCTGACCACAGGATGCTTGTTCTAAGAGTATGTTTGGCTTCCACAGTACTCACTTGACTAGAGCAGGCTAGCCATTGCAAGACCAAATCCTCTTCTTGTGAGCACTTGTCATCTAAAAGTAAGAAAACGAGGTAATTCAGCATGATTAGGTTTTTTTTTTTTTTTTTCCCCAAAAGAAGAAAATAGACAATGGATGTGTTTTTTAAGCATTCAAGTACAAACTCAGGCCTGTGGTCTACTTTTAACTTAGAAAAATTGGGCATAATTACAGTAACTCATCTGTCTTTGAGAACAAGAAGCATCCGTTTCCCAAAATGACATTGATTTATTACTTAAATACAGATAATTAGATAACTGGAAAATTAGTGTAGCCAAGAATGCATTCACTAAGAGTACTTTCAGAGTTAAACAGTGGTGGAATTATATAGAAAGACACATGTATAGATGTCTAAAGTGGAACAGTTTTTGGTGCATTCTGTAGGGTCAGCATGCAAACAGACGTGCAATCAGAGTACATGTGTGTCCCTCCAACACTCTCCTCATAGCTGTATTCACGTCTCTGAAGAACCTTGTCAGTCAGTTAAATCTCAAACTGCAGAGGTGGGATCTTCGAGATAGCTCTAGTTGTCATTCACAGGAGGGCAGGAAGTGTGGGAGCTTGTGTGGTGAGAAGGAGCAGAGGCCAAGATGCCAAAGAAGGTCAAGAAAGACTGCATGAGAGGAATGGAAGTGTCCCGTGACCTCGGTAATCTGGAAACTCTAGGTGCCCTGTGCTTATATACGTGATTAGGTTGCTGCAGGTGTCTGAGGTCACAGGCGAAGGGGCCCAGAGTATACATTTCAGGCAGCAGCTAGAATCTCACACAAGCCCTTTTTAGCACACACACACCCCATTTTGAAAGGTGATTTCGATATCATTTTCAATGTAGTTTTTCTGTTTTTTACAACCCAAACATGCATGCTAGTAATGGCCACAAGGAGAACTCCTGTTTTCTCTCTGCTCCTCTCCTACCCTCAGCACTTACACAGGAGCAGGACTTACTTCCATACTTTGTCTCTCTCCATGTGCTCTTGGAATTCTCTGAATTGCCTCTCTTACTTTGTCCGTGGTTGTGAGCCAGCTATGCTGTTAACATAGACTAGACATGTTTGGGTGTGCCTTTCCACATTGTCAGAATTTATTGAATAATAATAAGTTCACAAGCTACGTTCCTTTCATTCACTTTAATTCACTAAAAATATGAATGGTTCCCTTGGCATCATGACTGAGGCAACTGCAAGTTCTTTTATCTCATTCCAGTCATAAGCACTGGTGTCGATAACTTTCAAGTCGAGCGTTGTGTCTTACACGCTGGAGTGTGCGTTACAGAGAATCCAGGAGAGGGCTTCAAGAGGCAGCCCTGGGAACAAAGACAGAGAGCAGGCAGAAGAGCAGGGTCACTTCGGTGGTCACTGAGGTCAGCCAGGGGAGGCTTTCAGGCTCACAGCCATTCAGGACATGGAGTTCATTCTGCAGGAACTGGCCTGTTTGGGGATACTCAGCTGCTTCTGAGGCTCACTTCTCTCCAGTCAGGCAGACATTCAGTGTGGCGACTGGTCTGCTGGGTCCTCCTGTGGACTCTCATCCAAAACACCAACCGCCCATAGCTCATAAGGAAAGCAGGGGCACGTTCTGTCCCATCTCAGCCTTGTCACTGTCTCTGTGCTTGCTAGTCTTCACCTCCAGTGGACTGAGGGCTCCTGTCAGGCAGGAGGTGTTTTATCTTTGCAGGGCTGGTGTCTTGGAAATACGTGTGAGAATGGTTAAGTTGGCTTCATCAATGCCAGCTAATTCTTACATCGTGTTCCCCACACACCTGGTGAAGTCAAATCAAAGATTTTAAGCCAGTTTTAACAAACCAATATGGTTCACATAGTGCGCTAATAAATGAGAGACAGTATACTTAGTAAAGAGGCTGTCATTCTGAGAGGCACAGTGCATGGTTTCTGATGGTTCTCCTCAGGGTGACCATGTTCCTTATCTAGATTCATACATTCTTAACAAAAATTATTTAGCCTTTTGGGGCTTTAGTTTTTTTGAGCTTAGTAGGTCTGCAGGTTATATTCGACGAAGTTCTTTCCAACTTGAAAATTCTGTAATGGATTGAGTGTTTTCTGTTGAAACTGAGAATCTAAGGATGGTTTTTATACTGAAAACTATTTTAATCAAATAGAAACCTTGTTATTGAGAAGAACATCATAAAATAAACAATGAGAGCATTTTAATAATGATAGAAACAGGTAAGAGTGGCTATTGTCATGATAAGGGGTTCAGGGAGGCAGAAGAGACCCACACTGGGACTTCTAGGCTCTTGATATGCCCCAGGAAAGAGTTTAAAGACACCTCTGGTATGAGGAGCAGACAGAGCTTCATCGTAAAGGGACGGTACACCCTTGAGAATAGACTTCATCTAGGTTCCCAGAGTCACGGACCACTGGGGACAGAAGCAGAGATCTGAGCCTTGTGCACCGGGAGCAGGTATACCTCCCTGTGCCTTCTGGCTTCATGATACCTAGGCACTGTGAGAGGAGTCACCAGGGGAGATTTGCCTATGGGAACACAGGGGCCATCACTGCCTCCATTGTGACTCCGAAATGTTGGTAACAAGGGACATGGGAGGTGGCCTTCAGGGAAAACCAAGTGTCGTTTTTAAATGTGTGTGTTATTCTTTCATGTGGGTTTTGTGTAGACTCAGTGAGGTCATAATCCTCCTCATTCTTTTTACAAAGGCAGAGCTCACCTGAAGTTTTAATTATATGACCAGTTCAGGGATTTTTATAAAGATGAGGGCTGTACCACCAGCTGATTTTCCCAGTACAGTGACTACTGGCATGATTTTTGACAGTTAACTAATCTCTAAACTGCTTCAATTATCTTGTTTTCCATAGTGAGAAATTTAATTAAAACAGTGCAGATTGTGAAAAGGTTATTTATGAAAATGCATTTTAAATGTGAATTGAAAAGCCTAGGGACACCTTTTTATTTTAGATAAAAAAAGACGAAGGTTTTATAATTTTTTACTTTCACTTTACCAAAAGCAAGGGGAAGAACAGCAGGATGTAGTTTACTGGAAATGTCTACCGAGAGCCTCCTGAGTCAGTCTTTTCCTAAATTTCTTGAATGGTTGACTTATTTGGGGAATAATTCAAATAAACTGTAGGAAATAATTCCGTATTTTAAATATGTGAGTATAAAGGTGTTCCCCCCCACACACACCTCTTTCACCTTAAGCAAAATCAACAACAAAAAGTGTCTCATGTAGGGAGGGAGTGCAGGGCTCTAAAATGACATTGTCACTGCAGCATGGAAACACTGTCTGCCCTCATGATCAGGTTCCCCATTTCCATCTAGCCAGGTGGTGGTGGTGCATTTAAGCTAATGTGACAGTGGCTCACATCCATCAGGTAAATCAGACCTGGGCATGCAGGGGCACTTGAGAACCTCTAGATTAGTGGTTTTCTACAGGAACCAGGCATCCTGATTTTATCATTTTTCTTTTGCATTTAAGTAGTGTTCATAGAACTCAGTCTCTGTCCTCAAGTGAAACAGAGTCTGGAGAGGAACAGAGTCAGGGAAGAAAAGATCGTCCCCCACACCCTGCCCCGTGTTCTTGGCGGGGGGTGGACCTGTGTAACTAAAGAAGAGCAGTCGACTTCAGTAGCATGTCTTCTTCTTGTCTCCATAGGAAATACCCAGGAAATGAGTGACTGTTGAAGAGGTGGCTTATATATAGCACTTCAATAAGCAACAGTGCATTTTTAGGAAGCAACCAGACAAAAGAGAAGGACTTTGAGTCTTGAGAGCAGCAACTTGGGGCAAGGCAAATAAGTGGGAGTAGAGTGATGTAAATTCCTCTGGTGCCATCTCAGGCTCAAAAGGCTCTGAGTTGTCTTTAGTGATCAACCTTTGTCCCTGCTGATAGAGAGAGGAGGGACACTTGTAGACTCATGTCTAACTTCCAGATGGGGTAGGGCAGAGAGGTTTGCTTAGATCTTTTTGTTCTCATTTGCCCTCAGCTCAAAATAATTCTTATGCTAACGTGGTGACATATGTGGTCTCCTGCCATGGTCTTCCCTCTTCCTCTGGATCCTCTGAAGAGCCCCCTGTCAATTTTAGGTGGGTGGTCCATTTTCTGGATCCAGGTGTACATGTCTTCTTCAGAGTACTTGTCTTAGAACAATGTAGTTACTCCTTGTCTCATTGTTTCCCCTTGGATTTTAAGTCATTGATGGTACAGGGTGTGTCTTTTTATCTGCAGGGCCCAATGTATAAGAAGAACTCAAGTGTTAGATGTCTCCATACAGAGGCAGAACCCACTGAACCTTCAAGATAAGAACCCATGTAATTGAGTTATTTGCAAAGAATACTTAGAGGGACCAAAGAACATGTGCCATTGAACCCAGCAGGTGAGAGGACTGTGGCACTGAGGCAGAAAGGGCTGGTGGGATGTCCCCCGTGGACACTCACAGGTGCACACCCATGGAAAGCTCTGCTGCACTGCAGCCAACCAGGAGAATGTTGGTAGTTGTAAATTATTGATGAGACATTATCATCTTTATCCTTACACATTTATTTTTATTTATTTATAGGTAGATTGGAGTGTGAGGTACATAAAAGGACATGGACTCTTAAAAGATCCTTAGGGACTATTGTGGTTTAAAATGAACAAAGTAAAATGAAGCAGTAAGATGCAGGCACCTCGCTGTGTTGTGCAGTAGCGTGGAAGACCCGCTGGCTAGCAGTGTGTCTTGGCACGCCGCGGAAGTCACTGCAGCACAGGCCTAAGTCTGCTCCATGTAGACAAGCTGTTCCTGGTGGTAACAGGCAGATTGGAGAGCCACACTGACTCTTTTCAAGTCTTTGCCCTGCCTTTAATTGCTGTATAACCTCAATCAAATTGCATTACTGTTCAGTGCCTCAGTTTCTAGTCTACAAATGGGTATACATCAGTGCTTATCTCATGGGGTTGTTATGAAGTTAAATGAATTGACATATGGAAAGCACTTAGAATAGTACCTGACCCATAAAAGTAATAAAGGAGTATTTTTGTTATCATTGGCTCAGCAATCTAATTCTGCATGCTGGGGTGTAGCTCAGAGGTAGATTGCTTAGCTAGCATGTGTGAGACCCTGGGTTCGATTCCTAATGCAACAAAAATATTTAAAAAGTAAAACCAGAAATCTAATTTTGTTTACCAGTGGAACTCTGTCTTTCAGGGAGAATCCTTACTGGTCCTCAGGTGTTAGCATGTGAAAAGCATGACATCAGGGACTATTCACACCCCACCTGACAGAAGGGCTGGTACTGGAGAGAGGATTTTAATCTGTATTAAGAAAGGATTTGGCTGGGGGAAAGCCCAGGAGGCTCTCCCTACACTGTGTAAGAAAACCAATTCACACAGCACTTGGGCAGAGTGTCTGCCGCCATCTCTTACAGGCCAGCACTCCCTTTCCCAGGGCCTCGCAGAGCTGCACATGTGTCGGGCACTTGTGTCAGCGTGGGGTGGGCAAAATGTCTTTCAATGGTAGAAGGGATATAAAACATCACAGACAGCAAGTTTTAAAGCAGTGAGGAGAAAGCAGTTGTTTCTGTATGTAATAGCATGTATGGATCCTACAAACAAGGTTGAATGAGAGAGAGCTGACAACAGAACAGTGGACACTCTGGTTCCATTTACATGAAACTGAAAAGCAAGTAGAACTCACCAGTGCAATTGGCAGGATAGTGCTTACTTTTGGAAGCAGATGTTAACAGGAAAGATGCAAGAAGTGCTATGGGGACTGTCAATGGTCTATTCTTGATCCTGGTGCTAGTCACACCTGGTGGTAACCAGCCATGCTCACTTGGTGAAAATCTCTTAAGCTGTGAGCTTCACATTCATACCTGTTTCTGACTTATTTTATGCTTGAATAAGAAAGTTGACAAAATGATCACTTTGTAAGTAAAAGAATTGTTCTGGTAGACCAGATACTCTCATTTTATACACAGGGCTGCCTTTGGACATCAGGCTTGTTTCTCTTTTGAACCCTGATTGAGAAAGGTGGCTATGGTTCTCTCAATTCCTAAAGAAGGTAGCAGAGAAGCTGAAGATAGTCTTCAAAGAAATTTAGAGCTCGGGAAAGTGGAAAAAAAAAATGACCTTTAAGGTCCAGCAAGTTTGGTATAAGTGGCTGATGTCCCTAGGCTTTGGGTTGGAACCCAAAATGCTATACTCTCAGAGGAAGCCACTCATCTGCTCCATCTCTGTTCTGTGTAGGATGAGGGATAGTCTGGAATTGTTGATTTATCTGATACTCAGAAAATACATATAAATTCACTCTAGTGAAATACAACTACATGGATCTCAAAATAATTTCATGCATAGTTTTAAATAATCCAAAATTATAGGCATGTAAGAAATCACTATGACAAAGAAAAGAAAAAGAATATAAAGCCATAGTAGAATCAGATAGTAACTAATCTTTTTAACTGTGCATATCATAAGTAAGAAAGTTTAAAATAGGGATAGATTGTTTAAGCAGAGAATTATAAAATATAGAAAAAAATAAACATTTTCTCCAGAGGTTGAAGCAGGAGGATCTCAAGTTTGAGTCCAACCTCAGGAACCTGACAAAATACCCTATCTCCAAACAAAAAATAAAGAGTTCTTGGGATGTAGCTTAATGGTAAAGTGCCCCTAGGTTCAATTCTCAGTATGATAAAAGAAAAAAGGCAGACATTTTGAACTGAAAAATTAAGAAAAAAGAAAACTAAGTAGATGAGTATAATAGAAGATTAGACACAGCTGAAGAAATAAATAGTTTACTCTTTTTTGTCTGTTGATCTTCCCACAACCATTTGAAACATACATTTTAATTCCCATTTTGAAATTGTAAAATTTTGGTTTAGAGAGGTTAGTGACCTTTCTCAAAGTTGTGCAGCTAGTAAGTGGCAGAGTTGGACTTAGGCTACAGTCACCTACTCCAAAGAATGACGTGAAGCAGTGACATTCGTTCAGAAGCCACTAGTACATTCCTAACAGCCATAATAAGCTCCTGGGCATATGATTCAAGAAAATAAACCGTGTTGAATTAGAGTGACATGGGAAAGAGTTCTTACTTAGAATCATTAATCGATGATTTTTTAATTATTAAAATAGCTTGGTGTATATGTTTATAGTCACTAATGATATTCATAATTTATACTACATTGACAAAGATGATATTACACAGAACCCCAGCTAAAATAAATTTCTGAAGGCTTTTTTAGCTTTTTGTTTTGTTAACTCAAAATAATACTTGTAAGACTCAACTAAGCTTTTAACAGTGTATTGTATATGAAAACTTATTACATTTTGAAATAACCACTTATTACCCTAATTAAGGTGAAGTTTTATATCACATAGCATGATTACCTCTTTTTAAAAGTATTCAACACTGAAATCATATTTTTATATATGACTTTAAAATACATGAAAATGATTTTTCCTTGGTTTAGTTATTGTGCTTGATTTTTCTCCTGACCAAAATAGAATTAAATAGGTCACGCTATTTCCTTCATCCCAGAAGAGCTCTTCTTTTCAATCCAAGATTTCTCTGGTCATGGACTGGTTTCAGTTTTACAGTCAGGGATGGCACCTGGAGACTCTGCCTGGGTTAGAACATGTCTGCCCTTCCTGTAGCATGGCATCCGCCCTCTGTCCAGGTCACCACTGCCAGTTCAGTATCATTTCTAAGCTGAAAACTTGGATGTGTAGCTTCCTCTTAAGCTTGGTCCTTGTAATAAGGCGAGAACCCGTAGTACTAATTCCTAGTGCACGTGTATTCTATATTTTGTGTGTGGCAACATAGAAGAGTGGTATTAGGGATGGAACCCAGGGCACTTTACAACAAAGTTTTCTTTTGTTATTTTTTAATTTGAAATCAGGTATTGCTTATTTGCCTAGGCTGGTCAGCAACTTGTCATCATTCTACCTTGGCCTTCTGGGTCACTGGGTTACAGGTGTGCCCCACTACATCTTGCTATTCAGTTTTTTGGGGGGCTGGGGTTACCGGGGACTGAACTCAGGAGCACTCAATCACTGAGCCACATCTCCAGCCCTATTTTGTATTTTATTTAAAGACAGGGTCTCATTGAGTTGCTTAGCTCCTTGTTTTTGCCTTAGTCTGGCTTTGAACTTTCGATCCTCCTGCCTCAGCTTCCTGAGCCGCTGGGATTATAGGCGTGCTCCACCACATCTGGTTATTCACTACTTTTAATAATGTTGTTGATTTTCAGAAAGAGAATAAACACAGAGTTCCGAAGGGAAATTCTTCTCCTTGGGGAAAAGAATGTAAGATTGATATTTAATGTTTCATAGGCGAGATCTCCTTACCGAAATGTACAGTATTTTAATAAGTGCTGCTCTTGTGCAGTAGCTCCTTACTTCACAATCATCTCCAAGAATTATTTCCTGCCATTGGGTTGTTAATTAGTTTTTCTCTTCATTCATTCAAGAGACATGACTATGTGCTTCCTGTGTGCCAGAAGAAGAGCGCAGTCTGGTCCCTACCCCCTTAGGGACCTGGAGTAGTGAGATGGAAACGACGCATAAAATAACTGTGGTGCCATGGAATGCACATTGCCAGTTATTAGGTGGGCACAAAGAAGTGGACTAATTCAACCTTGAGTCCTGGTTGGCTGACCAATAAGATGATGAGGGAGGGCAGAGAGGTGCAAAAGTGGTGGGTCGCGGCACTCAGAGCTGTCCAGGGCTTGTGCAAGGTGATGTGTTGAAGCATGCAGGCAGCAGAACTGACATGGGCCCTGGGTAGTCAGGAACAAAAGAGACGATTTTTTCTTATTTATATAATAACATTATAAAAATTCCTCTTTAGGTTCTTCCATGGCTAATGGAGGAATTTTAAAAAATAGTGAGAGTATTGTTATAATTTAACATATAACCAAGTGAAATAATAAAATACAGTATAGAAGGGGATGTTAAAGATTTAGTTCAAAAACTCATCTAAGTTTAGAATCTATTCTTCAAGAAGCCTGCCAGAGCCTGGCATGGGGAACTGACTTCATTTCACTGCTGACACTGCTCCAGTATGCTAAAAGATTTTCCTTACACTGGAAATCGAGTGTCACTTCTCACATTTCCATATGTTCTCTTAGAGAACTCCTGGTTATGATGTGGTGACATGTCATACGCGTCAGCTTCCTTTTTGCCAAGTGGCCTGTGCCTCTTCAGTTCACGTGCTGCTTCCCGCGGTACTTGCCCTGTCTGGCTAGTGGATTTTCAGGGATGCAGCTCAAATGAGAACCTTCAGTTCTGTCATAGCTTCTTAGGGCCCCCAGACAGGCCGTGGCACCTGCATGATGCCATCAGTGGACCTGACACACGTTTTGCCTTCCCGTGCTGCGTGTGGCTGGCTTGTGGCCCACCTCCCAGGAGGCAGTGTGTGTGTCTGATCATGGACAGTGAGACTGCACGCCTGTCTTCACGGTGTCCTCTCCACCCAGTCCTCCTCCTCTGTCCTGAGGATTTTTTTTTTTTTTTTTTTTGCTTCTTCAGAGCTCTAGCCATCCCTCACGTGATGGAAACAGGAAACCGGGCATGTCAGTTATGGTAAGCTGCCCACTCAGCTTCCTCTGGAAGAAGCCTACAGAGCTGCCTTGCTGTCAGGATGCAGGCAGTCCCTTTTGCCACCACCTGGCCCCTGCACTTCTGGAACAGTGTCTTGAACCCGTGGGCAGGGCACTGCTCAGGATCCATGGCACAACCGAGGCCCTTCTGTAAGCACAGAAGCAGCTCTTGCTGCCTCACCACCCCACTATCCTTCCAACCAGCCCCAAAGTCTACTTTTTACCTCCTAAATCTCTCACACCCATCCCTTCCTCTCCATGCCCAAGGCGAATCATTAGGTTCATTTGGGATTATCAGGCTCATTAGTGTCCTTGAGAGCTTCTCCCTTGGACCACCATGGCATCCCAGCTGGCACATGGGCCATCTGGGGCTTCCCCCTCTGGACATCCCTCCAGCTCATCTACCACAGTGGAGTCTGAACTTAGTGCTCTATGCTCAAAGTATCCGCTCTTTTTCTCCTGGCTCCTATAAGGTAAATACCAGGTTCCTACACTTCTCTTAGTCTTGCCCTGTTCTCGGCCAGTGACTTCATCTCCTGCCTTGCAATAACAACAGTAGAAAGTCAAGAATAACTTCCTCCATCCCCTGCCTAGACACTTACATTTATTTGCAGTCAGCTAGGTTTTGTTCCTTTTCTCCTTTCACAGTCTTCTTAATGCTTCCCTAAATTTCTCCTGTGTTGTCCTTTGAACAAATAATACTTGTTATAATGGAAGGGATTGCAAAATATTCATCCCCCATGGCCAAGTCCAACTGCAAAATCATGATGAAAGAAATCCGGGGAAAACTGCAGATTAATCTTTTAATAAAAAATACTTTCAGGGACTGGGGTTGTGGCTCAGCGGTAGAGCACTCACCTAGCACGTGCCGGGATGCTGGCTTCGATCCTCAGCACCACATAAAAATAAAATAAAAGGGTACTGTGTCCAACTACAACTAAAAAACAAACAAAAAATCAAATTCAACAAGTGTCTATATCTGTTCACAAGTAATCAACACCTTTGACATGTTGAATTAGAGTAAATAAATTAAAAAAAAATACTTTCAATATAAAATACTGAAGTTAGTAAGTCAGTGACTTAAATCAAAATTTTAAACAAATTGTTAGCATTATAGCAGATTCATTGAGCAGATAATAAATGATGTAACTGTAGAGTTAAAATCATGTAGTGCTTAGTATTTTAATGAATTTTTGAAATTCTAGTCATTTACAGTCTTATTTCTTTTAATAAGCATATTTCCAAACTACCAACAAATTACTAAAGAAGCCATCATCTACACACTTTGCCATCCTGAATGCTAGATGCAGTGACCTCATTGGAAGTTTGCCTTCTAGATGCCCTTTCTGCTCCAGGCCCACATACCATGGAGAGAAATTTCTAAAACACAAGTGAATTATGTCGTTGAGAATCGAGACCTGCCTTCTTTAATTGGTCCTTTATGGCATTGTCTGTGGTTTCTCTTCTTCCTCCTCTCTTCCACTTGCGTCTCACCACATACCTATGACAAGCTGTGTACCTCCATGTTTGAGAAGGGTTTGCTCTGTACCACCGTGTTTCATACCTGCTTTTCCTTCTGCCTAACTTTGATCTTTAATGACTTTCCCCTGCGGCTTTTGCTTTTCTGTTCTTTGAACTAAACTCTAGCATTGACATTACTAGGAAATTTTCTTCCCATGTCCCTTTTCCCCCAACCAGGCTGGTGTGTCCCACCTCAGTGCTTACCTTTGACATGTTGAATTAGAGTTTTCTCTTTAGTTGTCTGTTATCTCTGTCCCACCCCATCTCATGCCAGAGAATTCACTGACTGTGTAGAAGCTTTCCATCCAGGGTCTGACTGCCAGAAACTGGTGAGGGTGCTACATGAGGACTTCATTTTTTTTTTTTTTTAATAGTAATTTTCCTTTTGTTAGGAGATGCCAACTTTCTTTAATTTTATTAATTTGTCAGAATTTATGTTTACATTTTGCTATAAAATATATTTAACATATGGGCATCAGTTATAAATTATGTCTTAATCCTACAAAGATAGCACTACCCCTTCACATTAGTATTTGTTTTATAAAATTGGAAGGATTACAGTTTAACATTCTGTTTAGATATTTATGTTTTCCTAAAGCAAATAATAAGTTAAGGTCGATTATTTAATAAATGCTTCTTAAAGAGAATATGTGTGATGTTCAAATCAGGACAATTAGCATGTCCATCTCCTCAAACATATTGAATATTTACATTGTATCCTATACAATTATTGTATCTCAGCTAATTTTTGTTAAATTTTGAAACAAAGTAAGGTAATCCCTCAAAACTAGTCATTTGGCTGGTACCCTTGCAGCAGTGGGTGCAGATATTCATCTGTGACCTGTAGAGAAATCCAGGGGAGAAGTCTGCATGGGTGACACTGCACTGGAATGAATAATAAGATCAGCTCTCCTTTATAGACTCTTCATATATGTCAGGCATTTTGCTGGAAAGTGTACACATGCTTAAATATATTTTATATTATATATTTTAAATTATGAATTTTATTCTACTGATCTTATGTTTCTGCCAATACTACCTTGTATTTTACAAATTTAGTTTATTATAAATTTTGAAAATTGGAAAAATGTATAGTCTGTCCTTAAGAATGTTCCATGTACAATTGAGATGAATGCATATTCTGCCTTTATTGAGTGTAGCGTTCTATAGATGCCTATCAGCTGTGATTGTTTCTGTTGTTATTCAGAATTGCTAGGTCTTACCTAATGCATTTTAATACTCTTATGTTATTACATATCTGTGCTAATTGTTTTATCTTCTTGATGGGTAAACTTTTCTATCATTTAGAAAATTTAGTGACAATTTTTATCCTAATATCTGTTCTGTCTGATGTTTAGTATTATAGCTACTCAAGCTCTTTTGGGAAGTTAATATTTCCATCGTATATCTTCTTCCACTCTCCTTCTTTCAGCCTGTTTTTATCTTTGAATTCAAAACATGCCTTTTGTAGGCAATGTGTAGTTGGATAATTTTTTTCATGTGCCTTTTAGCTAATCTAATCATACATATATATACATACACATACACATACACACACCCTATATATACATACATAGATATAGATATATTTGCTGTAATTACCAATAAGATAGGATTTATATCTGTTTATATGTCTCTTTGTGTTCTGTGTCTTCTTTTTGTAGCCTGTTGCTTTCTTTTATGCTTGTTATTGTTTTGTTTTTTGTTTTGTTCTTTTACTGCATCACTTTACTTCCCTTGTTACTTTTATAAATTTTTGTTTTCTCATTATTTCCTAAACATGCATTGGGGATTATAATTTACATCTGAACTTATAGAATGATGGAGATTTTAGGCTTAATTTACCAACTTAATTTTTAACACTACATGAAAGCTTGCCTCCGTACACTTCCATTCTCTCCAACTATTGTTCCAGTCTGTGCTGCAGTTATATCTTCATACAGGTGTATTTTAAATAAGGTAGAAGAATTATAATAAAAAATTCATTCATATTCTCTTTTCTGCTTACCTAAGTATTTACCTTTTCCAGTATTCTTCGTTTTTTCATGTCAGTTCAAGCTGCTGACTGACCTTGCCTTTGCCTTAAAGGACTCCCTTCAGTATCTTTTTCTTTTATTTATTTATTTATTTATTTATTTATTTATTTATTTATTTATTTATTGTATTGGTTGTTCAAAACATTACAAAGCTCATGATATATCATCTTTCATCCATTTGACTCAGTTGGGTTATGAACTCCCTTTTTTACCCCAAATACAAATTGCAGAATCACATCGGTTCCTTCAGTATCTTTTTCAAAGCATTGCTGCAGCTGATAGATTTTCTCAATTTAAGATAGCTACATTAAATTCTCATAAATTCAGTCCAAGCATTTGGGGGACAATTTTTATTGAATTTTTTGTAGAAACCATTTTTTCATGTTTCTTCACGTCTCGTTTTTGTTGTTGTTGATGTTTAAAACTGTTCAATATAATTTATCAATTCTAAAATTAAGTTCTTACAGGGTTTCTTATTATTTTTGTTATTAATGCCTTCTCCAAACCAATTCTGTAAAATCTTTATTTGTCATGTATTGCCTCTGAAGTTTAGTGCGCAACTGCTGAGTGGAGGGAGATTTCATTAAATGCATAAAAACTTCCTGTATTTTTGCCAAGGGCCTGTGGATATCCACTGGCCCTTGTACCCAGTTCTCCCTAGTCGGTCTGCAGCTGGCTCTGGCTCAGCCTTCGTTTCCTGCTGGTGCTGAATCTCAGCATCAGTCAGGAGAGAGACCTCTGGGTTTTGTCAGGTCTTCCCTGGGTGTGGATGTGGCCTCTACATTCTTGGGATTATTGCAGAGCTTTTTAAAGTCTGTGTGGATATTTCATTCCCCTCTTTTCCTTTTAAGTTTTTGGATTAGCCTGCTTTTCCACTTCTTCTTCACTGCCATAGACAGCCAACATCTAAAAACAATTGCCTCTGACTGTTTGCTTCAGATACCCCTAGGGGGTAGGCTTTTTTGCCCAGTGTGAGCTCTGAGTTGGGTCCCGTAAAGACAGTTCTCTGGGTGTCACTTTGGAGGAGCTCCAGCCATGCTCCATGTTCTACCCTCCACTGGCCTCCGTACTGCTCCCATTCTGGCCTGGGGTATACAAGGCTCCTCCAAGTGGGGCACAGGTTAGAGCATCATAAAGCTCACTGCTGTTCTCACCAACATTCAGCCATTTGTTTAAAAAAAAAAAAAAAAAAAAAAAGAAAGAAAGAAAGAAAATGCTCCCTAAATCTGTACAGTCTGATGATTAATTTTCATCATCCTGAAAGTGGTGATCCTGACCTTTTTTTTTTTTTTTTTTAACTCTTTGCTTTGGTACTTTGGAGCTTCTTACTCTACCATCTGTGCTGAAGTCATATTATTCTTTGCACTAAAATTAGACATGCATTAGCTGGTTTAACTAAAATGAACTAAAAGCATAATGATTTTTTCCAGAAAGTTCTCTGAATGTCTTTGTGCTTCTGTTGTGTTTTAGGACTATGATGATGGATACAGCACTGCATATGATGAGCAGAGTTATGATTCTTATGATAACAGCTACAGTGCACCAGCTCAAAGGTAAGTCAGTCCTCACTACCAGTGTCACAGACACGTGCCCTCCACCTGGCTGTACTCTGGGCCAGTGTGACAGGCAGCTGGTAAGGGTGATTTGACTTGCCGTGTTTTATTTTTGTTTCTGATAATCAGAGAATCACTGTCTGTTTTACCAACTAGCATGTGTTGACCTACCCACATTTACTTTTCTGTGAAAGCATTCTTGCTTGGGAAATAAAATTTATTTATTATAAAAATTTGACTTCAGTGTTTAGTGTATTCTGATGAGAAGGAACAGCCTCAAAGGATGTTACTCTTCAGCCTTAAGGCTGAAATAATGTGGGAAATGTAGAAATGTCCTGTCTTTGTGCCTGAAGATGAAGGTGCCTAACATTTTGTTTCCTAGTCATAGAACTTTTTTATTTCTTAGCAGCAATGCTCCTATTTCCTAACAACTTCAAATTCCCCCTTGTGCCTAGTGAGTATGTTTCGATTGCTTTTATAAAGAAGTATTTACCCAGAAATAAGTATCATCAGAATTAGAATAGGTTTTTTAGTTGCCGCTCCTGGAGACATCCCTTGGTGTGTTCATTGGTAGGCAAGACCAATGTTTATTCTGTGCAGAACATTTTCCTAAATGCCTAGAAACCTTTTACTTCAAATTTACAATTCTGAGAGGAGGACAAAGATAGTCATACATAAAACAAAATATTCGTTTACAGTTATTACAATATAAATAACATGGACCATGTGGTTATTTTGATGAATGAAAAATTCCCATTTGAACTTACATGATGGCACGCAAGCTGGAAACACCCAGGTTCTCTTACTTGTTCACTGTAATGCCCAAGCAGACAGGGATATTTGGTTTTGTGCTCAACAAAGCATTTCCTCTGTAACTTAGGATAATGCCGCAGCCTCGAGGCGGGCTTTGGCCGACAGCTGCTCTTTCTGGTGCAAGTCTGGCATCACATTTGCCCCCTGCAGTGTGCTGGTTAGCAGCCCTCCTGGGGCCTGGCAACCCCTTGGCTGGCACATCATGCGCACTGAAGGAAACACTCCCCACAGTATTGTATCTGAGTATCCGACACCTTTGTAGAGGGTGGGGTGCTCCTCCCATTGTATAGAGGAGGAAAGGAGCACTAAATTAGATCATTTGCTAAAAATCACACAGTAAGTGCAAAGATGAAATTCTAAGTCAGATCTTTTAACTCAAAGATTTGTACTCTTGTAAGGTCATCCTCAGATTTTGTTTAATAACGTAAGTATTCACAAGTATTTGAGTTTTTGTCTAAGTATCCTGGCAAAACAAATATTCTCCTTCATAACTATGCTACGTGCATAGTGCATTTCTGGTACTGTTAAGTTTCATAAAGGATGAGTCTAGTTCACATGCACATGGCACTCCTGACCGTGGTTCTGTAAGGCATATTCACACCTGTAGACAAGGAGGCTGAATGACAGAGGTGTTCCAGGACTTGTGACTAAAGCTGAGAAGAGGTAACTAACTGTCTGTGGCTTCCAAGAGCCCCTTCCTAATTCCGGCTCCTTCCTTGCATATTGCCAGGCTCTCCATTAGCCTGTCCCCATGTCCCTCTAGCATTCAGTGCACTGACTTTCAGGTTCAAATGCGTGTCATTGGTTGAACTGTATGTGTGGTTTAAGGACCTGGTGAATTCCAGATGCTGTGCTGGTGCTTTATTTGATTTCAGTTTGACCCCCATGAGCTCCATTCCTTTCCTGTGCAGTAACAAGGGTCATCTGTGTTGAGAAGCTGAAAGCTGAGGGGCAGCATTTAATGAAGTGCATGTGCAGGGCAGGAGTATAGTTCCTCGTGGTCTTTTGTGTTTTGGTATTTGACATAAAGAACCAGGGTTATAGCATTTGCCCTGTTGAGTGCTGCGATCTGTCCAGGAGGGACGCCACAGTGTTAACCCTGAGCGAACAGAGAACAAGACGGAGCCGCGTTTACTCGGAGCCTGTTCTCAAGCATGGAATGTGAAGTGTTTTGTTTAATCCAAATGGCAATAGCAAGAATTAATGCACATGAGGAACCGGGGCCCAGGGACGTAAATAACTAATCTCAAATGGAAACCGGACCTGTAAAGCTTGTGGTCTTTTCACTTAATCTGTGATAATATGGTAACATGGTTAATTATAAGCGTCCATTCCCATTCCTTTGGTCATTCATTCAGCCAGTATATGTTGAATGTGCATTTTGTGTTAGGCATGTGCTTGATGATTGGAGTGTAAAGATTAAGACAGAGACCTTATTCTTGAAAAGCTCACTGGCTAATAGGAAACAAGTGCAAATATTTAAATGCAATACAGTATGGTAATCAGTACATAAGTTCTGAGGAGAAATTTAGTATTTCCATTAAAAGACAATGCTGAATTCTGATTTGGAATTTGGGGGCATGTCTCTGACAAGGTGGAAGGATAAGTAGAAGTTCCCAAATGACAAACATAGAAGCGAGTTCCACAGAGCAAGTCTAGGCAGCATAGAGACATGGAATGAAATGTCCTATGTGGGAAGTACTCGTCATTTCATTATGAGCAATGTGTGCATGCATGGAAAGAGAAGGGGGCATGTTCTCTAGAGCATGTGAGGCCCAGGAGGAGTGGGGAGAGTGAGAGGAGGCCAGAGGGGAAGTGTACCCTACTCAAGGCTGTCATAAGAGGCCCTGAAGAGTTACATGCAAGCAAATGATGTGCTTAGATTTGAATTTAGATAAATTAACTAGCTGACATTGTAGATCTTGGACTGGCAGATGGTGAGCCTAGGGGCTAAGACCAGTGAAGAAGCGTGTGCATTATAAATTATAAGACCTTTAAGTGTCAAAAAGACTCACTAGAAGAAGTTCCCTGCATGATATCTCATCTACCATTTTAGACTGATCTTTTCAGGCTTGCAGATTTTGCTACGAGAAGGAGCAGGAAATCACATGGTCATTGCATGCATAAGCAGCACAGAGACCACTGTTCACAGGGCACTCTGTTCGCTCATTAATCCAAGTAATATGTACAATAGACATTGCTCTTTTTTTTTTTTTAAGTTGCTTAATTTCCTTGAAATCATTTGCTTATAAGCAAAGGAGCAGCTCTGAAGTAGGTCTGTCGGGCCGTGAGCACACAGCACACAACTCTTCTGCATAGTGCTCTCGGCTTGATCCAGACAACCGTGTGATAACTGAAGGCAAGTACCCTCATTATGGAGCTGGGTGAAGAAATGGCTTCCTGTAGTATTATTAGCTTGCTGGTGTTGCTGTAACAAACCATGCTAAGTCTGGGTGGCTTCAATAACAGAGATTTGTTTTCCCATGGTTCTTGAGCTGAGAGGTCCAAAATCAAGGTGTTGGCAGGTATGTTTCTTTGGAGATTTTCTCCTTGGCTTACACACAGTTGCCTTTGCCCTGTGTCCTCACGTGGTCTTTCCTCTGTGTGTGCACTCCTAGCATCTATGTCTGTTATCCACATGTTCTCCTATAAGGACTCCAGTCAGAAACTGGGGGTGGTGGCTCACATCTGTAGTCCCAACTGCTGGAGAGACTGAGACTGAGACAGGAAGGAGGAGGGTTTAAGACCCACCTGGGCAAGATAGACTCTACTCTCAAAAAAAAAGAAAAGAGTGGAATTGGGTTAGAATCCACCCCTAAGGACCTCATTTCAATGTAAATCACCTGTGTAAATGCCTCGCAAATTATCCCTAGTATTTTTGAGTAGGCACTAACAAGGAATTCAGCACCACCGTCATCTTTAGTCATGGGGTGTTTACTTTGTGACTGGCACTATTTCATGGACTTCTGTAAATTGTCTCTCTCTTCAGTCTGAACATGTCATTCCATGTCATTAAGTTAAGAGAGGTCATGTTGCTTATAAAAACTCATGAGGCCGAGCAGTGGTGCAAATCTGTCTGCCCCAGCGTTCTCTTGAGTGCTCTTTTCCTTCGCCTCCTTTCCCCCTCACCATAGTTTTGATTTCAGTTGCTGCAGCTAATTCCTACTTGTATTTCCCTCATATGGTACTAAAGTACTTAATATTTTATGATGCTTTTAAATCTTTTAGGCATTATGCTTTAACCCAAACTGGAAGTTTTGCCTTATCAGACGTGGACTGTCTTAATCAAACATAGGATTTCATTCACACTACATGTTAAAGTTGTAGGCTAAACTAGTGAAATTAAGAGCTTTGTTTTTCCCACTTTATATTAGATCCTTTCAACAGGTAATATTTCCTGCCCCTGCTCTAAGGAGTATGCGGTCCTGGGGGTTAAGCGGTAGTTAATACCATGTAATACCCTGTAACACTTGATATCTGTAGTCTTGATTTTGATACTCATTGTCTGTAAAATTGGTCTCATACTTTAATAGTTCTCCTTGTTCAAAATGTGAAAGTGCCTCCTACGTTATGGGTGTAGTTGAGGACTTCCTAGTTGGTCCTACCTTTTAGAGGCAAGTCTGTTATGAAGTCACCTGACATGGCCTGCTATAGGACAGCACTGAGCAGATGTTGGCCCTGCACTGTCCCCCGTAGGTTCCAGTAGCATGAATGTGGGGCACCCAGCATATGGCCCAGAATACAATGTGTAGCAAGTATAAAGCACACCAGATTCTAGAGACTTCATGTGAAGAAAAAGATAGATGTATCATTAAATAGACGTATTCATTAAAATTAATTTTACCCATTTATTTTTACTGTTTTTAAAATGTGGCTAATAGAAAGTTTTCAATGACAGATGTGGCTGCTATTTTCTCTTAGATAGGACTGGGTTGAATGAGCCCACTTCTGGCACTCCGGCATAGCAGAGCGCTCCCTAGGCTGGGCACATCCACCCAGAGTAGGCAGGTGACCTGCTGGGTACAGAGAAGTGGAGAGTCTCCACTCGTGTTCATATTCTTCAAATTTTCATTTTGCTGTTTTATACTCCAAGATGTCACAGTACCATTGCAGTGCACATAGGCCCTGAACAGTTACAAGTTCAAAGATATTTTTCTTCCATATAGAGGTGTATTATTAACATCTGGAGACGTATTTTTTGCCACAGTGGTTAAGACTCCACAGACATGGTTTCAGACCCCAACTTTAACATTTACTGACTGTAATTTGGAGCAAGCTATCTGACCTTTTTGCTTCAATTTATACAATGTTTACCTATTAGTTTTTTGTTTTATTTTGGGGGGCTATTTGGGGTGCTGAGGATTGAACCTGGGTCTTGTGCATGCTACATAAGCACAGTACCAGTGAGCTGCACTCCAGCCTGACTACTGGTTTCTACTTGAGGGTCGACCCAGAGGTTGAAAGAGTTAGGAAAGCGTGTTGTCTGGGAGGTACATCGCCGCTGTCCTTTCTCTAAATGAGTCAGGTAATGTCAGTAGCACACTGGAAGCTGTGTGACCCAGCCTTGCCCCCTGCCACAGCTCCTCGTGGCTTCTGCTTCCATTTCAGACCAGATAGCCACACAGAGCATGCATGTCATGACTCTCAAGGGCTGCGTGAGACCAAGGGGACTGCTCCCCATGCATGCGGTCATCTCTATATTTGCTATAAACTGAGAGTTAGGATAACCCACCTGACAGCAGGGGAGGGCTCCCCGATGTCTATTACCTGTCGTGTGGAAGTGGGTTCCTTTCAGAAATGACTTTTTTTTTTTTGGTTCTGGATATTGAACCAGGGGTGCTTTACCAATGAGCTACACCCCGACCCTTTTTGTGTTTTATTATGAGGCAGGATTTCACTAAATTGCTCAGTCTATTCTTAAACTTGTGATCCTCCTGCCTCAGCCTTCTGAGTTGCTGGGATTATAGGCTTGTGCCACTATGTTCAGCCAGAAATCACTTTTAAATTTCCTACTTTCTAATCATCTTATGACACTGCATGTTGTAGAAAGTTTCTTGCAGGTGGTTTTACAAATTTGATTTTTTTTCTCCAAATTTTCAAGTGCCATGTGTTAGAATACAGATGACAGTCTTAACAGAATGATAAAAAATCTACTATAGTTCAGCTGCATTTCCCCATTGGTTTTTGTAATGACCTTGATAAGGCTGATATTGTTGTGTAAAATAAAACATTGTTTATCTGATTTCACACATTTAGTGAATAACAAGACGTTGACACACTTACTGTGAATAGGTATATAAAGGTCTTTACAATATTGGAATTGTTCTAATACACACTGGATCAAACATAGCCATTGACTACTTCCTATGGATACACAGCTTCAGTGGCTAAGGAGGAGCAGGTGATAAATGTCCTCAGCCCTCAGGGCCCTGCCCTGGCCTTCCTTCCTGACTGAACCTTCATGATAGCATGGCTTTGACACCTGGAAAGGGCTTATAAATGCATTCATTTCATTTTAAACTCGGTGGCATTAGTTTGCATTCGATATTTTCTTTGTATATCTAGGAACACTCACAATATTTTAGTCTGTTTATGAGTAATTGTAAAGTGTCCAAAGCAGTGTTTGGCTCGTATAATGATCATAAAGTAAGTAGAAAAAAAGGTTCTCAAGAAAGTGTCCAACGTCCCTGAGGGCGTGTGGTTGTGATTCATCAGCTTCTGGACTGGTTTACTTCTACGCCATGTGTTTCCCTTAGCACTCGGGGGCTCCACGGGATCTCTAAGGATGTTGTCCTTCTAAATTAAATCTCTGTGGTTTTCATGAACAATACTTTTTTTGTTGTTTGTTCTTTTTCTCTCCTCCCCCACCCCACATTTTTTATTGGTCCATTACAGTTGTACATACTGATGGGATTTATACATGCACACAGTACAATTTGGTCAATATCACTCCCTAGCCCTTCGCCCCATGAAAATATTTTAAATTCCTGAAAAAATAATTTAGAATAATAGCTATTATGTTGGAGAATTTATTAAACTTGTTGAACTTAGTGCCCAGCTATCTCATGTCCTTTATATGTGTTATCTGCAGTTTTCATAATGACCCTGCCTGGCTGGTTTTTCCATATGAGAAAACTGAGAATTGAGAGTTTTGACAGCTTTCTCAAGAGTACACAACAGAAAAGTACTTGAGTCTGTGTTTTTTTGTTTGATTAGCCACTTAAGAAAAATTTTTATATTTTAAAATCATTGACTTGTTTAGTGACAAAGCAACACCATTTTTTGGATAAAGTTCCTTTATACAAATAGAATAGGGTAATGGAAGTTGTCAGTAGCTGAGAATACTCTGGGTGTATTTTCAGACGAGTGCAGGAGAGCAATGAGACAGAGATCAGTGTCACCACGTGCCGCTCTCTCCTTTTTGGCTGTTTCTGTTGGCAGCTGCAGCACTGTGGATCCAATTAGGTCTTCTCAAGAGCTTGCCTATGGAGGTCTGAAGATAATTGGGATTTTCTACTTTGGAAGTGATAACCTATTGTTTTACTGAAGATGTTACCGTTTAAACATTAGTAAAACTGTCTTTGGGAAAATAATACTCTTTGTATTAGGGATTAGCTGTTTAGGACTTTTAAAAAGCAGTATCTATTGATTTGGACTAGATTAAAAGTTTTGTCAATCATCCTTGTAAAATTTTGGTCAAGTCAACTTTTTCTTCCCCCTTCTAGTGAGCCAGCCCAGGGCTGCACACATTCCGACCACACACTGTACCACAGGGGCATCCCCAGCCCATCAAACGTACTTTTACAGAATCTGATCATTTGGATCTTGGGCAGCTGGCTGCACAACTACTGCAGGAACTTGTTGACACAAGCTGAGCCTTATAAGCTATCAACAAACATATTTCTAACACAATACTAGTTAGTGTCAAAAAGCAGAGATACCACCGAATTATACCATAGACCTATAAATTCCTTCTCAGTAGAAAGTAAAAATGGAGGTCAGTGGTGAGAACCTGATGCTTCGTTGCTTTAAGGAAGAAAGCTTCCAATAACGCTGTCGAAGCATGGCAAGGAGACTCTGTTGGTACCCTTGTGAGGGATGTAGGGACCTGACAGAGGAGACAGGTTGGCTCAAGTGCGAGTACAACGTGGGCACGAGGGAATTCACAACCAGGAACCCGGGGATGTCCATGCATGGAAATGTCACAGTGCACAGGATCCAGTCTAATGACTCGGGAGGACTAGTATTGAGAGCAGACCAGGCCAGCATGCGATCCCTGGGGAGGGTGGGTACAGGGAGCCCACCACTGTCAGAGGTGTGGAGTGCTGATCCTGAGGTTATGAGGAACTCTGCAGATGGGCTTAGGAGATGCTGAGGACTGACGGTGGAAAGTGAAGGAGCAGCCCAAAGCCAATGTTAACAGGTATTGATATTAGTCGTTATCACCCTGCACTGACCATCTCCTGTAGTGTATCAGTCACTTTAAGAATGAAGTATCTCCTCTGCTTTTAATTTTAACCCTAAGAGGTATATATTAATATCACATTTTATTCTTGAGAAAATACAGAGTAAACAAGTTGCTCAAGTTACACACTTAACGACACTATGGACTTCAGGCTTCTCTTTCTTTCCTTTATGCTAGTGTTTGTCTTCTGTTTGCAAGGGTTCAGGGTGGGGCAAGGTGAGGACACTAGGAATGCACCCAGGTATGCTTTACCTCTGAACTTCATCCCCAGTGCTTTTCATTTCTTTTTGTTTTGAGATAGGGTCTCACCAAGGTGTTGAGAATCTAAGTTGCTGAGGCTAACTAATGTGATTTTTATGAATATTGTTGCTATAACTGAATCATAGTAAATTTATTAAAATTAAAGAAAGTCAGTATAGAGAGTAAGATTCAGACATGGATGGCAGAAGTCCTAAGAGTAGTCCACGAACACTGAGGTTTGTCGAACACCACACCCAGATAAGGGACTGCTGCTTCTCCTGAAAGCTTACTAAATCAATGTGAGGACCACCCTGTGCCCCCACCATGACACTTGATACTCCATTGTCCTGGAATTCATCAAAGAAACCTTGTACCTTCATCAGGGAATCCCTTAGAGTTAGGCTTGTGGAAAAGAAAGGGATTTTTTTTCAAGACTTGTTAATAAATGTTGACGGAATCAAATATCTGGGAGTACTCACCAGGTGCTCTCATGCCTGTCCTTTCATTTAATTTCCCAGTCCCTTGGTAGAACTGTCAGTCCTTAATTTTATGATTAAGGAAAGCAATGAACTTGTACTTGACCAAAGCCCCGCAGTTGAGAAGAGGTGGGCTTCATGACCAGCTGCCCTCCCTGTTCTTCTACTTCACTTGAAGGCAAGCAGTAAAACAAGAAGAATCGGGATGCTCTCAGTGTAGGGAGCACCAGAAGTGCTGGCCTGGCCACACGGATTCTGTGGTGGATCCCCGGGCGTGTCCGGGAGCACCAACGGGCGGAGGCAGGCTAGTGGCAATACGTCAGCTGCTGCTGTCGGCTCACCCCTCAATGTTCCTGAGGATACAGGAGATCTATCACTGAGGCATTGTCGAGTAATGGCAGTGCATGAAAACAGCGTCCACCGGGGGATGTACTACATCACTTGGATTTAGCGCTGCCATCTGCTTAATAGCATGGAGAAGACTACAGTGGCACTTGTGATCATCCACTCACAGCAGTGACAGATGCCGTGCAGAGCGAGCACCAGGAAAAGAGGCTTGTTAGCAAATGCAGATTGTGTGACAGGGTTTCTGAGAAGAGTGCATTTGTTGGTTACCAAACCCTGGTTTAAGGTCTAAGATAAAGTTCACTCAATACGTCTCTCCATGTTTTCTTCCTCTATGTTTGAAGCCTTCTTAAAATGTGTATTGCTTTCTAAAACAATTTTCCTAACAATTTTTTTGTTGGTGAAATAATTATTTTATCTGTAAGTTTTTTAAGAATTTCTGATGCTTCAACATGGGTGGCCTGACAGAGAAAACAGTGACGATAAACCCACGCAAACCTGAACTTGAAGCCTTGTCCCATTAGTTCATTGGCTGATGATTTCTTTAACTCAAGTTATACAATTTTTTATTTGTCCTTTTCAGATATACATGACAAGATGATTTAATCAGGTCACTTGAGTCTTTCCTCATCTGTAGAGTGGTAACAATAATATTTGACATGCAAAATTGTGATTGAGGTGGCAAATGTCATGAACATAATAGCACACACTGTTCCCAGCCCTTCACAGCCTCCTTCAGGTTGATACTATTATCATGCCATGTTACGGGTGAGGAAATCGAGGCCCGGAGCCTCAGCACTCTGCTGCACTACCTCTGAGTAACTCTTGCTGCAAGAGGTCAGCTGTTGCCCCTAGAAACTACTCGTCTTTCCTGAGAAAGATTCCAGTTCATAAAAATCCCAACCAATAATCTGAAGAAATGTATTTATGACATGTTATTTTGATCCTTATTTGTGAAACAAAAAAGTGGTCAAAGGCTCATTTAGATTAAATTGGTTAGCCAGGCACAATGGCACGTGCTTGTGATCCCAGCCACTTGGGAGACTGAGGCAGGAAGATCACAAAGCCTGGGCAGCTTGGCAAGGCCCTATCTCAAAATTAAAAATCAAAAAGCTACATCCCCAGGGGTAAAGTACCCTTGCATCCAGTCCCCAGTAATAATAAATTATTTAGAGTCCTGAAATGTGTTGGAAGCATAGATTTGATGTCAAAGCCTGAAGTTACTTTTGAGGGATGGTCTATGATAGAGAATGCCAGTGCTTGAAGGTTTTAGTCTGTTCATACCTCCTTTATTGAACTCACAGCTATAGAAACTGAAATAGCTCTGACATGGTACAGAGTGTATTTTCCCCTCTTACTTTTCATTGTGAAGGGACATTTCTTCAGGAAGATAATGTGCGAGTTTACCTCAGAGGCCTTAAAAATGTCTCTAACCTGTGACTCAGTGTTTCCACCGGAAGTACCTGAACTCACAGTACTACACTGAGTGTTAACAGTGAGTACATTTAAGAGCTCTTGAAGATTTGAAGGCAAGAGAAATAGGTGTTGGATCTATTTTCTTATTTACCTTTGAGTAAATTGTGATGTAATCAATTAAAATGGGTAATGCGATTTAGGGAAAAGTAACTCTCGGGCATGTTGAATTGGAGATGTCTTTGGAATTGTAACAATCACATTAAATGATTGATGTGGAAATTTTTTGCATACTGATAAGTGGCTATCCAAATAGTAGCTGTTATTCTATCCCCATTTTTCTCATTAGTTACCAATATAGTATCATGGTTAAATTTTTACCTCCAACTTTTTAATGTCACCAAGTTGTACATTTATTTTTTGCTATTCTCTTGTTAGTATCCAAAAGTATATGTACCCAGTGTTTTTACCCAGTTGATCTCCTAGAAATGAGGATAGGATGCTCAGTCTCCCGGCTATACATAAAGAGTTAGGATGAAAATGCATGCACTTAGGAGTCAGGCAGACCAGACCTCTCCAGTTAGTAGCTGTGCTTGTGATATTTCACTAACCCTCAGTTTCCCATCTACACTATGGGAACAGTAGCATGCCTATTACCTCATAGGATGTGTGTGAGGCTTAAATGAGAGAATACGGTTGAGCAGCTGAGAACAGAGGCTGGCCCATCATACAGGCATCAGTGGTGTCTTGGATCACTCACCTGCAACTGCTGGGCAGTTGCTTGGTGCTTAGCGGCAGTGACGGTGGCCGGATGCACCCACCTTGACTGATCATGCTCCGCTGTGTGTTTAAAAGCAGTAATGGTTTCTACTTTTATGTTGGTCACTTCTTTCTCTAATGCTTTTGTGTAATGTTCTATAAAGGATCAAAGAGTAGACATAAAGTCAGGAATCAGTCATCAAAATGTCCCCGTGTTCCTTAAACCTTACCACTTAGAAGGGGTGCTATACAACATAAAGATGAATCCTTGTTGATTAGAAAGTTTGCAAAATGGAATATTTCTCAAATCCAGCTGCAGTCTTTTTAATTGGATGTAGTCTTAGGTATTGCTGAATTTTAGAGACATTTAATGTGAAAATCACAAAGAATACATGTAGATATATAGCCTGATAAAGCATTTTAGGTATTGGAAAAACTTAGCCATAGTATTAGAAATAAAAGAGTCTCTGAGTTATGGCTGAATCGAGGCTTAGTTAATAAAAATGCAGAGTTTGGCCTGTCTGAGCTGGTCTGCCTGGATCAGAATCACAGGTCAGCCTTCTGACTACAGTGTCACTGTGGGCAACTCACTTCGCCTGGGTTGTAAACTGGCATGGTGATAATAGTGACTGCATCATAGGTTGTCATGCATTTTAAGGAGTTCATATACAGAACTCCTTAAAATTATAGTACGGGGCCTCACATACTGTAGATGCTATAATAGCTGTCATTCAAGTTCTGAGATCTTCATCTAAAACCCCCCTAGGTAAAAGTCTTAGATTCAGAATGTGGAGACAGTTGGCACATATCATACGGTAATACAACTCCAGTGGAGACTGTGCCTCTTCTCTAAGACAGTGATTGCCCCTTGGATGATTTGCGGTATGGTCATGGAAAATTGGACTGTAAAAGGATGCAAACATGTGTGGTGATTTGAAAAACGGGGGTTAGGGGCAAGGAGAATGGCATGCAGTCTTGGGGGTGTTATCCCGTGTAACAATATTACTAATACAAAAAATTCATGGACCCTCCTGTTATTTTCCTCATATACGCTTTTTATTTGTTATTTATTTATTTAGTAAGTGCTTGGAAACTGAACCCAGGGTGCATTACTACTAAGCTACATGCTTTTTTAATTTTTTATTTGGAGACAGGGTTCACTGAGTTCCTGAGGGTCTCCCTTAGTTGTTGAAATCAGCCTCGAACTTGAGATCTCCCTGCCTCAACCTTCCAAGTCACTGGGATTACAGGTATGTGCTATTGCACTTGGCTTACATGCCATTTTAAAAGTTAATATGGCTTTTAGAATTTCCCAGAGTGGTATGCAGAGTGGCCACTGTGCTTTCCTGTATATTTCAGTCCTTGCCAGATTGCTTGCAGCAGAGCTGTAGTTCCTAGGGTTGGTAGTTACATCATCCAAAACCCCTCCTGATTCTCCTCACCTCACATCCCCTCCACCGTGTTGCACAAGCCTGTCTTTACTCTGAACTTGCTGCTACTCTCAGTAGGACCTACTAGATGGCTGAGAATGTGTCCTCTTTGAGTAAAGATTCCCTCAGTGACAGGGTGCCTCCTGTACTTAATTCTCTGTCCCCCACACCTAGTGTAGTACTGACGAGGAAGGCAATTGTGTTTCAGTTGAATTGATAATTTCTGGATCTGCGTTTGTCCTTGAAGCCTCTGTAGAAAGCTACAGGGAGAAGTATGGCAGGTTGAAAAGCAGGTGTCCTTCTTGTGACTGCATGAAAACTTTTGCAGCCTTTAAAACATCCTGTACTTTTTATTTTTCAAGCTGTATCTTGATAAGCTATCTGTAGAGTTTATTAAACTCTACAGTAATTTTGATAGGCAGTGAAGGTTGAGAACCATTCCTCTTGACTAGTAAGTACTTTATAAATGAGGGAACATATAGAAAGCCTAGCAGATAGTTGCTAAATATTTGTTTTCCCAAAAACAATATATACATTATTGGCATTTCTATAGTGTCTTCCATTCATTGGTTCAATTGGCAACTTACAGAATACCTACTATGTACCAAAAATTATCCTAGTTGCTTAAGAAGTATTGATAAACAAATAGGAAAACTATCCCTGTCCTAAGGAAGCTTAAATTCTGATTCGGACAGTTGTGATTATGTTGGACATGTTCAGCTTCGTGGACAGGATGATTTAATATTTCAAGGAGGTTTCAGAGATTTCCTGAAGGGGACATCTGTGGGCGCAGTGGTCCCTGTAAAGCCCATTGATGGGAGTATGTCTGCAGTATTCTGTCACCCTTAAATTTTCAATTTCCTTCTGTTTGAACTCATCATTTTAGGTCTTCTGAGTAGAAATTTTTGTTTCCCTTTAGAATAAATTTTGTAACAATATTTAGTAAAAAAAATAACTTTTAAAGAATGTGTTATAATAATTTTCTACTTGACATTAATACTAGCATGATTGGAAGAGTGTGTGAACTTAAAGTTATGGCATTGAAGACGACTGACCTGCTCTAGGCCTGTAACCAACTGTGGTAGGTCACATAATGGCTCTCAAAGTTGTCCTCACCCTGATTCCCAGATCGGTGGATATGCCACCTGACTGTAGATGGTACTTTACAGATGTGTTTAAGTAAGGACCTACACTGGGCAGATTATCCTAGAATATATGAGAGGCCATTTGTAATCATAAAAGTGAAAGAGGAAGTGAAAAGAAAAAACCTCCCCAAATTCCTCATACTGAGTATGAAAATACAAAACTGGCCCCTGGTCATGGAAAAGCCATTCTCTGGCTAAATGGATCTACAAGTACATTTCACCTGGCTTCTCTTTCTATAAATTGAAACCTCTGCTTCTGTAGGGCCCAGAGAGAAATACCCCAGCTTCTTCTCCTCAGTCAGATGAACCACATGAACGTCAGCTTTCCTTTGGGCACTCTTTACTTATGTCTTCTGGGGGTGGGTGTCCAGATATGACAGGCCGGGATCCAGGCAGGCTCTCTGGCTTGGCGGCTTGTGACAGCAGAGGAGAGTCAGAAGATAAGTGGCTGTGAAAAAAGGCCCACAGAAATTCAATCCTGTTGGCTTTGAAGATGGAGGGAATGACCACAGGCTGGACAGAATCGGGCTGAGGTGCTGGAGAGGGCAGAGAAAGAGGTTCTTCCTTCTAGCCTCCAGAAAGGAATGTAACCCTGCCCACAAAGTCACTGTAATCCAGCGAGGCACATGCCAGACTTCTGACCCACAGAACTGAAGACGAGTAATGTGTGTTAAATTGCTAAACTTTATAATTTGTTATAGCAAAACTAGAAAATATAGCGGGGTGCAGTGGCACTCACCTGAGCAACCCCAGCAGCTCAGGAGGCTGGGGCAGGAGGATCGCAGGTTCACAGCCAGCCTCAACAAAAGCGAGGCACTAAGCAACTCAATGAGACCCTGTCTCTAAATAAAACAGAAAATAGGGCTGGGGATGTCACCCAGTGATTGAGTGTCCCTGAATTCAATCCCCAGTACCCCCTCCCCCGCAAAATAGAAAATAACACAACTAACAGGCAGAAGAAGAGATACATCCTTCGCAGGTGTAAATGTCTTCTTAAATTCCCTGTTCTTTTTCATAAGATACTTGATATTCAATAAAAATTATGAGATAAGAAAATGTAATAGTCAATTGAGAAAATAATCAGTAGAACCAGACATCTAGGCATGGTGCTGCCACTTGTAATCCCTGCAGCTTGGGAGGCTGAGGCAGGAGGATCACAAGTTCAAAGCCAGTGCCATCAACTTAATGAGGCCCTAAGCAAGTTAGTGAGATCCCATCTCAAAATAAAAAAATAAAAAGGACTGAGGATGAGGGCTCAATACCTGGTACCAAAATATTTTTTTTTAAATTAAAAAGAGTAAAAGAACCAGATAGAGGTAGCCTAGGTACTGGAATTTCCAAGCAAGAATTTAAAAACTGATATAATGGATATGTTCAAAGATATTACACAATGGCAGACTGAACAAATGGGAGTATTGCTGAGATGGAAATTCTGAAAAATGAACCTAATAGGTGACAAAAGTCAAAAATATATGTTGGAGAAAAGATGGTGTTGGGAAAACTGGAAATCCATAAGTCAAAGAAAGAAATTATATCCCGCTCTCTCAACACTGCACAAATGACACATAAAATGGCCAAAGACTTAGTAATTAGAACAGAAACCTGGGGTTGCCAGGAGAAAATGTAGGGTGAACGCATCATCATCTTGGGGCAGGCACCAGCTTCCTCAGCAAGACTTCAGAAGCTCAAGAAAAGTCAAGCATCAAGAAGTGGATGCCATCAAATTAAAACCCATACCACAGAGGAAGTGGCCAAGAGCATGAAAGAGAGCCTACAGAAGGGAGAAATCTTTGCCACCTGCTCCTCTGGCAGGGAATTAATATCCAAAATGTATAAAACTCTCAAAAAACACCAAAAAAATCCAATCAATAAGAACTAAACAGACATTTCTCAAAAGAAGAAACACAAATGGCCAACAAATTCATGAAAAAACAGTTGACATCTCTGGCAACAGAAGAATGCAAATCAAAACAACACTGAGATTTTATTTTACTCCAGTTAGAATGGCAGTTATTAAGAACACAACTAATAATAGGATGTGGGTGACAAGGTGGATTCATACATTATTTGTTGAACTGCAAATTAGTAAAACCACTTTGGAAAGTGGTATGGAGATTACTCACAAAGCTAGGAATGGAGCCACCCATCATATGACCCAGCTCCTTGGTATTTATCCAAATAGTGAAAATCAGCATTATGTAGTGATACAGCCACTTTAATGTTTATGGCAGCATGATTCACCATAACCAAGTTCTGGAATCAGCCCCAATGCCACCAATAGGTGAAAAGATTCAGAAAATGTGGTATGTACGCACAATGGAGTTTTATTCAGCTATGAAGAAGAATGAAATTATGGCATTTGTCACTAAATGGATAGAAATGGAGAACATAATGCTATGTAAAACAAATCAGACTTAGAAAATCAAGGGCTGAATGTTTTTTCTCATATGTGGAAGCTAGAGCAAAATAAGGGAAAGAATGGGGGGATCAGATACCACAAAGTTAGGGAAGATCCAGTATAGTAGGAGGAGACCAAGAAAAAGGAAGAGGGACTGGAGAGAGGAGAAGATATGGAATGAATTCAGCGAAGTCATTTAATATGCATATATGAATATACTGCAGGGAATTTTATGAATATGTGGAAATTACCATTCAAAAATAAATGAGTGAAAGGAAGATGGATAGAGAAATCAGAATAAGGAGAAGAAATGGGGATGGGACTCAAATTCCACACATGTGGTTTTGTCAAAATGAACCCAACTACTATGTATAACTGTAATGTTTAATAAAAAATGAATTTAAAAGAGCCAAGTGCTAGAGGTTAACAAATTATAATATCAGAGATGAATAATTATTGCATATGGACTTCTTAGCAGATTGTGTGCAGTAGAGGAAGTAATGAAAAAAAAAAAAACAGACAAACAGAAATTATCCAAAAAGATACAACAAGAGAAAAGGGAACACTGTGTGTGAGCACCTTGAGACAATATAAAATAGTCATAGCTTGTGTCGTTGAAGTCCCATGGTAAGAAGGGAGAAATCTTGGAATAGAAGAAATACATGACCATTTTCCAAAATTAAAACAAATTCACAAATCTCAGATTCCTAAATAGAACGAATACAAAAAATATATATATATATATATATATATATATATATATATATATATATATATATATATATATATATATATATACCGAGGCCCAATATATGCCAACTGCTTTAAAAGAAAAACACCTAGAAAGAGAACCCTGAGAGCACCTAATGGAAGCAGAGGTGCTCCATGGCTCCATGCAGAAGGGTAATAAGAAGGACATTGGGCCTCTGTCTCAGAGCATTGAGGCCAGGAGACACTGGAACGTTATCTTTAAAGTGATGAAAGAAACACTTGTCATCTTAGAATTTTATGTGGAAAAAATATCTTTCAAAGAAGAAAATGAATCAAAGGTTGAAAGGAAGTACACATCCAGCTGCCCTGCTGTGCCAGGGAGTGACACAAGGTGGAGGCTCGTCCCAGGTGAAGAACACCTGGTGAAGTAAGGACAGAAGACATGAGACCTTTTTAGGAAGTGCTCATATGCATTTATTTATATTTCAACCTCTACAGACTATTATCTGTTGAAAGTAAAATTGATAGTGATTTATGTGGAAGAGGAAGGCCGGGTAAGGCAGTAGAGATGGAGTAATTGACAGCATACTGTTGAAAATTCTTGCATGTTTGTGTAGCATTTAAACATGCATTGAAGACAAGCTGGGTGCAGGGCACATGGCTGAATTCCTGGCAACCCTGGAGGCAGAGGCAGGGGAATCACAAGTTCAGTGCCAACCTAGGCAACTTAGTGAGACCCTGTCTCAAAACCAAAAATGAAAAGGGTTAGGGATTTAGCCCAATGAAAGACTGCCCCTGGCTTCAATCCTCAGTAGCAAAAAATAATAATAATAAACATGTATTAAAGTTAGAATAAGTTAAAGGTACACATTGTAACTTTTAGAGTAAACTCTGAAAAAAAATAGAGAATAACTAAAAAAAGTCAATAGAATAAACAAAAATAAAATACTAGCTGGGAATGTGGCTCAGGGATTGAGTCCTTACTTGATGTGCATGAGGCTCTGGGTTTGATTCCCAGCACTGAAAAAAAAATTAAATAAAAAATAAAATTCTAAAAAATTATTCAGCTTACTCTCAGCAAAAAATAAGAACAGAAAGAGAAATAGAACAAGACAGAGCAGTTTAGAGCTTTAGAGATCTAATATTAAGACAGTAGACTTGGATAAAAATGTATCAGTAATCAGTGGAGTAAAAACCAAAATTGAAAAGCAGATTCTGTCAAACTGAATAAAAGGAAAGAACCATCTAACTACGTATTGTTTAGAAGATAGATACTTGGCTGGGTGCCGTGGCATATGCCATCCAGTGGTATCCCCTCGTTTTGGAAAGAATTGTGAGCCAAAATAAACTTTATTTATCCCTCTCCCAGGCTGTGGCATTGTGTTATTAGTAACTAAAACCAGATTGATAAAATGTGTATGTACTTATAACAAGCCACAAAGTTGAGTAAGAGGAAGAGCAAAAAATGCAATATAGACAAATTCACAGTGATAGTTGATTTTAAGACCTCTCTGTCAGAGGTTGATAGAAGTGATCAACAAGTGAGCAGAGAAAATAAAATAACAAACCATAAGCATAGAGATGTTGAAAGGCACCAGGAGTCCCTTGACCTAATGGCAGTAGACCTCTGCACTCAAGAAGAGTGGAGTGTGTGTCGAGTGTTCATCACGTGGGTAACGAGTGGGCAGGAAAACGAGTCTCAGCAGATATCTGAGGATCAAAATAACAAGGAAGCACCCGGAGCCCAGGCTGCGGCCTCTGACCCTGCTGTCAGTAAAGGGTGGCTGGTCCCAGGGAGTCGGGAATGGACGAGATGAGCCTGAGGCCTCTCCTGGTGGCAGAGATCAGTGCTAAGGAAAGAAACAAATGCTGACAGCATGTCACCTCCGCATCATGCAACTCTAGTTGTCCCAGTGGCCACAACTAGAACTCTGGAGCAACAGCAGCAGCGGTTCTTGATCATCAGTACCAGTCCAGAGCACCATGATCCCAAGTGTTACCGTCACAACAAAAGCACAGTCCTGAATGATAAAGTCCTGGAAACTGAATTCCACCAACTGCGTTCCCATTGAAAGACTGGGTAAGAGGGGTAGAAATGGCCAGCATTTTCTGTTTGGAGGACAGGGGCCGTTTGATTCAGTTGTGTGTTGGTAGCACTGAGCTTGATGAGAGAATAATAGGAATTCAGCCCAGCTAGGAGACCTTCCGAAACCGACACTTGCTGAGGTAGGTTCCTCATTAGGTGGTGAACTAACCCTGGCTAGAGATCTGGCTGTCTGAGAGCACAGACTTTTCATATTTGCTACAACATAGAAAAACTTCTGTACTTCACTGTTATTTCCCATGCCTCACTCTCAGCACTCATGATATATCGCTTCATAACTGCCAAATTATATAAACCACATACTTGTTGGTTCTGAAAACTCTAGAACTTGTTCTCTTACTTTTATATTAATGACTGGAAAAAATACCCAGTAAATGTTTATTTGAAGATTTACTGGACTTTCCCCCCAAAAATGGGTTTCAATTGAATCTCCAAACTATAATGATGAATTTAGAATTAGGTGTGATCAATCTAAAAATGAGTGTCAAGGTGTTACCGGTTAAGTCTGTTTTGTCCATTCAGCCCAGGGCTTTCAGCAGAGAGTCATCATCTGCTGCACTGACGTTCTAGCTGATGAAGTTCCAGGAGCTGTATTGGCTGAGGAAGCCCTTGCAGTTTCTATGTGGACAAGTTAGTGATGTGCACAGTGGAATGAGAAACACGCAGCAGTGTCTCGCATTGTTCCCAACACACTGAGGCCTGCACGGGACTGCATTTGGGCCAGAAGCTCAGCACAGAAGGTGGGAAGAGCTCGTGTCAGTTCAGTTTGAATTTTAGAAGAATTTCAAAAGGAGCATGCCACCTAGAAAAAGAATATGAATGTATTCTCTGAAGAAAGCCATGCCCTCAAAGAAAAAGAAAAAACCAATAATACTCATCATGATGCAGTACCTCAAAAATACTTACTGGCCATGAAACCCATACTGGGACCCACTCTGTGCAGCACCCATACTCCATCCCTGTGATACCGTTTCATATGTTTTTTTTTTTTCCTCCACAGAGTTTTGTTTTTTACTTTTCCCCACTGTTTTGAGTTGTCAGCATTAGATCGTGCAACTCACTGTGCTCTGTGCTTCATCTCCACGTCATTTCCATCCCACAAGGACTTTCAGAGAGTTCTCATTCGTTCTCTGCACTGTTTGCAAACATGCTCTGTGAAAGTGCACTGCGACAGCGCTGCCTTCATGAGCGAGTGCGGTGGGCGTACATAGAAACATGGAAACCTCCTCCAAAAACGAAGAGATGTCCTTTTTGTAGTTTGTACTTGTGGAATTTCGGGCAGCTGCATTTGCAGCGATGGCCCATCACACATTTTATTCCATCTTTTTGAGGGACTTAGGGTGCCCTTTGTGCTCCACCTGTAACTGCGGTTATAAGGCTCTGTTACCAACTGTGTTACTAACCATGGAGAGATGTGTCAACATTTTGCTTTTTACCTATTCATTCTGGTTATGGTTCACCTGCTAATGCGTATCACACCCATGCAAGTGTTAATGTAGTTGAGTGTTGCAAAAAATATGTGTGTTCTCATCACCTGTCTTCCTGTAAACCCAGTGTTTGTCAATTTTTATTTGTTTCTCAAATCCTCCTATAAAAATGCAAATAAGTGTCTTTTAAAGAATACTTTCAATTTTTTTTCCACAATTGTAGATTTGGGATTTTGATCCTTAAGACTTTTTAGACTTTGGGAGAATTCAGACATTGGAGATTTTAATCTTTTAGGATTTCAACATTTGGGATTATGGCACTTGGGGTTTCTGTCTTTTGGAGATTCTGGCCTATTGATTATAATGCAGTTTACAAAACAGATATCCATGAAATTCTGATAAAGATAAACACTTCAGTAAATAAATAGAGGGGTTCTGACAAATCTCTCATGCAGAAGAATTCCAAATAATGTACTTATTCCCTCAAGGAGTATCCTGCATAAGTTTTTTTGGAGGGTTACTGGGGATTGAACCCAGGAGTACTTTGTTACTGAGTTTTTTTTAATTTTTTAAGTTACTTAGGGCCTCATTAAGTGGCTGAATCTTGCCTCAAACTTGTGATCCTCCTGTCTCAGCCTCCCGACTTTCTGAGATCACAGGTATGTGCCCCACACCCAGCTGGAGAAATTATTTTGAATTTTTCTCACTTTGAGGAATTGGCGCATTTCTCTTTTCAAGGAATGTAGTATTTTAAAGAGGAAAAAGCTAACATCTCTGCAGGGGAGAAGGCTGACAAGCAGAACCTCAGCCAGGGCAGGCTTACCTCGGCACTGGCACTTCCCCTTGGTGACATTCTGCTGATGTATTCTGAGGGACGGGCTGCGTTCTCTAAAGTCTTCCTCCAGAGCTCCCATCAGCTCTGTGGTGTCCTTGGACATCCTAGAACAGGAAAAAAACTATTAGATAAAAACTAAAGAAATGAACAGACTTCACATAATAATAATAATAATCAGACTATGATCTTTGACTACATCAGACTAAATTTGAAATTAGTGATACTTGTAGAAAATCTCATGTTTAAGGAATGCACTATTAAATGATCCATGTGTCAAACAATTAATCTCAAGGAAAGTTAGGAAGTATTTTGCTTACTGAGTGGTGGTGTAAGAACAAATGTCTGACTCTGTAGGATACAGCCACGCATTGCTTAGAAGGGAAATTTCAGCATTCAGTGGGAAAGAGGGAGACATACGATCATGAGTCTGCTTTTCCATCTTAAGTTCCATGGCAGATCAAGTTAAGCCAGTCAGTAGCAGAAACAAGATAATAAAGATAGGACTGGAAGTTAATGAAATAGAAAAGTAACAGGAAAGAAATTCATTAAAGCAAAATTCATTTTAACACATGATTCATTTTAACACACAATTATAATTGATAAATTGAATAAGACTAATCAAAAAAAGAAAACGTTCAGATTATCAGTGTCAGCATCACTGCAGATACCTCTTCCAAGTAGATGTGACAGAGAATGCTGTGAACATCTCTGTGCCTGTGTAACTGTCAACTGAGAAGATGTCAGTTAGTTCCTTTCAATTGTTCATGAAAACCTTCATGAGAAGGAATGGAAAACCTGCGCAATTTAACATCCAGGATGAAGTGGAAGTAGAAAGAAGACTCCTTTGGCTGAGGAAAACTGCAGGTCGGACGTCTTTGTTGGTGGCTGCCGGCAGCATCACACCGTCCTTGATGAAATAGAGGAGGGAGACACTCCTTGACTCCTTGACAGGGCCGTCACGACCCAGAAGTGGCCAGGAGACAGCCATAGACCTCCAGAGCAGTATCTCTGACAGCCACAGACACAGAACTCCACCAAAGTATCAGATCCAATGCAGTGACGTGTGACAAGTATAAGTCATCATTATCAGGTACAGTTTGCCTCATTAATGAAAGGTTTACATTACAAGAAAGTTAATGCAGTTCACCACATTAAGTAATCACATGCTCATTTGAAGGAGAAAAACATTTGATAAAGCAATGTAGATTAACAATCAGAAATCTGAGCAAACTGATTAATAGGGCAGTTTTTTCTCCACTTGATAAAAGGCAGCTACAAGAAAATACAGAAACTATGAAAAACGTCCAGCTTGTATCGTACTTGCCTAAAGTATTGAGCGCCTTTCTGCTAGGAGTGGGAGCAGGCAGTCTTTGCCCGTACCACCTACGTTAAGCATCACTCTGAGAAACACAATCAGTGCAGCAAGGTGAGCAGGATGAAGCCAGAGGCACAGGCAGAGAAGGGGGCAGGAGACCCTGTGCTTATGTTCCCAGAACTGAGAATTCACCATAAGAATGGGATCCTAATGGAATACTCACACTTCATGTATATATAATATGTCAAATACAGTCTAATGTCATGTGTCCCGAAAAGAACAACAACAACAAAAGATCCCACCTCAAAAAAAAAAAAAAAATCCTAAAGGATCTACTGAAAAATTACTGCAACAAGTTAACAGTCACTAAATACACAGTCAGTATGAAAGTCAGTTTTTTCTATATTTTAGCAATTAATACCTGGGAGAAAATCTTTGAAAGAGTTCATGTAAATAGCATTAAAAGACATAAAGTACTTAAGGATTTTTTTTTTTAAATACCATAAAATTCATTTAAATTAAATCTTTAGGGATCTTTAGTGAATGACAGAGTTGTGCGACTTACATGATTTCCTTTGGGGACATTTCATCCCTCCTGTTGGCTCCCTTTTCCTAGCCACTGCCCTAAGCAAGGCTTAGCCCCCTTTGTTTCTGGAAGTCTCCTCTTCTGGACACCTTTGGGTCTTTTGCTTGAGGTGCGTCCCATTTGGCCTGGTCGTTGGGGCTCATTCCCTCGGCAGCACGGAGCCTGCACTGCTGCGTGACTCTGTTTGGGGTGTACCACTTTCGGACAGTGGGCACCGGGCTTGTCTCTGCTTCTTAGCTTTTACTGCATAATGCTGCTGTGAATGTCTGTGCACGCCTCTGTGTGGACATGCCTGTAGATGACTAGGAATTTGAATTGCTGGATCAAATGGTAAACTTGAATTTCCCTTTTTAAGAAGTGCCCAGCTGTTTTCCAAAGTGGATATACTGTTTTACATCCCACTCACAAAATATAAAGATTGCTAGGGATAATTTTAACAAAAAAAAGTGCAACTCCTCTGGACAGACAACTGTTAAGACATTGCATATGGAAAACAGTGTGGCAGCTAAGTGGAGACAGCCCATGTTTTTGGATTAGAAGATTCAATATTGTTAAAACATCAGTTCTCCCGCTGAATTATCTGTAAAATCATATTTCCAATCAGATTTCAGCCTGCTTTTTGATGGTGGTGGTACTGTTATTGTTGATTAGAAAATGACAAGCTGGTTCTAAAATATTTGGAAATTCAGAGGACCTAGAATATCCAACACAATCTTAATAAAGAAGAGCAAAATGGGAATACTCTGCTGCTTTCCAGGGTTAACAGAACTCAGTTATGCAGACACTGTGGTACTTCTAATATAGATAGATAAACTATCAAATGATAGTGACCATTTTACCAGACAAACCAGAAACCAGAAGGAGGCACAGACAGCGTGTGCAGTGTTCCTGTGGAGGGCTTGACGTGACAGACGTCATCACCCTGGCATGCTTCAGAAGAAGGTGCAAGCAGTGTCTAGAGAAGGATCAGCAGAGGCCATTTGTGTGGTGGGCCTAAACACCATGCCCAAGAGGTCCACACAATTGTCTGCTTCTTATAAACCAATGTGCTCTCCGTACCCGGGACCACATGCCAGTCGAAGCTCGCGCCATCCTGCTCTGAGCCCCAGGAGCCCAGTGGCTGCCTACCCTGCTTCCACTTGAGTCTTCCCTATCACTTCTCCATAATGCAGCCAAAACGATTTTTTCCTGTATGATCATGGTTTCATAATGCCAAACAATTTCCCTTCACCACTACATTTTTATATTGAAGTGAGTCTTTGATAGATGTCCATCTCCTTCCAGTCTGTTCACCACGCCTGGCCCAGTGCTGACAGATAGAGAGCTCAGAAGATGCTTAGTAAATATGGAGAGGCAGAGCTTTACTTCATATCCGTAGATATTCTTGTCTGGATTTCTTGAGGAATTTAAATACAATGCTACAGGTAGTCAAGTTAAAATTATTTTAATTCTGTGTATTTGAAGAGTGGGTCTGAATAATTAGATACGCAAATTGGAACAAGTTAGTTTGCCACAAGATTCCACAGAAATACTGAAAAGTATTTGCTTGCCTAAAATTTTCTTATGAGGATCCTGACAGTCTCTTTAAAAAAATAAAAATAAAAAATTCATGAGGCTTTCTTCCAGACTTATTTCACATATGTAAATATTATAGATCACAATCAATGATCTCTTAATATGACCTTGAAACCAAATATCAATTGCCTGTATTTATCATAAATCTCCTCCAAAAGGTACTTCAGTATAGCAGATGGAAGGATTGGCTATAAAACCAAATTCAAGATTAATGAGTGATTCGATGAAATGCTGCAAAACAGCTCATAAAACGCCAACAGATCATTTCTGGTGCTATTGGAAGAGCCAGAGACTCCAGCGTGGCAAGCTTAGGTTCCTGCAAGCTTAGGTTCCTCGGCACCCAGCTCAGTTGGACTCGGGAAACAAACCAGACAGACAAGTACGCAGGCTCAGTTAAGCTTGACCTTCTCTCCCCCAAAATGTTTTCATACTTTTTGGACTTGAGTTGTATTTATTTCTCCTGAAACTCATTCAGAACAACATCCAAGCCTCCTCCGTCCCTTTCCCAACTTCAGGACTTTCCACAAGACCCGTCTGTGCCATCACATCTTGTCATTGTCCCAACTGAAAATTCTAATATGCAGTGTCAATGCTTTGTGCAAGAAATTCTTGGTAAACTTAATTGTGGTGTCTAATGACAATGAAATCATCCTTTGCCAGAAAAAAATCAGTTATAATCAGTGGATATCTTTCCTTATAAGAAATCTTATTTAGGATAGGGTTTCTGAGAAATTGATTTATTATTGAAATTAACAGACAATCACAGAAGAAATAATGACGCTTGAACCAAAAGCCAGGTCTGGACTTAAATCCCAGCTCTGTTATTTGTTGGGTGACCTTGAGAAGCCAGTTACCCCTGTGAAACCTTGTTTAATTGATGGAGTAGACAGAATGTTGCCCACCTTCCTGGGATTCTGTGAAATTGCAGAGTACTGTGTAAACATAAGGAAGCTCTCGCTGTATTTTGCTAGGCGAGTGCCACTAATGGGAGCCCTTACTCTTTAGGCAATACTGAATGTTGGCAGAATGGAATGGGTGGCATCAAATGAGCCTGCTGGGGACCTCTACTCTTAATGCCATCATCAATAGCTGTTCTCGAATACAAGCTGGATATGCAGATGTAGCACCCCATTTCACTGAAGCCTGACAGCAGTCCTAAGAAAGACGTCATTTTAAAACAGTTTTGCAGACGAGAACGTGGACTCAGCTTTGCCTAAGGTAGCCCAGAGTATGTGCTGAGGTGTGCTTGGCTCCAAGGCCTGCTCCCTGTGACTGCTAATTCTGTCCCGTCCGTCTTCTCAGATGGTCACGGTGAGATGGGGAAGCCTGCTTAGGCGAAGGTTGAGTGTACGAGGGAGGGAGGTAGGCGTGGCAGGTGTGTGCAGCACAGGCCACACCATGACAGGCACTGTGAAGCCCACACGCCGAGCAACCCCAAGACTGCTTTGCACGGGTGACCATGTGACTGGAGGAAGAAGAAAGGCACATTGTGCACTAGGGAGGTTTTTGTAAATACAAAAAAATCCTTTCTGTTTACTCTGGGTTTTCTCGGAATCTAATAAAAATTCATAGTTTTTTTTTTTTTTTCAATTATGTAGAACCATTGCAACCTTTTGATGGGAAGTAGTAGCAGGACAGCTATTTTTTGTTCCAATAAGGAAGCATGGTTAGAGGTCTCCATCAGAAAAATACAATGATACCCAGCACCCTTAGCTCACAGTGCAGTATCTTGTCTTTTAGGACTGGGTTAAATGCTGAGTTAACCTAAAATCAGTCAAGTCAGAAGCCTTTCTGCAGCATTATAAGCAGCTCTGGGCCAGTTTGACGACTCTGGGTGGATCTTAGGGTCCCGGCCTCTCCTGCCCTTCTCTGTTCAGGCTCATCTCAGTCACACTGCTAGTGCTCTCGTGGCTGAGTTGGAGTTCAGGTTGGAGGGAAGAGGAAGAGTGGAAAGCCGCACCTCCTCCATGCCTGATCTTCTGCTAGGAAATTTCCTGGAAGTTCACTCCTTAATTTTCCTATGTCTCATTGACTACCTAGTCTGCAAAACGGGCTAAGAAACAGAGTGTTCTGGATTAATGTGTTATCATTAGCACCCCTCCCCATTTTGTCAGGGATCTGTTGGTAGGAAGGAGGAGAAAGTGCCTGTTAAATAGGCAACAAATGCCTGTTGCTTGTTCTCCCCTGTTACATATGAAATAGGGTTGTTGTCGCTTTTTTAATTTATTTTACTAAAATATAATGTACATACAGGAAAGATATTCACACCTCTTTGAAACAAATAGTTCAGCATCTTTACATACACATACACCCACATGTATACACCCACATAAGCAGGAGAACATTCCCAACTTCAGAAGTTTCTCTGATTTTTTTCCTTAGATCCTGATTATGAGATATATTAGTTCCAATGATCTCCTTTTGTCCTCCTGAATTATATGGCTTTTTGAAAACTGCCCAGACATATCTCCTCTTAGTCTGAGATTATAGCTACAGATTGTTAAATTAGATGATAGTGAAAAGGAGGTAGGTGGAAAGAATCTCTGGTAGGAAGTCAGAGTGAGTCGGCTTTTGTCCTCACTCCACGGCCGTCTTTAGAATCATTTTCTGTCTCTTATTAGCTAATTTCTTTTTGCCACATCAGACTGAGTGCTTTTCTTTTTCACCTTGGTTTTTCTTTTAGTTGTCATTTTAGACTTCTCTTCCTCCAAGAAACCTTTCCGTGTCCCCTAAAACTGATCTAGGCAGCCGGCCTCTAGGTTCCGTGAATTCCAGGTCCTCAGCACCATCATATTCCATTCGCTGGTTCCTCTGGGCTGACTTGCACACAAGACCCATCATGTTTCATCACAAAGACCACACTCCCAAGGCCACCTCGTAGGTACTTTACAAATACCAGTTGAACAGTATTGAATGAAGAGGGGGTGGGTAAGTTCCTGCCATGATCATCTCACAAAAGATAATGTAAGAGGAGAGAGTTTCTCTCTTCTTATGTGGTAGAAAGGAGTTTTTCAACCTGTGTTTATAAATAGATGTAATAGCTACATTGCACATTTGTTTTAAGTATGAATGATAATTTGTGTGGAATACTTAGCATAATACATGACTCATGAGAGAGAGTGGATAACTGTCACGTAATGTATTAAATCTCCCAAGTTCCACGTGACCCTGAACTCAAGACAGTGTAGCCTGAAGGCCAGCAGATGGGCCACATGACCTCTCAAGATGAATTTCTTCCCTTCAATGAAGCAAAGTACCAGTAAGTTCTGCACTTTGTCATTGAGGTAAAATTTAGAAGCAATTTATAGTAGGGAGGAAAAGAAGAATTGTAAAAGGCCAATGAGTCTCCAATTCTCTGGCCAACCTGTGTCCACATTTAAAACACTTTATGGACGAAGTGATTGTTAACATCTAAAATTGGGTTTTGCAAAATACTAACAATAGAGTTGAGAATAATAACCGTCTTTTATTTTGCATTAAAAGGCAGGCCAATGAAAGTGTTATGTGTATGTGAACTCATTGAATTATCACTCATTCCTCATCACCCTATCTCATAAGACATAGCTACAGGAATTACTCATCAAGCAGTAACTATAAGCCGCATACTTCATTTGTTTATTTCTTCTTTTACTTTTTTTATTGATCACCACTTATATCTGAGACACTTCTGGAAGATGGAACTCAAGTTTTAACTGCCAACCCAAATTACACTGCTTTAAAAGGGAAGAAGAGGACTCCAAACTAATTGACCTTTAATCCAAATCCCAGGCTCTTAATCATTAGCTCTACTGGGTGTCTATAATCATAATTGATTCTGTTCATAAAATGCTTTCCTATATAGTCTTACCTGATCCTCCCACAGCCATTTGAAACAGATGGCATGTGAAAGGAGAGTCATCTGTTTGAAGTGCCAGGGGGCAGAGGACTGGCTGAAATAGGCCCTTTGGAATGCCTGGACCACATGAGCCCATGCAGTATCTGCACTTGGGTCCTGGAAGTGCTGTGAGAGCAGGTGCTATCCCCCATAGAGCACTGTGTCCTCCTGTCCCCCCCACCACCTCCGCCAGGCTTCTGGTGTCATACTGCAGCACACCTACCCAGATGACGGCTTTGGGGAAGGTTTTGAAAAGGTCTCGAATGAGACCCGGGAAAGGCAACATAATGGTGAGATCTTGCAGCTGTGATCAGGTAGCAGTAGGCAGACACTGATTTGGGCAGCAGGGGCACATGTGTTTCGGGACTCAGGCTGCTAAGAGGTGGCCTCCATAAGATGCGGAGCCTCGAGGTGCTGTGTCGCGGAGGATGAGGCATATCTGGTGCAGAGCACATGCCATTGTCGCCAGAGCCCCACAGGGCGTGTGGAGCAGAGCAGACTGTGCTTCCCTTTCCCTGGGTGTTAGGAAGCTCACTGCCAGGGAGTGCTGGCTGGTCGCTCTTTTCTCATTTGTGAAGTGGGAATTATAAGATCTACTTCAGAGTCATGAGGTATAATATGTGTGCCTATGTACATATGTGTGCTTGTGTGTGTACACAGTTTGTCTTTATGTATTTTTAGTTACCTGCTATCAGCCATGCTCTGAAAATTTTGAATGAAAAATTGCATAAAAGAACGATTTATGCATTTCAAATTGTGCACTGCTGTGTGTGGGACAGCCATGCAGCCCTGTCTCCACCTGCACCTTTGCCTGGTGCCTCCACACTGTCCATGCTGATGTCACTTTGTGGCTGTCTCTGTTATCAGATCCTCTCTCCTTGTGTCCCAGTGACCCTTTTGGTACCCGAAAATGACCCTGAAATGTGAGAGTAGTGATGCTTGCCTAGAGAAGGCCGGATATGCCCTAGAGAAGACATAAAGCATCTCCTTTTAGTGAAAAGGTGAGAGTTCAAAAGTAATGAGGAAAGAAATGCACCTGCTGAGCTTGCTGAACCCCAGGAAGACTGTACCTTCTACCCATGAAACTGTCCCGGAGATAGAGATCCCTGTTACTTTTGCAGCTGCATCCCAAACTGTATGAGAGATGGCCACAGGTCATGATAATGGTGGTCAGTTAAGCTAGAAAGGGTATACCACAGGGTTTGGAACTAACCGCAGTCCAAGCATCTGGTGGGAGCCTCAAAACCCACCCCCACAGGTACGGGGGACCCCCTATGAGTGCACACTTTCTCTTATCATAAAACCTAAGAGGCAAGTATACTTCCCTTAGAGAAACTTATACAGGAAAACTAATAATAATGCTACAATAAAATTCAGATTTTAATACTCCTTAGTTTTACAAAACAAGGTGGCTATTAATTATTTAAATATATTCATTGTCATTTTTCAGTTACTAATTTATAAATGAGAAAGGAGGAAAGGATGTGTTTCTCATCTGTCATTTCAAAATTATTTTGTTTCTGAAAAAAGTGAGGGATATATTTTTAGTTATAATTTTTAAAGACTTTGCATTTGTAGAATTTTCAATTCACAGCAAAATAAAGAGGAAAATACAGAGAATTCCTTTACATGTCCTGTCCCGCAGTGAACTAGAATTTTTGTTAATTTCTGATTAATTGAGTAGAGAGTAGAAATAATTCCTTATTGTTTTAGACCCTACTTTTCACATATGCCGTTGACCAAATCTTATTTCATAGCTTAAGAAACATGGCATAATTATTTTACAGGTTTTCTTCTCCCACCCTGCCCCTGGCAGCCTGTATGATGGGTGTTCTAACCAAGTGGCACCTCACAGTTACAGCCAGGCTCTCAGTGCCAGTTTGAAAGTTCTGTAACTGGAACTTCAGACCACCCTGCCTGTGCCTAATAAAGACAGGGATCTCCAGATTGGAATACAAACCTTTCAAATAGAAAAATATTTAAATATTCCAGTTGTAGGCGTACCTTGGAGATACTGTGGATTTAGTTCCATACTATCCCAGTAACATGAATACTTCAATAAAGCAGATCACTCAGACTTTTGGTTTCCCGTTGCATATAAAAGTTATGTTTACACTGTAGTGTACTCTATTCAGTGTGCAGTAGCATCGTGCCTAAAAAAGCAACATACATTCCTTAATTAAAAATACTTTATTGCTAAAAAATCATTTTGAACCATCAGTAAGTCATAATCTTTCAGCTGGTGCAAGCTGCTGGCTGCCCAGGGTGGTGGTTGCTGAGGGGCGGGGTAGCTGTGGCAGTCTCTTCAAACGAGACAGCATGCAGTTTGCCTCCACAAGAAGCAGCACCTTATCTGTGGCAGCCATAGCCTTACAAAATGGATTTCTTGAGTGATAAGACTTGAATTCTTCTTGAAAGAGTGCTCTGTATCACATGATGCTGTTTGATGGCCTAACCATAGTAGAATGTCTTCCCAAATTGGAATTAATATTCCTAAACTCTCCTGCTGCTCTGTGAATTAAGTTTATGTGATATCCTAAGTCCTTTGTTGCCATTTCAGCTGTGTTCAGAGCATCTTCACCAGGACTGAATTCAGGAAACCATTCCCTTTGCTTTTTTATCCATAAGAAGCTACTCCTGGTCCATTATGTCTTGTCACGAGAAGGCAGCAACTCAGCCGCCTCACTAGGCCCCTCTTCTCATTCTGGTTCTCTTTACATTTGTAGTTAGTGGTCATCTGAAGTCTTGAGCCCCTCAAAGTCGTCCACCCCTATTAAAATGTCGATATCGTCACCTCCTCCTCGCAGGTGTTCCTAATGGCATTAGAATGGTAACTCCTTTTCAGGTTTTCAATTTACTTTGCCCAAATTCATCAGAGAAATCTCTATGGCAGAACGGTAGCCTTATAAAGTGAGTTTCTTAAACAATAAGACTTGAAAGCTGAAATTACTCCTTGATCCCTGGGTGCAGAATGGATGTAGTGTTAGCAGACATGAAAACATTAATCTTGTACCCCTCCATCCCAGGCTCTAAGATGACCAGGTGCATTGTCTGTGAGCAGTCCTACTTTGAATGGAATCTCTCAGTCTCAGGAGTGGGCTTAAAGTACTCAGTACACCCCGCTGTAGCAGATGTGCTGTCATCTAGGCTGTGGCGTTCCACAGAGCACAGGCAGAGCAGGTGTAGAAAAATCCTTCAGGGCCCCAGGGTTTGGGGAATGGTCAGTGGACACTGACTTCAACCTACTGCCTTAGCACCTGGCAAAACTCAGCCTGTCCTTTGAAGCCCTGAAGCCATCACTGACTTCTCTGCTGCAGTTGTGGAGGTCCCAGGTGCATCTTCTGACAGAGGGCTGCTCCCTGTGCCTGGGAAGCGCAGCCACCTCTACGGACTGCCAGGCCGGAACTCCTGGGTGACGAGCTGCAGGAAAGGGCTGAGAATGCTCCACCCAGCCTCCTTGAAATCTCGTGGAGTATCAGGGAAAAGTGTGAAAGATTCCTGAGAAAAGGGAAGCAGGTAAAACCAGATCTATGAGCAAGCAAAATCAGATGAAACCTCTCCAGGAGGAGGGTGCCGCAACCGCAACCACAGCCACAGCCACGGTTGAGGGAAGACAGCTTCACACAGGTGGCCACACCCCAGTGTCATGGCCCCGGGGCGTCCTGCTCCTGGCCAGTGAAGAGCTGCCTCTGGGGCAGTGCAGGCAGAGTGTGCCCAGAGGAGAGCTGTGGCCACGCAAGGCCAAACCTCACAGGGCACCGCCCTCGAGGGGGAACCAGGAGCCCCAAATACAGACATGTTACTAACATCTCCCACCCAGTGGTGTACTCTGTCCCTTACCATAGCCACCAGAAAAAGCATTTAAAACAAGGGGTAGCATCCACAGACAAGCAGATGAGAATCTCATGAGCAAGAATTAATCTATATCTAGAATTTACAAAGCGTTTAAAAATTGATACCTCAAGTGAACAGATCTCACAGAAGATTCTAAAAGCAGAAATAAATGACAGACTACAAATGAAGCCATCCTCCAGATGGATGAGAAGACAGAGCATCTATAAAGGCCCAACCAGTTGGGAACTTGGGAATTCAGAAGTCAATACGTGGCTGTGGATGGAGAGCTGGGAGGGACAGGGCAGAGGAGCAGGGGGAAGGCGGAGCCGGAACTCCAGACAGGAGCCACTAGATTACTAGAACAGGAACACAAAGCTAACTAAGGGAGGAGAGAGGACTTTTGCAAAGACAAATTCATAAACTAAAGAAAGAGAGTTTATCAATCACATTGAAAGGGCATTAGTTTATGCCAAAAGAGGCGGGACTACAGTGGGTGCATCTCCCACCTGGTGGTATACTGGGGAGGACAGGGGAGGTGAGAGGAGACCAGTGCTGGGAACAGATTGCCCAGCTTTCTCGTCAAGAGGATAAATGCACCTGACATGGTGCCACACCCCTGTGATCCCAGCCATTCGGGAGGCTTAGCAAGACCCCATCTCAAAAAGGGATGGGGATGGCTCAGTGGTAGAGGACCCCTGGGTTAAATCCCCAGGATCAAACAAACAAACAAAAGATAATCCTCTGACTCCTTAACATTCCAGTGAGGAGGCAGCCTGGTTTGGGTGTTAAACAGGCCTGACTGTCCTTATGACCTTGGTCCCAACAGTTCTTCTATGGAGAGTCCTCAAACCTCTGAGGGCTTTGTTTTCTTGTGTGTAAAGGAGCTGGAATAATGTCCACTTAATAGAATTGTCCTCAGGTTAAATGAAATGCTTGCATATGAAATGTTTGCATTATTAAGATGTGATAATTATGAACTATAGGTATAATTGTGAACTATATACTAGTGCCTTCTACGTGTCAGCCGAGTTAGTAATATACTAACTAATATAGTAATAGTGCCTTCTATGTGTCAGCCGACAAGACACTTTGCAGTCTGACCCATTTACCTCTCAATGGCTGTCCTCCTCTTTCATTTGCTCAACTACTCTGGTCACCTTGGTTAAAAATCTTCCTCCCTCATACCTTCTTCCTGCCTCCCAGCAGAATCAGACTCTGACCCCAGGCACACCTGGGTGCTGGGCATGCCTCTGTGCTGATGCCTTCATCTGTCCTGCTGAAGGGTGTTTGCACACCTTCAGTGGATTCTTGATACCAGAGATCAACACCATATTTGTTTCTGCATCTGCACTTTCCAACACAGTATTTTTTGCACATAGTAAGAACCCAGAAATATTTGCTGAACACACGATGGAACTTTAGCTCAGGACTTCATTATGCTTTTTTATTTTAAGTCTATGCAGCATTCCAAAAGTTACTGCCTTTCAGCCCTCCCATCTTACTCCATTGAGAATTGGAGGAGAAGGAGATGCCCCTTGTTCAACTTGGCCCACTAATATTTTGTCTTTTCTAAATTGAGACAGGTGCATAGCTTTTCAACAATTGTGTTGTATTCCAGTCAGTGTACTAAACAAGTGTTTACTGAGTGTGTCTGTTGTACTCCAGGCTGTTCTGAGGGAGTTGAGGTATATCTGTGAAAACAACAGACACAAACCCCTCCCTTAGAGAATACACATCATACGTGGATGTATGGTGTCTTTGGAAGGAGGCACATGCAGTGGATCAGGATCACCAGGGTAGGGCACTGTTTCATCCAAGCAGACCTTGCTGAAATAGCATCTTTGGAACACAGGTGAGAAAGGTGAAGTTAGCCGTGCATATATTTGCAGGTTAAAGTGTTCCTGGCAAAGATAACAGCTGGTAATAAGAATGACTGCAAACTTGGTGCCCTCAGCACACAAGATAAATTTGTTGTCAACTGAAATGTAAGAAGACTTGAGTGGAGCAGACTTAGGGATAAGGTCAGAGGCTCAGTATATTTTGGCCTTGTTAAATTTGAGCTGTTTGTTAGACTTAGAAGTTGAGATATTAAGTAAGCAGTTAGAACATGAATGTAAAGCTCAGGAAAAATACCTAATACAGAAGCCACACATTTGGAGTTTGTGCTGTTTAGGTTTATTTCAAGTCAAAAGATTTGTTACAACACCACCAAGGGATTTATTTTGTGAATAACGAAGGAAAAGGCTCCAGGGTCTGAACTCTGGGACACTCCGACTCCAGGGAGAAGAGGAATGAGCAGATCGACTGATTCAGGAAGCCAGTGACAAGGAAAGGAAGCCAAGTGCTGGACTGTCCTGGAGGCCACATGTCAAAAGGAGTCATCCTGTCTGTCTAAAAATTACCAAGTAGTCCTGCGCCCTGAGCACTAGGGATCGGTTACCTTGACAAGGGATAGGAAGATTAAGGGGAGGAGTAAGGATGATTGCAATGGATTTGAAAGAACAAAATAATATTAGAAACTAAAAGAAAAATCACAGGAAGTAACATATATGAAATTGAAAATTCAAGTTTTTGTTGATGATATGATCCTAGGGTATACTATGGGAACAGATGGAAACAGGAAGCAAGATCAGTGAACAAGAAGAGTAACCTGGGGTTAAGAGGCCTGCCTGCCGGAAGGATCTTCTGCCATATGCCAAACCCTCTAGACTCAGGATGGTGCTGCTGTTGGCAGATTGACAGTTAGGTATCGCCGGAGGCACGAGTCTTGGTGCTCTGGAAGTGGTGGTGGTGTACCTGGGTGGGAGGAGGGGAGGGCTTAGTGAGGAGACTGCTCACCCTCCTCTAGGCCCCGAGGTACTTTTGTTTTGGGAGGCGGAGACCTAGAAAGGGCTGCCAGGAAGAGTGGTAACTAGAAGTAAATCAAGTTTACGTCGACCAAGAAGATTTCAGAGACAGAATGTAAGGATTGGACATTAATGAGCCATAAATTTCAGAGGCATGGTAGAAGGAGTTGCAGAGTTGGGCAGAGGATAAGGATAGCCAGGGGATGTGGAGAACTGCAGGCACGCTGCAGTGAAGTGACATTATGGTCTGGAGCTTCCTGAACTGACATGAATGGAAGTGAGGTGCCTGGTGAGATTGGTTCCACTGGCTTTCAAGTAGAAGTTGGTGGGCAGGTGCCAAGAGGTTGGGTAGATGGAGGTAACTGTCAGGAGTTTCTTGCTGACTTTCTGAAGGGGTGATCTTGGGAGGAGGGGCTTCATGCTACTTGGAGTCTTGCTCAGTTTGTGGTCTTCCTGCTTCCTCCCTAGATAGAGGGACAAGGCCTCGGGAGATGTGGGCTTATTCCCAGTGCTACAGCTTGTACCTGACTCCTAGCAGGAGAGGATCAGAGGGACACATCATCTTCTAATGCTCAGGGCTGTTTCTTAATTCAGGTTGATGGAATCAAGAGCCACTGCAGCCTGGAATCGTGCTGAGCCCTCAGGCTTCCCTTGACCCCTGATCACGTCATCTATGTGGAAAGAGGAAGAAAAGCTTGGGGTATGGCCATAGCACATGTAAGAGAAGGCCACCCTTGACCTCCTGAGGGAGGGGCTGCCCCTCAGTCCCTTTTGATAGAGTTGAGGAGTATTCAGCCTCACTTTTTGTTACCTATTAGTACTATTATAAGTAATATCCTTTAATGGAGAGATTTTTAGAGTTTTTTCTCCTTTGCCATAGCTTGGGTTTTTAGCTTATCCTTGGGAAATAGGACACATCTTTGGTTAATAGACATTTGAGGTGCAGGAAATGAAATGCTGTGAAAGCAATTCAGATGGAACTGACAGGTGGGAGAATGGGGCTCAGCTGCTCCCAGCTTCTTGGCTTGATGACAGTCTTGCAATAAATAATCAGAAACTGGGTGAAATGATAGCAAATGTCAGTTTCAAGTTTTCACTTGTCAAAACTAAGATTGTCTTATCACCGAACCATTGCTAGACCAAATTACACCACCTTTTATCTTCCTGTTCATCGGAAAGCCTGCTGCACCTCCCCCACTTTTTTTATGCTGAGCTCTGATAAAGCATTTCACAGGCAAATTTCCAGTGTATGCAGATGTTCACTACTGCTTACTTCATTTATTAAAGGAGGCTTAGTTATGTCCACAAGTTATTGTTAGACCCTTCTGATTATTGATCTCAATAATGTGCATTTGTAATTTCAGGTTAAACAATTGAGAACTTAGTAAAGGAAGTTCTTTTCAGCTTCATGAAAAGGTTATTCTCAGATCTGCAACAGAGATAAAATTCTCAAGAATACCAGTTTTCTTCGCCTGAGGTGCCATTATGTTATTCTGACCTTTGGAAATAATACCAAGCTTTTTTTTAATTTAGTATTGGGTTTCTAAAAACCATGAGCCAATTTATTTTCAACAAAACTAGATGTTATTTGACTACTTTAGTAACAGATGCTATGGGTGAGCCATGCAGGATGCTGGAGCTGTTAGAGGGTGGGGGCATCTAGATGGCCCCTCACCTGGATGTGTACGCACAGGACCTGGTGAGCAGGAGCCGCCTTCCCCAGGTGGCCCTGCAGAGGCTGGAGCTTCGACTCAGGTGTCTTGACTGATATTTACCATCAACGTTGTATCAAAAGACTGGACAGAATCTGAATTTCTGTTTTCAGGACAAGAAAAATACTCTATAAAAGCATCCTAGTGTTTAAAGCTATGGTGTCTTATGTAGGAAAACCATATTGTTGTTGGATTATCTTTTTTATTTATTTTTTGTTATACATGACAGCAGAATGCATTTATGCACTTTGATATATCATACATAGGTGGGATATAATTTCTTCTTTTTCTGAATGTACATGTTGCAGAACCATATTGGTCATGCAGTCACATATATACATACAGTCATAATGTCTGCTTCATTCTACTCTTTCCTATCCCCACATCCCCTCCCCTCCCCTCACATCACTTCCCCTACCTAATGTAAGGTAATGCTATTCTTCCCTGGTACCCCCTACCCTATTTGTCAATTAGCATCTGCATATTAGAGAAAACATTTGGCCTCTGATTTTGTGGGATTGGCTTATTTCACTTAGCATGATGTTCTCCAACTTTAACCATTTACAAATGCCATAATTTCACTCTTCTTCAAAGCTGAGTAATATTCCATTGAGTATATACACTATATTTTCTGTATCCATTCATCTATTGAGGGATGCCTGTGTTGGTTCCATAGTCTAGTTATTGTGGATTGATCTGCTATAGACATTGATGTGGCTGTGTTCCTGTAGTATGCTGTTTTTAAGTCCCAAGGAGTGGGATAGCTGGGTCAAATAGTGGTTCCATTCCAAGTTTTCTGAGGAATCTCCATACTGCTTTCCATACTGCTTGCACCAATTTTCAGTCCCACCAGCAAAGTATGAGTGTGCCTTTTTCCCCACATCCTCACCAACTTTATTGTTGCCTGTATTCTTGATGATTGCCACTCTGATGGGAGTGAGGTGAAATCTTAGAGTAGTTTTGATAGGCATTTCTCTAATTGCTAGAGATGTCTGAAAAATTTTATCTGCTCTTTTTTTAGTGAGACCTTTTTTTCTCACTTGTGTTTCCTAACCCTAAAGAAAATTAGGACCACAGAAAGGGAGAGGAGGGATTTGGGGCAGTGAGAACTGATACAAGTTGCTGTAATCAGGCGATACTGTTGGGCTCTGACTTCTGCTCTGAGCATGAGGAGAAGCTCCATTTGAGCCCCAGAGGAGCAAAGAAGAAACTTCTGGAAGAGTGACATGGCAGAGCAGAGGACAGTAGGACATCTCATATGTTGTCCGCCACAGTGAACAGCAGTCCCCTCCGGCACAGGTCCAGCACAAGGCAGTGGCTCCCTCCCGAGCTTTGGGAGCTGTGTGCCTAAGCCTCAGGGCTGAGTGTGTGAGAGCAGATGTTCTTATGAAGTTAATGAATGAATTCTGCTACGAGCCCACAGTCCCCCATCATTCTTTTCTCATTTAAGGACGTTGTACTTGATCATCTGTTGCAATAAAAAGCCTTGAAGTCTTTTTCATCCTAATATTTATTTGGTCAGCAAGTCCTGGCAGTTTGACCTCAAAAATATCTCTCACATTCATGTCCTCATTCACTCTGTCATTTTTCCACACACAGACCAATCCCTGCTTGTAGATGGAGTGAGGGCCTGTCCACTAGAGGCGGTGGGCGTGGTGGTGCAGTCCAGGTCCTCTCAGACTCCCCTCCTTGCTTCTGAATTTTCTGCGAATGCCACCCTCAATTCAAAGACCATTTTTTTTAAAAAATTCTGTAGCTACATGTGGCTCTGTGGAAAAAGTGCACATTGCCATTTAGTATGATAATCAGCGGTAGCGGTGACTCTTCCATGCCTGGGAAGTATTAAAGAGCCAGTGGCGCTTAACACGGCGCATTCCAGCAAGCTTTGGTTAGGGAGAAATAGGACTTTGTAGTGTGTTACGTTGTGTGTACTTAATTGTAAGGATGCAGTTAAACCAGGATAACAAGGTGTGCCCTGTGCTCTGTACCTGGAGGAGGCACACTGTACTAGGACTATTCAGGACTAGGCACTCTGTCAACTTACTAGCTCTGTTTGATGGAACTACTCAGACACACAGATACTTCAGCCTGTTTCCAGCCTCTGCTTTCTGTGCGTACTATTGCTTCTGCCTAGCCGGCCCTTGTGGCCACTGCCTCTGTCCCTTCCTTCTCCTTGGCCTCTCTTCACCTAAACCCTCCTGGCCTTTCAGAACTTGCCCCAGCACTGCTTTCTCTAAGCAGCTGTCCGGGGCACGTTGGAGTGGAGGAAGAGCCCCTTCTCTGTGCACCATTCCTCCACACATGCCTGGAAGGGCCTGTGGCAGGCTTGGGGGATGAGAAAGAGGGAAAGCATGCTGTCATGGGCGCCGGCCAGCCCTGACGGGGAGGCTTCTCTGCAGGTAGCAGTAGGCTGAAGTCCAAGCAGGAGACAGCCTGGAGGACAGGAGAAGAGTCCTGCTGGCAGAAGACTATTATGTGGGAGGACTGATCCCCACTGGCTCGTACATGGTGGTTGGAACTGGAAATCAGTCATTTACCTGAGAAAGGGAGCATGAGGCAGCAGCAGGTTAGGTTCAACCCAGGGTCAGGGTGTTTGTCATCAAGTAGACTTGGTATCCTGTTCTCCGTGAGATCCTGGGCTGGCTGCCCAGCCTTCCAGGGGAGGAATATCCTAGCTGTGAGATGGATGAAGGTCGTCTGGGGCTGGGGTGCTCCCACACTGCCCAGGGAGAAGTCGGCAGGGAGTGCATCTTCCTATCCCAGCTGTCCCAGGTGTGAAACAACTGGGTTACTTTCCATGTTGAATACTCCTTATTTGTTATTTTGAAGCTGAAATGGTAGAAATGATTGTTTTCCTACAAAACTGAGTAGAAAAGAGTGGAGCCTGGGGATGTGATTGGAAGCTCTTCCTCAGATACCCAGATGCTTATGGTACTTCAGCTTTGTGTACGTGTTTTTGCATATTCAGAATGGCAGTGGTAACAGGCTCTCTCCCTCTTGCTAGCTCAAGGACATCGTAGATCAGAACGTAGATTTTCCTGTACTTGGAACAGATCCTCAGCCTGTGTGACGGCAGATTCATGGCCATGTTGCTGCCCTACTGCACGTAGTCATTGACACCAGGCACCTTTTGTCCACCATTCTGATGATAATGTAATAGCACTGATGAAATGAAACATTTGATGTTGGTCCTTGTTTGTAATATCTTACAAAGAGAAGTGCCCACAATTCACACAGCACCAAGCTGTAGAGTAGGAACCTAAGGGTCAAAGAAAAACTGGAGCTTTCTTCTGTTGGAGATAAGAGGTGCTGGCTGCCTGCCCCACCCACACAGCACCTAGCACAGGGGACCAGAGCTGTCCACACAACCCAGGCAGCCTATTTGCTGCAGACCCCCACACTTCCAGGGCAAGTACCACCTCTGGTTTCGCATGCACTCTGTGTTGATTGACCAGATATTATAGTTAAAATGCCAAACACTTTTATTGGATATTAAAATTTGGGAATTAAGAGAGGTACCTTTGATAATCCTAAGCTCTGTCCTAGGACTGTCATCTCAGGGGGAATTTCTTTGACTTCTCAGCCCTGGTCTTTATTAGTTTTTAGGATACTTCATTGGACATGACTTAAAGCTGCCAAATCATTTTGTGCTAACTGTGTTTTCTTTTGTTTGTGCAGTGGTGCTGATTACTATGATTATGGACACGGACTCAGTGAGGAGACTTATGATTCCTATGGTGAGTAAGGGCCAGAGTAGCAGTATAGAGATAGGGCAGGTAGCTATCAAAGACCTTGGAGATCATAACTCGGGCGAAAATCCGTACTTGTCTTGACTATGGAACCACAGCCTCCTCATAGTTCCTCTGTGCATATCTATTTTCAGAGGCTCCTTTAGCATTTAAATGTAATATTTAAAGAGAACTAAAGACTTACAGAAAGTTGCATGAATTCAGATTCTGAGCTTAGATTTCTGTAGGGTCGATAGCCACGTGCTGATCCAGTTTAATAGAGTAGTGAACTGAACTGTGGACATTTGGTGTTGTGGGTCTTTTGGAAGTGTCTTTTGCTTCTTGAAATGAAGCCGCTGAGGCTGCATCTCTAAAGTAACTCTCCCACCCCATCTGTATGTTTTCATTCATTCCTAGTTCAAGGCCTCAAAAAATCCCACTGGGAGTTGTTCCTAAAGGTTACAAAAGCACTGGTCCAGGAAGGAGAGATGAGAGTTATCAAGCTCGTAGGCAAACTACTCAAGTCCTTCTAATTCAGTGGGAGCTAGTAGAGCTGCTGGGGAATTCTTGTCCTGAGACTCAATGTGCATAAAGATGACAGGTTTAATTAAGAGAATCGGTGGCAGCAACAAAATGATAGTAAGAAGCGCCTTTGTAGCAGGGCAAAGAGATCAGAGAAGCCGGGCTTTCTCGGCTGCCGAGCTCTGAGAAGGCTGTACCGGTGCAGGTGAGTCAAGATCCTGGCTAATGGATGTTATGAAAAGCCGTTTCCAGTGTTCCTTTTGAAGTAGGTTTTGTTGTGTCACCTGCCCAGAGCTGTGGTGACCGCATCTGGGCCTCTTTTTTTTTCCTTTTTCTTTCTTTCTTTTCCTTTTTTTCCTTCTTATTTGTAACAAACACTTAAGAGAAATACATTAGCTTGCTGACTGCTGTCTACTTAAATTGATGCGAGTTAGCTAGCGGGAATGACGTTGATTGCATGTTCCTATCAAAAGAAGAGGTCATTTTAAGCATTTTTCTTTCACAGCTTCTTAAATTGGTCTCTGTGGACACATGGCTTTTAAATTGCTGTGTGTTGCAGCAGGAAGTTAACTGTTTGATGCCAAAGGCCTGTAGATAATTTGCTGAGAATCCCGAGGAGGAGCAGGTGTTTATTTCCAAGAGAAAAGATCATAGAACGTCTTTGGTTATCCACGAGTGAGTGGGGTTTTGTGGGTGTCGGGCCTGTTCTGGGCCCAGGCGGTCCTCTGGAGGCCTACTTCCTACCAGGGCAGCTTTCCTTTAGTCTTTCTATGAAAGGGCCAGAGAGGAACGAGACTCCCTCTCTCTCCCTCAATCTTCCTGCTCCCATTTCATTCTCCGCTTTTTCTCCTTCTGTTTTCACACATTATCTGTGTTCTCCCTCTTCATTGTCACTGTTTGAAGAAGCTGCAGTGATCCTCACCCCTCCATTTCCCACTCATAGATGTCTCCGTGTTCGGCCAAGGGCAGTTGAGTCTTGCATGGTTTGTGAGCTGTGGTTGTGGTTGCCGAGGCGGTTGGCAGATCAGGTGCAAGCCGTTTTCCTTCCCAGGTGATTCTTTTCTAGTGAGATGGTCGTTTTCCAGTGTGTGTGGTTTTCCTAAGGTGAGACCCTGGGGCTGCTTCTATGGGTGCCTCAGAAGTGTGTCTCTTGATTGTGACATCTGCCACTGGTTTAGGGGCGAAGTCACATTCTGATAGATGAGGCCACTAGGTCCATGGCAGTGACTAATTGTGACTCATCTTCCCGATTACAGGGCAAGAGGAGTGGACTAACTCAAGACACAAGGCACCTTCATCGAGGACAGCGAAGGGCATCTACAGAGACCAGCCATATGGCAGATACTGATTGTACTGTCTGATGTTGTGAAATAGCCAATCTCCACCCGTCCTGTATACTGTTCAAAGTAATTTTTTTCTATGAACAATCCCTTTTTAAATAAATCAAATGCTTAAAATATGAATGGATGGAACTTAAAACTACTTTGTTGAAACATCAACTTGGGCAGGAAAAAAAAGACATGTAAAATTTTGTTATTTCCAGTCTGTATATGAAAAAATAGGTCATCAAAAGGAAAAAAAAATAACTTTGATTAACTAGTGTTAAAACAAATAGGTTTACTAAATATGTTAATCCATTCTTTTAACATAAGCCTCACCTTTCATTTTAAAGGTTTCCATAGAATTTAGTTATTTTATCTTTTAGCCATATGCTAGTTTTTTTTTTTCTCTTGCCAACATGCGTAAAAAGGGAAGCCAATTATAAGTGCAAATAATGTGGTATTCTTTTGTAACTCAAGTCTTGAAATGTTCTGTAGTGTTAAGCAAAGTCTCCTCTTGCTTGATACTAAATAAACTTTTGAAAGAAATTTCGTGTGTGTGAGCTAACAATTTTATGTTTTTCTTATTTAAAAAGGCCTTCATAAATAGTTGTAAACAGGGAAAGAATTCCTTTAACAATGCTTGTCATAAAAGGGTCACACTAAATATTGTACAACTTACTTTAAAAATGGTATAAAATTAAATGTACCATTATATGCTCACCGTAGATCTAAATGCTGTTTAAAGAGTCCAAATGGTATCAAGCTGCTTGAGTGGCACGTTAAAACTACGCAAAACCAAATCTTGTTTAAAAACTGGTTTTAAAATAACTACTGGATTTTCTGGAAAAGATGTGATCAGTTTTCATCTTGTTGAGCGTTTTTTCACTAGTGCAACTTTGGATTTTTTATGAAACTTTTGGTTCCTTAATGAACACCTCGCTCCATGCTGGAAGCAATAAGCACAAAGCTTTTAAAGACATTCTGACTGGACTAATTGAGGTCCACTCGCCAAGGCTGAGGATGTGTAACCCTTAAACGGTCTTCATTTTCAAAGGTAAATAAATCAAATAAGATTTTAATCTCACTTAATTTATCTTAATATAACTAATAAAACCAGGGAGATTACAACTTAGCAAGTTTCAGTATCCATTTTAGAAAGGCTTTAAGATCACCTAAATTCTCATTTTAAAAAGTTTAATTTGTTTTAGTAATCTAAAAAGCCTTAGTTTAGTCAGTTTAATTGGGGCCAATTATTCCCTATTAAATAAATGTAAAACCTCATAACTAGTTATTGTAATACATTATTTGGTTAGTAGTTGAGGGCATTCTTAAAACTGACAGATTTATAAAGTTATTCTTTAAATCATTTGGCTTAAGTTTTTGTTTGTAGATTATATAAAATGTTAATTTTTATTTTCAAAAGGTTTTCTTCTCTTTATTTTGAGTAAAAAGATCTTTTCTTTTGTTAGGAAATATCAGCTGCCTTGGAATATCAGAGGAACCGGTCATGACCTGGAGCAAACCGAGGTAAGAGTCCTTTGCAGCGTGATCCCGAGCTGTAGGGAAGGGCGGTCTTCCCCATGCTGGTTCCCACTGCCACACCAGTGACCTAGCAGATTGACTCTTCAGGCCAGAAAAGAAGCTGCCCGCATCTAAACCAGTCAGGCCCAGGAAGCTATGTTGTAAGCTATGGAGATTGGAGGCTCAGGCCCTCACAGTATTTAGATATTCGGATCAATTTCTTCAGTAAACATAGTAGCCTGGCCAATAACATGAAAAGGTTTTCCATATTATTAAGTGGTACAGAAACTATTTTTCTAACCTTGTGTATAATATGATCCCAATTTTATTTTTGTACATATATACGCACATGCAAAAAAAAAAATTAGGTCTGCAGGAAGTTTTTGACAATAATTATCCTAGTCTCGTGAAAGTTTTTTGATTTTTTTATGCTTCTGAATTTTGCAAAACAAAATATCACTTTCATAGAATGAGTGTTATAAAAGGTGCTTCATAAATTATTTCAAAATTCTTCAACAGAATCCAGAGATAGTAAAGGAAAGGTTGATAAAGGAAAGGGATTATTAATTTGGTTTGGTCAGATATTCTTGCTTGGCTCTGAACCATCAAAAACACTGTGCAGGCCCTGATCTTGTTGACAGTTTTGCTTTCTAAGTGTTGCTTTTTGAGCTCTATGATTCCTGCGTGACTCTGGGCAAATCTTGCTAGATTCTACATCAGCGCAGTAGGAAGGGTGCTTGCATCTCTCATCATCCTTATACGTCTAAGTGAGGTGATAATGTGAGAGCTGTGTGACTTGAAATGATGCAGCTGAAGTTCACTTGCCAGATGGGATTCACATATTTGATATGAATGAGAAATATATCAGCCAAATTTAACTGAAACAATTAGATGAACTTTCAAATGAAAATAATCCTCTTCATCATTCTCTTAGACCACAAGAAGTCAGTCCATTGTCCTTGTTGGGTTTGGACTTCTCTCCTTGCACAGAAAGGGAACGCAGCCTGTGCCACGTCTCCTGAGCACGGGATGGGTAGTCTTTATTGTTCTTCATGTTGCTTTAGGAATTGACTTTTATCAAATAACAAATGGAGGCATCTTTTTTGGTGTTTTGTACAGTGAAAATACATCTTAGAGATCTGTGGGTCAGAAATATAATCCTGACTGCAATCAAAATACCATCAGTGCCCTGTTCTTACCTCTGGAGGCTCCAGTCGATGCTAGCTTCTGGAGGCCACCTTCATTCCTTGGCTCATGAGCCCTTCCTCCACCCATTGAGCCAGCCAGTACTGATCTGATCCTCTCTTATTGCCACCTCTGTTGTTCCATAAATGTCAGTTTCTTAAATCAGGAATTAGAGATAGGCAGAGGGCCATTGCCCAGATGGTCTTCAGAGCTAATTCAGGGAGTTATCATACATCTTTGTGCTTATTCTCAGTTTTTAGAAGACTTCCCAGCTTCCTCAGCCTGTCGTAAGCCCAGGAAGGTCCCAAGCGCTGTGGAGTAGGAGCCCTCCCTCCTGCTTTCCTGTGACAGTCTCCTCTGATTTAGAAAAGACTTTGCCTTGCCTGATTTCTGCCACAGGAAGACCCTCTGTGGGAGCCAGTCCTCTCGGGTCCCTAGGGGAACATAGCATTCCTCCCAAGTCTCCTTCTCCTTGCCATTGCTTCCCCCCCAAAATCCATTTTTATCATATGACAGCAATTATTAAGTATGAATTCAATACCAGATGCAAAGGAGGCATTGGGAATACATAGATGTACAAGAAATCGGACCCTCTCTTCATGACCTCATGGAGGTGATGGACTAACAAACCCTATTCCTTTGCTCATAGAAACTACCCCGACCTGAAGGGATCCTCAGCCCAGTGCCCTCCCTTCCCAGGTGTAAGCTTCAAAGTTGAAATCACTCTTACAGCCCTCATACCTGGTGACTAGGGGAGCTGAGATTTGTCTGCCTTGACCCAGAGTCCTCGAGCTCCACTGTGGGGTCTGGCTGCACTGGCCCCTGTTCAAGGCTTCTTAAGAGGAGGTGCTTTCATTCCTGTTAGCTTGGCATCCCTGGGAGTCTCTCACACATTGCATCAGCTGACATCATGACTGATAACCGACCCTCTCTGCCCCTGTCCTGCAGCTGCCCAGGTTCCTTCATGGAGAGTCTTTGGTTTAACTTAGGTTTGGTCTGTACTCAAGAAGTTCTGAGCAGATCAGTGTGTCAGCACTCACTGAGAACATTTGCTGAGTCTCTGCTCTGCTGCAGGTAGTAGGAGTACAGTTAGTAAGTCCTGGTTCCTGTCCTTGAAGGTGCCGTAGTCTGCCATGGAACATGTAGGAGGGGAGGCGTCCACAGGGCTGTGCCGGGTACATATTTGGTGCTCTGTAGGTGCATGGAAGAGGGAAGCATACCCCAGGCAGGGTGGTTAGAAGGTGCCAAGCAGGGTATTAGAATCCATGAAGAGAAGATGACCACATGGAGCATTCACATTCCAGCTGTCAGTCATTAGCTTTGTAGCTTGGGTGACTCCACCTCCCTGAACTGCAATTTTCCCACCCATAGAATGGGCACAGTGGTGGCACCTATTTCAGCATTGCTGTGAAAATTAGAAACATGCCTGGCACAAATAAAGGTGTTTGCTTTAATTTGTTGCTTTCCATAATTTTTTTTTGGAATTAAAACATGGTCATCTAGGGAACTTCAGTTATACTAGATAGAGACAGTAAGATGCTATAACTTGGTCGGCAAGGGACACATAGTGAAGGGTCTCGCAGGTCCTGCTAAGAAGCTTAATAAATAACATGCGGCCGTTGCCTTGTGTAGTGTTCACTGTGCCTTGAAGCTTGCCCTGCTCTATTCCTGCAGGCAGAGGCAGTGCCCCCTTAGACTGAGTGCCTTCCAGAAATAACGTTGTGCAAACCATCAGTCACTTTGGTTAGTGGACCTATAGCCCACCTGTCAGTGAGTGACTTGAGAGACAAAGGCAGGGGCCCTAACTCTTCCACCCTCCCAGGGAGTACGTCTGTGAGAGGAGAAGACGTGGTCACATGACCAGTGTGATTCCTGATGGCAGCATGCAGTTGACTGACACAGCCTGTGGCCATTGTTACAGTTCAGAAGTCTCACTCCCTCATTTCACCTCAAAGTTAGATGTGCTGGTCACTGTATGGAGACAGGTCCCATATAGAACTGATGATTTAAAGAAAAATTATAGAATCAAAAGTTAACCACAATATAAGCCACTTTATAGAATATATGTGATGAATATAAATAATAAAATGTTTCTTTCTAGGCAAATATACTGTTTATATAGCTGATCAGTGTTTGGGGAATAAAAAGGAATAAATCCATCATTTTACATAAATTAATGTGTTTCTTCTTCAGTGTTTCTAACTTTGACTGGAAAAGGCTGTGGGTCATTTTCCAATCTGAATTTCACCCTCCCTCACCTAATGGAAACCCCTATCCAGTTGAAGTTGATTCTGAATCAGCTCCTGTGTCGAGAACCTCAGCTGTCTGTTTCAGTGATTGGCACGCACTGCTGACGACGTTGTTCATTGGGTCTTCATGTGATGAGCCTCAGTGGTGTTCAGGATGTGGCTCACAGACCTGGGCTCTGGGTGGAGGCCCTGTGTGCGCTTGCTGCCTGCCTCTCCAGGACTCCTCCCTGTGACCCAGGCCTGCCCCAAGGAAGGCTCGGCACAGCACTCCGTGCCAGGCATCCTGGGCCTTGCCTGTCCTGTCTGGGTCTGGCTAGTCATTTGGCCCATCCACACTTGCAATTGAAACTTGAAATATCCCTCACCCAGAAGCCCTTCCCTGGCCCCTTGTCTCCACATGGAGTCCCTAATCAAGGACCCTCAGAGAGCTGTATGACTTCAACCCCAAGGATTCTGTCACTGGCTCCATTCCCTCTTCTCCCCTCATCAGAACATAAACTTTTATATAATCTAATCTAATATAAACATACCTTGTCATGTGACTGGTAAGTAGAGAGTGAAACAGCAGTCAAAGTGGTGAAGGAGGTCACTCTGTGAGGTGACACAGTGTCCTGTGGTGCAAAGAAATGGACTGGGACGTCTTTGGCCTTACTGTGTCACAGGTTATTAAGTTCTATCATACATGTGACATTTGACCACTACTGGCAGGATCTGTGTGTCTGCTACCTAATAGTTCTGGTGTCTGACACTCAAAACAGGGAGATGGAGAGATGAGCCTCGTGAGGTACACAGGGCAGCGTTGTTGTGCTGGACTAGACCTCCGCTCTACTTGATTATCTTATTCCTACAGGAAGCAACCACATCTTGTTTAATTTGACCTTCAAATCCTTGCATCACACACACACACACACACACACAGAGAGAGAGAGAGAGAGAGAGGCAAGAGCTGACCAGGTGCTCCTGGAGGAGGGAAGGAGTGAAAAAGTGGACTGAAATTCCTAAAGCACTAATAGTGGGTACTTCTTGGGATTAGTTTGCTTTCTTAGTGGAAATGACATATTTACTTCTGTAACCATTGATTTTTTTCAATAGAAAAAGGAGAAAACCAAAATATGCCCTTTTTTTAAGGTAATACATGTGTTTGAAATTCAAAACCTCCAGAAGAGGTTTTAAACCAAGGAAAATTGCTTTTAATCCCCACTCACCTCCAGACACCCTCAGCTGGCTGTTCATGTCTTCACTCTTCCTAGGACCACGTCTCTCCTGGGCCTGTTCACCAGGGGTGAGCACACAGGGCTCAGCAGGGGTGTTGGAAGGGCTGGCCTCTGTAGTGGCCAGCTTCCTGCTGAGCTCTGGATGCACCAGGTGAAGGACACAGAGGAGACCCCCACTGGCACTTCCCTCCACAGTATCTTTGTCACCTTTTCTTCATATCTGCTTATCTAAATCCTGCTGGTTCTCAAAGGTCTGCCCTCTCTCCTCAGTCAAAATAGCCCCTTATCTCTGCCTGCATTTACTGACTGATAGCACTCAATTGGGGACTGCCTGATTTTGAGCTGCTAGCTGTGAGTTGTCCTTCCTCCCTCAGTAAGGTCACAAAGGAGTCTGTTACATTTTATAAACCTTAAAGAACATAGCCACAAGCCCTTCAAGAAATATCCATTGATTAATTAAGGATCAATAGATTTACTATACTAAGGGTTTGACTTTTTAAGGTTTTAGTCTTTAAATTTAATCAGTTCACATCTGATTCTTCCTAGCAGTAGTGCTGCTTTCTGGTGTGGACCCAAGATGTTCATGGTATCTTTGCAGAAATAGAAGGCTAGATGAGGCAGAGATGGTGCAGGGGAAGGGGATGGGCCTGGTCTGAGGAAGGACAAGATGAAACCGGAATGGTGTTTTGGAAGTTACCATCTTTCCAGCAGCCAGGGAAGAGAAAAATACTAGACATGACAGACGGGCTGCGGGGCTGTGGGGTGGTGACCAAGATATGGAATGGCAGTGCTTGGCACCTGGAAACAGTTGCTGGACTACAAGGTGCAGGAGATTGAGGGAGGGATGTGCATCTGAAGAGACAGGAAGGGGCTGGTTCTGGGAGCCGTGAACACTGCGACAGGTGTCTGCGGGCCCAGCTTTCTGTGAGCCCCCAGTGTGGTGTCTGGGAACAGGCTGGAAGCAAGCCTAGCAGGGACACTTCTCCATGTGTGGGACTGATCTTCTGATTGCCACCTGGTTTGCAAAATAATGGAATTTTGCTTTGTATGGTACATCAAAATAAGTCTTCCAGTGTCAGTTAATGAAAGATTTTTTATACATGTCTGAAAGTTTAGCCTCTTAACAGATATCAGTGACGGGAGGACCTTGCGAGGTGGACTCAGGAGAATTTATTTCATACTTTAATATCTGAGTTTCCGTGTGACAGGCATTGCTGTCCCAAGTCAGGCCCCATGCGTCACGTGGAGAGTGGTGTGCTCATCACCCTGCTGTGGGTCACCCACTGGTACTCACTGTGAACATGTGTTCTGTGCCCTTAATTCCAATGATTCTGTTTTGCATTGTTTCCCAAATTTAGCAGAAATAATGTTAAATTTCTCCTTACCTAATTGCTCTGCCTAAATTCTGCAGTTTCTAGACAGCATATAGTTATTAGTAGTTTTTCAACGTATACAAATACATTTTGTTTTCTCTCTTTCAGGAGCTTCCCTTCTGTTTCTGGACGGTTTAGGAATAGTCGACTCACCACCGTGCCTACTCAGTAAAGGAATCCACTTGGAAACTTGAAAATCGTCCTGATTTATTATGATTTTTGCACAAATATGTGTCCTGTTAGATGTTTTTAACTAAATACTAAGCTTTTTAATTTGTAAGGGCTGTTTTTTAAAAAAAGGAAAGGAAATCCTCAGAACCAAAGGAAAAGAATGATTTGTATAGTAGTTAATAAAGGCTGCCCTTGGAAGTCTCTCCTGCTTTCATGTAAACACAGAAAGCCTCTTGTTCGCTCGGGAGAGCTGTGAATAGCCGCCACCCACTGCCCAAGGCGGGAGGCCACACAGACTCCGGACTTGAAAACCATTTGTCCATCTCAGTTATGAGCCAATAAATATGAAAGCATTTGGCCAAAATCTCCTGTCACATGAAAGGTTAATTACAGAGGCTGGGGTAGGAAGCAGAGTGGCGGGGACAGAGAGGAGCCTAGTTTCCAAGCCTCTCTGGTTTGTTAGGGACACACAGGTTGCAGTCCCTCTGGATGGAGTCACTCTGTATGCGCTTTGGGCGTTCACTGGTGGGTTGTGATTTTAATTCAGTGCACCCCAGAGAATCAGCTTGATTTCCCTTGCTGGAGGCTCACTCAACATGCTGCCTGATCTTGGAATTTTGAGAACAGTCTTGCGCATTGGTACATTGTCACTTTCTTGCCTCAAAGACCTGGCTCCTCAAGGCTTCCCCTTTTACAGTGAACCACGTTGCTACTGTTGGTTAACCACAGGACCACTTGGAATGGTCTTTCTCTTGTTGTCTCGTGATGCATCCAGAAAGCAGCTTGCTGCCCCTGCAGTCTGCACCCTGAGATTTGCTGGAGGTGCAGTTCTTCTCCTGGGAAGGCTGCCTGTTGGAAGGGGCACCGTCGCTGCCTGCAGTGAGCAGACGGAGAGGGCTGGCTCAGGAGGGCTGTGAGAGCACACAGTGCCCCTTTTGCTTGGATTAACTTTTAATGAATAGGAACTTTAGGGGTGGACTGTTGTGAATGACACCTTTTCACCTGCCCAGTCACTGAAATGGTATCAGCCTATGAGAAAGCCCCTGGACTTGAAGGGCCAGTGCACCAACTGTCTGTTCCCTCCATCTCACTCTTCATACCTGGATTTGGCCCCTTATTTTACTGCCCACATGACGTCATTCATTAAAAACACATTTTTCAAGAACCTCTCTTCTGTTGGGGGCTGTCTTGCTTAGGAGAGGGAAAACTGAGCACCCAGAGGGAGTCCCTCCTGGAGACACGTACATGCCTGTGGTAGGAAAGGCCATCAGCCTCAAAGGCATGGAGAGCATCAGGACAAACCTAACGGAGGTGGTATAAGGTGACATTTTTAGCAGGAACCTTAAAGAGTGGAGAAGCGAGCTGAGTCCAGACCCTGGCAAGTGCTGTGGTCCTGAGGTAGCAGCATGCTCAGGAGCTTGAGAAACAGCAAAGTAGCCGGTGCAGGAGGGGTGGGTGAGCAGGGACCAAGAAGAGTAAAAGGGAACAGGCATGCTGGCTGCAGCCCAGCGCTCTGAGGGTTCTGTGAGCTTTTGTGGCCGCTGCTGAGGGATGGAGGAGCTAGACAGAAGAGCAACATGACCCAGGATCACTGGCAGTGGCACTGAGAAGAGGCTGTAGTGGAGCAAGGGGGAGAGACCTGTTAAGTGGCCCAGAGGGGTAGGAATCCAGGGTGATGCAGAGGCTTTATTCCAGAGCCTCTGAAAATATAGAATTGCCTCTTCCTGAGCAGAAAAGATGATGGGGAGCCAGTGATACGTTAAGTGGGAGGTACACATCTGGGGGGTTATTTCTCAATGGGAGATAGAAGTTCGAGAGGCATTAGAATGTTGATGTCCTTTGAAGTTATACTGTGAGTGTGGAGATCAGAGAACACACCCCTGGGATGTTACAGCACTCCCAAGCCAGTAAGATGAAGGGGAACCAAAACAGGACACCAAGTAGGAGTTGCCACTGGGTGAGGACAGGACCAAGGGGAGTGCCCTGGGAGGAGGCTCCTGAGGGAAGGGTGTCTAGGGGGAAGGATGTAATCCTCTGCAGTAGGTGGGTGGAGTGAGCAAGGACTGAGATGGCTGGTGGCCTTGACTGACCTCTAGAGTGAAGGATTGGAGCAGAGTGGAGAAGGGGTTGAGAAGAGTTGTTCAGCCAGCTCTCCCAAGGTCCTGCTCTGCAAAGTTTTAGGGGAGGCTGCAGAACTGAGTGTGGGGCCCACACAGCAAGGGGAGGGGCAGGAGGCCGGTGCATGGGACAGAGGCCAGCAGATGGGCATGCTCTGTGCCAGCAGGTCTCCTTGCCCTTAAGGGAAACCTGTTTTAGCTAGTCTCCTCAGGCATTGCTTCAGCAAAGGAAAGGAGGTGCAGCCTGTTGCTGTTGGGGTGTGGATTAGGGGGAAGCTGGTTCTGCTTCCACACTGGGCTCTTTTGACACCGTTGCTGGTGAGGAGGTGCTTCGTTACTGCTCAGCAGGGCTGCTCTGGCTTCAGGAGCCTCTGCTGATACTGCCCTGACTCCACAGGCACAGTGAGGGCCTAGTAGCCTGCGTATAGCTGAGCACTAGTGGATAAAAATCCTCTCTCCACTCGGCCTCCCTGAGCTAGCCCCAGAGGGCAGCAGTGGAGCACCTGCATCCCAGCTCCCCACTAGCTTCACTACCACCACAGTGGGTGTCATTGCCACCAAGTGGATATGAAAGTCCTGCCTCTCCACTTGGCCAGAACATTCCTTGGGGCCCAGGAGCTCTGCATAGCTCTTCACATAGACTGAATCTTCCTAGGTACCTCTTACATGCATCCTTTTAGCCAGTCAGGACAAGCCACACACGGAATGAAGATACACTCACAACTTGCTCGGTTACGTGGAGGGGGGCCAAGGCTCTCCAGCCCTGCAGGGATGCACCCAAAGCTGGAGGAATCAGTCTCTGTGTACCTGAGACCCACCCAAAGCCCCATAACTATCTTGGAACACTCCAAATTTCCAGGGAATTCATGCCATCCTTTATGACACCCCCAGAAGCTCTAACCCACACCCAGCCCATGAGGACATCCATGGGTTGGAGTCACACGCTGACCTGTGCCTGCCACAGGCCCACACCATCATGCACACTGCTGATCACTGGTTTCTTGTTTTTCTTCTCTGTCCCACCACTGACCTTCACAGTCTGTGTGCATCCTCTGGTGCTACGATAACAGAATCATCATCCACTGGTAATTTATTTATTATTGTTCACCTTCCAGGAGACTGCAAAGTCCAGAATCAAGAGAACTGCAGATTTGGTGTCTGGGGGTTCTGTGCTTCCTAAACAGCCCCTTCTGTGTCCTCACATGGTGAAGGGGAACCTCCTCTAGCATCTCATTATAACAGGAACCCCACTACCAAGGGGGGTCCTCCTCTTGCTGCTGTCTCCCTGAGTACTGGGCTCCAGGAAATGAGTTTTGAAGGGATATCTATCGACATCCGGGCCACAGCAGCCTTCAAGACAAACTGCCTTAGGCAACTGCATCCCCAGGTCTCAGCTCAGGGCCTCCACCCGGGCAAGTGCTCTTTGAATAGCTGCAGGAACACACAGTCCACCACCTGCAGCTGAGGGTGGGTGAGGAGGAGTTGTTCAGCCAGAAGAAAACTATGGAAAGAGCCTCTGAGTCGTGTCGCAGCCCGGCTTCCTGGCTAAGTTGATTTCGGTCGGTCCAAGAGCACCAGGGTTCCTCCTTGACATCCTCTCTCCTTCTTATTAACAGTTTTCAGTCTCCACAGGCTGAAAATAACTACTCCAATATTTGGACTTAAAGGATCCGAGTGACTCAAATGGTTTCAAAAATAGTAGCTGAAGACTTTTTTCGGCGTCTATTTAACTATATCAGACTCTACAGCCACGTTCAAGGTGACGCCTTCGTGAAGTTGTGGAATTACTGTTGCTACCACACCAAGAGATTGTCTCCTTACTGCAGCCTAAGGATTCTGGCCTCAGCGTGACCAGTCTTCTGCAGAGTGGCCAGGCTGCCCTGAGTACGCAGGAGCTCTGGCAGAGGGGTGCTTTGCAGGCCCCGCAGCTCCTCCCTCCCCTGCGCTCTTGCTCCCTGTGAATTGCAGTGCGAGTGTTCTGGCAGCCCCGCACCGGGCTTCTGACCGCTTCCCTGACGGCCCACCTGTCCCCACCCACCTGTCCACAGACAGCACCTAAACAAATGTGTATTATCAATGCCCCTCCAGCCCCCGGCCGCTCACTCTCACTGTCCTGCCCTGGCCCTCAAATGCTCATCCTCAAACTGTGCTCCTCACTTCAGCTCCTGGAGGTCACCGTGACAGCGTTTCCCAGGGCAGATCTGGCGTCACTGGTCCCATGAAGGCTAGTGCCTGGTGTGTGAGCCACCGATGCCATGTGACAGTGATGGCAGACCTCCACAGTTAAGAGAATGAAGGTTTGTTACCGCGTCCACTTCCTTAAGGCCTGGGCCTGGTCAGTCTCAGGGGCAGAGTCAGGCTGTCAGTGGGGCTGCAGTCACTGGCTGGCCCAGGGCGGGGTACATCTACACAGCTCACCCCCATGGCAGCTGCCACAGCTCTCCACACCTTGCCTCGAGGGCTTCTCCAAATCCAACCCACCTGACTGTCCTCACAGCAGGACAGTGGCCTCCCTAGAGCCACTGGTCTAAGAGCGAGTCCACGAGTGGGGGATGCAAGGCAGAAGGCACAGACTTTCACATCCTGGCTGCAGAAGTGCCTTCCCTCACTTCTGCCAGGAGCAGGAGAAGCACGGCCCTGGGGGCTCTTCCTGGAGGGCAGGCGGGTCCTCCATACCTCTGTGCCTTAGAGCCCTCACCTACAAATGTGGGTGGTGGAGCCACATCCTAGGGACGTTGCAATGTCCCAGCTCACACGCCAGGCCTTCAGATGGGGCCTGACGCGGTGACCTCAGTGCTCTCGCTCTGCCACCCTCAGGGCACCTCTTCTCCCACCCATCTTCAGTGCAGCCACCCCACCCCTGCACAGTCCCCCGCTCCACAGACCCTGGGTCTTCCATCATGACCTCCTCCCCCTCGTGTTTCAGGGGGAGGTCAGACCTTTCTGCGGGTGGCTGCTGCAGAAGCATCCTTGCTGAGGCTCCTCGGTTCCCAGCCCCTCTCAACCTGGCTGTACTTTCCTTCGTCCTGCGATGGAGTGAACTACCTGAGGAGCGATCCTTCACCACTCGCACCCCTTTGCTGCTGTCTAGTTGCCTCCAGGGTCCTGTTCGAGCCCCCTAGTCAGCCCTGCAGGCCCTTCCCTCTGGATCATCTCCCTCTCCCGCTGCTGCTCCCCTGGGTACCTGCATTCCAGGCCCGCTGGACTCGCCTGTGCAAACAGCCTGCTCCTGTCACAACACATGCTGGGTCCACTGCAGTCTGCATTCCTTGGACCCTTAGAGGTGCGCCTTCCTCCCTGCTCCCCACCAACTGGAGGGCTGTTCCTCTGCCCTGAGGTGCTTGCCTTGCTTGTCCACCCTGCCCCAGCCAAGCACCTGGAGTCGGCTGTATGCCCCATAGGTGCCTCCCCTGGCCCAGGTAGGGAGAGCTGGCTGCAGGGTGTGTAAGCAGAAGGGATTTGTGTTGATAAGCTCCTTCCAAACCCCAGTGAAGCAGGAGCATCTCCCTAGAACCACACTGGGTAGGCCTGAACTTGAAGAAGGCAAAACAGACTCGTGCGAAGCTCCCTCCCCAGAGGCCCTGGGGCTGGCTGCGGAGGTGGTGGAGCCGGGACTAGGAGGAGCACCGTGCACTCTTTTGGGGTGAAAATAGCCATGCAGACTAGATGCATTTTTAGAGCACAAAGAAGTACTCTTTTAATAGAAGCAGCTATTTTGACAACAGAAATGATTCCTATGTTCCCTGGATCATTCAGATCATTTTAGAACAGAAAACGTTGAGGCTTTGGGGATGGGTGATGCTTGGACTGCTCTGAATCCCTTTCAAGCTCCCACATGCCCACAGCCAGCACGGGGGCTGCTTAGGACAAAGTAGTGAGCTTGCCAGCCAAGCCAGACATCTGCTGTCGGACATGGGAAGTGGAAGTCTGATCTGTTTGGAGGCATTATTTGTGTTTGGAATCTATGGGGATAATAGACAAATAGGAGTGGAGAAATAAAATAGGTACATACATAAAATAAATGCCACACTGCCAGGGGTTTCTCTAAAGCCACTTCTAAGAGCCATTTACATTTTAGTAGCTCTGTCTTTGTAGTCAGGGTTTTTGTAGACCCAGCACCCACACAGGGCTGGAAGGGGAGATATGCTCCCTGGTGCTGTGGTGGCTGCTGTGGAAGCCACTGTCTGTCCAGGAGGCAGGGTGGACAGAGGGCCTCTGGCTGCCGTTCTGCAGAGGGGCTGTCTCCCTCCTCACCCTACCGTGTGCATGGATCCCTTTGGCTTGCCCAGGACTCTTGTCCTTTTGGAAAAAACCCCGCATCCCTCAGAGGTGGCTTTCTGTATCCCATGCTCCTCTCCTGTGGAAGTAGCCCATAGGCACCCCCCACACCGCCCCCCGCCCTGTACTGCCTCCTCCACAGCAAGGTGGCTTCCTGGGCTGAACGCTGTCCCCAGAACCCTGCCTCCCTCTGTGATCTGGGATGCTCAGCAGCCTTTCCCCCCTCCAGCAGGTGTAGCCCAGAGTCTGCCCCATGACCGCCTGCCTTCATTGGTATGCCTGGGGCAGCCTTGGCCACTGCACACCATGTGACTCCCAGCCTTCCCTGAGGCTCGCGTTCTGCTGGGCTTTGGTAGGAGTCCTTGCTGCTCTCCATCTTTCCTCCTGCTGGCTGTGAGCCCTTACTCCCCGGGCCTGGCCCTCTTTCTGCCTTTCTTTTTCCCAGGATACCTACCTCCTCTTCTGCTGTTTGCCAGGCTCCTCTAATCAACAGGAGCCATTGGCCACTCCAAGAGCTCTTCTGCCTTAGATTCCAACACTGAGTGTGCCATCTCAGCCCTCTTTCCTCTCTGCCTCTCTGTTCTATCCCCTGGTTCTGCAGAGCCAGGTTGTTTTCAACTTTCATTCTGCATCAGCTAAGCAATGTGGAAGTTCCATCTCTGAGCTCATTTCTTTCATCTATAAAAGGGGCGTGCCTTGCTAATGACTCTAGAACACTGGAGAGACTCTCAGATGGCCAGTGTGGACAGACGGGATGGCACCACTGTGCTTCTCGGTTCACCAACTGCTGCTGGAGCGCCTGCTCTGAGCTGGGCAGACTCAGCAGGGCAGAAGCTGGAGCAGAAAATCACACACACACACACACACACACACACACACTCTTTCCCCAAACCAGAAATCAGAGAAAGAGCATTTAGATTTCTAGTCTAATAGGATGTTTCAGCTGAACAAAACCCAGGACCATCTCAAACCAAATACTGACCTGCTAATTAACTTTCCACCCCAACTTCTAAAACCATGCCCCAGGAAGCCTCCCACAGGGTCAAGGGGAGACCAGTGTCCAAGCCCAGGGAAAACTCATTTTTGTACCTGAACAGTGTGCAGACAAGGGGCTGCCCCTGACTCCCTGTTTGGGCAGGAGCCACCCCTGTGAACTTAAGCTTTCAGTGCTGTGGAAAGACGATCACAGAGCACACGCCTTCAAAAGAGAGGAGGGCAGGGCGGCGCGGCGAGGGGATGCTGGGGATGCGGTGCTGGCTGTGAAGGTCAGGGCGAAGCCACTTTGAATCCTGGGCAGGGCGCTGCACTGGGAACACTCCAGATCGTAAGGGTCCAGCATTCCCAGTGGGCACCACCAGCTATTTCGAATTGGAAAACCTGCTGCAGGCATCACCCCTTGGACCACGCAGGCTTGGTTGAAACCAGCTGTTTTCTTCCATCCTGAATGCCTCCGTCTGAACCAAGGGGTGCAGCCGTGTTACAGGACAGTTGTTTCCCTCAGAGCCTTTTCCTACCAATCTATTGTACCGAACAACTGAGGTCGAATTGTAGCTACTTTAGAAAGAAGTTTCCTTTTTCATTAAACAGTGTTAAACAAGGTGCCTATTTTTCTCCTTCCACATGTGAAAGACTTGTTTCCTTTGTCCCTCAGTGTGCTTTAGCTTATTTTCACTGATTGCCCAAAACCCCACACAAACAACTGGATTTCTGTCTTCTCCTGATAAAGCAGATAATCTGCACCGGCGGGCTGCTTTCCGCATGAGCTGGTCTGCTGCTGGCATCTTGCAGGTGCCCTGCTGTCCTTTATTACCCTCCACCCAACCTAATTCACTAATTTCCTGGGAGTTTTGGGCCACACTTGTATTTCCATTTGCTTAGGCCCAAGCAGTGAGGCCTTGCTCTATGCTTTCTGTTTTGTAGCACAAAGGTGGAGGGACAACTAGCAAGAAGTCACACCCCAGAGTCTTTTGACCACCACAGCAGGATGGTTCTTTGAACCACTCGCAGAGCACTGCCTACACCTGGGTCCAGGATTCACCATGAACCTGTGAATAGCTGGGCCTGCAGTGGGGCACTCCAGAACTCAGGTGGTGCTCAGGTGTTATTGGTGGGGAAGAGACTGGGCGGGAAACTGTGAAGAGAGGCAAGATGAGGACTAGGAACTTTCAGAGGCCTGGAGCCACAGTGTGGTGGCAGGCATGCATCCGGGATGGGCCACCTGCCATCTCCCAGGCATTCAGACCTGCTTCTGCTAAGAGCTGGGCCCTGCAGGTGCTAGTATGTGGGAGTCACATCTCAGTACAGGAACCACTGGGCCGCACCTCAGGACTGGCTGTACAGGACAGGGCAGGAGGAGGGGGCCCCTCACTCCAGACCTGATGCTCTGGTGGATGTGACGCAGAGTGCCATAATGTGTTGAGCCTGCCACTGCCACCCCACTGGCTCTAACATCCTGCCTCTGTGATTTGGGGCCAGCCCCGTGGCCCTCTAGCCTCAGTCTTCTCAACTGAAAAGTTGGAATATTAGCAGTGACCCAGCAGGGTGTGTGGAAGGAAGGAAAGGAAACCTGGGCGAGGCAAGCACGGGCCCTCACGTGCGCAGGCCAGGGCAGGAGGCACTACCCTGTGGTCCAGACCTGTCTCTGAAAAGTGGCCCTGGGTCCCCTCGAGCTGTAGGCAGTGGAGGCAGAAGAGACCTAGTGGAGTGCAGAGAAGCAGCAAGGGAGGGGGCAAGGCAGCCTCGAAGCCGCAGGGCAAGTGCGGACGTTTGCTCTGAAATGACTTTCTATCTTTAGATGGCAGCGCTCTGTTTGTGACCTGCTTTGTAAATAGACGCTTCACAAAAATAGACGGAGCCATCCTGGGGGACCAGAGGAGAGGCGGGGCAGAGGGTGGGTGAGGTAGCAGGGCCTCCGCCTCCTGTCTCTGGAGAACTTGGCCTTGAGTGTCGAGTTGGAGAAAATCAGCTAATGGAGGAGTGTTGTGGGGTGGCAGCCCCGGTCTGTCTCCTTTCCTGTGGCCATTTTGAAGACGTCTCTGCACAAAAGCTATTTGCCCAGTTTTGTCAAAATCGCAGTAAATGTAGCCATAAAAGAGGAAAGAAACTGGTCACTTCCAGCCCAGCAGGATACACAGAGACCAGGACAGATCCATGAGGAGCAGAAAGGGACCTAGTCTCCTTGGACACCTGCCGAGGGCAGGTGCTGAGCTGGCCACCTGCTGCCTTAGATGTGACCCATGGTAGCCCTAGTGGCCTGAACGTGGTCATGCTTGATTCCTGAGGGACCCAACCCTCTGAGATGTTAATGGCCAGTCCAAGATCCCTGGGAGAGTGAATGGAGACTGGAGGCCCCACTGCCTGGCCCCAGGCTGGGATGGGTGCTGCTTCACCTCCTTGGACCCTCTTATTCCTGATGGGCTGCATTATGTGTCCTGTCCCTGGAACCTGTCACCATGGCCAGCGAGGGGCAGTGACAAGTGCCTATGACAAGGCACTTCAGGAAGATGTGCCATCTCAGTCCCCTTTCCTCTCTGTCAGTTGGCAGAGGCCAGGAGGACAAAGCCACATGCCTGGGGGAGCCTGGATGGCTACCAGGAGTGTCCACCAACCCACTTCAACCGTAGTGCGAGCGAAAAGGACTTCATGAGGATTTCTTGCCTGGTTTATCTTTTCCGGCACCTGGGCTCATTAGTGCGCCCTCCATGGTCTGTGGTTAATGACACTGCACGGCTTCTACGAAAGGCCTGGCTGAGCCAGGTCCACCCCGAGTCCAGTCGTCTTGTGGAAACTGGAGGGATTGCTATGAACCCATCCAAATTGATTGCCTGTGGACTCTGGGAGTCTCAGGACCACTCAGCAGAAGGGTGTGGAGGGGGCAGGGGGGCAGGGAAGCAGGCAGGGCTCGTTCCCCTCTCCACATCATCTCTGCAGTTTCAGCTCCCCTCCCTCACCTTTCCCAGCACTAACTGCGCATTTTCAGGCTCAGTCACCCCAGCACCAACCTAACAGGCACCTCAAGGACCCCATCCTAACATCCCTCAGTCACTTGAGGTCCCCAGAAGATCCCTTAGATGACCCCTTTACACCATGAGCTTTGAGGCTCAGCAGAGGGCCCGCGGTGGATACCCCACGAGAAGTTCTCAGCCAAGAAGGGATGGCAGCTGCTAGGAGAGTTCATCATGTCCCTTGCCTTTTGCTGCAAAAATTCAGAAGCATGATTATCCAGTTTCTCAGAAGGACCCAGAGAGCTGAGCCCAGGCGCCTCCAGCAGACACGGCTGGTGAACACACCTTGTCTCTGCGTTGCTCCTGCCTCGTGCACCCCCAGCTTCTCTGGCCAGACATCCAGCCAACACCTCCCACATCGACTGTGTGTTTCCCAGTCCTTGTCTTAGGATCTGCTTTCAGGTGAACACAAGCCATCGTAGACAGAATAATGCCCCCTAAAGTTGTCCATGTCATAATCTCTAGAAGCTGCAATATTTTGCTTTCACAGCAAAAGGGATTTTGCAGATATAGGTGAATTAAGGATTTTTCCATGGAGAAGTCATTTGGGATTATCTTTGTGGGCCAGGGTTATAAACAAGGGTCACCATAAGAGGAAGGCAATGGAGTCCAAGGCAGAGCAGAGACATAAGGGCAGATCCGGGGCTGCAGTGGCGTGCTGTGATGAAGGAAGGGCCCACAGCCAGGACATGCGTCAGCCCCTGGAAGCTGGAAAAGGCTAGGAAACGAACCGCCCCAGAGCCTCAGGAAGCAGCGGAACCCACCAACACCATGATCCTAGATAATGAGACCCGTATGAATGTCTAGCCTGCAGAACTTTAAGACACAATCACTTTCTTTAAGTCACTAGGCATGTGGTGATTTGTTATAGCAGCAATAGGAAGATAATACACCCATCTGAGACCACCTAGGCAGTCCTTTGGTGTGAGAGGGAGAGTTCAAGTTCAGGAGTTAGTCTGTCCTGCTTTAAACTTCCTGGCTTTGCCAACTAGCTGGAAGGCAGATGTTCATTACACAACCTCTCTGTTGATTTCCTGACTTGCATTTCATGGTGATTCCTAAATTTGCTTAAGAGGAGACTCAACAGGAGGTGAGTGGTAGGAAGACGCCAGAGTGATTTATTTTTCATTTCCCTTAAATACTAACAACATTTTACATTGTGAGTGAAGAAAACATACCATCTCTGGACCTCTCCAGAGAAATGTAGCGTTCCTGTTAGTTACTTAATTGAATTCATAGAAGTTGGTGGATTTTTATCATTTTAATTTACTTCTTTTTGTGCTTTCTCTCACTTAAATGGGCCCCGGAGCGTTCTGGCAGCCAAGGCACAAAGGACTGACAGTCAGGCTTGGTCTTCACAAGTTATATCCTTCCAAGTGCAGAGAAGAACACAGGAGGACCCACCAGCCTGGGGCAGGGCAGGAGGGTAGGGCCTAGGAGGCTTCCTGGAGGCAAGGTCTGAGCCTGAGCTTCTCTAAGGAGAGTGAGCAAGGAAGAGGGAGGCTAGAGGCACAGCAGGAGCCATGTCAGGTGGAGAAAGGGATTTGGGGGGCGCAGTGCACACAGGCAGAGGCTCACAGTTGTAAGAAGGTAAGGGGAGGAAGTCCAGGAGCACCTCACCACCTTGCCAGGAGTTAGAACTGAACCCTGCTGGTAGCCAAGGGCCCTTGGGGTTCAGTCTGGGCCATGACAGCACGGGACCCATGTCTTAGAGGCGCTCCAGGAAGGCCCTTAGCGCAGGCCTGCCAGAGAAACATTCATCAGAATCTGCGGCTCATTGCTGTCCCACTGTCCCAGGCCATGTGGAAGTTGTCTGCTGGGCAAGCTGGAGGACAGAAGCCAGGGAGGCATCAGGTTCTCCTGAACCCCATAGAAGTTGGTGAATTTTTATCATTTTACCCGACTTCCTTGGTTGCCAGAGCCCCAGCCCAAGGCAGTCGGTGCATGTTCCCCACAATATGGAGGGACCCTTTGTCCAGCAATAGTCAGTCAGAAAGCCCAGGAAGAGACCCCAGACCCAGAAACCACAGCCTCCTCATCCCTGGGAAGGACTGCCATAGGCACTGCTGTAAGACAGTCAAACAGCTGGCTGGCTGTAGTACTGCCCACTCACTGCCCACCTTCCCTTCTCCTGAGCATGGGCAGCATGAAGCACTCACCAGCCCTAGCTCCTGACAGCCCTCGGCCTCTTCCCCATACTGTGTGCTGCTGGCCCAGGGAAAGCCGGTGGTCAGGCTCCTAACAGAGGAGGGGAGCACACTGGGATGAGGAGAGGTGGGTGAGCTGCCTCTTCCTTCCCAGGCAAGTGTGGGTCGGGGCCAGGGTGTGACCCAGCTTCTAGAGTGGGTTCTCTTTGCCTCTTCCAGCCAACAGCCTCTGCTACTGTCCCAGCCAGCCCTGGCACCCGAACACGGACCCCTTCTGAGGGTGAGCACAGGCCCTAGAGCTGGACTGCTCGGCTCCAGTCCCACTTCAGCTCCGGGCTGGCCAGGGTGCTTGGACGGTGCTGTCATGACTGGGGACCTCCATGTCCTGGCACACAGGCCGGGGCTGGGGAGTGCGCTCACTGCTCTTTCCTGGTCTGTGGAACCAGAGAGAGCTGCAGCAAGGCTGAAGTGGAGGCACCCGGGAGCCAGCCCCGAACCAGGCAGGGGAGCCAGAGTCTTTAGGGGCTGACAACAACCCCAGCATGGTGCCTATGGTGGGGAGGGGCAGATTTTCTTGCCTCCTTCAGTTTCGGCCCCAGTTTTTTAGATTTGTATCGGTCAGTTGTCTTTTGTTTGCAAGTGTTGGAACAACCCAGAACAAGCTGGCTTGCAGCCAGAGGGGAATTATTGATTCAAGTAAGCAGAAAAGTGCAGAGAGTAAAGCTAGCTTTTTGTCTTGGATCTGGTCCCTGGAGGCAGGCACCATTCCTGACATGGCTGTCCCCCCAAGGCCTCAAGACAGCTGTGTCCCTCCAGGGTGCCATCTGGACATCTTCACCAGCCCACTTCACGGTCCATTCCGATTGGGCAGCTCTGGGTCACATGCCAGGTTCCCAGCCAATCACTGTTGCTGGAGAGTGGAGACTGATGAGCTCAGCCCAGTTCTCCCCTCCCACCCTGGGTCAGGGCTGATGTCAGGGGCACTCATGCACTGGAGGCAACAACGGAGCACATCAGGGACCCCTGTGGGCTTGAGTCCACAGGGAAAGGTTGGTGGAGGCCACGGATTGCTGAGCAAGGCCCAGGTAGAATTAGCCCAGAGGGTAAGTGCAGGGAGAGGGGGGCCTCCCAGGTGGAAGCCTCAGATAAGCCACTTCTGCCTTCACTTGGCCTCACACTCTTTCTCAACAACGAGTACAGCTCATCTGGGAGTGGAAATCCAGGGCCTCCAGGCTAGGATTGCCAGATTTAGCAAACAAAAATATAGGATGCCCAGTTTAATTTGAATTTCAGCTAGGCAGCAAATAAGTCTTTGAGTATAAATATGTCCTTTGCAATATTTGGGACATATTTTATAAAAACATTATTCACGGTTTATCTAAAACTCAGATTTAGTAGGATGCACTGTGTTTAACTGGACAGTCCTATGATCTAGGCTCTCCCTTGGTTCTGAAGCCTCCTCAGACCCTTTAACAGGAGAGAGCACGGTTCTGTGCAGATCTGGGTGGAGCTCTTGGGCATCACCCCCTGGACCGAGATTCTCCAGCTCAAGATGATGAACAGCCTTATTGCAGTCAGGGTTGTCCAGGGTCTAAATGAGTCAGTCCCTCACCAGGAACAGACCCAAGTCACAGTGGAACACAGTGTCCTCCTGGAACCCCAGGAGAAGGGTCCCTTTTGCACTCTCAGCTGGAGCCCTCTGTCTTTTCTTCCCTTTCTAGTCAGGATGCAAGGGAAGCTGTGATCTGGAAGAGCAAGCGGTCCTTGCAAGAAGTGGCTGTCTCAAGCTCTGAACGTGGGTCATGGGGAAGGCAAGAGTGTTGACAAGTTCTTTTAGCCACATACCTAAGAAAGTCACATGTTCTTTTAAGCATGCCTACCAACAAGGACAGACTTAGTTGCATGTGGCAGAAAATCCCAAGTAATTATGATCTAAACTGATAGAAGTTTGTTTCTCTCATAAAGGATATCCACAAATATGTCAGATACCATAGGACTGGTGTCATGTGTCCACAGGGCCTCAGTCACCTAGCCTCCCTGTATCACTTAAAATGCAGGATTTCATCTTGGAAGTCCCCTCACAGGCCCAGATGGCTGCTAAAGTTGCTTCCACATTGCTTGCTGGCATTGTGAAGGTCAAATGTGGTACCCACCCAGCAAAATCAGCTCCTCTTGCAACCCCCTTAGAAGTCTGGCATAGTATTTTCATTTAGATCTTCTTGGCCAATACTTAACAACCTCCTGACTGCAAGGGAGGCTGGACAACGTAATCTTTCAATGGAGTAATCTGCTGAAATAGTATTTTATCGGGAGGAAGGCAAGTGAAAGAAGGAGCCATCAGGGTCTCCATGCAACTGGCTTCTGAGTCCTCCATCAGCTCTGAGCTTGGATGGGGCAAGCTGAGGGTTTTGTACCAATTCCTGACCACCTTGGAGTTAAGCAGGAGCCAGACGTGCCCTCTGGCAGGGCAGGGATTCCTGCCTCTCGTGCTAGCTGTGCAAGGCCAGCAGTTTTCTAACATTTTCTCCTAAGAAAATCTGACCAATGTGAACAACTGGTGAAACCAGGCCACTCTGGGGAAGGCTGGGCTCCCGGGCTGCAAAGAGCAGTCGGCTAACTACTAGACCAGCCCACTTGTGGTCTCTTCCTGCTTGTGGGTCACATCAGGCTTGTGACCACAGGGTCTCCCTTCTCTGATGTTCTCTCAGATACAGTTCTACCAACTTTCTGGAAGATTTGTTCTGGAAGGTTCTTTCCCTGCTTGAAATCAGGAGATGCTATAGGCTTTGCTTTGAACTTGGAAAGTCACTATTGCCAAATGGGACATCCTTAAACCCTCAGTCCAGGGGTCACCGATGGCCCCAACGTCATCAGGTGAGGTTTCATCACAGATGCAGAGTCTCCCTCCCATCTCCCCTGTCTCCTGCTATCTCTGGGTACCAGGGTGTCCCAGGGCCTGGCACACCAGCACATAGTAGGTGCTTATTGCACACTGGGTGAGCAATGAACTGGGAGGGAGGCATGGTTGGGGCCAGAAGATGAGCATAACATTTGCCTTGAGGGCCTGACACCATGAAGGAATGAAAAATCTCTTTGGAAAAGATGTTTACATCATCCTTATTTATTTATGTGTTTATTCATTTATCATTTATAGTCTGTCTACCCTTAGAAAGGCTTTGAGAAATCTTGCAATATTAAAACACATATAAAAGAAGCAGGAAAAAACCTGCACAAAATAAAGATCACTTTAAAGCTGAAAAAATATCTATGCACCCAGCACTTGGTCTGAAGTTGTCCCTGCCTCTGAGCTGCTCGTTTAGCTGCAAGGTGCCTGGAGCTGAAACCGGAGGGGAAGGCAGTCAGGCGCCTGGGCTGCAGCTGACAGGTGGGACCCAAGCTCTGGCGCCTCCTTCTCCACTCCGCAGGGTGTCCTTGTCTGCAGCGTGGGTTGCTTAAGGTGGGCTCACGAAGAACGTGGGAAAAGTTTGGTCCAGCGGTCCCCAGCTGTTGCCACAAAGGGCTGTGGGGAACACATGTCCCAGAGAATGTGTGACTGTCAGCAGTTTTCATATCGAAGTTGCAGATTTATTGACCTTGTTACCGTGATTGAGAATGGTGTCAGGAGTGTCACCCACAGGGCTCTGAGCAAGAGCAGATGGCTCTTTTGTCCCAGTGGCTCTTTGATTGGTGGAGCCATGTGGGGAGTGGAGGGTGCCTAAGGCCTTTGGTCCTGGTGGATGCTCCTCCTCCCAGCACCCCTGGGCACGCTGGCCACTGGAGAGCTGTTCCCAAGTGTAGGCTTTAATCCTGAGCCAAGGAGGGAGGGCATGGGTGTCTGGTTGTATGGAGGAGGAAGGGTGGGGAGTGTGAGGAGAAGCCCCCTGAGGAATGGCCCTTCAGTGGGTCTTGGGCATGTGGCCAAGGGAAGATACGGGACCCTAGAAAGCCATGAAGATGGGATGAAGGGCCCCAAGGCGAGGAATAAGAGGGGCTCTCCGGACCTGTGGCACGGGGCTGCTTACCATCACAGGATGAGGACCTGAAAGGTGCAGGGAACGCTGTCCATCTCCAGCCATAGCCTCTCCCTCAGAGTGGCCATCATGTCCCCTCTCTAAACCAGCACCACAGAGGCCTTTTGTAGTCTGTGGATGGGGAGACGACCATCTCCCCGAGGTACTCGGTCCCTCTTGTGCAGCTCGGGCAGGACAGTTGAACAGCCCTTGCTGACCTGGGCAAGGGCTCTCTGGGTTCTGCCTCCCTCTGCTGGGCTGTGGCAGTAGGAGTGTGGGGAGTGCATTTGGCAAGGAGTTGGCCTGCACCTCACGTGTGTGGCTGAAGCAAGGTGGGGACAAGGAGAATCAAGGATGGAGGAAAATGAGTGCATCTCATTTTGCCCCCCAAATTGCTTTCCTGTTGCTCCCACCCCGTGACCTTTGCTCATCCCTTCCACTGGACAATCATCCCAGGATTTGAAGGCAACAGTCTCCCTCTGATCCTCAAAATATGTTCCAGGTTTGGTATCTGCAGGCCCTTGATTGTCCTTGTGTGTGGAGTTCTGCCTGTGCTCCTTCTGGCCAGGGGGCTGTGGGGACAGCAGCAGCAACACTAGCCGTCACCCCTCCCTGTGTCGGTCTGAACGTTCTACAGAATGACATCTTGGGACCTTCGGTATGCAGGCTGGATGATCTTACACACCGCCAAGTAATGGATGAGAAAATGAGGCAGAGAGGGTAGGCAGTACTCGCTGTACACTGATCACAGCGAGTAAGGGTCAGAGCAGGTTTGAGCCGAGATGCCGGTTTAGGGAAGTGGTGGGCAGGTGTTGCTCCTGGTGCCAGACACTCGGCTGGTTCCTTCCACACTTGATGGCTTGGGGTGAGTGGGGAACCCTCTTTCTGAAGGAGAGAGGTGGGGGTCTAAGCCTACGACCCTTCCCAAGCCTTGGCATGGCAGACTGGGAACTCCACCTTCCTGGCCCTGGGCAGGGCTTGTGCTCACCCCAGTCTCTGGCCCAATGCTCCATCCTGGCACCCCAGGAGCTGGCCCAGACCTGGATTCTGCCTGGAAGGCACCGATTCAGTAGGTCTGGGCTAAGGCCCAGCCATCTGGAATCTTCAAAAGTCTCCTATATGATTCCATTAACTTGATAATCCATCCTACTGGGCTGGGAATCCCCAAGTGGCACCCTTTGGTGTGCCCCTCCAGTCTGCACCAAGACCCCCAGTGGCAGGGAACTTGCTTTTCTCAAACCACAGAACCATCCATCCCTGAGGGTCTTGCCCCATTGATCCTGCATAGGTTAGCTCTGCTCCTTCTGCCCCGGAGATACTCCCCACCCTCCTCGGCTCAGCATGCCCCCTGGAAAGATGACCTCTAGGCCTCCTGGTTGAGTCCATTGATTGGGAGGCCCTCTGGGCATGCAGGTCCCCTCTCCCTCCTGGCCACTGTCCTCTACCTTCACCTGCTCCTACCTGGCTCAACTCCTCCTACATGCCTGCAGCTCCCTCCCCTCACCAGCCTCTGCAGGCTAGACTGGCCGCACCTTCCCCGCTGCTGGTGCCCAGAGATTGGCAGCCCATGCCAGTTCCTCTACAGGGCCCAGTTTCTCTGCCCACACCCCCTATATTTTAGACTAGGCCTTTTGAGTGTCACCAGCAGGAAACCTGAACCTGTCTCCTTGGAGCTCACATCCCACAGTCCTTCTGGTGAGGCTAGTGTCTTGTCCATCTCTCTTCAGCCCCTCAATTGGAGGATGGCCACTGTGCACCTGGACAGGCTTCTGCCCACAAGGAGCCTGCCCTGCTGACTGCACTCTGCCTTGCAACCTCAGAAGGCCATGTCAGCTCCAGTTTAATAGACAGCTCAGGGCCCCGCCTCCTGGAAGATGAACACACAACAGTAACTTCAAAACTTCAAAACAGCTCAGAAGGCACTCGAGAAGGAGCTGCCATCGTCCTTTCATAGTTGGAATAGGCTCCTTTAAGAACTGGGGACACATGTTGTTCCTGTTAGCCTTGCAGAACCCTGAGCAATCGATTTAGACAAGCTAGTCTTCTATTGTCTCCTATTCTGGACCTGGGGGGTCTCTGGTCCAGAGATGGCATGACAGTCTCAATGACAAGCCCTTGCAGGCACGAACTAAGCCCAGCCGGGGAGGAGCATCCCAGGTCTAATCACTGGTTTTAATCCTCAGAACAACTGTCTGAGGAAGGAGCTGCTCACAGCTCCGGGGTGCAGATGAGGAAATGGAGACATAGAGTTCAGGGAACTCCCAGCATTTCACAGCAGAGCCAAGGTGAAGTGGGTTTCCAGTGTCCAGAATGTGCTTGGTGGTGCGGCAGCCCACCACATTGGAGGGACCTCAGCATCTTCTACTTTCTGCTCTGCAGCCCTTGGCACTTCAGCAGATGGCTCCCATTCCCATGGTCAGAAGAAGTCCACAGCACCTTTGGCCATCGCACGTCTGCCGCCGAATAGTTGTGGACAGAAAAAGAACAGTACAGACATGTCCCTGAGCTGCTGCTGTGAAGCTGGCAGATGGCACCCCACAATGGAGAGGGCATGTGCAGTGGGCTCCTGTACCCCTGGCTGCAGGAGCCTGAGCCCCTCCACACTGCGGACTTTGAACACACCCCAGGCAGACAGGCCGAGAGAGGTGCCGGCACACATCTGGCACAGCTGCAGTGGAAACCCAAGAACCCTTGTCAGGAGTGGTTCTCAAGTCTAGCTGCAGCAGCATTATCTGAGCTTGGAATCAGGGATTTCTGGGCCATCCAGAGCTTCAGATTTAGTGGGTCAGGGAGGAGCTGAGCATCCGCATGCCTGATAAACCCCAGGGGATGCTGAGGCCGCAGATCCAGCATCAAGATTCTGAAAGCATTGGAAGATGGGTATGGATACTGGTAGTCAGTGGGTTACCTTTGTGCGCATTAAGCACAAACAGAGGGAGAGAAAACAGGGAGAGAGAAAGAAGGGCCGAGGAGCCTGGTATATCAGGTGCTAAATAGAAGTGTGATATTCGTGAAGTTCCCTTACCTCCAAGCCTCAGTTTCCTCACCTGTAAAGTAAGGCTGGACTTCCAATAAGGACCAGGGCTCTGCCAGCTCTGACTGGATGACCATTTGCAAGAGGAAAGGGCTCAAAACCTGCCACAGCACTATGCTGACACCCACGGCAGCTCCCTTTCCCACCTTCACACTGAAGTCGGCTCCTGGGATTTTTTTAAAGGAGCTTAGAGAGGAGAGAAAAATGAGAATTTGCCCAATAAAGGACAATTCCTGCAGGTTTTTCTACAGATAAGTTCAGCATGTTCCCATGAAGAGCTGCCCCCTCTCCAAAATAGCAGCAGAGTGGTGGGGCTGGGCACCCGCTCAGAAGTAGACAAGGTCAGCAGTGCTTGGCACTGAGACAAACTGCTGGTACTTATGTGACAAAGTGGCTTCTAGCCTCCCCCAAACAGAAATGCAACAAGGCCACACACCCAGGGCCCTCCACAGCAGCTCAGCTGGACGCTTGGCATGAACTTGGGAGTGGAACTCACAGACAGAGATTCTTCCCACACACAGTGGCCAGGTGAATGAGTCCTCCCAGATGCAGGCTGTGCCCACATGTGCCCCAGGAACCATGTCAGGGCTTCAGGTTGACTTTACCAATAAGCATTTGTGTACATGTAACATGGCAATCATAATTATTTTGTTGGAAGCACAAGATCTATGATAACCACAGCCATCAATTTTTACTGTTGTTTATTTTCAAATGGACACCTGAACAGGGGACATGGGACTCGAGATGGCATGTGCCACAGGCCTGTGTGGGCACTACACTTGTTTTTTTTTTCTTTCTCAGATTAAACTTGTTCAGTCCTGACTGCCAGCCAGGTGCTGAGCTAAGGGCTGTCCTTGATTACCTCACTCCTCACTCGATCCTGATTTTTTTATGGGTTAAGCACAATCTCTATCACCCTTTTCATGTGAAAGATAGCCATGGTCTCAAAGTTGGCAAAGGAGAGCCCAGAGTCTCACTCAGGTCCCCTCCCTGTAACACTCCAGTGGTCCCGCCCTCCTGGCTGGTTATGGGGCCTGTGCAGGAAACTCCTCACCAAACTCCAGACTGAGCTCAGCCCAGAGCAGAACAGATGGACCTGCCTCTCAGAACAGCCACGCTCCTGCCCCGATCTCTCTGCAGCCACTGCTCCGTTCCTAGGTTATGAAGACGCATGGGCTTGATTAGGCTGGGCCCAAGCCCCGATTCATCATCATCTGCACACCTTTCAGAAAGCCCCAGGTGTTTTAAGAGAGTTGGACTTGGTGTCAGGCAGTGTTGCTCTGATTAGAAAGTACAGGCAAGGCTGTGGAATCGATCCAGGAGTCAGAGTCTGGCTCCGTTCAGAAGCTTCCCGGGCAGGGTCTCGAGGGCAGGACAACCAGGCAGTAATGATGAAGGATGACCAGGCCTGCAGCTCTGAGCTGGGGGCGGCGCGGGGTCTGGAGGTTCTTGAGGCTCAGTGAGATGCTGACCACAGAGACCCACCTGCACGGGGCATCTGTACAAGGGAGGCTTTCTAGAGCCTAAGGTGAAGATTCCGACTCTGAGTGATGGGGAGGATCCCTGGGTCACTCCATATCCAGCAGCTAGGCACCTACCTGCCTCTGGCAGGGTGGTGGTCAGGCACAGACATGGCCATGGCATGCTGGTCAGCAATGGTTCCCTGGTGGAGGGGAAAAGACTTGAGCTCTGGGACACTGCCATAGATGTGCCTGTGAGTGGGAATGGTCTCCCTTCCTCCAGTGCCTGCTGGAAACCCAGCTTATACCTTTTTCCCAGGCAGGATGAACCACCTACTCAGGCGCATGGCTCTGCCCTACTTCATTTGACTATGCCACCACTCTCCAGGAATAGTGAGCATGTGCTGACCCTTCTGAGGTCTCAGAGCATTTAGTCATGGTGACAGTCCCCTGAAGCAGGTTGTATTATCAGCACATGGCAGGGACGAGGCAATGGAAGCACAGATATGAGGCAACAGCCCAACCCCTTTCTTTCTAGGGTTTAGCCCAGGGCCTCCTGCTTCAGGAAGGTCTCTTGAACCCACAGGTGGAGCGGGGTCTCTCCTCAGTTCCAGTTTGCTCCATTGTGATGACAGGAGCCCCTCAGCTGTCTATTTCTCCCATTCAGCTGAGAGTTCCTCTGGGAAGAGGCCTGTGTCTGGGGTCCGGCTTCCTGCCTGCAAAGCTGGCCTCTGTGGTGTTCATTATAACATAGAGCAAGTTGCTGGGCCTCTCTGATCGGACAGAATGGTGCAGAGAGAAAAAAGATGGTTTTATAGATAGATCTGATAGCTGGATGAGAGGGGATTTGGGGGGAATTGTTAATGAGATTGTGGAGGCTGAGAAGTCCCATGAGAGGCCATCCAGAGCATGAGAACCAAGGAAGCTGGGAGCTCAGCTCCATCCAAGCCCACAGGCCTCAGAACCAGGGAGGCATAACTTTTAGTTCAAGCCTGGAGGCCTGGGAAGCTGGGGATCACTGTTCTGAATCCCAGAGCTCAAACTCTGGAGAGGCTGGAGTTCTGAAGTCCACCAGGAGAGGAGAAGTCACCACTTAGAAAGAAAGAGACCGAGAATTCTCCTTCTTCTGTCTTTGTTCCTTCTGGGCCCCCAGAAGATTGTCTGGTGGGATTCAGGTCTTCCCCAGGTACCACTAACTCACGTCAATCTCTTCTGGAAATAGCTGCAAAGACACCCTCACAAGTGTTGCTTTACCAGCTATCTAAGTGTCCCTTAATCCAGCCAAGTTGACATCTAAACTCAATCACCACACTGACCCTCAGCGGACGATGAGGACCATGGGGGATAATATTTGCAAAACTCTCAGCACATGGAAGGCACCTAGGAGCTGCTCCAAGCTAGCCCAAGAGAGATGAGTGAAGTCCTTCGAGGCTGAGCTCCAGCCTGATACCAATGGACAGGCACCGGGGCCCACACCACACAGGCACCCCCTGTGGGTGCAATTTTACAGAACAGTCAAATGTGGGGACTCCTGAGCCAGGCTGACATTCATCGAATGTGCTCTGAAGAATCTCATGGGTGAACAGAGTCTTCTTAAATCACTTGACGAAGATGGAGTTTGAGCTCCTGAAGGCCTCGACTAACAGTGGACGATTCCTATGATCTCCAGTTGTTAATCCATCCTGCATGGAAGGTGCTGTGACTATCATGGTGCTGGAGAGCCAGCAAGGCCATGGCCAGGCTCCATCTCTGGGTGACTGATTCCAGGGTGTTGTGCCCAGCAGGAGAGACCTGTGCAATGACCTTCTTTAACTATCAGAGCAAGAGTGCATGACAGATACCATTATCCCCAGGTCACAGAGGAAGGGCATCAGGCTGAGAGAGGTTAAGTGCCTTATGGAGGGTCACACCCCAGGAAATGTCAGAACTAGGATGATCAATGACACGGTCAATACCGTCTCAGAACCCCGAGTGCCCTTGAGGTCCCCTCTCTGAGAACTAGCTGGATGAGAGGCCATGCCTTGGATATGCGTTGAAATGATGTTTCTACAGCGCCTACCCCAGGCCCTGGCACCAGGTGGGCATTCTACTAGCACAAGCTTGGTTGGCACCTTGTGTGGGCCATGCCAGTTCTAGCACCTAAGGGATGTCCTTTCACCTGTCTGGATCCCCATTTCCTCATCTTTAAAATAGATGAGACTGGACAGTGCCTATACTGCTCTGGCCCCAACGTCTGATGGTCTGCTCTGTCCAGTGAGACTCTGTCGTCCCTGTGACAACGAAAGTCCAGCCGGGCAAGGTGGAGTTGCCCTCGGGTAATTGCACTCATCACAATTGAAAATCACCGTAAAATCTCGAGCTGCTTGCAGAATGTTCAGGTAAATGGCCTCTCATTGCCACAAATTGGGGCCACGTAGAGAATACACAGCCCGCAAACAATTTGACTCTTCTAGAACAGAGGTCAGCAAGCAATGGCCTGCCTTGAGCTGGTCCACATTGTGCCCGCTGGAGTGTGTGGGCACCACAGCCACACCTGTTTGTCCACGTACTGTCAGTATCTGCCTTCTCAGCTCGGTGGCTGAGACCAAGCCCTGGGGGGCTGCAAAACCTAAAATACTTACTATCTTGAAATATTACAGTCGTCCACCTTTATCCAGTTTTGCTTTCACAGTCTCAGTTACATGTGGTAACAGCAGTTTGAAAATACTAATTGGAATATTCCAGAAATAAACAATTCTTAAAGTGCTGAATTGTGCACCTTTCTGAGTAACATGATGAAATCTTCCGCCATCCTATTCCATCCTATCCAGGATGTGGCTCATCCCTTTCTCCAGTGCATCCACTCTGTATATGCTATCTGCCCAGTAATCACTTAGTGAATATCTCAGTTTAAAAGAGGTGATGCTGGCAATTTTATTACATATACCATTGTAATTGTTCTTTTTCATCATTAGCTATTGCTAATATCTTATTGTGGCTAATGTATAAATTAAAGTTTTTCATAGTGTGTAATATAAGAAAAAACGTAGTATAGCCACACATTGCTTAATGACAGGGATATGTTCTGAGAAGTGTTATTAGGTGATCTGTCCTTGTGAGAACATCATGGACACATGACATAAACTAAGACGGCTACAACTTCATCATGTGACCTAATCTTAAAGGACCACGATTGTGTGTGTGGTCCATCGCTGACAAAAACATGGTCATGTAGAGGAGCATGGCTGTGGATGTAGGGTTCAGGACTGACTGCAGTTTCAGGCCTTTGTTAAGGTCTTGGGACATATCCCCTGTGGATAAGAGGGGACTAGTGTACTATTTTACAGAAAAAGTTTGCTGACCCTTATTCTAGGAGACAGTTAACTTAGCCACAGTGCATTTCATAGGTGACTCTTCTTCCTGGGCTGGTCTCACTGGTGTCTTCTACTACCTTGAGTTTCAGGCCTACCAACCTGCATACGTGTAGTTCCCTGAACACTGAAATCTTTGCACCTCCTGGCCTTTGCCAAAGCTAAGCCCCCTCTAAATGCATTCCTCACAGCCTTCCCCAGACCTCCTCCCACTGGGTCTCTGTGAACCCTCCCACACACCACTGTGGCTATTTCGAGCCTTGGGGTCCCTTGTGCTAGTCCTTCTCTGGCATTTAATGTCCTGTATTCACTCTGGAGGTACTTCTCTCTCTCCCATTGCCCGTTGGCTCTTAGAGGAGCAGAATCTTGTCTTTTGGGATCCCTGAGATTTCCCCACGGCCCTGATGGTGTCTAGCAAGTGGTAGGTGCTGAACAAACACGACCAAGCATGTGCATAACGTCACCTACCCAGGCCCAAGCACTCACTGAGTTCTGACATTTCTGTAGTTACTTAAGTCAGACCTTCACAAAGGCCTTGTTTTACTTTAAAAAGTTAAAAATATGATGGCCAGCAGGTTAATGCCAACCTGTGAACAGCATTTCAAAGCCAACACGAGCAGTCCAGGACAATCATACCCACAATTGCACGGCGTGTCGCAAACTGGAAATAGCCCGGTTTTGCTTGGTACTAGGAGAACCTCAGGGTGTGTACAGAAGCAGGCACCTTGGCCATCTTAGAAAGTCTGTCTGCCACAGGAGGAGGGTGGAGGACTCCCAGTTAATCCCAAGGAAGATCAGTGTGTTTTGCTCCAATAACTCCTGACATGCTTGAGAATTTTAGAATCTTAGAACAGAAGGGAACTAGGAGTTTTGATTGTGGTTTTGAGTGGCTCATTCTCCTCCTCCTTCCCAGCCCCATGATGGAGTGATCCTGGCTACCAAGCCCTTGCCTGCCCGTCCAGTTCACACCATATGCCTCCCGCCCAGAGGAGGCTTTGATCATGAGTGTGTGAATGTGCCCACGTGCCCACGACAAACACCTCCTTCCTTGACTCTGTACTTTCTATAACTTGTTCATATATCTCCCAACTATACACGGCCTGATTTTGCCTTTTAAAAGCTTTACATAAATGTGACCATCCTAGATGTATCCTTCTTTCACTGGCTTCTTTGGCCCAACAATTTGTTCCTGGGACTCACCTGAGTTTTCCTGTTTCACTGCCTACCATCGTTGTCTCTTCTGTACCATCTTTTAATCTTCATTGGGTGAGTAAGCCATGATGCATGCATCTAAGAAAAAAAGTAAAAGTAACTGTGGCTTCCCTAGCTCCCTGCAGGTCTCTCTTGGGGTTTGGTGACAGTCATTCTGGTCACAGGCAGGATTGGGATTCAGTCCCCTTGCTCCTTCTTGCTCCATGACATCCATCTCACCAGAGGTATGATGAATGTTTTAGTCACATTCAAGGGAAATCACGAAGAGGGAAGCCCTCTCTCAGGTCTGCTATGGGGAAAGACCACAGCAGAGGCCCAGCCTGTGTTCCCTGTCTCCATCTATGTTAGGACCTGCCCCACGCCACAGGAACATAAGGTCTAGGACACATCATCAGCTCCTCTTAGGCTCCACTGAGCTCAGTCCTTTGGATTCTGAGGCCTCTCTGCCTTGGAGGGTACCTGAATTTTAGCAGACACTTGGAAAGTGTTCACAGACAAGGATGCACAAGCCCATCCTGGAAGAGAACAAGCTGTTCTCCCGATAATTCCACAGCCAATCAGCGGCCACCTAGTCCATTCATTCAGCCTGTTTTGGTACAAATCCTGAGAACGCCCACGTCTCCCCACCCAAGCTTGCCATGGGTGGTCCCCTGAGAACTTTGCAATCGCTTGTCTTGGTTAGAAAGTTACTTTGGCACTGGACTGGCCCCCACAGAGTCCCACCTCCTTTTGTCAGCAAGGGTTCCCCTGTGTCATCCTTAAACTGGTTGACGGTGGAGCAGGGTGGGGGCAGGCCGAGAGAAAGCCATCAAAAGCTAGTTGTTGGGGTCAGGAGAAAGTCCCACCAGCAGGAGCCACCGGGCACCGTTTGGGATTTATTTATTTCCTCTTTTGCTCAGCTCTGGTTTGAATTTCCAAATTGTCTTTTCAATTTTAATCTCAGTGTTGGATGCAACATATGGGATGTGGGTAAGCAAAGGGAGAGAGAGTCAATGTTCCATTCAGGTTCATGGGGACATGTGACTTTATTTTTAAAAAAGTGGCAAGGGTAAAAGTGAAACAACAACAACAACAACAAAATAAGGTAGGACTTGGGATTGAGCATTGGGCACCTGTGTTCATAATGAATGGGGTGAAGTCAGTATTGGTTTTTGCTTATGCTGGGGAAGTCAATATTGGGGCTTTATTATAATTTATGATTTTTAGCTTGAACAAAATGAAAGTGTGGACCTGATATTGGCATTTTCGTATGATTCAAACCAAGATACTTTATGTGTGAGTGCTTGATTAATGTTTGTTTCCTGTGCTGATCTGAAAGCTTCACGGTGACAAGAACAACATCTGTGCTTTTTTTTTCACTGAAACTAGCAGGGCTTCTGATAAATCGTAACTGCTTGCTAACGAGGCTGTCAGAAGAGTACAGGACCACCCAAGGAAGGGGAGCCACAGCCAGGAGCTCCAGGAGAGAGGGGCAACAGTCAGTGGGCATAAGGAGGACCCAGCATCTCAGGGAGACACGTGGGGACTGCAGGGCAGCTCTCGCAGGAAGCAGATCTAGAGTGGAAACGAGCATGCAGGAGTTTTGTCAGGGAGTGCTCTGGAGGTCATGTCCCAGGAGTAGGGACAGCAAGAAGGACTGGGCAGCAGGAGGAGGTGAGTGGTATGGTGATGGTGAGCCTGGGTCTGGATGCAGCCAGCCCCCCAGCAGCAGAAGAGAGATGGTGGGTGGGTGGGGCTAGTGTGTGAGAAGCCAGGGGGGCTTCATGGAGAAGGCTGGACTCTTGCGTGGTCCCTATCAGCAAGCTATTCCTCGCTGGACTCATCTCCCCCACTGTGCTCTTCATCACCTCCGCTCATGAGCAAACAGACAGAGGGCCACAGAGGAGTGGAGGGGCCGTCCCATCCTGCAGCAGTGCCCACAGCCTGTAGTCTGATGCTTCTACTTTCCTATGATATTTGTGATTTTTAATTTATAAACATCTCCAGCTTTATTGCAATAAAATTGACCAAAAAACTATGTATACCTAAGGTGTACAATGTGTTCAGATCTATGGAAACATTGTGAAGCGATTAATTACCAATCAATCACTAATTACTAATTAATCACTATTAATGTGTCCATGAGCTCGCCTAGGTACCTTGTTTTTGGTGAGACCCTTAAAATCTACTCTTCCAGAGAAACGTGTTTACACAATACAGTGTCACCAACTATGGTCACAGAGCTGCACACCTGATCTCAGAGCTTATTCACCTCACAAGGGCCAGTTCACACCCTTTGACCAGAATCCTCCAACTTGCTCCCCAGCCCTGGCTCCCTCCTTCCTATTCTGTCTCTATAGGTCTCACTACTTCTGATTCCACCTGCAAACGCCATCCTATCTTTCTGTGTCAACGTCATTACCCTTAATGCAAGGTCGCCCAGGTTCATCTGTGTTGTCACAAATGGCAGGGTATTCTTTTTTTATTTCTTTGTGATGAATGATATTCTGTTGAACATACGCCATGGTTCCCTTAACCATTTGTTAATGGATGTTTGGTTGTTTCCATATCTTAGCTATTATGGGATAAAAGCTGCAACGAGCAAAGTTCATAAGGAACTCAGGCAACTCAATAGCAAAAATGAAAGTAAAATAAAACCATTCAGTCAAAAATGGGCAAAGGACCTGACATGTGTATCACTAAACATATTTTATAGAAAAGAGGTGGGACTCGGAATGAGCAAGCACTTTCACAGGGTGAATGAAGCACCTGAGCCTTTTCCTGAGCCTCCTGCTGCACCGCTGCGGGTGGAGGAGGACGCCATGTACTTGTGCACCTCATTTGGCTTCCCCTCGGCATGGAAAACCCTGGCAATCATTGCTACATGTGGAGATGTTGTTTTTTAACTGTGTCAAGAAGATCAATTAGCCAATCTCCATAGCCCCTGCTCTCCACACACGTCAGTCACCTGGCAATTACCCATTCTCCCTGCCTGGCAATTATTTCCTTGCTGGCCTCTTTAATGTCTCTGTTTCCCCTGGTGACCTAGTTTAAGGTAGAAACCAGATGACCCAAAGTGATAAGTAAGTCTCAGGGGCCCTAGGAGGTGGATTGGGACACAGATGGGTCCACAGCAGAGCTTTCTGAACCACCAAGAGGGAAGGGCAGGCCAAGGTGGGCCAGGGGCCTGGGTGACAGGCAGGAGTCCCAGATCTGAGTCCCTGTTCCACCCCTTGGACTTAGTTAACTCTTTCCCAGCATTAAAATGGTGATGACAACTGCTACCCCTGGGAGTGGGAGTGTTTATGAAGTGACAGGGGAGGGCAGCTGTAAAGTATGCAGGCTTCTCCAATGTCAGCGTGCCCATGATCAGAGGGCTCTTGTCACCATGAGGATTCTGAACCAGGAGGTCTGGGCAGGCCTGAGATGCTGCATATCTATCTACCAAGCTTCCAAGCCAGGCTGGTGCCATTGATCAGGGAAGCACATTGCATAGCAGGGCATAAAGCCCTGTGTGAATGGCAGGGAGGAAGGGGAGGATTTGGTGAGATGGTGAGACCACCAGACAAAAAAAAAATTACTGACTAAAAAGCAAAAACACAATGTAGGGCTCATGGTAGAAAGAGGCAGACGTGGTCCCCAGGCTCGCTGCAGTGAGCAGACAGGCCCACAGGTGTTTATCAGCTTGGATGATGTTTACCAGCTGCTATGGTGTCCCAGGGTCATGGAAGGTGGTGCTCTGCAGACCAGGGAGGGAGATGCTTCTGCCCTATCTCACCTTGACCAAACTGGTCACAGAGAGATGAGGTTCCTGACCCAGGGTCAGGGTGGGTAGGGCCTGAAAAGGGTGGGAGCCCAGGCTGTCTGGCTCCCAGCCCATGGTGTCTCTTCATGGAGGGGTGGAGGAAGGAGGATGTGGGTGACAGGTGTTCCTATACTCCACAGTGACCTGGGGCTGGAGCTCTGTCTCCATTGCTGCCACACTGCCACTCTTCTTCCCTCCTGCTAGTCCTGTACTCAGAGCAGCCACCAACCCCATGTGGGCTACCTCTGCTGACAGGTCTGGCTGCAGGGTAGGGTGGCTCCTAGCAGGAAGCACCTGTCTCGGTGTAACCTCCCTCCTGCCTCCTGGAAACAGACCAGCAACTAGGTTCACAGAACCCCACGGTCCCCACCTTGAGCCTCATTTCCCATGGGCCACAGGACAAAGCACAGCCAGTGGGCATGACCGAACTGTGTGGCCACTGGGGTACACAGTTTTCTTTAAAAAAGGAAATTGCTTGCCTTCTGAGATCTCTGTCCTCCAGCTGGGACTCAGGTGTGACAGAGTGAACTATCTTCCACCAGAGGAGTGATGACAATAGTGGGAAAAAAGATAAAGCAACAGGAGGGACAGTCTCTGGGCCCTGGAATTCTATGTGGAGCTGAACAATGACTGCCTTGGACCACTCACCTCCAGTACAAGAGAGAAACACATCCCTGCTTGACTTCTGTGTCTCTGGGCCTTTTTGTTATAGCAGCCCAGCCTGCTCCTGACTAGTTCATATTTAGGGCTTTGGAACCTTCACTTGAAATCCTCTGAGCTCAGTTTACTCATTGAAGTCTTCCTCTCCTCTGGGGTTCTGCTGTTATCCTTCCTGACCAAGTCGATTCTCTATAATGTGCCCTCTTGTCTCCACATCCCTCTCTCTGGTGCTCTCAAGGTTACTTTGCATTCATTTTAGCCTCTAGCTTTCCCACTGGGCCTTGAAGACAGGGAGGTCACTGGTCATCATTGTGGCTCAGCACCTAATGCAATCCTGGCACGACCACTTGGGGCATGAATGAATGAATGAATCGTAAGGGTGGGGAGGAGTGGAAGGAGGAAGGGAGGGAAGAAAAGAGGAAGGGAAGGGAAAGTGGAAAGTTGTGTGGGGGCATCCCAGAGCTCCAAGCACACGAGATCTGGGGATGTGAGGCTGGCTGGAGTCACTGTAAGGGAGGCGAGCAGCCGTGTGGCCATGGAAGAAGGCTCCTTGGTGTGGCCATGCCCATGCTGTCCCTGATGACTCACCAGGTGGCCTTCTCGGGCCTTGGGCCTCTGGGACTCAGAGTAAGGAAAGGGGCTGATCTAAAGGGAGCTAGCTGGTGTACCTTCCTGGGGCCCTAGGAAGCTGAGGGGCAGCTGGCCCACAGTGGCATCTCAGACTTCCCAGTCACACTGCCAGCTGCACTTCAGGCCTCACCTCCCACCAGGCTCTGCCGGAGCCTCCCTGCAACCCCTCTGCCCAGCCCAACGGTGCAGCTCTTCAGGCTTCTTCCAATCAACACCTGCAAGTTCACAGAGGGTTGAGAGTCCAGGGTGTACTTCTGGAACCATGTGGGGGTCTGTCCTAGATGAGAGTCACCACCTGTGAGTACTGGAGCATGTACTCCCTACAAACAAGGACATTCCCCTGCAGAATCATGGCACACCCATCAAAATCAGCAGGTATGGCCCTGGTGCCCACCTTGGTGTTATCATCCCAGTACATCCTGGTAGAAAAGGGGTCACCCATTGCCTCAGTGCCATGTCTCTTGAGATTCCTTCTTTCCCAGACATTGGTGGCCTTGTCACTCTTCAGAGTGTCAGGGCATACCTTCTGTGGGATACCCCTCTCTGTGGCCTGAGGTTTCCTTGGTGTTTCTCCAAGGTCACACCTAGGCCACGCACTTTGGGCAGCAGTATCCCTGAGGCAATGCTGTGTTGGGAGCTTCAACGTGTCCCCCATCACCTTTGAGTAAAGTCGTGCGTCCTGCATGGCCTGCTCCACTGTGAAACCTCTTTCCCTTTGCAAGCAGGGGCAGAGGCAAACCGTGATTTTCCTGGAGAAGCCCCAGTGAGTTCTTTCGTTCATTGTGTTATGGGCCAGGCTGTATGGGCAATGACCAAACAGACTCCATTTTACCCTGAGACTCCAAGTCATATAAGAAATGCCTCTCCTATGGGAACACCCCGCCTCTGGACCTATCAGTAGTTGCTTAGCATAGTATGTTTAGCAACACAAAATGGCAATTCTGATACAATGTAAAAGTGTTCTCTCTTTGGTTCCCATGTTTCTTGGGCAATGTACCCTGTCAGAGATTGATTTTCCAATGTTAGCAGCCATTCTGTAACTTAGACTCAACTAGGGTCATTCTGACCCACTTTCCTTCTGTTTGCTTGCTGCTATGCCAACCTGGAAAGTCCCATGGGAAATACCAATGTGCCCACTGCATTGTCTCACTAACTGCTCAATTCAGCTTCTGGACTCCTGCTTGCTTGCAGCTATGTCAACCCAGATGTGGGTTTTGCATTTTTTGCCTTTAAAGACCCTGAAATGCTCAGGCACTGGGCTGTTCTTGCAGAGACAGTTAAGGGTTCTGTGGGGAGTAGTTGCCGGCAGGCCAGCTCAATAAAGACCCTCCAATTTGGACAAAATGGACTTGGTACATTTTCTGAGCAGTCTGCCCCATAACAATTGGTGAGTGTAGATTTGGGGGCGTGTGGTCAACACTGGTCTGAAGGTGCTGGTCTCTCTGACCTGGCCAGAAAGCCCCTTTATGTAGGATTCTGTGCCTTTTGGACGTGTCCCTATCATCCTTCCATCACTGCCTGGTCTCTGGCACACGTGTTTTCTGTCTCAGCCCTAGAGACAGTCAATTGTCAAAGAAAAGAGAATGTTCCAGAAGCCAAGTCAGGGTGCAGGGTGCTCAGGGTTGATGAAGTGTGGTGGCATGTTTGTAAATTTGCTTCTGTCTCTAACTGTGTGTGTCAGATGTGTGCTGATGTGTCCCTTTCCAGTCCACAGAGGGCTTATGCTAGCTGTCACACCTGTGCTTGTGAGTCCTTCTCTGATTATGAGAACTCTGGCTTCCACCCTGAAACATGTCATCTATTGGATCAGCCCTTCTGCATGCAAAGCCTCCCCCATGTCAGTTGCCACTCCCAGACGCCCTCAGAGCCTCTGTGGCTGTGACTCCCCAGCCTGTTCCCATGCATGGCTGCCCTCCTCTCCCTGCCGGGGCTTCAGCTTCTCACTCCAGGCTCCCCGCAAACAGGCCCCCCTGGGCCAGGTGCACAGAGGTCACTCAATAAATGCTTGCTGTGTAAATGAAGGAAGGACAGCACAGGGAAGGTACAGAGGAGGGAGGGAGGAGGATGGGAGCTGGAGTGGGTCACACTGATGAGCAGAAAAAAGCCAGGGGAGGGTGCTGGAGAGGAGGCCAAGTGCAGGTCCCACACACTGTCCTTGGGACAATGGAAGGCTAACAGCTGCCTGATGGCCTGAGACAGACAGGCCAGACCTGTGTGTTGGAAGAACCCACAGAGGATGCAATGAGGAGTGGGAACAGAAAACCAGAGGGCCACAGAGGAGCCCAGGAATCAGGCCATAACTCTGTGTGTGTGTGTGTGTGTGTGTGCATGCGTGCACATGGACATACCTGCAGAGGGGCTCAGGTCACATCATTGGTGCCCTAGTGACCTTTCGTCCCTGACTTTTAGTCCTGCAGTTACTGTGCAAATGGAAATGTGGCCTCTTTCAGAAGTGATAGTTTTGATGTTCTCATGTATAAATGCATAAAAAAGAGAGATTCTTTTCATACTTCATCTGCTTTCTTGTCAGTCTCAGTTTCATTTTCAATTCCCGACTTCGGTGTCCTAATTTCCTCCTTGATGGATTGCTTGATTCTCTCCTCGTGGGCTGGCTGCTGAGGGAAAGCAGTGAGGGGCTGGGTTTCCCTCTCGCTCCTCTCCCTCTCTCCTTTTTGAAATCAGCAGCATCTGTGGAATGTGGTACTGAAAGTGGGGGCAGGCTCTGGGGTCTGTTCAGGATCCCCCACAGTGTCCTGGCTTGTCAGGGACAGTGTTGATCATGGAACTTTTACAAAAAAACTTGGGGCTGGGTACGGTGGTGCAAACCTGTAATCCCAGTGGCTCAGGAGGCTGAGGCAGGAGGATCGTGAGTTCAAAGCCAGCCTCAGCAATGGTGAGGCACTAAGCAACTCAGTGAGACTCTGTCTCTAAATAAAAAACAAAACAGGGCTGGGGATGTGACTCGGTGGCTGAATCCCTGGTACCCCGCCCCCCAAAAAAAATTAGAAAAAAGAAAGAAGAGAAAAAAAACTTGGGTGAAAGCTAACAGTTGCTGAGCTCACACTGTGGACTGTGTAATGCCGTGTGCTGTGGACATTTGTCCCCTCTGATAGTCCAACGTCCTTCCTCTGCAGAGCAGTGGGCATCGTTTTCTTTGCAACCCCCGTTCTTGCCTTGCTGTCTGGTTGCCCTGGACGACAGCTCCACTCGCTGGCATCCCCCCCAACACTTCATGGGAGAGGAGGCTGAGCTGTGAAGTGACCTCAGACACAGCTCGTAAGTCAGACCTGGGCTGGACGAATCTCCTGCCATCTGCCACCTAGTCCTATGGAACAGTGCATCACAACTTTTAGAGGTACAAGAGTGAATTTGGAGCCCAGAGACCCTGACATGGTGTTTCAGGAGGAGGCCAGAGCTCTCCTATGTTTAGCAAGCAGCTCTGCCACTCAGGAGCTAGTGAGACATGGGAGAAGTGGCTCTGTGTCCCCGGCACCAGCCTGCTCATTTGTGAATTGGGAAAATGATTTCCTCCTCACTAGCGTCTCCTCTGCCTGGAGCACTTTCCCCCACATATGCATGCAGCTCCAACTCCCCTTCCCTGAGATGCCGCCAACCCAGTGCAATACTGCCACCTGTGCCCCCAGCACCTCAAGTCCCCTCATGCCACTCAGCACTTCCCCATGTCACGGCCTAACAGGCTTCAAAAGCCAGCCTTGTGTGTGTTGGCCACACATTGTGACCCTCTGGGGTGTCTGCTCTGTTGGGCGGGTGGTTTCGTCAGTCCTGTGTCCCTGGCACCTAGGACATGATGGACTTGCTTGATCGCCTGAGGATTGAATGCAATATAGTCTTTATGAACTTGGCATGGCTCATGCTCTGGGCCAAGTGCCTGGGGGGCTGTGGTTGGTACCAACTCCCTTCTCCCCAAGCTTTGTCCAGGACCCTGCTTCCAGCCGCGGCCTGTGCATCTCCGCTCACCAGGGCTGTCCCCAAGCACGTTTCCAAGCCTGGCACCTGCCTATGCCAGCACCTGTCACTATTTTGTTGTCATACCCAATGGGTGACAGAGCCAGCCGCACATCCTTCTTGGCAGGTGAGTGGACAATCTCTGCCTGAGAAGTTTCAGAGAGAGGAGCTGTGGCCCCACTGGCCTCCTGCCCATCTCCGTCCCTGCTCTCCGTTTCCCCCTTCTCCAAAGCTGAGTGTATGTCAGGGAGTGGTCTTCCCCGCTAGGCAGCACTTGGGCCATGTATGGGGGAGCCCCCCCCTCGGGACTGGAAAGCTAGGGTAGGTGAGCTGCGGAGACTGAGGCCCCACGGGGCTGTCTCAGAGTGAACTGCACTGGACTGAATGTGCCCCAGTTGTGCGGAAGCCCTATTCCCTGTAGGCTGGTGTTTGGAGATGGTGCCATTGGGAGGAGACAATGTCTGGGGGTAGAGTCCTCTCGGTGAGAGACGTGCCCTTATGCAGGGCTGGGAGGGCTTCTTCCCCTCTCCGTCCTCTGCCACATGAGGCACAGCACAGCCACGTGTAAAATCCTCTAGGTCCTGACCACACTGGCTCCCTGATCTCAGATTTCCAGTCCCCAGATCTGTGAGACATAAACTTCCAGGGCTTAATCCACCCACCTGTGAGATTTGTATGACAGCCTGAGCCAATGAAGCAGAGTCCCTGGGCTGGGGCCCCACTCCATTCTCCTCTCAGCCAGCTCCCAGCCCCGGACTTCAGGCAGGTGTAGATGTCTCTACCTGAACAGAGGTGACCATGAGCTGCTGGACACCCTATGCTAGGACAGAGGAAGAAGGAAATGACATTGCATACTTCAAACTGTCCCCCAACCCTGGACTAGGTGAGGGGCCCTTTACTTATGGTTCAGAGTCTGCCTTCCTAAGAAATCATGAGCTTCACAAGGACAGACTATGTCCTTTGTTCCCTGTGTGTCCTAGCATCTATCTCAATATCCAGCACACAAATCTATTTTGAATGGATTGATAGATAACAAAATGTCCCAACGGTCTGGAATCCCAATGGTGGCTGGCATTTCCAAATTCCAGAGAGAGATGACGTTATCAGATGCGCGGAGCTAAGGAGGAGGGCACTTAAAACTGCTTCTGTGGCCTGCACCAGCTTCCGGGCACCACCAGCTTCCGGGCTGGTGCAGCAGGTGCCCTAACTGAGTGGCTTATGACAGAAGGACCTGGCCACACCTCAGGTCAGGAGGTTAGAGGTCCCAAACCAAACTGCCTCCGAGCCCTGGGAGGGTCCTTCCTTGCTCCTCGCCAGCTCCCTCTGGCTTGCTGGCGGTCCTTGGCATTCCTTGGCCTGTGGATGCCTCCCTCCACCCTCCCACCCATATGTGGCTTCTTTCTTTTGTGTCTGAATCCTCTTGGTAAGGACATCCGTCATATTGGATTAAGACCCGCCTCAATGATTCAATTCTAACTTGACTTCCTATGAAAAGACCCTATTTCCACGTCCTGAGATTCTGAGCAGTGCAAAGTCAGTGTGTCCTTCAGGGGACACAATTCAACCTGTCACCGCACCCTCAGCTCAGACTTGCCTAAGGGTTCCAGAGACGATAAAGCAGGAGAAGCTGAGGCAGGGAAGACACGGAGGGAGGCGGGTGCCCGCAAGCCTTTGGCCAGCAATGGGGATTCTGTGGTGTTTCCACCCCCTTCCAAAATAAAGGGAAGAAGAGGAGGGATTCCTTCCCCTTCCCCTCAACCCTAGTGAGAGGGTCTGTAAGGGGGCCCCTTGAAGAGCTTGACATTTGTTCCTGGTGGGGCTGGGGGGACTGACGGTGTGTGCCCACCTCCCTCCACAGTTCTGGGAGAGGAGAAAGCCTTGAAGCAAGAGCAGGTGATCCCTGTCACTGGTGCAGCAAGGGCGTGTGAAGTCCCATCCATGGCAATGGCCACCCCAGGAGGTAAGTGGGTTGAAACTGTCCTGAGAAGATCCTTCCTCCAGGGTGGCCTCCAGGGTGCGCTGCTTTGTGGAGTCTACTGATCCAGGTGTGAGTCCTTCAGTAAACACCTCCATGGACATACTCAGAAAAATGTTTCAGCAGCAACCTGGGGACCCCTTAACCCAGTCAAGCTGACACATAAAATTAACCATGACAAGGGTAGAGAGGGGACTTAAGGCAGAAGCTTTACCAAATCTTCCCTGAAATCTGGTAGCAGTAGTGGGTTTGTGGGTGCAGAACCAGCTGAGGTGAGGCCAGGACTTCCCACCAGGACCATGGCACCTTAGCATATCAGTCAATGTGTCAAATTTAAAATTTGTCTAATTTATGTGAACCTAGTAGAAAACATAGAGTTGGGTTCAAATCTGACTGTGTAATCATGATGAACCACTGACCCCTTCTGAGCACAGGGGTCACCATCAATAAGTAGAGGATAATAATACTCTGACTTCAGGGTTCAAAATTTAGAGGAGCAAGCTGAATGACATGACCTGGGCATTGTAGGAATTGAATAAATTATAGTGGTAATAATCATACTACTAATAATGGCTATCATTATTATTATTCATTCTTAGAAAGCAACCTTGGATTTATAATAAGTGCTCAATAAATTATTCTGGCTGAGTTAATTTCTTTCTGATACAGAAAAAAACACAGGAATGTCCTGACTATAGGCGAAAGGGCTCACTCAATTAACTCTTGTGTTTTGAAGTGTCAATAAAGGCAGGGAAGAGGCATTTCTTTGCTTCAGGTTTTTATGATCTCATCATCTGCTACGGTTTTTAGATGAGAAAATGTGATTGTCAATTAAGAATCTGAGGAAGAATTCCCTTTATTAAAACACACACAGCATAAGCACCATATTTCATGCTGAATCAGAGCTGCAGCCAGCAAGCTGAAATTTACCACCTCTTGTCCCAGCAGAGAGAATTTGCAGCTGGATTAATGCCCCTGTCTCTGGTAGTAAATCAATTCCATACATATGGCCATATTTTCACCCAAGTGACAGGCGCAATGGCTGCTATTTTGTAGACACCATAGGGAAACCCAACGATATCTCCCAGGGCACTTGGAGTCGTCTCCGTGAGGGGTGGAGAGCCAGGGGACTTTCCTGGAAAGAGGCATTTCAGAAACCTCAGTCCAAACATTTTGAAGATGGGAAAACTGGGTGTGGGGCTTCTGGGAAGCAACTGAATCTCTCAGGCTGGATTTCTTCTGTGGCCTCTGAGGCCTCACAGGGTGACCAAGAGAGCCTCCCGGGCCACACCCCTCTGTGCTTCCTTGACTTTTTCCATCAGTCCCTTGTGCATGCCGTCCTCTGCCTGGCCCGGGTCTGTTCTGCCTGCTTCCTCTCACACCTCCTCAGCAGAGGTTTGTCATGGGATAAGGGGTCTGGAAGCGTGTTCTTCTCACCCAGAACACCTTCACAGCATTTGCATAATGAATCAATTAATGTGTGTCTTCCCGTGCAGAGTCTAAGGTCCGTGAGGATGGACATCCCACTCTGAGCCCAGAGCATCTTTGTGGGAGGAAAGAATCCATACAGCTGAGTGAATGAGGGCCCCAGTGTGCAGACAGGCAGCAATGGTCAGCAGCCCACTGTCAGGAGGAGTGGAGGGAGGGGCTACTGAGAGCAGGTGCATGGGCTGGGGGTCTTGTGCAGGAGTCTGGGCTCCATCCCTTGAGGCTGTGGAGACAGAGTGGTTGGCTGGGTTAGGGTCATGCTCCTCGAGTCCAGCTGCATTTGAAACAGCTGGGGACAGTGTGGAGTTTCAGCTGGAGATGCCCTGGATCTGGCTCCAGGTTCAGCATCTCTGACAAGCTCCCAGGAGTTGCAGTACCCTTGACTTTAGGGCCTCAGTTGGAGGATCACCTGGTGGGTGAGGAGGAGGCAGGAAGGGCAGCTGGGAGGCAGTAGGTATGGCCCTGGGACACAGAAACCAGGGCCAGACCAAGACGGAGCAGGCGGGCAGCAGGAGGAGTCTGAGCCACGCATTTCTTGGCATCCAGGTTTCTGATGCTCGGATTCCCTTTAGGAACGGGGCACTTAGTGGCATTTGCCTGGCTCAGCTGTGCTTATGGTTAGTTTATTTCAAAATGGAGGAAACTCTGGTTGAAAGTGCTGGAGTGTAAAGCACGCTGCTTTCTATCCCTGGAACAGTGGCTCTCCGGGCTCAGGCCACTCTGCCCCTGTGCTGGGCCTAGGGCTGGAGCTGTCCCCAGCTCTTGATGGGATGCACGTCCTCTAGCTGTGGGGTCACTGTGTCTGAACCCAGCTCTCTGTTGGGGCTCCCCTGTGCTCAGGATTACTGTTTCCCTGGCCCCCTTTTCTCTCATTTTTTTTTTTTACAATTCTTCTTCTAATTTGTTCTAGTTAGTTGTACATGACAGTAGGAAGCATTTTGACACATCATACATAAATCCTAGTCCCCTTTTCTAATAAGCAGTTTCAGCCAGCACGCTGCTGCCACACAGGTCTGTCTGTCCATCAGCCTGCAGCTCAGCCCCGCTGGGGTCCTGCGCAGGCCTCTTCGGCCCAGATGATGGCCCCTCTTAGGCCCTGGACTACTGTGCTGGTCCCCTCTCCCCGGCTCAGGCCCTGCCTGGCCCTGGTGTATTTCTTCCTTCTGCCTGGGGTCCTGGTCATCTTTGGCCCTGCTCATCAGAGGCAGGATGGCAACTGGCAAGATCTGCCTGGGCAGAAGCTGCCCGGGACAGAGGCTGCTGGTCACTCACGCATGTCAGTTCTTCCCTAACAACAGAATCATAAAATCCTCATTTTGTTAAAGGGAGTGATGGCCTGTTAGGAGATTCCATTTTGCAGCTACCCTGGGTCAGGATGGGCCATGTGACTAGGTTCAGCCAAGGAGACAGAGCGGAAGTCCTGCGATAGGGTTCCTGAAGTTCTCCTGCCCAGGACCGGATTCTGCTGGGGAATCTCCCTTGTTCTCTCACACCCTCCTCCCTGCGCCCTGGGATGAAAATGTGACTAGAAGCCCACGATTGTGGGTAGTGAGTAAGTGATACCCACACCACTGCTAGAGTCAGCATGTCCTTGATTATTGGCACTTCCACGTGGGTCTCCTCATTCTGTCTGACCCCTTGGCAATTTTCTGGGCTTCTCTTCCAGGAGAGCCCTGTTTTTCTCTACACAGGCTCCGGACTGCTCCAAACCTGCACGAGAAGCCTCGGCTGTCTGCTTTGCTCTGAGATCATTGGTCTCAGCTCTCCTTATTGTCCTCAGCCGACTGTCTCCTGTCTGGACTGGCAAAAGGAGCAGGCCAAGGGTGTGCTGGCTCTGTGCTTTGGGTTTTGCCATGTTTTGTATGATCAGTCATGAAAGAAGTCCTGGAAGTAAAAATCTTCACTGCCTTTCTTTGCAGATGAGAATGTGGTCTCAGAGAGCCTATAGGCTCCCCAGAATCATTCATGTTTTCACCCACTTGAATGTTATTTGTTGCTCCCCTACTATGAACCATCTACCTTCCTCATTGATGGAGAGACCAATGCGGACCAGTTAGAGAATATCCCTGTCACTATCAAGTTTGTGTTCTAGGGAAGAGAGATGAATAATTGATGAGTTCACCAGCATGGAGTCAGGAACTCATATGACCCAGACAATTAAAATTGGTTGATGGGGCACAGAATGGCTGAGTGGTGCAGGAATCAGTGCTGTGGTGTGCATATGGCTTGAGTGTGTCCCCCAGGGGCTCAAGTGTTGGAAGCATGATGCTTTTGTGGTGGTGGAAACTTTGAGGCCACAGGGTTTGCTGCCCTTGGGAGAGATGAAGATGGTTCTTGTGGGATGCTAGTCAGTTCTTGAGAGACTAAGGTGTTAGGAGAATGAGACTGTTTGCCCTTTCTGGTTTTCTGTCTCACTACTCATCTCTTCCTCCCACACATGCTTCCACAGGATTCCTTCCTCCATGTGGTACAGCCAAGGAGGGCCTCAGCAGAGCTGAGAAGATATCAGCACCCTACTCTTGAATATCTAAAACTGAGCTGAAAATTTCTTTTCTTTATACATTATCCTGCTTCAGGAATTTTGTCTGAGCAATGGACAATGAGCTGATACAGGTAAAAGCATTCAGATTGAATAAGAGAAATGCACCAGTCCTCCTGAAATCTGGAGGGTGAGCACGTGGGTTGGAAGGATCAGACAGCATGGGGTCCTCATGTGGGAACCGGCCTCGCTGTCTGGAGAACAGGGCTTCCGTGTGGCACTGCGGGTGGGTACATGGAACTGCACAAAGGAGGCAGGGGAGATGTGGGCCATGGTTAGGAGTTTTGGCCATATTCTCAGTGCAAGAGGAAGCTTTTGATGTTGGGGAAAAACAACTTATTTTGAAATAAGTTTATGGAAAAGTTGAAATGACGGTGCAGACTTCCATCTGCCCTTCCCTGGCTGCTCTCCCTGTGGACGTCCTACATAGCCACGGCCCATCTGTCCAGCTGAAAAACTGACATTGATGCAACTCTCTTACCAACTACAGGTTTCATTCAGAACTGGCTAGCTTGTCCACTGATGTCCCTCTTCTGTCCCTACACTGGTTTGTTCATCATGCCTCTGTCGGTCCTTCCAGTTTCTGGCAATTTCTGGGCCATCTTTGGTTTCCACAACCTGGTGCTTTTGAAAAGCAGCAGTCAGGCATTCCACAGAATGTCCCCAACTCGGGTTTATCTAGTGGTTTCTCATGGGTTCAGGGGAAGCAGTGGTGACGTGGGCTCTTCTTGCATCATATGGGAGAGGACGTGATTTCGGTGAGACCTGCCACTGGTGATGCTGGCCTTCGTGTCTTCAAGGATAGGGCAACGCCTGCATTTTCCCAGGGAAGTCGTTCTTTTCCCCTCTGTCTCAGCTTCTCGGGCTGCTGTAACAAGTCGCCACCGACGGGTACTTAAAACAACGGGAACTGATGCTCACAGAGGCTGGGGTCTGGAAGACTGAGATCAAGGTGTCAGCAGGAACCTGCAGGCTCTGGGACCCCTGGTGGCCCATCACTTTAGTCTGCCTGGGTCTTCAGATAGCCTCTGTGCACCTGTGTCTCCTAGGCTGGGACACCAGGTGTACTGGAGGTAGGGCCTATCCTCATCTTAACTCTGCGTGGCAGGCCAAGTAAGGTCACATTCACAGGTGCGAGTGGGACCTCAGCATCGTTTCAGGAGACAGCTCAGCTCAGAGCACCACCTTCAGTGGGTATTTAGCAGTGTCCCTGTGGCTGCTGGGCAGAGCGTGCTCTCTGAAGGAGAGACAGAAGCATGGACAGCAGGAAGGGGCTGAGACCTGGACCAGTGTGGGGGCAAAGGCCACAGAGAGCAGGGCTGCTGCAGGTACCTTCTGGAGGAAGAGCCAACAGAACCCTTGGGCAGGTGGGTTTGCTGCTCACTGAGGTGGAGGAGACCAGAGGAGGGGTATGCTCAGGGGTGCTTTGTCTGAGTCCCCCTAGGACATCCAAGGGGCGGGGGTGCTGAATATGCACAGGGGTCTCCCAGCAGAGCCAGGGCAGTGCCAGGGTTGGGCACAGCTCTCCACCCAGCCAAGGCTGTCTGGAATCCCATGGGCTGCAGGGAGACGATGAAACGACCCTGGGGTTTGGCTCACTTTGAAAATAAACACGTTTCCAAAGGGGACAAAAGGCAGAAACTTTCCAACCTCCTAAAATGAAAGATCTTAATCTAATTCTGTGCTCTCCTGACAGCTGTGGCCGCCTCGGCTGGCCTCATCAGTGACCACACTGCCCAGCTTAAAGAGATTTCTGTTCTCTTTTCAGAAAACGAAGCCTCCTCGGGCACCACGTGAGCTCTGAGTGGGGAGCAGGGGCTGCTTCTATTGAGCCTGCGGTGCCTTAATGGTCCGGCATTGATCTGAGTTATCGACCTCTCGGTTTCAAATAACTGACACGGTTTCCAATGGATCCAGATAATTAAGACTTCTCAAATGGCAACTAATAATTTGCATTTGCAGCGCGGTCATCCTTGGGAGCTTGGGGAACCCACACGAGTGAGAAATGGAAGGTAAAGCTCATCCCAGTGGTCGTCTGATTCTCGCTAATGGAGTCTTGGAAAAATCGTTTCGCCCTCCTGACCTATCTCACCAATGCTATCAAGTGACCTCGGGGAGTTACTTTCATTTATTGGAAAACATGTGGGACCAGCTCTCAGCATTAGGGAGTCCAGTCTGCTTCTCAAGTTCATCTGTCTCTTCCTTCACTCCTGCTCACTCCCAGGGCCAGTACGAAGCACCCAGAGGGTCAACTGTCCGAGTGTCCTGCTCCCTGCTGCTCCCTTCTCAGATCCATGATGACATCATAACAGGTGTGACTCAGGCTGCACCCAAGCCGCACACCTCCACTGCATGCAGAATGGAAGTCCACAGTCCCCTGGGGGAAGCTCAGTCTTGGCACATGCACATTTCACATCCACCTGCCTGCCTGGACCTAAGTGGATGCCCTGCGTGTAATCCCTACAGCTGGAGTCTGGGCTTGACCTGTGACCTTAGGCCTCTGGGCTGTTAGTAGATGAGTCTCATGTGAAGTCCTGAAAGGCGCTTGCCTGTTGGGCTCAGCCTCTTGAGCTCTGGCCATCTGCCAAGAAGAGCTTGTCCCAGGAGGTTGCTGGCTCAGGGAGGACGAGAGGCATGGAGTGGACTGGGGCCATCCTGCAGCGGAGCCTGGCACAGCCACACCAGTGTAGATCAGCTGCCCTGCGGCTGCCATTCCTCAGAGCCCAGGGTGGGGAACTGGTGCCCATCCGTGGGGGTTTGAGGGTGCTCTTTAGGCAGCACGGTTAGGGCGAGAGCTGACAGTGATGGCCACCTCGTAGGACAGTTATTTGCCTGTGAGTTTTTTCCTCCTCTAGGATTGAGACCTCACTTGTCCTCATTCTAAAGACATCTCAGGATCTGCCATAAGTAGGTGCTCAGAAACTCTAGAACAGAAGCAGTCCCGTGGGAAGCAAATAAGGAGAGGAGAGATGACTGGGACTGGAGGATCGATGACATCACATGCTGATGATGACAGCGCACCGGCACTAGCCGTGTTCCAGGCAGAGTTCTCACACTCCTAAAATCCATTTCCTCATCCCTGAGTGTCAGGTGAACTGGGGCTCCGAGGGGCTGGGGGTGAGCTTTTCAGCAATCCTTTGCTCCTGCGATTTCTCAGCCCTGTGGGGTGGGGTCCCCCGAGGTGAAGGCCTGTGCTGCAGCTCCCCAGCTGGAGGCGATGGGGCCAGGATTGAAGTGGTTCCCGTTTGCTCCCAAACCATGGTGAGATAAAGGTGGTTCTCCCCAGGCACAGATGGTGAGAAGGTCAGGCAGAGAGGCACTGAGTGTGGGGACAGTGAGTCCTGGGAATGCTGAGAACAGGCCTGTGGAGGGGCAGGGCTGCAATGGCCCTGGAGGGGCCCGTGGTGAGCAGGCGGGTTCCACTCTGAGGGGTGCCAACGTGCAGAGCTTGGCAGCCAGCACAACCTCATGGTTGGCTTGTCCGGGGGACCCTGGGTCTGGGCTGACCTGGCTTCCTAGAGCTCCTGCAGCACCTGAGGTCCATCTTTGCTGATTAGGCTTCCTGCATGGCTACCTGTCTTATTCATCGCCAGGTGCCAGGGCCACACACTCTGTGACAATAACAAGTGATTACTGAGCACATGCCAGAAAGTGTGCTGAGCATGGTCCTGCACTCCGTGACCCAGGAGGGGGAAGCTGCATCATCTCCACTTTACAGAGAGGGAAAGAAGCAGATTGCACACCCTAATGCTGACCAACTGATGGCCCCCACATGGTAGTCCTCCAGCTCCACCTGGAAGGCTCTCGATGGCATCTGGTGTTGCCCTGCCCATGGTGGGGGTGATGGGCAGGAAGACCCAGCTCCTCCTCCCAGTCCCCATCTCCAGGCTGCTGCACAGGGCAGCCCTGCTGGGGACAGCGTGGGAGGGCCACAGGAGGGAAGGCTGCGGTCTGCTTTATGTTGGAGTTAGACCAGCCCCTCCAATGGCTCAAGCAGCATCTTTTGGAGACCAAGAAAGGGCTGACCACTTGTGAAGAGTGGTCACTGCCATCTGCTGAGAGAGTGTTCTAAGCTGTGTTGGTGACAGTGGTCCGTGTACCCCCAGGACTGGGCAGTGCACAACTTGGACAAGGTGTGTGGAGGCCCTGATCTCACATGCTTTGCAGTCTTGTTAGCTTTACCACTGAAATAGGGCTTTATAGGCATTAAAGGGAGCTTTCTCATCACCATGACCAAAGGCCCAACAAACAACTTAGAGGAGGGAGAATTTATCTGGGGCTCACAGTTTTAGTCCCTTGACAGCTGCCTCCATCGCTCTGGCCCTCAGGTGAGGCAGATCATGGAGGAAGGGCGCCGTGGAGGGAGGCTGCTCAGCTCCTGGTGGTCTCAGGAAGTAGAGAGGGGGAGGGGCAGCCTCAGTGCCCCACCTGCTCCAGCCATACCTCACCTGTCCACAGTGACCACCCAGTCAGTCCATTCCAACTGGGGTGGACTGACGAGGACACAGCTCTCACAATCCAATCACTTTACCTCTGAACAGTTCTGCATGAGCAGGGGCTTTTAGTCCTTATAAAAATTGGCTTTAAGTGTTAACAGTTATTTTATTATTACCATTGCAATTATCAGGCTTCAATTCAATGAAATTGATTGATAATATTGATAAAAGCATTTGGTATTTATAGCAGCTTTATAATTTTCCATTGGGGGTTCAAAATTGTTTTTTTTTTAATTGCCTGGTACAGCCAGGGATCGGTCATCATTATATCCATTCTACAGATCAGTAAATTGACTCACCTTATTCAGTGACTTGGACAAGACTCGGGAATGTCAAAAGCAACATTTCAACCCCCAGGATTCTCACCCAGGTTTTCATGGCACACCTTGCCCTGCTGAAGCAGAAGGGACATAGGCAACGGGAGTGTGTGTGTGTGTGTGCATGGTATGTGTGTGGTGTGTGTGCATGTGACGTGTGCATGGTATGTGTGTATGTGGGGCATGTTCAAAACCTACCTTGGCTAGAAGTCTTTGTAAGTTGGCTTTCATCACTGTCTCGGATTGATCGCTTTAATTTGCGGTGGCTTTGGATACACAGGAGCTGCATTTCTTTCTTTCTACCTCAGTTTGAACCTGCCCACAGGGTGTGAGAATATATTTTTATATTTCACCCTCTATAGTTTTCTCCTCTGGTGACCAATGTTAATTAAGCAAGACAGTGATTTACTTGGACTCGTGGGTCAGCACACTGTGAACGCATCCGTGTCTATCATGCTCTTACTTTATGGCTAAAAGCCTGTGGATTGAGCCAGGCTTGAAGATCACTGCTCTCCTGTGGACATGCCAGTGTTTCCAGAGGACTTGTGGCCTCTCTGTTCCACTTACCATCACCTCAGTACATGTCCTCTACTATGGGAAGACTCCCACAAGGCCCACTCCCTGGGTGGCTCTCTGGGGCTGCTGCAGAGCTGTCTGAGTTTGTCCCCAACCATGCCAATCCCCAATCAGCTGGCCACACAGAGCCATGTCTGGACATCTGTCTTTCCTCACATGGCCTCACAGAGGCTGCCACTGACCCATCTGCTGCTTTTAGAAAAGGGAACATGAGGCCTGGGGACTGTGTCACTCAAAACTCTGTAAAACACAAGTAATAAAATGATGTGGGGAAGGAAGAAAGGGTAGAAAAGGAGGCAGGAGGGAAGGAGGGAGAGACAGGAGCCAGAGGTCTGTGCTTTGAGACACAAAGACCACGAGGTTGGGTTCTTTCCTTCCTTTAATCCTTCTCTGCAGATGCAGATTCCCTGTTTCTCCCTCTTCCAGGCAACAGTCCCCAGGCAATCGAGTCCTCTGTGACTTGATTCTGATTCCCGATGTCACTCCTCTTGTCTGCCACCTCCTGCCCTGCCATGCATGCCGGACTCCAAAGCGTCACTGGTGACCCCTCCTTTCTCATCCCCATTTCCAATCCATCAGCAAACCTCATGACCTTCCTTCATTGTGTCAGTTCCCTGTCTCTATGACAACTGCCACCAAAGCAAAACTCCCAGCACGTCCCCAGTTCCATGCTCCAACTCCAGCTGTGCACCCTGCGTGCAGCCCTAGGGGCACCCGCCACTCCTGCCACCCCTTGGCATGGAGCTGTCGGGTCTGCATTGCTCTTAGGGCAGTATCTGATGACTTACTGTAGTCTCCAAAGCTCTGAAGCAAGTTCTTAGTTGCAACCACAGAATACTCTCTGTAGAAGAGGAATCTGTTGATGAATGGTGTGTAGCTCTCAGAGTCTCTGAGAGGTAAAGAATTGGGCCTGGGACTCACTTCAGGATGATGATCACTGGCATGACAGCTCCCCTGGGAGAGGCCACCCTATCATGACTGCTCTGCTTGGTACTTTTGCCAAAGGTGTCCCCTCTTTCTGAGTCACCCCAGCGTGCGTGGTGGAGGAAGCTGGGGCCACATACCTGCTTCCCTCTGTCTGGAGGGCCAGCAGGCCAGTTCTTGACTTCCAGGTTGGGAGGTGCAGGTGTAACTGGCTTGGGGCGGCTGCATATCCAGGCTGCATCTTGCCCAGCCCATCTGCAGTCCCCTGCCTAGTGGCCTTTGCCCGGTCATTCCCCTTCCTTCTCTTTCCAGCTCATGTCCTCCTCTTCTTTCAGGTGTCTCCCAGTGACTCGACCACAGTCTCATCTTTCTTGGACACAGCTGGAGCAGACCAGCTCCCTCACTGCCTCTGCCTTTGCCTTCACAGTGGGTGTGGGGCCGCCATCACATGGCCAGGACCACTTCTGATTCAGCTGCAGTCTAGGGACAATTCACAGTCACGGGTGTGGCTCATGCTGACGGGCTGGCTCAGAGGGGCCGGGTCCCAGTCTTGTTGTGGAGACTTGTGATTGAGGTCATTGCCCAGGAGTGCCCTGGCGCTGTGGGGTGCAGCCAGAGTGATGCTGGTCTCCTGACCACTGGGATTGTTCTGTCCACTGCTCAGATGTCCCAGCTGCACTGAGCCCTGGGGGTCAGCAGCAGCCCTGTAGAGGCCTCCCTATACTGGCCTTTCCTCCCTCCCTGCCCCATTCTCCTGCCCTGCTTTCTGGGAAGGGATCATCTTCCAAATCAATCCGGTACACGTGAGTCCTAGCTCAGGTGTGCTTTGGGGGAAATTGAAACTGAGTCAACACTGTCCTTGTGTTCTGGTTTTCTGTCTGGGATGGTTGTTCAAGGCTTCCCCCTGAGCCTGTGAGCTCCATGGGGACTCACCACATCCTGACTGTGCTTCCTGGCACATGGTGTGTGTTCAGAAGTCACCTGTGAGATGAAAGAATGATGGCTGTTGGTGCAGCGGTGCTCACCAAGGTGGTGCCGATCACCCTGCTTCTGAGAAAAATGCTTGCGGATGTGCCTGGCACAGTGTTCTGTTGAGAGCCACAGCCGAAGGGGCCCCAGCAAACTTCCAGCTGCCAGCAAACTTCCAGCTGCCGGCTGATGATTGGCTCACAGCGGCCCCAGCAACATCTAGCTGATTGGCTCCTCTGCGGTGATGCTCATTGGGCTGTTTCCCTGCCCTTTCAGACCACGGAGCTGCTCATTGGGGGACTTTTTTTGGCTCCGCCCACGTGACCCAGCCAATGGGCCTCAAGAGCAGGAGGATTGTGGGAGGTGGAGAGAAGCTTGTGTGGGAGAGAGAGGCTTGGGGAAAGCCGGTGGTGGCAGTTGAGGCTCTGAGGGTTTTTCCTGAGAGGCTGTTTTGTTTGGCGTGTGTGGTTCTAAAAATAAAGTTAGTTTCTTTTGACAAGTGGCTCCTGATTGTGCCCAGCCAGACTGCGGCAGTGTTCACTGGCACTTTGCGTGGCCTGGATAAATCTGCAAGGTGTGGCTTTCAGCTGACCTTCACTTAGCCTCTCTGGCCTAAAAAAGGGGAGCTACTATGCTAGAGCTCTGGCCAATAGGAGCACCCCATCCTAGGGCACAGGGCTCCCAGGGGAAAAGTCAGTGTCTTGGAGGAGGGTGGGCAGGCAGAGACACAGAGATGGGCGGAGCTGACAAGGTCACTGGATGCCCCATGACCTGCCTCATCCTGGAAAGGACAGACACACGTGCCTGGTCTGCTGGTAGGCCCCCACTGGGCTAGAGCAGGAAGACCTCTGATGAGTTCTCTTAAGCCTGGATTGTGTGAGCCCTGCCTGAGGGTGACAGGCTTGGGGAGGTGTTCCTGCCTGAGGGTAATAGGCAGGGGACATACTTTCGCCTGAGGGTGGACAGGCCGTAGGAGTTCCTATCTGAAGGAATGGATGGGAGGGGTATTTGCTTTTATTCTAAACCAGGAGCTGCAAACATTTTTCTGTAAAAGGCCAGATAAAAAGTGTTTCAGGTTTGAAGGCTGGGTCATAAGGCCCTGCTGCAACTACATGGCTCAGCCATAGAATCAGGGCAGCAGCCACAGCTATCTGTAATCCAGCAGACCTGCTTGTCCCGTGAAACTATGCACGGTGTCATGTGGGCTTGCTGGCCCTAGTTTGCAATCCCTGCTTTAGAGGGACCTCAAGGCTCCATCCTGCCCTCTGACAGGCAGGTCGGTGTCCCTGTGTCCGGCACATGTGGCATCTCACCTCCAGCTGCAGAAGGTTTGGACTCAGCTGAGCTCTCAGCCCTCTGACAAGTCACCTGGACTTGTTCTCCGTGCACCTCTATGGCTCCTCCTTTTCACACCAGAACACGAGCAGGAGAGGCGCAGACCATGTCTTGTGGGGCACAGCAGCTGGTCTTAATCCCCCCAAATTGGCTGTGTGCCTTTGGCTAAGGGACTCAGCCTCTCTGAGCTGAGTTCACTTGTCAGCAGGAACAATGCAGGGGGGCACTGAAGCCAGCTGAGGGGTGCAGAGGTCACACAAGGACGAGCTGAGCTGCACACTCAGGGGCTGGTGATGTGCAAAGGAAGGCAGAGAAAACTGAAGAGGAGGAAGAGGAAGGGCACCAGGCACAGGGGGAAGCAACTCTCATTTTGGGGCATTGAACAAGCAGACGTGCCTCTTCCTGGCCAGCTCTTGTCTCCCGCCTGCCTCTCCAGGGACCTTGAAGCTCCAGTGAGGTACAGCATGTGGTGTGGGCACCCAGGCTGAGCAGAGGCCTGGATCCAGTGTCTGTCCCTGCAGGCGTTGGATTTGCTTGAGCTAAGCAGCCTGGGGAAGCAGGAGGGGATGTCCAGGGTTGCCCTGCGGCCCGAGCTGGAGGCCAAGCCTACACAGTGCTGTGTCCTCCCAGCTGTGGACCAGGGCTGAGTCCTGAGTCCCTTTCTTCACAAACTCTAGAGGGGCCCGCGGAGCCAGGATAGAAGGCTTCCAGCTCACAGGCTGGGGAGCTGAGTCTGGGTCCTATTGTCACAACAGAAGATGCTGTGTCTGAGCAGATAGGAGCAAAAGGGCAGGCTCCTGAGCCCCATGTGGCACTCCTGCATCACCTGGACCTGCCAGGGGTGTGTGTGTGTGTGTGTGTGTGTGTGTGTGTGTGCTGTGTCCTGGTCATGCAGTCAAGGAACTGCATGGAATGTAGTACTGAAGGGCCAACCCCCTTCATTCCTCTCTGAAGGAGTGGATGGGAGGGGTATTTGCTTTTATTCCTCTCCCAGGGGAGCCAGCAGAGCCTGATGCAGACCTGGGGTGCATCTGGCTCCAGGCCTTGGGGGGGGTGTAGGTTTCCTAAGGCAGAGGCAATGGATCCCACACGAGGTGGCTTAAAATAGCAGGAATCCATTCTCTCACAGCTGGGGAAGGCAGAAGTCCAAAGTCAAGGCAAGGCAGAGGCTAAGGCAGAATCCGCACCATGCTTCTCCCCCAGCTGCCAGCAATTCTTGGTGTCCCTCGGCTTGTAGACCCATCCCCATCGCTTCTGCCTCTGTCTTCACGTGGCCTCCTCCCTGTGTCTCAAATTCCCCTTTCCTTTCTTTTATAAGGACAAATGTCATTGGATTATGGTCTACCTTAAACCTAATAGATCTCATCTTGAGATCCTTAACCTAATTTTACAGGCAAAACCCCTATTTCAAAATAAGGTCACATTCACAGGAACCCTGGAGCTGGGACTCAGAAGTGTCTTCTCAGGGCCACAATCCAGCGCATTAGAGTGGGCGTGCGCCTCATCAACACCTGCTCGCCTGCCCCTGCTTTGTCCTCCTGTGGGGTCTCCATGCAAGCCTCTCATTCTAGCCAATCACCCAGCCCCAGCCTGAACCCTCCATCCAGCTCTGCCTCAGGGTCTTGCTTTCTGGTTTCCACTGGGAAAGCAAAGGGCAGAGGTGACATCCCTTTGGTGGCCACAGTGCAGCATCCGGGTGCAGGGCGGAGAACATTCTTAATAAGGACTGGGGGATAAGAGGCCACCCAGAGGTGGCCCACGAGGCTGATGAGATCAGAGTCCATTTACCCACCCCCCGCCCCCGTACTTCTCCCACTCTGAGGAAAGGCATTTTCTCTGGGAGTGAGTTTTCCCAGAAAAGATTCTTAAAACAATGTCCTAAAAGCTCTTCTCAAAACCACACCTAAAAACAGAAGCTTTGCCTCTCAGCATCTGAACTCCTGGCAGGGAAGGAAATTAAAAAGACACAGGAAATTGGTCCGAGTCTAGAAGGCAGCCTCGGAGGGAGCTGATTCTGCAGCAGGGCGTCCTGGGGAGGGAAGGTTCTCTGCTTCTCTGTTGCTTTCAGAAGTGGTTTCAGCCTCTCCTGGACTTGGGGAAAGAGAGGGGAGTTCAGTTTATCAGAGTCCCCAGGTCCTGCGGCGCAGCAGGTGGTTTAGACACCTGCCACTAGCTTCGGGCAAGTCACCATGGTGCTCTGTGCCTTAGAGTCCTTGTCTGAAAAATAGGAGTAATCAAACCTGCTCTCAGGACATCCCAGAGGAAAACATAGAGTAAGACAGGAAAGGGTAGAGACCCGTGCCTGGCACAGAAGTGCCCAGGAGGGTTGTACCATGCATGGCCCTGGGACACTTGACAGATGCTTGATGGAGTCAGCAGGCTTCTCTTTCCACAGAGCTTCTGTCACTTGTCACCAAACTCTCCAGGAAAAGGACAGAATCCAGAGAGACACCGGGTCTACGTGATTCCAGATGCCATGTTCTGTCTTCTCATTCTCTCTGGTTCATTCTTTAGCCTTCACCTTGTTAGTTCTTCTCTCTCTCTCCATGAAGCCAAGGTTTATGATCAGGATGGGGGCTGAGATGGGGCAGAGGAGGTATAGCAGGAAACCCTGGCTTTGGACTCCGGCCGCTGAAGTCTGAATCCAGACTTGGTGTGCAGAGAGCCAGGCACCTTCCTCTTGGACCTCCGTCCTTGCCCAGCAGCATGGAAGCAGCACCTGCCTTCGCCTGCTCTGGGCCCAGTGTTATGGTGTGAATATGGAATCTCTCCTCCAAAAGCTCATGTGTTGAAAACATGCTCCCCAATGCAGCAAGGTTCAGAGGTGGGACTTTAAGACATTGTTTAGATCATGAGCACTTTGAGCTCATCAGTGGATTCATTCATGGTTAGCTGAACGGACTACTGGGAGGTGGGACCTAGTTGGAGGGAGCAGGTTACTGGGGGTGTGCTCCGAAGGGTTTAACTTCCCCCATCCCTCTCTGTTTCTGCTCCCTGGCCGCCAACAGCTCTACTCACGATGCCCTTCTGCCATGATGTTTCTGTGGTGGAGTCAGCTGAGCAAGGACTGAAACTTCTGAAACTGTGAGCCCAAATAAATTGTTCCTCATCTAAGTTGCTCGTGTCTGGTATTTTGGTGGTGGCAATGAAAAGCTGACATGGTGAACGCATGGAGGAAGGGTGCAGAGCTTCTCTGTTGGCACAGAACATCAGATGCCCTCCTCATTTCAAGCCATGCCAGGCATTGCAACACACCACGTAGAGCACTAGGAAGCCAGAAGAGGGTCCCCAATCTCCATTCCACCTCACACGGCACCTCTGCAGACAAAAGTGTTTAAATTGATTTTATTTCTGACTCATTAGTTTCTGGGCCTCTAGAAAGGATACACAACTATAATGAGTTTTCTTGTTTCCTTCCTATTTTTTCCAGTATTAATGAAAGAGGTTTTAAAAAGTGTTTATTTATGTATGCATATATATATTTATTTACTTAATGTTTCTGAAGATGGTGACACCCACAGGCAAGGGGCACTGGTTCATGCTGCCTGACCATCACGGGTGCTCTTCCCTCTGCCGGAAGCACCCTCTTCCCTATTTCCCGTAAGTCCCACCAGCCCTTCAACCTGCAGCCTGGTCACTTTGCTCTTTTCCTCTGATCCTGCAGGTCCCCTGGGGCTTCTGTGACTTTCTCCAGTGCTCCAGTGGGGGCTGTAATTTGCTGCCCACAAAAGACTCTGAACTTCACCTGCCCAAGTTCTCATTGTGTACGGACTCCTAGTGGTAGAATTGTCAGCCAGGTCAATATCTTCTCTAACTCTGCATGGGCACCAGTGATGGAGAGGCGTCCCCCACATGCAATTTCATGAGACAGTCCCAAGGACCAGCCACAGAGGCTCAAGAAGGCAAATCAAATCCGTCTGCTTCAAATTAAGCCCATATTCTGGTCCAGTGGGGGTAGAGCTTTTTCTTAGCCAATAAATATTAATAAGGAAAATAAACCAATCTTTTAGGCTTCTTCCCCCAGCCGCCACCCCAGGGTTATAAATTATGTACTGCCCCAGTCTGTTTTGACAGCTGTGATAAAGTGGGTTTCAGATTCAGAGAGCGTTTCTCCTGAAAGAATGCAGCATTGAGCATTTTCAGTACAATTGCCACCTCCTCCTCCTCCCCACCTTCTCCTGTCTAGGAGGAAGACTTGCCTCCAGTAGCTATTTTTTCCTACTCTGAGGCCTTTCTGTTTCCTCTTTGCCAAACAGATTCTCTGTGATTTTTTTTTTAATATTTTTCTCACCATGATAACAAACACTCAGGAGGATTTTATGAGGTAAAGCCCTTCAGTGCTGGGTACAATGGGCCGTGGTCCCTCCCACGTCCTAGTCCTTGTCCACGCAGATCTTCAAGCTTAGGACCCTGTCCTATATCTGACCACTGATTCCCCGGAACAGACTCTGAGCATCGTTGATGCCCTGGGCAGCTCCTGCTTCTTTCTGGCTCCTCCTTCTTCCTGTGGTCTCTCTCTTTGCTCCAGTCAGGACTAAGCGACACCTTGCATCTCCCCGCACCTGGCTGCTTCCCTCAGTTGGTTTCCAGTGTCACTCAGTCTGTCCCCCAGTAGCCATCAGTATCTATCTTTGCTTTAGTCCATGCAGGTTGCTGTGACAAAACACCAGAGACTGGGCGACTTGCAAACAACAGAAATTTATTGGAGGCTGGGAAATTCAAGATGGAGGCTGCAGGTCAATGTCTGGTGACATACCACTTCCCAGTTTCTTCACATGGCAGAAGAGGCAGGGCAACTCTTTTATAGCCCACCCCTTCCACCTTTTAAAATAAGGAAGCTAATTCTATTCATGAGGATCTCATGGTGGGTTAGGGTTAGCGTTAGGGAACCCTAAAGAAATCTTCTTTGATTACAGCATTTTAAACCATGCTCAATATTTCCTATTCATTCAGTTATAAGATGCACATTCCTGTCCTCTCTTTCTTCCCCACCTTCCGCATACATTTTGACATTTCTGACTTTGGGGTATATCTCAAGTCAATGTGGTGATAGTTTTCACTATTGAAGTAAGTTGGAACTGAGAAAATATGCTCATTCATTCCTGAATGTATGCATTTGTGCAGTAAGTATATATGTGTTGTTCCTCCGAGGGCCTGTGTGCTGGGCAGTTAGCCCACAGGGGAACGTGGTCTAGACTCAGTGTCTCAGGGCGGGGTTTCCAGTCTTGGCATGATTGACATTGAATGCTGGATAATAATTATTATTATTCTTTTGTTGAAGGGCTGTCACTGGGGGTCACTGGGGGTTGCAGGTTGGAACACGCAGGGTGTCCCTGTGAAACAAGATAATGAGAAAACACCATGGACTGTGACAAAAGGGCTGTCCTGTGGCTTATAGGCTATTCAGCAGTCCCTGTTCTACACATCATAGATGTCAAGAGGGCCACCACCCCAGTTATGACAACCAAAATGTCCCTACATATTGCCACATGTCCCCTGGGGACTAAGACCATCCCTGGTTCAGATCTATTGCTCTTGAGGTCAGCTCCCTGGGCAGCATTTTCTTTTCTTCTCGTATCACCCATCCATGCTTCAGGTTGGATTTCCCCATCTCCACCCCTGCAAGGACATGCTGAAGTCCAACTCCTAATAACTCAGCGGGAGACTTTGTCTTATTGGGAAATTTCATCCACATGTAGGTCTAGGAAATTTTATATTTTTTGATTGCAGGCCTTTGGAATTGAATGATTGCTACTTTTAAGGCACTTACTATTAATGGACATAGGATTATTCTTTTTGAATACTCTTTACTCATAAAATCTTGATATGAATGTATGATTATATGAATTCATATAAGGAGATATAAATGTTAATTACCTTGATTTGATCAGTATATATTGTATATCTTATATCCTACTGTGCCTCATAAATGTGTACAGTTATTATGTTAATAAAAATCTTAAAAATGTTTAACATGAAAATGTTAATGACCCTCATTTGATTATTACATACTACATACATGTTTAAAATGAACAGGGCTGGGGATGTGGATCAAGCGGTAGCGCGCTTGCCTGGCATGCGTGCGGCCCGGGTTCGATCCTCAGCACCACATACAAAACAAAGATGTTGTGTCCGCCGAAAACTAAAAAAAAATAAATATTAAAAAAAAATTCTCTCTCTCTCTCTCACTCTCTCTCTCACACTCTCTCTTTAAGAAAAAGATAAATAAAAATAAAATGAACACACCACAGCCCATAAATTTGTACAATTAAAACAATAATTTCAAAAATATTTAAAACAATGCAGGACACACATAAAGACTCATAAAACATAGCTGCACTTTTTAAAACTCAATGATGTAGTTTCTATCCCCTTTTCAAATGAAGAAGCCAAAAATAAGGGAGGTTAACTAGGTGTCCAAGATCACAGACCAAACAAATGTCCCATAGATATTCAAGCCCTGTTATGTCGCATTTCAAAGCGATGGACAACCTCAAAGGAGCGCGTGACTCCCCCTGGGAGGGCCCCGCCAATGGCCACATTAGCAGGCAGCTGGAGTCCGAGGCTTGTGCGCTGCCTTATTCACGGGTCACTGGGGGTCGCAGGTTGGAACAAGCAGGGCGTCCCCGTGAAACAAGATAATGAGAAAACACCATGGACTGTGACAAAAGTAAATGAGAAGTGTACCAAGAGAATGGTGGAGAAAAAGAGGGACCCACAGCAGACACTTGCAGCACAGGCCGGGGGCTGGCATTCCTCACTCCCTGGAACCACGGTTCTGCCTGAGATTGGTGTGTGTGCTGTCTGAGGTGGCCCCACTTTGCCCTTGCCTGGGACATGTCGAGCTGTGTGGCCCATGGGTTCACCCTCCCAGCTCTATGAGGACGGCCTTGCCTTGGGCTTGGAGGCACTGACCGCTGGGGCGTATCATTCTGTCTCTGAGTGGCCAGCATGCTTGGTTATTTCTTGTTCTTTGGAGGAACAAATGCTTCTTATGCAAATCCCCTGACTTAAAGTCTTATTTCAGAGTGAGAAAACAGAGGCAAATAAGGTTAAGGCACTTGATCCCAGGGGCAGAGAATTAGAGAGTGAGGGGACTGGATCATCCAATAGACCCACTATTCTTTCTATTAGGCACACACAGACAGATGATTAATATCCATAATGTCTAAGGTGCATTCATTCTCTCATTCATTCATTCATTCATTTTACAAAGTTCTTGATCTCCAACATATACGGCACACACCTACTAAAATTCTTCTTTTGTTGTTTTTAAATTTTTTGTTTTAATTAGTCATACATGATAGTAGAATGCACTTTGATATATCATATATAAATGGAGTATAATTTCTCATATCAGTGAAAACATCTGCATCAGGCTGTAAAACACGCTGTAATATGCTGATTTTAAGTCCTTTGGGTATAAACAGAGGAGTAGAATAGCTGGGTCAAGTGGTAGTTCCCTTCCAAGTTTTCTGAGGAATCTCCATACAGCTGTCGACAATGGTTGTAACAATGTGCTCTCCCACCAGCAATGTATGAGGGTACTTTTTTCCCCACATTCTCACCAACATCTATTGTTGCTTTTATTTTTGATAATTGCCATTCTGACTGGGGTGAGATGAAATCTCAAGAATAGTTTTGATTGCATTTCTCTACTTGCTAGAGATGATGAACATTTTTTCGTATGTGTTTGTTCATCAATTGTATTTCTTCTTTTGTGAAGTTTCTGTTCAATTCCTTAGCCCATTTATTGATTGGAGGATTTGTTTTTTGGTGTTAGGTTTTTTGAGTTCTTTATGTATCTAGGAGATTAGTGCTGTATCTGAGGTGCATGCGGTAAAGATTTTTCTCCCAGTCTGTGGGCTCTGTCTTTGTGATATTGATGATTTATTTCCTTTGCTGAGAAGAAACTCTTCAGTGTGAATCCAACCCATTTATTGATTCTTGATTTTACTTCTTGTGCTTTTAGAGTCTTGCTGAAAAAGTCAGATCCTAAGCCGACATGGTGAAGATTTGGGCCTACTTTTTCTTCTATTAGGCACAGGGTCTCTGGTCAAGTGTCTAAGTCTTTGATCCATTTTGAGTTTAGTTTCATTCAAGGTGGGAGATAGGGGTTTAATTTCATTTTATTACATGTGGATTTCTAATTTTCCCCACCACCATTTGTTGAATGGGCTATCTTTCTCCAGTGAATGTTTTTGGCACCTTTGTCTAGTATGACATAACTGTATTTATGGGTTTATTTCTATGCCTTCTATTCTGTACCATTGGTCTGCTTGTCTATTTTGGTGCCAATACCATGCTGTTTTTGTTACTATAGCTCTGTAGTATGGTGATGCCTCCTACTTCACTCTTCTTGCTAAAGATTGCTTTGGATATTCTGTGTGTCTTATTTTTCCAAATGAATTTTATGATTGCTTTTTCTAGTTCTATGAAGAATATTGTTGGGATTTTAATTGGAATTGCATTAAATCTGTTTAATGCTGTTGATAGTATGGCCATTTTGACAGTATCAATTCTGCCTATCCAGGAGCATGGAAGGTCTTTCCATCTTCTAAGGTTTTCTTCAATTTCTTTTTAGTGTTGTGTAGTTTCATTGTAGAGGTCTTTTACCTCTTTTGTTAGATTGATTCTCAAATATTTTTTGAGGCTATTTAAATGGGGTAGTTTTCATAATTTCTCTTTCAGTAGACTTATCATTGATGTATAGGAACAAGTTTGATTTACAGATATTGATTTTATAATCTGCTACTTGCTAAATTCATTTATGAGTTCTAGAAGTTTGCTGGTGGAAGTTTTTGAATGTTCTAAATACAGAATCATGTCATTGGCAAGTAGTGATAATTTGAGTGTTTTTTTTCCCTTACTCACATCACTTTAATTTCTTTCTCCTGTATGATTCCTCTGGCTAAAGTTTCAACATGATATTGAATAGAAGTGGTGAAAAGGGGCATCCTTGTCTTGTTCAGTTTTTAGAGGTAATGATTTCAATTTTTCTACACTTAGAATTATGTTGGCCTTGGGTTTAGCATATATAGCTTTTACAATATAGAGGTATGTTTCTACTATCCCTAGTTTTTCTAGTGTTTTGAACATGAAGTGGTGCTAAAGCATTTTGTCAAATGCTTTTTCTGCATCTATTGAGATGATCATATGATTCTTGTTTTTAAGTCTACTAAGGTGATGATTTATATTTGTTGGCTTCTGTATGTTGAACTGACCCTGTATCCCTAAGATAAACCCTACTTGATCATGGTGCACTATCCTTTTAATATGTATTTGAACGCAATTTGCAGAATTATTGAGAATTTTTGCATCTATGTTCATCAGGGATATTGGTCTGAAGTTTTCTTTCTTTGATGTGTCTTTATCTGATTTGGGGTATCAGGGTGACATTAGCCTCATAGAATGAGTTTGGAAGGGTTCCCTCCTTTTCTGTTTCATTGAGTACTTTGAGGAGTAATGTTGTTATTTCTTCTTTGATGGTCTTGTAGAATTCGGCTGAGAATCCGTCTGGTCCTGGAATTTTCTTAGTTGGTAGGTGTTGCGTGTCATTCTCTATTCCATTACTTGTAATTTGTTTAACTCGTAACTGCGGGGATTCCCGATGCCACATCACCTAAGCCATGAAAGTCAGCTCTGGAGCAGCCTTCTTGTATCTCTGTTCCCATCATTGGAACTTTTTCCGTCCAGCCAGGGCTTAGTTGTCAAGAGTCCATGGAGAATCTAGACTTGGTCTTGCCCTCAAGGAGCCTCCATGAAATTTTCTGGACAGGCATGATTATAATTTCATCCCATGGCTGCTAACAATTATACAAGTCTGAAAGGAGTGATTGCTTGTTGACTGATTTTTCAGATGTCTTCCTTCTTCAAGTGATGGTAAGTCCTTTGCAGGCTGGGAATGAAGCTTAGGACTTCAAATATTATGACTTTTCAGCCTCAATAAGTATCCCTGAAAAAACTCTTTCTGGGAGCCAGAGAGAAAATGAATGGGTTCAGGACTTGATTTGGCACTTGATGAGGAATAAAACTGACCAGATAATAAAATAGGTCCAAATGGGTACAGAGATCTGGGCCAGAATTAGCATCTGACAGGCCCCAAGATCTCCACTAGTTTGTATCAGTTGGCTATCATTGCACAACAATCATTTCCTGAACTCAACTTGCAGCTGCTGTCAGCTGTGATTGGGTTGGGCTCACACATGGAATCTGCAATTAGCTGTGGTTCATATAGACATCTCTGCTACTGGCCTGGGCTGGCTCACTGGGATCAGCCAGTTCTTGGCTGGGCTAACATGACCTTGGCTTGGATGGGTGCTTTTCTTCCCACGTGGTCTCTCTTCTGCCACCAGCCTACACTTTTGAGGGTATGGACTCTTATCAAGCTCACAGTCACTTTGCTACATTCTAATGACCAAAGCAATTCACAGACCACATATGAGAGGTGGGAAATACAATCCACCTCTTGGTAGGAGGAGCTTCAAAGTTACATTGTAAAGGTGTATGCCCTGGGAGAGTTGGAGGGTTAGGACCATTCTTGCCATCTATGATATGGGTTAGAGTGAGGCAAACCAGCTGGTAGATTCTATTTCATTTAATTTGAAACAAGGCTTTACCTAGACAAAGGATGGGAGCATGAGGCTTAGAATTGGAACCTTATAAAAGAGGACAGTGAGGGCTTCACCTTAGTTTGGGTCTCACCCAAGCAGGCTGAGCTACAGGATGAGGCTCTAATTTTGGTAAGAGCCCAAGTAGGACTGGAAGGCCAATACAATAACCATTTGATCCACTGGTCACATGAGATTGGATTTATAGCAGCCACAGCAATTCAGGTGCCCAGTCCTACATCCTGCATGGTGGGCTAAGGCAGCAGCGTAGCTCCCTTCCCAGCCTGTGTTGGTGTCCAGGTGCCTGGTGTACCTCCTGCTCTGTTTAGAATGAAATCGGGAAGTGTAGGTGTAGGGTGAAGATCATACCCAAACTTCTGTTCCTAGAACCAAGTTCTTAGGCCTGGGAAAGGAAGCTTCCATGACGAATAGGATATTTTTGCACCTGCAAGATCGGATAGAAATAGACTCCTAAACCTCCCAGATGTGAGCTGTTAGCTTAGAGAAGGTAGGTGCCTTGACCTCTCTGAACCTCACTTTTCACATATGCAAAGTAGACGCAGTGAATGGTGACCTCTACTCATAGCAGGTCTCTGGACAACAGTAGTCTGGCACAGTGTCCAAGCAAAAGTAAACATTTACAAACTAAGATTTCATTTGAAAATACTTTTCCATCTTTACTCTATCGATTTTGTAACCAAAAGAGCTTGAGCTTTGGAAGAAGTTAAATTAAAATGAAAAATTCTCTTACCTGACTTGGACTCAAGTCAATGAGATCAGCATTTACGTTCCATCTCTGGGGGAATGACTGCATTTCCATTCTATGTCAATCCTGTTCAACCAACATGGTCTCTGCGGCATGGAATTCACTGAGCCCCTGCCTGGTCCTGGGAGCCTGTGATTGATTCAGTGTTATACATGTGACCCCAAACCAGGCCAATCAAGTTTTTTTCCAGAAATTTGCAATTAGAAAAAAATGTCTTCTCTTCTATAGTGTTTTCTCTTTTATGGCTCCTTTTCAAAGAGTTCATAGATAAGGAGCTTCTGGGGCCATCTTGTGACTGGACACTGAGAGTAAAGTTAAGTGGAGGTGAGCAGAGACTGAGAAACAGAGTCTGATCTGGTGGTTGAACATGAGATCTAGCTTTACATGCAGTCAACACTCCCTTTGAACTTCCTACTTGTGTGAACTATTTTAATTTTAATTTTGGTTTAAGTTTATTGAGTTGTTTTTCTTTCTGTTACAACTAAGTGGCCCTAAATTATGACATGTAACCTTTCTGAGTCTCAGTGTTTTCATTCATAAGATATGTGAAAATAACACTTATGTCCCCAAATGTCTGTCTTGTGAGGCTGCTCAAATCTGGAATGGCTGGCACAGGCCTGATCAGCAATGACCTGGGATGATGTCTTTGGCTTGGGCATTTCATCACCAGTGGGAGGCTTGGAATTCTCCCACTTCTATTGGTTGTTATAAATTTCCCTATCTCTGTGACCCCATTAGTGGCTGAAAAGGACAACAGTTTTGCTTTTATCAAAACAGGGGGTAGAAAAGGTAGGTGATGTGTTTTAAGAAGGGGAAATTCAAGTGAACAACTCCTTTAAGATACCAAGACTGCCAATATCCTCCATTCATTTTCTTCAAGCTTCTTGTTTATTAAGCACCCATCCTGAATTCAGTTTCTCAGGACTCTCTGTACCAGATGGCACTAAATTACAGTAACTGAATATCCTGTCTTCATTTGCTGAGTGGCCATTTGAGGGCTGATTGTGCTGAAATAAATCCTTTGCTCAAGCTTCCTTCTACAAAACCTACTGCCAAATGCACAGGAACAATTTGTCCAAAGATGCTTTGGGGTTGGGAGGTAAGAGTAGAGCAGATCCTTGCTTTTGTGTGTATGAGTGAGTGAGTGTGTGTGTGTGTGTGTGAGTGTGTGTGTGTGTGTGTTTCCACTGCTTGGGTTCCATCTGACTTCATTTGAATGAGTATTTGTTGAGTATCTATTACATGCCAGGCATAGTGCTTAGCATCTGAGAAAAAGAAAGATGCGTAATTATGGATGATGGCTTAAAATCTCCTATTTTAAAATATAGACAACTAGGAGATACAGTGGATAGAACATTTTTATAAGGATTATAAAATGATAAAATTATAAAAATATTACTATTCACATTAAGGATTGTTATCACCTATTGGACATCTTTTAAGGGGAGACTGCTAGGTATTTCAAGATATCTCACAGCATTCCCTTTTGGAACCTTGCAAGATTCATATTCTCATTGTATCAGAACATTTAAGATCAAAATAATTGACTCAACCTGTCCAAATTCTGCAAAGACTCCAAATTTCCCACTCAATGTTGATTCCACATTTTTTTTTCTTTAATGCTGGAAGTTCTGTATAGATGAGTGGATGTGGCAATATGCCCAATTATAAAAGTACATTTCCCATCCTCTCTTATTTTTTTCCTTCATTCATATTTTTTATTTGTTCTAATTAGTTATACATGACAATAGAATGCACTTTGACACCTCAGACATAAATGGAGTGTAATTTCTCATTCTTCTGGTTGTACATGATGTAAAATCACACCGGTTGTGTAATCATATAAGCACATAGGATAATGATGTCTGATTTATTCTAGTATCCTTCCTACTCCCATGCCTCTCCCATCTCTTCATTCCCCTTTACCTAATCTAAAATAACTCTATTCTTCCCTAGGCGCCCACCCTGGTTGTGAATTAGTGTCTGCATATCAGAAAACATGTGGCCTTTGTTTTTTTGGAATTGGCTTATTTTTCTTAGCATGATATTCTGCAGCTCCATCCATTTACCAGCAAATGCGGTAATTTTATTCTTCTTTACCCCTCTGGCTGGTGAGAGTGGCCAGAGAGATGAATAAGTTGTTGGACGAGGCTTCTGGAAGGAACTCTTTGAAAGGAGATAAGTGGCTCAGAGAAGCACCCTTTATTCTGTTCCCTACTTTCTCTTTCCCTTGCTTGGGACAAAGGTATAATATCTGGAAACTTCTTGGACTATGAGGTCAGAAAATGGAAATTGCAAGCAAACTGTGATGGAAGAGAAGTGAGAGAAGTCTGAGCCCTATATTACCATGGAGCTACCAGCACAGCCCTGGATTGCCCAAGCTAGACTCATTTTAATCAGGGAAAATAGCCATTATCTCACTTACTTCACCATTTCAGATTTCTGTTCTGCACAGGCAAGACTACTTCTCAAAGTCACACAGCTAGTAAGTGGTAGAGCCAGTGTTATAGATGAGGAATTTCTTGGTGGAATGCTAACTTCATTCACCACTGTGCAGTTCATTCACACAGGAAGCATTCATGTGTGTTCTCTAGGTGCCTGCCCCTGTGGAGCTACCAAAGACATTCAGAGAAATAAGACCACATGATGATGTCGTTATAACACACACTCCAGGCATACCAGAGAAGGAATAACTAACTACCTGTGTAGCATGAGGAATTTCAGAGTGGGCGATTTCAGCAGAGACTTGTGGTGTTTGAGTTTGCTAACAGAGAGGAGGAACACCAGTATTTAAGATGGGAAATGGCATGTTCAGTTAGGTGGTTCAGTTTCTGTGGAGGGTTGATGGAAGGCAGTTCTTTGTGACAGTATCTTTAGCATAAACAGCTTTATGGGGGCATCAGACGTGGCTGTAAAGCAAACTACCCATAGTACGCTGACTAAAACAACAACAACAACAAACATTTCATTGCTTAAAATTTCAGCAGTTGGGACTGGATTCAGCTGGGCATTCCTCAGGTCTTGCCAGACTCCTCAGGATCCTGAATGATAGAATAGGAACATGGATTCGCTGTAGGGATATGTTTCCTAGTGATTCTTGCCTTAGAAACACATTTATGATGATGTTTTCTATTTTTTCTTGTTTTTCCACTGATCTCTGACATACATAGATCAATTATTGCAAATTACTTGGAAAAGAGAGAGATTCTGAATACTTTGGGTTCACGTGATGAGTGCATAATTTCTATCATACTAGATAATTGTTCAACATTTTTACCCAAAACTCAGGTTGTCACCTGTCTCCCCTTGGGTCTTTAAGTAAATTGTTGTCTTTGGGCTTAAAATACTATTACTGCTCTTAAAATTACTGAGCTTTCATAATATGACTTATGAACTTGAAGAACCTTGTAACATGTAAGGCACAGAGTTGATCTTTACGACCTCAGAAGTGGTTAGGGTGGCTGCTATGGTAAGCAAACTTCCCCCTGAAGTCTGTTGTTTCCCTTCTCCAACCATGCAATCCTCAGCTATTCAGTCTCCACTTGAACAAGACCCTCTGGAGGACTGCTGGAGGGAATGAGGGATGCTGAGTGTTGAGGTTTAGGTATGAGGTGTCCCCCCACATCTCAAGTGTTAGACAATGCAAGAAGGTTTAGAGGTGACATGATTGGCTTATGAGAGCTTTAGCCTAATTAGTGCGTTAATCCTCTTGAATGGACTGAGTGTTAACTGTTGGCAGGCAGGGGTGGCTGGAAGAAGTGGGTCACTGGGGGAGTGCCTTTGGGTTTATATTTTGTTCCTGGGTTTCATGTTCTGAGCTGCTTTCCTCCTCTACACTCCTGGAATAATATTCTGCCTCACCTTGGGTCCAGAGCAATGGAGTCAGCCATGTATGGACTGAATCTCTAAAATCATGTGCCCTAAACAAACTTTTCCTTCTCTAAAATTGTTCTTGACAGGTATTTTGGTTGCAGCCGTGAAAAAAGCTGCAAGGGTATGCAGCGAGGGCTTGGAAGTGTGGAATCAGTAACATCAATCTGAGAGTAAGTTCCAGTTAAGAGGGGAGGGGGCTCTGTGTGAGTGACTTCTGGGGTAGAGGTTGGCTGTGGAGTAGCCATGTGGTTCAGGAGAAGGCCAGCAGTTTGGGCTGGGTGCCTCTGGGTCCAGAGGCAATGGTGGGTGTGTGGGTGTACACAGATCATGGAAGCTGGGATGTGGGAGCTCTGGGCAGAGGAAGCACAAACTTGAGAAAGAGTAAAGCAGTCCAATGTCACTGGAGGAGGGGGGGCCTCCGTCTTCATGTCTGCAAAGTCTAGCCTCAACCTGCAGGTCAGCGTCCCTTCTCCTGGGAACAGTGCATCTCATGAAGGATCCACGCCATCCTCTTGGTTCCATCAGGCCCTTTATTAACACTCATTAGCATTTCACCTTCCTTCATGTTTGTTCTCCAATGATACAGACAGAAAAGGAGAGTCTCACACTCGTTCCCATTTTCCAAATGAGGAAAGTGGAACTGGGAAAAGCTAGTGACTTGGTCAAGGAGACTCGGTAAGGGGAGGGACCAGAACCTTCATCTTCCATGTTCTTCTGACTCCCACCTGCTCCTTCAGAACTTGGATTCAAGTCTCCTTTTTTACATCCTCCCGATTGCCAGTATGTGTTGGTGCTTACTGTGTGCCCCACAGTGCTCGGGCATATGATACCAAGCAAGAACATGTCCCTGCCCTTGGGGATGGGCTTGTGGGAGGCACTGGGGTCAATCCTCAGCACCATATAAAAATAAATAAATAAAATAAATAATAAATAAAATAAAGGTATTGAATCCACCTACAACAACAACAAAAAATGTTTTCAAGTTTACCCTTACCCTGAAGATGTGTTATTGTATACACTCACACTCATTTGGATTTTCCTTCAAAGAGTTTAAGGGTGGCCCAGTGGAGCTACCCTTTCTTTGAGGGCAAGTTGAAAGAAAACAGAAAGTTATGTTAATTGCATGAACAATAAAAAGCATAAAGCAGAGTGAGGCTGGGATTCCAGGAAGGTGGACAAGGAAAGCCTCCTGGGGGACGGCCTCCGAGCAGGGCACCCTGGCTCTCCACCTCATTTCCTTGCCCTCTGGCAGGTCCAGGCTTTGTGGGACCCGAAGCTTATACAACTTCAGAGTCTGTCTTTAAGAAAAGGAATACAAGACTGTTAATAAAAAATAGATTAAGATGAATGTATATTTAAAAGACAGAAGAGATGACAATAAGTTTTCTATATTGAAAAACTACAAAATCTAAAATGATCTTATAAAACCCAGATAATTAACCTAATTTTTGCAATGAATTTCTGGGTGTATGTCTATAGTGTGTTTTCCTGGAATTCCAGCTGAATCCTCTTTAGTTTCTTCTTCACCCGACACCAATTTCATAATGACTTAAAATGAGAGATAGAAAGCAGACTTGTTTTCCATGGTGGATGACAAAGTTAATACTGACAGTTTCAAAAAGTTGTTGTAAGCACCCCGAGCCATCGTTGTCCATGCCATGTAAATCTTTAGGATTGTCATCAACTTTGGGACAATTCCACCACATGTCTGCCATGTACGATCTATAAGCTTTCAAGGCATTTTAAGTTTTCTTGTGTGATGATTCAATCTTAAATCATGTTTAAATTTCTGATCCTCATTAAGTAGCTTGTTAATAACATCCCCTGCTACGAGAAAAATGAGGGGGAGAGTTTTAAAAATATGCTGAGTTTTACATGGCCACCTTTGATGTCAGACTTTGGCTCAAATCATCCAGAAATGAGAATATCTCTGCAGTATGTTTGGATGATTCCTTCCTTTACTCTGAGAAAAACCAAAAGTCAACTTCCTATCTCTCTGAGGAAGACCATTCTTCCTTTTAATGAATGTCCACATTTTGTGTGATCTGAACATTGTTTTTGCTACAATTTGCTTCTAAGTGTCAGGATAATTTCTCTTGCTTTTCTTCTTCATATTTTAATTTTGTTTCCATTAATTTTTAATTGAATTTCCTCTCATCTTCTTAATGTATAAACTTAATGATTATAAAAGAATGTGTTGTTCATAACATCCAGTGCAGGAGCCTGTGATTTCTTGCTTGTTTTATGAAAATACTCCAGAATGCCTTTTCAAAATGATAAGTAAAATGGTGTTTTATCAACTTTTTGAACCCATTTTAAGAGTAATTTGTTTGCACTAAGTTTTCTCCTTAGTTATCAAAAACCTATGTTAATATCCATTAAAGGTCTCTGTGATCATGGTCTCCTCTTGAAGAGCTCTATAATCCCAGACCACTGGGCCACCCTTAAACTCCTTAAAGGAAAATCCAAATGAGTGTGGGTGTATAAAATAACACATCTTCTGTGTAAACTTGAAAACATTTGCTGTAGCAGAATATTAAACCCAGCACAGAACAGGCAGCTTTTCTACAGAAGTAAGGAGAGAAATGTCTACTACCCATGTTGTGGCACTTTAAAATGGCCATAAAAGCATGTGGGGAGCTCCTCTCTCTGTAGTGGCAAGGTTTTCATGCAGCTGACCATGAATGGCACTCAAGGACAGCCACAGAAGTCCAAACACTGTTGCACTTTGAATAATGTTGTAGACAACTGTCAGTTGGCAAAAGCATTAACAATTGCTTGTGGGTTTTGTGTTAGAAGCGCAGCACACAGTATTCACGGGCATCAATTCTTGTTACAGCCAACTTGGGGTCTACTACAGTGGAGCTGAATTCAAGGTCTGGTCACTTGATGTGCCACGTGATGCAACCCAACCCAACCGCACCGAGCCATGGGTCTCTAGATGGGCCATCATCATCCCAGCAGAAAAGGTGATAGATGCCTGTTTCAGAAGTATCTTGTCGGTCTATCGTAAGTTCTGCTTTATTCTTCATAAATATTACTGGATCACAATATTGATAAAGCATAGTTGTTTTTTAGAGAAACAGATAAAAATGAAAATGCTACTCACTGTAACAGACCATCATGAAAGATCTCAGATCTAGCTCTGTTGGATGAATGCAGTGACACAGAGATGCTGGTGACCCTGGACACCGGTTCTGGTTTTTTTGGGGTGTGGGTGGGTATTGGGGATTGAACTCAGGGGTACTCCATCACTGAGCCCCATCCCCAGCCTTATTTTGTATTTTATTTAGAGACAGGGTCTCACTGAGTTGCTTAGCGCTTGCCATCCTCCTACCTCAGTCTTCCGAGACGCTGAGATTACAGGCATATGCCACTGCGCCCGGCTGGATGCCAGTTCTGGGTCGCACAACTGTGTTCCCCTTTGCTCTTGTTTTCTTGTCTTTCCTGCTTGGTTTCTGTTTGGAGGTGCCCTGACTCTCACAATCTTTGTCACTGCCTGTCATTTTACTTTTATATTTTTGCCTACAACACATTGTTTCCTTTTCTTTACAACTTTCACCATCAGCGTCTTAATTTCAGATATACTAAAAAAGTTTTTGGCATCTTCAAGATTCTGCCAGTCTATTTTATTTTTATTTATTTACTTTGACTTCTAATTAGAGATTTCGTTCCAGTCAAACCTGAATTTTTGTATGACCCATAATTCTGAAAACGTATATAATTAATCTGAAATTATGGCACACAGGAGAACAATTCAAATGCTTTTGAAAACTGCCCAAGCTTTGAATTGAGCCACTTAATTGTGTGATCCAATTATCCTTCCTCCATGCATTGACTTAACTGATGAATGTGTAGGAGTTTGTCACTTGCTTCTTCAGGCTGTTTTCCTCCATCACTGACAATCTCGTGTTGGCTCATGTTGATCTGGAGCCAGCAGATCCTTTGGAATAAGACACATTGGGTGTGCTCTGCACGACCCAGATCCAGTATAATTGTAGGTTGGGATGTTTCGAACACACAAATATACTTTCTGTTTACAGCTGTAGGCTTATGCTCACAGGTAATATGATAATTTTGTATAATTTTGTAAGGGAGGATACGTGTACATTATATGCAAACACTATGCCAGTTTATGCAAGGGACTTGAACCTGAATAGATTTGGGTAATTTCAGGAGTCTTTGGAATCAGTCCTGCATGGTGGATGCTGAAGAACAATTGTAGATCCTAACAAGTCCCCACCACACATGCCCCACACTCAATATCTGCTTGGGCAGATCCCCCAAATTCCATTGCCATGCCGACGTCCCTCACCATGAGTGGACGCCTGGTGGTCGACAAAACAGCGGAAGCAGTAGTGATCCTGTAGATTGAGGTGCCAGTGGCTGACTCTTGCAGATTTCACCACACATATGACCATGAAAACATTTTGCTGTGACCTGCCTTCAGGGCCTTGTGTGGCTGGAGAGGAAAAAAAAAAGACCCTGATATTATATCTCTATTGGCTCTAAAGCCCACCTTTTAGACAGGGGCAATGAATTCATGTCTGAAGTAGGAGTTCTGGTGTACTAAGATGTGGTAGTATTCAAGGGCCACTTTCCCAGTCACCAGAGCCCCTGTCATGAGTTAATATCAGGGCAGCAAACGTCATGCAGAAGGGCATGGAGGAGTGGAGCTGCTTAGCTCAAAGCAGCTGGAAAGCAGAGAGCGAGAGAGGAAGGGGCCAGGGGACGATGAACCCTTCTAGGGCACATCCCCGGTGACCTACTTCCTCCAACCCGGTCCCACTTCCAGCAGTCCATTCAGCCATTATTGGATTAATCCACTGACGAGGTCAGACCCCTCATGATTCAATCACTTCCTGAAAGCCCCACCTCTGGCAGGACCCTTCTTTGTGGGTCTTTCTAGATTCAAACTGTAACACTCCCAGTCCACTCAGACTAGAGGGGACTCAGCTCTTCCTTGATATTCACAGCGGACAGGGTAGAAGACACCTGGAGAACAGGAGGTCACAGGCTCTGAGGAGGAAGAGACCTTAGAGAAACGCAGACAGAGGGCAAAGCCCCTTCTCAAGTACAAACGCTGGGGGTGGGGGTGGGAAGCAAAAGAAAAATGGGCAAAATAAATATGCTTCAGGGGACAGGGCCAGCCTTTAAAAATGGAAAATGAGAATTTAAAAAAAAATCATGGATGAAAGTCACAAACTAGGTACAAAGTAAAATATCAGGAATAAACGTATATGGTGGTGTGACTTCAGACTTCCGAAGAACTGCGTTGATAGGGTGGAGAGGCAACAGAGCAGAGGAGGAGTGAAGGAGTGAAGACAGGCCGTACCTGCTCGGAGCAGGGCCTTGCTCTCACAGAACCTCGGAGCTGTTCAAACATAGGGCTTTCTTCCTCTAGAAAACAAAGACTTCATTGCTAAGCCAGCTGAGAACTAGTCTGACCAGGCTTCCTTTGAGGCATATGGCAGCCCTTCCCACTCCCTGGCAGACCATAAGCCTGCGTCACTGAGGATGACCAAGCACCTCATTGCAACAGGTGAAAGTGCTGGGGCTAGTTGTCTCCTACAATTAAAAATAAGAATTACATAGATTAATTTCTTAGGTTTGAATTTACACTGTGTAGAATACTGCCTCGCGACCTTATGTTCTTTGGCCTCTCTCTTGCTTCCCTTCTCATATCTAAGGCATTTTCCTGGCACAGAGCCTTGAAGCCAGACAGATGAGGTCTGACTTCCTCTCTTTGCCACCCACTTCCTGGTTGTAGGACCCTGACAAATGATACCACTTCTGAGCCTCAGTGTCTTCCATTGTACATTGGTATTAAGCACCGGGGTGTCCCAAGATTTTATGGGTTGACATTTTTGTGTGACTACGCTCCAGGCCAGCACCCATGTGTTGCCCAATAAATATTTATTCAGACTCTCTTTCTCTTTCCCAGCTTCATTTAACCACTCTTTTGAGTGCCTCTTGTAGAAAGTAGGGGAAAACATCATTTTTAAGCTCATAGTTTTTTTTTTTCCTTTTTTCTGAGATGGAATGATATGATAATGATGACAAAGAATTTTGTAATTTGTGAAATAAAATTAATATGAATCTTTGAGGCCTGTATCAGTCAGCTTTGCAGCACTGTGACCAAAATACCTGAGAAGAACAACTTAGAGGAGGAGAAGTTTATTTGGGCTCATGGTTTTATGGGTTCAGTCTATGGACAGCTGGCTCCATTGCTCTGTGCCCGAGGTGAGGCAGAACACCATGGGGAGGGTGTGGCAGAGGTAGGCAGCTCAGATCATGGTGCCTGAGAAGCAGAGAGAGGGACAAAGGCATCAGGGACAAAATATAAACCCAACGGCACACTCCCAGTGACCGACCTCCTGCAGCCACGCCATACCTGCTGCCGGTTTTCACTCAGTATGGCAGTCCTTCCTGTTACTAATATGAATTAATCCACTGACTAGGTCACACCTCTCACAATCTAATTGCTGCATTTCTGATTATCCCTGCAGTATCTCTCACATGAGCTTGTGAGGGAGACCTCATATCCAAACCATAACAAGCCTCAAAGACTAGTTAAGGGGGCTGTAGATTATGGTGGTTGGTGACCTGGGCCATGGTAACACAAAGACCTAAATTATGAACAAGTGATCTAATCTTACCAGCTTGAGAACCATGGGCCAGCTAACTAACTAATTCTATGTGCTTCTGTTTCCTGACATTTAACTTGGATATAGTGTAAGCCCCACCCCAGATACTTGTTGTGAGGATTAAATGAGATTGAAAATGTTCAGCCTTAGCCTGGCACAGCAAGTGCTAATAATTTTTGTAGTGGGAACAACTGCTTCCCTTTCCCACCATCTTTCTTTCGTCTTCAACTCATCGTGAGGCTGGAAGCCCTGCTCCAAATGTGAACTCTTGGTTTTAAAGAAAGAAAAGATATCATATCAAAGTTTCTATCAGTACTTTGAATACATCGTGTGAACGGCTGGACGATACGGCTCTGTGCCAGCACAGTGTGGGGATCACCCTCTACCCACGCCTGAAATCTGTTCCAGTTCCAGGATACAGTGAAGCTCCCCGGGGTCCACTTCCTGTGCACTCTCCTGGGGCACTGCTCCTCCCCACACAGAGACCCGTAAACTACAGATTAGCTATCCGCTCTACCTCTCAGCACACACACCCAACAACCCCTAGCTGGGCAGGTGTAGGATAGCTGTTGTAGACACTCCAGTTCAAAAACAGGAAGCCAGAGTCACACAGACATCGCCGACCACAGCAGTTTTGAAATCTTCAGTTCCCCCATTAGTGCCCAGGCCCAGTCCTTGGGAGCCGCTCCCCATGCAGCCTGGCTGTGCTCCTGAACACCTGATCCCACTCATTCTCACACTCATTTCCCCCAAGAAGCACATGGATGTTTTCAAAGGAGGGAACTTCACAGCCTGCTGTCTGAAGATGAGGGTTAAGTGTCCTTTATTGTTAAGATTTTTTTTTTTAAAAAATTCTACATCTCTATTTCAATCTGAATGTGCACAATTACTTTGAAAATTTTGTGAGCTTCTGGTGTAATGACTTATAATTACTCCCGTCAACAACCATGAGGCACAGCTGTCCTGGAGGTACACCTTTGTTTTCCCCTGGAGCCCTCAGAGGGTCGCTGTGTAAGGAGGCCCTGTTGTTTAGTGCAGATGACCTGTGAGGAATCCCTCCAGTCTCAGGAGGCGTCTGTCCACCTGGATGTGTCTCTCGGCCTCCACCTCAGAAGCCATATTCCCAGCCTGGGCTAGTATTTTCTCAGAGGACCTGTCTTACTCCAAGAGTCTTCCACTGAGAGAGACTTGGAATGAGACATAGTTTGCTTTTGTATCCGGCATGTCCTGGTATCTTTTTCTTTTCTTTTCATTTTTTTTTTTTTTTTTCAAAATTTTGCTTAAAAACTGAAGAGTGTAGCATTTAGTTCATTTCCCCCTGTCTGTATCTGGTACTCTCCTAAAGGAAACCAACGGGTTCTTTTAACATTCTGTCTTGAAGTCTCCTCAGACCCATTCATCATTTTATTAGTTATATTTCTTATTTTCTATGTTACTTCAGCAGAAGGTGTTGACAAATAATGAGACACTTTTTTCTTCTAAAGAAGAAATTTCACACTCATGCCCCTACTGCACCCCAAGGCCGCAGGACCCTCCCTGCTCCTGCTGTTCTCCCACCCATCCCACAGCCAGAGCCACAGGCAGAGATTTTTGGTATGTCAATCTGCACTTTTACCTTGTTTGTGACAACAGATCATGGTTTATTTGAGCCACATGTAGGTTTAGGGCATTGAATACATCTTAGAAATTAAAGTTGTCTGGACTTGGAATTTGATGAAAATTAAAATTTGATGGAGTCATTGTATCACCTCCAAACTTATTGGCATAAAACAAAACAATTAACATTTATTATTTCTGGCTGGGTGCGGTGGTGCAAGCCTATATTCCAGTAGCTTGGGAGGCTGAGGTAGGAGGAGCTCAAGTTCACAGTCAACCTAAGCAACTTAGTGAGACCCTGTCTCAAAATAAAATAAATAAATAAAAGGGCTGGGGATGCCCTTGGATTCAATCCCTGGTACAAACAAAAATATATATGTATGTTATTTCTCACAGATCCTGTGAATCATAACTTTTGATGTGAATTTGTATGGCAGTTTTGGCCCACAGTCTCTTGGGGGGATGTGGCAAGGTGTTAGACAGCTTGCAGAGAACTGAAACCCAGCGGAGCGGGAGATCCACTCCCCAGATGGCTCACTTATAGCACTGGACTGGCGGTTCTAGCTTTGGTAAGCCCCTTAGGGCCTCCCCACGGGGAGGGTCCTCAGAATGTGTGAGGGTCCTCAGAATGCGGCAGTTGGTTTCTCACAGATGCTGGTGAGCCTTTAGTAACCCAGCCTTGGAAGTCACCACCATCACTTTCACAATATCTCAGGGTGACCTACCAGCTCTGGTTCCAGTGGGAAAATGCCCGCAGGTGAGGTCACCGGGGCCATCTTGGAGACTGGCTACCACACCCTGGGTCAGAGATGCCCCTTCAGAGCCTGTGCCATAGCTGGATGGGGTTCAGGAAAGGCTTCCTGCAGAGGCCACAGGAGCTGAGACTGGAAGGACGCGGTGTGAGCAGGAAGCTTATGGAAAGGCCTGAGAGAGTGGGGTGTCTGGGAGATGCACTGGTACACAGCAAGGGGAGCAGGAGGCGGAGGGCTCAGGAGTGGGTCTAGAGCACTTTCACTCTCTCCACTCACTTCCTCATCTCTAAAATGGCAAGAGTGATATGAAACTGATATGGCCTGAGTGTTTGTCCCCTTCAAAACTCATACTGAAATGTAATTGTCATTGTGATGGCATCAGGAGGCGGGACATTTAAGAGAGAGTGCTAGGTCAGGAAGCCTGTATCAGGAATGGACTGACACTGTCCTCCTTCATGCAGAAGGGCTCTCTCCCTCGACTCCTTCCTCCTTCCCTTTCCTGGAGCACTGGATATCTTCCAGGTGACCGCGTGGTAAGAAGGTTCTCGCTGGGTGCTGGCACCTTGGTATCTACATTTCCAGCCTCCAGAACTGTGAGCCAGGACAGTTTTGTTCATTCTAAATTCCTCAGTCTGTGGCATCCTGATATAGCAGCACAAAACAGAATAAGATATGATCAGTTGCAAAACACTGTGAAGTTTAAAAGGAATCAGGAAAGGAAAGTATAGGTACTTTGTAGAGCAAATTGATTATAGTATTAATCTTATAATATTATTGCAAAGATTAGTTTCCAGAAACATTAGAGAGTCATAACTACCATGTTTCAGGCATGGAGCCCTCGGGGCTGGGTGGACTCTGCAGCTCTTTGGGAAGGGCCAGGAGGCTTGGCAGTGGCAAGGTTCACGTCTCTGTCTGCAGTTAGCGTGTTATGGTGGCAGCCCAGCCAATTGGCATTTGGATAGTGAAAGGGGGTCTCCTTGTTTTTTTCACCTGTGCTCTGTTGTCAATCACAGATGAAGTGGATAGTGACTTTACTCCTCATGCAGTGGAGACTCAAACCAGAGACAGATGCGCCTGCTCTTCGCACTGCACAACAGGCCAGTAGCCACTCTGGAATAAGGGAAGGACACTGGGAGTGCAGGAAGGAATGTGATCCAGGCTGGAAGCCTGTGGGAAGGTCTTTGTAGAGCACAGGTGTCTACAGTCTGCTTCCTACAGAAAGCCCTCTGGGTGTCTGAGCAAGTCCTTCTGCACTGTGTCTGTACTCGGAAGCTATGTTTAGTTTAGACACTGCAGAATGACATTGGAAGTTGGAGCTGGGATTCGAACTGAGATTTGCCTGATCTCAAGCAACAGAATGTTTTCTAGTTTCTTGAGATACTCTAGTTTCTCGGTGAATATTACATTTCTGAGTGGAAATATAGAAACCGTAGTCTGGAGTTAATTAGCTAATAAATAATAGTGATTTGGAAGGTTAAAAATAAGAATTGTAATGCAAAAAAATCATTTATTTTTCATTTAAAAATGAATAAATAAATACATAAAGACTTATCAACAACTAAAAAAAAATAAAAATAATGGTAATAGATTGTTTTCATTTTGAAAGAAAATATTGTATAATATAATATAAAATGCAAACATTGTGTTAATAATATAAAATATAATATAGCTAAGTGAACTGATGATAGGTGTTCATATCTAACAACTCTTAAGTGCTTGCTGCTTTTTACCTACGGCATTAATCTAATCATCAAGAATACTTAACAAAGAAATACTCAAAATTCACTCAAAAAAGAAGGTTAAAAATAAAAGGGTGGAAGAAGTATTCCTTGAGAAATCAAATTAAAATAAAGCAGAATTTCATGTGATATCAGCCAATGCCACAATCCATAGTAAAGTACATGATGTAAAGCAAAGGAAAATTACTGTATAAAGGAAAAGGGGGACTTTGACAGTGTGGATGTAAGAATTAGGAATTGCTCTGCACCACTTAATAGAGCAGAATAGCATTCATCCTCAAAACGTAAAGCATACAGGAGACACAAGGAGAAGCAGAAAGCATATATCAAAAATATGAGACATCAATAATAGGAGACTCAGTTAATGTATCTCAGAAAAATCAAGAGGGGGAAAAACATGCAAAATGATGGGAAAGCCAAATAAAATGATCAGGCATCTGGGCTACTACTAAACTTTATGCATTAAAAGTCAAAAATTTTCCACAGAGCAGTTGCTACCCTTGAGCAAATACTAACCCAAAGGAAACTTCAATAAATTGCAAAAAGTAGGAATAACACAGATGTGTTCGATAAGAATTAAATAATGCTAGAAATTAACAAAATAAAAATAATATTTAATTCTTAGAAGTTAAAAGTATCTGGCACAAGTGACTTTAGGTTCTAAAAAAATCTACAAACTTAAAAGTGCAGTCTATCTAGAAACATTGTTAATAAAAATGCTGCCGTATCAGAGCTTGCAGGGTACAATGAAAACATTCAGGAGAAAAATTCATAGTTTTCAGTATTGAACTCAACAGAGGAGAAGAAATGAGGATGCATGAGTTAAGCACCCAAAGCAAAAAAATTAGGAAGGGCTAGTGACAACAACCACCGTGGGAAACCAGGAGAAATGCAGAAGAAAATAAAGCATAAAAAAGCTAGAAGCAGAAATCAATAAGTTGGAATAGGGGGAAAAAAGAAAATTGGTCAATAAAAACCAAGAGATGATTCTCGAGAACAAATATGCTGTGAGTTTATCTCATTACAAACAAAAGGTGGTGAGATTAAGTGAAAACCCTCAGTATTTAGAAAAGGGGGAATAGCAACAGAAAAATAAGAAATTAGAATCAAAATGTTCTTAAAAAATCTTGCTTAAATCTGTGTAAATAAAATGAATGTCCTGAGTGAGGTTTTATTTTTCTAGGGAAACATGTGTTCCCAACTGACCTAGAAGAGATGAAAGGAACCTACAGAGGACAGCTTATGTGGAATAAATAGAGAAAATCATCATGGACAACCTCTTCCACAAATTAAGTGCCAAGAAGTCAAGGTGTTTTCCGGGGACCTCTGCCCAAGGTTTAAAGAGCAGACATTTCTAGCATGGTTAAAACTTCCCCAGAATGTACAGAAAGAAGAAAAACATCCGAATTATACTTTGTCATGAATAGACCCTTGAATCCAAAACATAAACAAAATATGGTACTGAAGTGAATCTTAAGAAAGTCTCATTTATGCAAATAATACAAAATCCTAAATAAAACATTAATGCACAATTCAACAGCACATTAACAATAGCTCAGCAAGACCGTGTGGGTATTTATTTTAATAATTCAAGAGTGCTTTGTTATAAGGCAGTATTTTTCAATCATCATGTTTATGTATCCAAGGAAGACAGTCAAGATAATCTTCATACATGCCAAAAAGGCATTAGACCAAATTGAATATGCATTTTTGATTCAAAAGATTTCATAACCCAAGAACTCACAGATTTTTTCACAGCTTGGTAAATGATGCCTCTATTTTCCCAAAGGCCATTCTAGCATATATGAGGAAATACTAAAAACATTTTCACTAAATTCAGGAAAAAGACAAGGCTGCTCACCCGTTACTATCATAATTTATCACAATATTAGATGAGCTAGTGGGGTAAATAAAATGTATGTACAAAAATTTGAATGGAAGAAATAAAGTTAACACTAGTTAACAATGGTTTGATTACATATTCTAAAATATTCAAAACAATTTACTAAAAATGAATATGAATAGTAAAATATTTCAATAATATACAATGATTCAAAATTAACATATGAAAATCAATAAATCAATTGCCTATACATACATAAATCTATTATATATAATAAACCATTCCGTTTTGATAGATGGTGGAGGAAAACAGTTAGAGGCAACTCTGGAGCCTAGGGCACGTTCCTGACTATATCCCTCTGTGAGTTTCTCAGAGACCACATCTTTAGGGAGCCAAGGGCTCTGTATCTACAGGAGCCCAGAGTCCCTTCCAAAGACTCTCCAGGACTGCATCCTTCCTGGCTGTCCCTGTGGACATGCTCAGCAGCAGAAATTCCAGAGCCAGGAGGAGATCTTCCCACTTGGTAGGGGAAGGAAGCAAGGAGGCAGGGGCTGAAAAAGGCTAGATCCTGGGGGCATTGATGGTCGAAAGGAGGACCTGAAAGCATGAAGAAAGACAGGGGTCAGCATGGAGAGAGAGACCAGTTCAGGAGCACCACAGGCAGTCCAGGAGGAGGTGATGAGTGCTGAGCACTGGCAGGGGTTATAGAGATGTGAAGCAGGTGGACTGAAAAATATAAAAGAAGTGAAATTGGACAGATTGGTGCATGTCTCCAGTATTTGTCCTTGTAATAGTATATTATCACTTTAGTTATTATCATTATTGTGGCAAATGAGAGAAAGCAGAGACTGGTGTTTACATCTTGGTAGTGATAAAAATGCCTTGCTCACTCCCCAGTAGCTGTGCCCAACTATGTGTTACTTGTAATTTTCAGTGAGTGCCAGATGTTTTCATAATTGTAATGGCTAATTTGAATTGTCAACTTGATTGCATTAAAAGACGCTGACGATTAAGAGGCTTATGGGTGTGTCCATGAGGCTGTATCTAGAAATGATTGGCATGTGGGATGGCCAACTGAAATGGAGGCCCTCCCTAAGTGTGGGCAGCAATAAGCTGGAGGCTTGGATGGAATAAAAGTTGGAAAAACAAAGAAGAAGCAGCCCATGCAAGCTTGGTTCTTCTTGAATGGGTTCTTAATTGCAGCTGAGATTGTCTGAGGATATCAGACTCTAGCTTCTTCATTCTTACAAAGTGGACTCTGCCAGTAATTCTCCAGAAACTTTCGGTCTAGGACTAGGGTAGCAGTGTTGATCCCTCTAGTTCTGGGGCTTCAGCCTCTTGGATTGCGCAGCTAATGGTTCTCCTAGCTCTCCAGCTTGTAGACGGCCACTGTGTACTTATCGGGCTTCTGGTCATGTAAACCAACCTAATAAGTCCCCTTTTTATAATTATACTTCCTGTTGATTCTGTTCCTCTAAAGAACCCTAATAAAATAATTCTTCATGGGGTGTCTCAAAACCTAAAGTTACTGATGGAGTTTAAACTGAACAGTAAAATACTACGTGGAAACTGAGAGAATGAATGAAATGCAAGGAGTTAGCACAATCTCCACGCATGGCCCTGCAGTATGTTTGGTTCAGTTTGAGTTGTGCTTGTATACATGGTATGTGGGGGGCTTAAAAGTGCGTGTGTGTCCATGAGCATGGGAAATACAAGGTACTTTGAGACATAAGAGAAGGAAAGCAATGGTGCCTCTCTGGCATAGGCAAGAGTGGACATCACATTTTTCAATGAAATTTTATGAGCAATCACCTGTTGATTGACCTGTGGGTTGACTTTTGCCAATGAGCCCATCAAATGGAAGAAAGCAGACTGATATGATACTTTAGGAAGTTTAGCAAACCAGCACATTAAAATAAAATTGTTCATTTGGGAAGCAGAGTTACACAAAACTGGAAAACCATAATTTTTGAAAGTCCTCAATACCCAATTCTCAACATTTTTTGATCAGAGTTTTACATTCAAGTCCAGGCTAACGGTGCAGTTTATCACCACTGAACTCTGCCACCTGGCTTAATTTCCCATTCAGATTGGCTTGGTAATAATATCTGCTTAATGAAATCCCATCTCCAAAGTTTCTAGTCATCCCTGCATAGCACAATGGACAAAGCTAATCATGTTGTAAAGAGAATAAGTGACATAAAAAGGTTCATTATGTCTTAGTCTGGAATATTAAACATCTGTGACCTGGGAGAGGAAAAAGGCAGAGATTAAGTTTGATGTTTGAGTGGAAATTAGGTGATAAAAACAATTAGGGCATTAATGGAGGGAGGTTTTGTGCGTCTAGTGTCATTGACCTTTCCAAGCCCACTGCCTCTTTGTGCATCATCTCTTTGATGGCAAAGGTTCCTGAGAGGCGAAGAGGATAATTCAGAGAGTGAATGAACATTCATTCGATCTCTTTGTCTGAGGAGGGTTGTGGGCTCCACCCCATTACCCAGGGGATTTTTCCTAAGCACTGAGCTTCTGGACCATTGGGACTCACATCTCTGTGGCTTGAGATGATAAGGATTGTAGGGTCCAGGTGACCTGTCTGACTCTTAATGCCCTCCAGTGTGTTCACTTCCACCAGATTGTAGACTAAACGGAGGTTGGTGGGGGGTGGGGGGGTGGGAAAGTCAGATGACGGTATTGTCAGCCCCGGAGTATTACCAGCTGGGTGTCTGCAGGATCTGCCATCATTTACCTCTTAGAACCGCATTTCCTCATCAGTAAGAGGGGTTGTGAGATCAAATGAGAACTGTAAATAAACATCTGGCATAGCCCTTGGCACAGGGGCCCAAAGTCAACTACATCTTTCCTCTTTGCTTTCTAGACTCCTGGGAAGAACTCTTTTTTTTTTTTTTAAATAAAGATCTTTGTTCATTTCCTCACAGAAGGCCAGACACCAGGGCTATGTGCTGGGGATTCAAAGATCATTAAAGGCGTATTATGTTCAGTAGGTTCAAGTTGAACCTATCAGATAACAGAGAGAATGGGGCTGAGTTCATCACTATAATGTGAAGATGTTTTGTTTTATATTTTCACTTTAAACAATTAGTAACTGATACTGAGTGAGCATCTGTTTTAGTCAGTTTTTTTTTTCTGCTGTAACTAAAAGATCTGATTAGAAAAACATAGAGGAGGAAATGTTTATTTGGAGGCTTATAATTTCAGAAGTCTCAGTTCATAGACCACTGTGCTCCTTTCCTTGTGGATCAAGGTGAGGACGGACATCAGGTGGAAGAGTGTAGTGGGGGGAAACAGCTCAGGACATCACATCAGGAAGCAGAGGTAGACCTTGTTCCAGATACAAAATATATACCCCAAAGCACATCCCATTGCCCATTTCCTCCAGCCACATCCTGCCTGCCTCCAGTGACCACCCAGTTAATACTGTCGTGGGATTAATTCACTGATTGAGTTGAGTCTCTCAGAACCCAAAAATTTCACCTCTAAACCGTTTTGCATTGTCTCACACATGAGCTTTTGCGGGACACCTAATATTTAAACCATAAGAGCATCTGTTGTATCCTAAGTACTACACTCAGAATTTTCAATGTGTTAGAAAACTTGGAATGGAACTACCATTTGACCCAGCTATCCCACTCCCTGATCTATACCCAAAAGGCTTAAAATCAACATACTATAGTAACGCAGCCACATTGATGTTTATAGCAGCTCAATTCACAATAGCTAAACTGTGGAAGCAACCTAGATGTTCTTCAATACATGAATGGAATCTAGAAAAGAATACCAAAGAAACTGTGGTATATGTACAGAATGGAATATTATTCAGCATTAAAAGAGAATAAAATTATGCATTTGCAGGTAAATGGATGGAGTTGGAGAATATAATGCTAAATGAAGTAAGCCAATCCCCAAAAACCAAAGGCTGAATGTTCTCTCTGATAAGTGGATGCTGATCCATAATGGGGGGAGGCATGGAAAAAATAGAGGAACTTTGATTGGGCAAAGGGGACAGCAAAGGGTATGGGGGCAGGAAATATGGTGGAATGAAATGGACATCATTACCTTAAGTACATGTATGACTGCACATATGGTGTGACACTACATTGTGTACAACCAGAGAAATGAAAAGTTGTGCTGTAATTGTGTACAATGAATCAAAATGCATTCTGCTGTCATATATACTTAATTAAAATAAATAAATAAATTTCGAAGAATGTGATTTTTGTTTTTATTTTTAAAATATTATTTTCTGATTGCATATAAGATTCATTAAATTACAAAATTTTTAAAAATGCAGTTAGGGATACATTGAAAAATAAGAATAATGGTGCAAAATAAGAATACATGTGCAAGGCTCTTGGTTTAATGCTCAACACTGAAAAAAATACACAATAATGATTTACATGATTTCCTGAAAATACTATTTATGTAGAGATATCTAGTACTAGAATCTGGGTATATAACTTTCTAGAACTTTCTGAAGCTTTCTTTCTGTTAAAAATTTATGTGTGTGTATGTGTGTGTGTGTGTGTACACATACATGAATCCCAAAGCATGGAAGAGTTTATATGTGTGAATGTATATGTTAGACATTGCACAATTTTGGAAACAAAATGGAATTACAGTTTATAAATTTATAGCATTTGGTTCAATAGTGTACTATGAATCTCTATTCATGTTCTCTAAGTTTAAATTGCTTCTTCTTTTATAAGTAATTCTGAAACATTCTGTACACACATCCTTGCCTACTTAGCCAATGGCCTTCTTAGGATTAATTCCTAGATCTAGGACCCCTGTGCTCACTTTTTACCTAAGGGACTTCTATGTCTGAAGCCAAATTCTCTCCTGATATAGAAAGCATCGTGTTACTTTTCTCATCAGCTTTGCCTAAGCTCCATTCTTTTTTATCCTTTGCCATTTAATCGTTGAAGCTTATTTTAAGTTTATACTTTCTTATTTTATTTTTATTTCTTCACTTTTTGGCTAAGCTGATTACTTATTTATTTATTTATTTGAGTTATTGGGAATGGGATGGAAGGCTTCCCAGCTGCCTGGCAAGTTCCCTCCCACTGAACCACTGAGCTACATCCCATCTTTTAAATTAAATTAAATTTAATTTAATTTTTGAGGCAGAATTTTGCTAAGTTGCTGAGGTTGGCCTTGAACTTGTGATGCTTCTTCCTGAGCCTCTCGAGTAGCTGGGATTACAGGTGTGACCACCACATCTGATTTTAGCTTATTATTGTGTTACTCTCTTTTACTAAAAGACCTGAGTCTGCGTACTTCATAAAGAAAAGAGATTATTTGGCTCACAGTCCTGGAGGCCCAAGCTCGTGGTTGGTAGTGGTGTTGGCTTGCTCTGATGAGGGCTCCCATGGCCACATCACGATAGATTGTGGTACCATGGCAGGAATGCATGTGTGCGGGAGAGATCACAATGGGAAGCAGGAGGCCAAAGAGGCTGGCACTAGTCAGACTCTCTCTTTATAAGGACACTTGTTAGAACGGCTTCATGGTCCCATGAGGTTGAATTGCCCTCAGCCTGTTTGAGATCCGTGCTCTGGTGACCTTACACTTGGTCCCCCCTGTTAAATATCCACTGCCTCCTTACACCACCCTGGGGACCTCTCTGGGACAAACCACACCAAAACCCCAGCTATTGTTTGTTGGTCATTTATGTTATCTTAGTCAATTCCTAAAATAATTTAATAAAATTTGAGTTACTTTCCCAGCTTTAAAATAAAATCACACTCAGATCCACCTCTTGGTGGAACTTACACTGTTTTCTCTACATCTTACCTCTACCTTTTTGCCAATCCACAAGGGGAGACAGTGGGGCTGGAAGACACACCTGACCAATTTCTACATCCTTTTCTTTGACAATCACAGCAAACCCCGCTAAGGTAGAGCCCTGCAAGGCAAAAGGTCATGGAGAGTCTTTATGACCACTCTGTTTGGCAAAAATTCCATAGAAAATCATCAGAGCAACCCTGGGATAAAGATGTCAAACCTAAGACTTAGGCCAGGGCCTTAGTATGAGGAAGCATTTGTAAAAGTTCAAGAAGCAGTTATGTGAAGTAGAAGCACATTGGGGCCAAAGCCACCCAAACAGGAGCAAATATCCAGCCTCTTACAGACAATGAGGGGAAAAGGGGGCTCTGAAAACACGGGCATGGAGCTCTTCCTCCCCTGCATCCCCAGCCTGAGCACTGCACAGCAAGGGTTGGCTCTGACATGGGTCAGTTAGAGGAATGAGTCAGGATGGCCTGTATCCCCACTGCCACCCAGCACCCACTTCCACCAGCATCTGTCCTCCTCCCCCCGTGGGAGATGTGGTCCTTTTCCTTCCCAGAGCTGTTCCTTTGACCTGTGCTCATGCTGCCGTTGCTTAGGGACCCTGCCAGCTGTCCTCCACATCCCCTCTGCCTATTTAAATATGCTTAAATCTCTCCTAACGTAAAAAGAACCCCACCTCCAACATCACAGACTATCTTCTTCCAAATTTTCCTTCTTTCCTAGAAGTTCATGCTTCTTTGGAAGAGTGTGAAGGGCTTGAGGTCTCCATTCCTTCCTGTTTTCTACCTGTTATGATGCCTGACTTCTTCCCTCACCACCCAGTGAAGCAGCTAGTGGGGTCATCGATAGCCTTCAACTGCAAAATCCAATGGTTAGTTTTCTCTGTGTGCCTTGCTTGACTCCAAGGACTCCACAGTCTGTATGTACCTGTCCTTGTAGAGCCCTGGGTTTGCTCCCTAGCCTGCTGTTATCCTGGTTTAACTTCTTCCTCTGTTGCTTTTTCTCAAACTATGAGCATCTGAGTATGATGTGGCAGGTGGGGCTCCTCAGGAAGCCACCTTTGAGGTGCACCTCTGTGTGTAGGAGGGGTATGGGAAATGCGCTTGGGGTGCACCTGAAAGGGAGTGGGAAGAGGGAGAGTCAGGTGAACTGATGCTGTTGCAGCAGACACCTAGCACTGAGTCATTCCAGGGAGGTGACAGGGTTGTGCCTTTATGAACCTCTCCCTTGCTCAACCCCTGGATGAGGATTGACCTTGGAGAGGGGTGATTTGAAGGGGAGGCCCCACCTCTGGGCAATGAGTACTTCAGAGCAACAAACACCCACTACAATCCTTGAAATTTGGTTCTTGGCCTCTTCTCATCTTACTCCATGAGCCCCACCTTGGTGAATAGTCAACCCCCACACATTTCCTGATCTGTTCTATCTGGGACTTGTTACTCCAGCCCAGACCTGTGTCCCGGGTCCTCTGTGAGACTTGCCAGTGAATATCTCCAGTGGTTAAAACTTCAACCTTGATGGGCCATATTAATAACAATGACACCCAATTCATTATTGCTCTTTTCCAACACCTCTTACCACTTTTGAACAGTTTAGAAACTTGGGAGCTACACGGACACTTCCTCCATGTCACTTTCCAGATAATCTATGAAGGCGATAGATTCCACCAACTGAATATGTGCTGTGGTGGCTCTTGTATCTTGCCCCTCCTGCAGGGCTACTGACCACAGGCCTTTTTATTTGCAACCTATTTTTCAAACTTTAGGGGGATGCATGGCTCAGGTCTGCTATCATTCACCCACTTACACAGTCTTCAACGGCTCCTCATTGCTCATTGTTTAATTGAGCAGGTAGTCCCTGAATGCACAAGGGGTCTAGCACTGTTCCGTGTGCCAGGAAATAGTCATGATCAGAGCAAAAGGTCATAGCCTTGTTGGTGATGGTCCACTGGACAGAAAGAGATAACAAAGGAATCGAGCACATGGAGAAGGACTTTAGAGTCTGGGGAAGCTGAGAGTCAGACAGTTATCAGGAGGCTACTCCTGCAGGGCTCCATGGCCCACAGTGAGGACTTCAGTTTTATTTTGTTGAGCCAGCAAGAGGTAAGGTTTGCAGTCGGAGGAACAAAGTGATCTGACTTATGTTAAAACAGACCCCTTTGGGGGAGAACTGTCTATATGGGGGCAAAGGTAGGGGTGGGCACCTGCATCAAGGTTGCTGTGATGTCCAGGTGAGAGACCAGGGCACGGAACATCGGCGGGAAACTGATTTGCTGTCTCAGGTGCTACTCTTCCTAATAGCCTAGTTCAGCCAGCCCAGGGCAGCCAGGCTCGGGGATCTCCTGGTGGGGGAGAACAAGTGCCCAACTGCTCAATGGAAGAATGACAGAGACCTGTACTTCTAAAGCCTTGATGTAATGGATGTGATCTTTGATTAAGAAAGAGTCCTCTGGGATTAGAGGTAGAATCTGTCCAGCTCAAGAGCCATCTTTCTCTTAGTCAGATGGGATTTAAAAATTCACTTTTATCAGAGTAACATGCATCCCTGATAGCTGAGAACAACAGATGGACAGAACAGTCCCCACATAGCAGTGCTGGCTGACACCGCCCCTCAGTCCCAAGTTTCTTCCCAAAGGCAGAGGGTTCTGCCCCTGTCTTCCTAGCATTGCCTCCATGTTGCTAAACAAGGTGCTGCTACTGCTATTTATTGATACAGGAGTTACAGGAGTCGCCTGCTGATTTTGGGGGAGACAAGGACACACTCTTTTACACCCACTGCACCCACTCGACTCTACGGAGTCAGGCCACAGTCTTGGTTACACCGTTTTTGTGGACATGTCTATAGAATCCTTTCTCAGAGCAGTCCCCCTATCTCTTTCTAACTTTTCTCCACTGGAGTTAGTAATGCCTCCTGCTTTGGTTTGCTTCGTTTTTTGTGTACCGACCTGTAAGTCAGACATAAACTCTCAAAGAACTCAAACTCTCAAAGAACTACCTGCCTGGGCCAGTGCACCAGGCCACACACTATTTCCCCTTCCCCCTGCCAAGGGCTTCTGGAGCCCCCGGGTCTGGATTGCTCCTGCCCACTTTGCTCTGATAGCCTTGGGTCTGCTCCACAGCAGGCATTCAGGGCCCACCCATCACTAGGCTATGTCCCCCTCTTTGTCTAGTCCTAGAAGCCTATTTCTTCCATCTCTGCATCCTGAGGGCAGTGGGTGGGACTGCTGACCCCTCCCAAAGAAGTCTGAAGTCAGCATTTCATCTTTCCCTCAGGATTGAAAAATGGATGTTGTAATTCTAGCCATCGCAGCTACAGCCCAGGTAGAAAGTGAGGGGTGGGGGTGGCCCCATCTGTGCACATACACCTTTATTGACAGAACAGTTTTCTCAGAATCAGCCCCAGAACACTCCCATTTTATCCTTACTCGCCAGAACTGCTTACATGGCCACGTCTCTCTAGGCGAGATGCTGGGAGAGTGGGAGCCACGGTTTCCACGTGCTTGGCTTGGACAGTCCTGATCTGTGGCTTGAGTTGGCCTGTAGCTGCTCCATGCACAGCTGGGTTCTTCATCAAGCAAGGAGGGAGATGGGCGTTGGGTCGCCTGCAAAGAGCTGCTGTGTCCTGCGGAAGCCCCCCTCTGCGGCTCAGGCTGGGCTTGCCTGCTCTGGTGGCTCTGTGAGCCTGTACTGCTGCACCCCTTTGCTAGAATTCAGCTGCCCCCTCACCTGCTGCCATCCCCTCCCTCAGCTTCCTTATTTTTATAGATTTATACTTAATAATTCTCTTACTGTCATTCTTTCAGCTTTCCAAGAAGTGCCTGCTTTTAAGTGGAAGTGCAGAGTGTAATCTTGACCTTCCTGGTTCCTCAAAACACCTTTTTAATCTTTTGTATTTTAACAATGTGTTTTCCCAGAGACTACTTTCCACATTCCCGAGGGCTGGACGTCTTTCTGCTTGACTTTCCTTTCTTCCCCAGCTCGACCAAGCAGGTGCAGAGAATGTTCTGCTGAATTGAGTCACTCTTGGGAATGAAGCCTGGTCTTACTCAGGTCACCCACCATGTGACAGCTTCCTCTCCCATCCCTTCTCCTCCCCTCCCCTCCTTCCTCCTCTCTTCTCCTCTCCTCTGCCTTTTTAGGACTGTGACACCATGAACCCTATTTTCCAAGAGAAATCAAGGTAGGCAATGAGACTCCTCGGGCTGAAGCCACAGAGCCCAGAGTCAACTGGAATTGCAGCTGGAGGGATAGAGGAGGATGCATGGTCAAGCATCTGAGGAGTTGCATGCAGCCATGAAGCTCTCAGAGGTGGAGAGAGGCTCCTCTCAGAACTTCAGAGACCAACCTGGACTGAAGGCAGAAAGTGAAGGGAGCCAGCAGAGACAGAAACAGGTGGCTCTTCAGGGTTCTGTAGGAGCCTCCTTGCCAGGATTCTTGTGTTTGGGGCATTACAGTCATTTTAATTTTTATTCTTTTCAGTACTGGCAGTTGAACCCGGGGTGCTGTACCACCGATGTCCATCCCCAGCCCATTTTATTTTTTGTTTTGACATGGGGTCTCACTAAGTTGCCCAGGCTGCTCTTAAACTTGTAATCCTCTTGTCTCAGGTTATTGAGTAGCTGGGATCACAGGTGGGTACCATGATGCCAGGCCAGGCATCATAATCTTAACTTTGAATGTCAGAAGGCAACCACACAACCTCTGAGCCGTAATGAGAGTGTGTGAAGCGCTCTTTCAACTCCAGCTTGACAGTGGACTCTGAAGAAGGGCCGAGCCAATGCTGCACAGTGAGGGATGTCCAGAGTTTATTTCATGAAATGTCAGGGAACAAACGCACAGGAGGAGGAGGAAGAGGAGGAGGAGGAGGAGGAGGAGGAGGAGGAGGGTCTGACATGTCTCTACACCCTCTTGCTGGAGGACCCTTAGGTGCTATTGTATGTGTACTTCCCTGGGACAATTACCCAATTGGCACAGCAGACAGACCCATGGCACCCCTTTGGGACTGTTCCCTACCTATGGCCCATCTCCAAGCAATGGCTGCTCTGCCTGATGCCCCTGTGCACAGGTTCACATTCTTAATATTTTATCTAAGTGGAGCCACAGTCTGCAAGATTTCTTTTCTGTCTGCCTCCTTTCATTCATTATGATCATTTTATGATTCTTTCATGTGTTAGTGCACATCAATGCTTCATTCTTTTTATTGCTGAGTAATTTTCTGTGATGGGGATATGCCAGAATTAGTTTGCCTGTTTACTGTTGATAATTGTTTCATTGGGTCCTATTGTCCTGGTTATTACCAGAAGCTACATGTGACATCTGTGCACCGTGGGGTCTATGCTCTCATGTCACTCATACCTGGGTTCTCCCAATGGTAGATGGTCAGGTTTTGCTTCAGGATACCTGTACTGAGGCTCAGTCTGAGGTCACTGTTCACAGCACAGACTTGCCATTCTGAGTCTTCACTAATGAATTGTTCTGGAAACTTCTGCATCTCCTAGGTAGAGGATGCAAAGTGCAGGCTGGGATTGAGTGATGTCATAGCTCTCAGCCCAGCAGAAGCAGCTGGAGTCTGAACTGCGCTGTGTCCCTTCTCTGTTCAGCCTGGACTGATGCTCTATTAGCGCCTGGTAGCACTGGGCAAATGTGTTTTAAAACCCTGGCAGTGGCAAGAGTCATTTCTGCCAGGTGTTCACACCGAGAAATGGCTACTTTGGGCAGCGACAGATGACAAACTCTTTCTGTGTCCCCCTGTTAAATAATAATCCAGCAACAATTGATTGGAAGTGGCTTGGGGATTTATGATGAACTCAGAATGGATATCCACAAAGGATGCACCTAACTTTTTTTTTTTTTTTTGGTACCAGGGATTGAACTCAGGGGGCACTTGGCCACTGAACTATATCCCCAGCCTTATTTTGTATTTTATTTAGAGACAGGGTCTCACTGAGTGGCTTAGCACCTCTCCATTGCTGAGGCTGGCTTTGAACTTGTGATCTTCATGTCTCAACCTTCTGAGCCACTGGATTAACTTAATGTCCCAAACTCTTGTATTTCCTTTGGTGAGTCATACATAGATTCAGGCTAAAGTTTTGAGGACAAACTTGGGTAACAGTTAATTGATAGTATAGATTGCTCTGTAATTGTCTTTTCCAACCTTCTGGTTGGAAAACAGGCTGCTCCTGTTCTTGCTAAAGCCAAAGAGAATTTTCTGTCTCAACTCTTCACAGCATCTTGAATATATTATTATTTTTATTATTTGTTCTAATGTCTCTTCCCCACGTGGCTGTGCAATATGCAAACCCAGGCTACATTGTCTTTGTCCTTCCAGCTCCAGGTTCCACAAGGCGCTTGGCTTGGCTAAGACTTGTTGATGTCCGGAGGATTAAAGGAGTCAGGGGAGCCTGCATTCACGTTCCAGCTTGGTGACCTCTTGGGCTGTGTTTTTGTCTGCTATTCTGCTTCTGTATTTTAGTTCATTCAGGTTGCTAAAAAATTGCTATAAACCAGGTAGCTTATAATCAATAGAACTTATTTCTCACAGTTCTGAAGCCTGGGAAGTCAGGCAGGTTCCACATCTGTGAGGACTCATTTCCTGGCTCATAGGTGGTGACTTCTTGGTGTGTCCTCAAGCAGCAGAAGAGACAAGGCAACTTTCTGGCACCTCTTCTACGAGGGCACTCATCCTGTCCATGAGGGCTCCACCTCTGTGGCCTGGTCACTCCTCAAAGGCTGCTCCTCTAAACACTTTCACACTGGGCATTAGGTTTATCCTATGAATCAGGCAGATGCAAAACTTTTGTTAATTTCCTGAGTTATGAAAAATTTTTGCCACTGTCCTTATTGATTTTATAGAGCAGTATGGTTTTAGAGTCCTTACTCTGCCATTCTGGAAGTTCATTTCTTATTGTTATTTTTCTGCATAAGGGTCTAATAGAGCATTTCCCGACTGTTAAATGGCTTTCTAATCATGCTAAAGGTTTGGGAAGTGACTTTGGGCACTGTGCTGCATACCTGTAGTCCCAGTGATTCTGGAGGCCGAGGCAGGAATACTGTGAGTTCATGGTCAGCCTAGGCAACTCAGTGAGACCCTGTCTCAAAATTATAAATAAATAAATAAATAAATAAAAAAGGGCTGAGGATGTGGCTCTGTGATAAAATGCCCAGTATCAGGGGGAAAATGTTGGGAAGTAATAAGTAAGCAAGGTTTTCTTCTTTTTCTGTCTTTTGTGTTAAATTTTCTTGCTCCACCCCTGATTTCATCCAACCCCTGGACAGGTCTATGTTTCTGGGGTCCTCCATCTGACCTTGCAGCAGTAGCTCCTGAGACCTCTGTGCTTAGGAGTCCCCTGAAGCATAGCAGAGCCCTGAGCCTATGTGTAGGTGCCCTAAGTAATGGGAGAGCCAGTGCCTTTGCGGTTGACCTTGAACCAATAAGAGATCTGAGATGTTATGTGGAGGGGTGATTCTGAAGGGCATTCCTACATTCATTGGAGTGAACATTCAGCCCCTCCTTGAGCTTTTCTAATTGACATGTGGAACAGTATTATTTTCTTTGTCATGTAAGTCTGAGGTTGTTGGTGGCTGCCTGACTGTCATGTGGAAAATGTTAAAGTATAATAAGATAAAACAAAGCTGGTGGCCAAAGAGAACCAGACATGAATAAAAATAGACTGAAAGATGAGCAGAACTGTCATTATCTGGGCTGTTAGGTAGAGTGAAGGCTGGAGGCCACTTGGTCCCAGGACTTGCCCTTGGTGTGAATCAATGATTTCATCAATAATTTCTCTTTATTGCAACATGCTAAGCCAGTTGGTCTTAGAATTCTGTCCCTTTCTTGCCTTGGATAGGTTGAGATCTGGAATGCATGTAAATGCTGTGCCTGATGCTGGTTCCACGCCTGTCTCCTAGCCACTGCCCCTCACAGTGGACAGGGTGCTTGCATGGAATCAGGCAGATGGGGATCTATAGTCTGGTTTTGCCCAAAGCTATTGTTACAGGCAATTTACAGATAGCTATGATGGTATCAGGGCAAAAAGGTGTATTTGGAGCCACCTGAACCTGGGATTCAATCCTGTCTCTGTTATTTTCTAGCTTTGTGTTATTGAGCAAACTTCCTAACCTCTGAGCTGGGTCCCTCACTGTAATGTGGGATCATGCCTCTTAACTTTTGGGGTCACTTGATGATCAGAAATGATCTGCTTTGCAAACTTGATAAATAATAATTATTTATTGCTGCAAATACCTCAACTTATCGTATTCCTTAAAAACATTTTCTTAAGACATTCCTCCACCATGGTTTTTGTTTTATTTTGTCTTTTTAAATTTGCAAGACAAGCAAACTGACAAAATACAGACAAAAAGCTCAACTTCAGTATCTTCAGATCTAGCAAATGAAAGTCCCAGGACCTTTTGCCTTGAGTGTACTTAATATAGTTTCCATTTTTATATCCCCAACAGGACAGAATATTGTGTGTTTATTATTCATTGACATGTAAACTAGATTCATGATCTTAGCAAATCTAAAAATCCTCTTGTTTGCAACAGTTCTGTGGGTCATTGGTGCTTTTCCTTCCAAAATACAAAGAGAGAATAAAGCCTTTCTACATTGCTTTCATCCTCATATTGTGTCCCAAATCTTCAGCAATATTAAAAGCAGATCTGAGCTCTCATTAAGAAAGGGAATTTCACAGGCATTACCTGTGCAAAACCTGTACCAGGCATTTGGGAATCACTTTGGACTCAGGCCTGCCACCCCTGCAGGGTCCAGGGAGGCCTCCTTACTGACAGAGCTGCTGGGGACTTTCCTGGCAGTGTCTCCAGTGCCCTCTCTTGTCAAAGTCATATGGAAGATATTTAAAGGGCCCAGATACATTTTTCTTTCAAGAGTTGGCATTGAAGGATTGATTTTCAGCTGAGATGCAATAAATTGATAACTTGCAAATTTGTAAGAGATAAATTATAAGAGATTCTCAATAAGAGAAAGCAATTGGTACCAAGAAAAGACACCTGAAGATAATTTTTTTTGATCATTTAAAATATTTTAATGACAGAGTACATAATTTGAATGTTGTTCAAATGATTCTTTTTTATTCTAGGAAGAATACCGTCATTAAAGAAAAACTTTCTTCACACTACTTTTCCAATTTTATGGACATGGACATTAAATCCATATTATTACTTATAAACTAATGGATATATTTATTTTTTATTTTTTATTTATTTTTTTTTAAATTTTTTATTGTTGGCTGTTCAAAACATTACATAGTTCTTGATATATCATATTTCACAATTTGATTCAAGTGGGTTATGAGCTCCCATTTTTACCCCATATACAGATTGCAGAATCACATCAGTTACACATCCATTGATTTACATATTGCCATACTAGTGTCTGTTGTATTCTGCTGCCTTTCCTATCCTCTACTATCCCCCCTCCCCTCCCCTCCCCTCCCCTCCCCTCCCCTCTTCTCTCTCTGCTCCCTCTACTGACATTCGTTTGTCCCCCTTATATTATTTTTCCCCTTCCCCTCACTTCCTCTTGTATGTACTTTTGTATAACTCTGAGGGTCTCCTTCCATTTCCATGCATTTTCCCTTCTCTCTCCCTTTCCCTCCCACCTCTCATCCCTGCTTAATGTTAATCTTCTTCTCATGCTCTTCGACCCTACTCTGTTCTTAGTTACTCTCCTTATATCAAAGAAGACATTTGGCATTTGTTTTTTAGGGATTGGCTAGCTTCACTTAGCATAATCTGCTCTAATGCCATCCATTTCCCTGTAAATTCTATGATTTTGTCATTTTTTAATGCAGAGTAATACTCCATTGTGTATAAATGCCACATTTTTTTATCCATTCATCCATTGAAGGGCATCTAGGTTGGTTCCACAGTCTAGCTATTGTGAATTGTGCTGCTATGAACATCGATGTAGCAGTGTCCCTGTAGCATGCTCTTTTGAGGTCTTTAGGGAATAGACCAAGAAGGGGAATAGCTGGGTCAAATGGTGGCTCCATTCCCAGCTTTCCAAGAAATCTCCATACTGCTTTCCAAATTGGCTGCACCAATTTGCAGTCCCACCAGCAATGTACAAGTGTACCCTTTTCCCCACATCCTCGCCAGCACTTGTTGTTGTTTGACTTCCTAATGGCTGCCAATCTAACTGGAGTGAGATGGTATCTTAGGGTGGTTTTGATTTGCATTTCTCTGACTGCTAGAGATGGTGAGCATTTTTTCATGTACTTGTTGATTGATTGTATGTCCTCCTCTGAGAAGTGTCTGTTCAGGTCCTTGGCCCATTTGTTGATTGGGTTGTTTGTTCTCTTATTGTCTAATTTTTTGAGTTCTTTGTATACTCTGGATATTAGGGCTCTATCTGAAGTGTGAGGAGTAAAGATTTGTTCCCAGGATGTAGGCTCCCTATTACCTCTCTTATTGTATCTTTTGCTGAGAAAAAACTTTTTAGTTTGAGTAAGTCCCATTTGTTGATTCTAGTTATTAACTTTTGTGCTATGGGTGTCCTATTGAGGAATTTGGAGCCCGACCCCACAGTATGTAGATCGTAGCCAACTTTTTCTTCTATCAGACGGCGTGTCTCTGATTTGATATCAAGCTCCTTGATCCATTTTGAATTAACTTTTGTGCATGGCGAGAGAAAGGGATTCAGTTTCATTTTGTTGCATATGGATTTCCAGTTTTCCCAGCACCATTTGTTGAAGATGCTATCCTTCCTCCATTGCATGCTTTTAGCACCTTTATCAAATATAAGGTAGTTGTAGTTTTGTGGATTGGTTTCTGTGACCTCTATTCTGTACCATTGGTCCACCCGCCTGTTTTGGTACCAGTACCATGCTGTTTTTGTTACTATTGCTCTGTAGTATAGTTTGAAGTCTGGTATCGCTATACCGCCTCATTCACACTTCCTGCTTAGCATTGTTTTTGCTATTCTGGGTCTTTTGTTTTTCCATATGAATTTCATGATTGCTTTCTCTATTTCTACAAGAAATGCCGTTGGGATTTTGATTGGCATTGCATTAAACCTATAGAGAACTTTTGGTAATATCGCCATTTTGATGATGTTAGTTCTGCCTATCCATGAACAGGGTATATTTTTCCATCTTCTAAGATCTTCTTCTATTTCTCTCTTTAGGGTTCTGTAGTTTTCATTGTATAAGTCTTTCACCTCTTTTGTTAGGTTGATTCCCAAGTATTTTATTTTTTTTGAAGATATTTTGAATGGAGTGGTTGTCCTCATTTCCATTTCAGAGGATTTGTCGCTGATATACAGGAATGCCTTTGATTTATGCGTGTTGATTTTATATCCTGCCACTTTGCTGAATTCATTTATTAGCTCTAATAGTTTCTTTGTAGACCCTTTTGGGTCTGCTAGGTATAGAATCATGTCATCTGCAAATAGTGATAATTTAAGTTCTTCTTTTCCTATTTTGATGCCTTTAATTTCTTTCGTCTAATTGCTCTGGCCAGTGTTTCGAGAACTATGTTGAACAGAAGTGGTGAGAGAGGGCATCCCTGTCTTGTTCCAGATTTTAGAGGGAATGCCTTCAGTTTTTCTCCATTCAGAATGATGCTAGCCTGAGGCTTAGCATAGATTGCTTTTACAATATTGAGGTATGTTCCTGTTATCCCTAGTTTTTCTAGAGTTTTGAACATAAAGGGATGCTGTACTTTGTCGAGTGCTTTTTCCGCATCTATCGAGATGATCATATGATTCTTATTTTTAAGTCTATTGATGTGGTGAATAACATTTATTGATTTCCGTATATTGAACCAGCCTTGCATCCCAGGGATGAATCCTACTTGATCATGGTGCACAATTTTTTTGATAAGTTTTTGTATCCGAGTGGCCAGAATTTTATTGAGGATTTTTGCATCTAGGTTCATTAGAGATATTGGTCTGTAGTTTTCTTTCTTTGAAGTGTCTTTGTCTGGTTTAGGTATCAGGGTGATGTTGGCCTCGTAGAATGAATTTGGAAGTTCTCCCTCTTTTTCTATTTCCCGAAGTAGCTTGAAAAGTATTGGTATTAGTTCCTCTTTAAAGGTTTTGTAAAACTCTGCTGTATACCCATCCGGTCCTGGGCTTTTCTTAGTTGGTAGTCTTTTGATGGTTTCTTCTATTTCCTCAATTGATATTGGTCTGTTTAGGTTGTCTATATCCTCCTGACTCAATCTGGGCAGATCATATGACTTAAGAAATTTATCTATGCCTTCACTATCTTCTAATTTATTGGAGTATAAGGATTCAAAATAATTTTTGATTCTCTTCTGTATTTCTGAAGTGTCTGTTGTGATATTGCCTCTTTCATCCCGTATGTTAGTAATTCGAGTTCTCTCTCTTCTTCTCTTCGCTAGCATGGCTAAAGGTCTGTCGATTTTGTTTATTTTTTCAAAGAACCAACTTTTAGTTTTGTCAATTTTTTCAATTGTTTCTTTTGTTTCGATTTCATTAATTTCAGCTCTGATTTTAATTATTTCTTGCCTTCTACTTCTTTTGCTGTTGTTTTGCTCTTCTTTTTCTAGGATTTTGAGATGAAGTATGAGATCATTTACTTGTTGGTTTTTTCTTTTTTTAAGGAATGAACTCCAAGCAATGAATTTTCCTCTTAGAACTGCTTTCAATGTGTCCCATAGATTCCGATATGTTGTGTCTGTGTTTCATTAATCTCTAAGAATTTTTTAATTTCTTGCTTGATGTCTTCTATAACCCATTGATCATTCAGTAACCTATTGTTCATTCTCCAAGTGATGCATTCTTTTCCCTTCCTTCTTTTATCGTTGATTTTCAGTTCCATTCCATTATGATCAGATAGGATGCATTGTATTATCTCTACTCCTTTATATTGTCTAAGAGTTTCCCTGTGACATAATATATGATCTATTTTTGAGAAGAATCCATGTGCTGCTGAGAAAAAAGTGTAACTGCTTGATGTTGGGTGGTATATTCTATATATGTCAATTAAGTCTAGGTTATTAATTGTGTTATTGAGTTCTATAGTTTCCTTATTCAACTTTTGTTTGGAAGATCTGTCCAGTGGTGATAGAGGTGTGTTGAAGTCTCCCATGATTATTGTATGGTGGTCTATTAGACTCTTGAACTTGAGAAGAGTTTGTTTGATGAACATAGCTGCACCATTGTTTGGGGCATATATATTTATGATTGTTATGTCTTGTTGGTGAATGGTTCCCTTGAGCAGTATGTAGTGTCCCTCTTTATCCCTTTTGATTAACTTTGGCTTGAAATCTATTTTATTTGATATGAGTATGGATACTCCTGCTTGTTTCCGAAGTCCATATGAGTGATATGATTTTTCCCAACCTTTCACCTTCAGCCTATGTATGTCTTTTCCTATCAAATGCGTCTCCTGTAGGCAGCATATTGTTGGGTCTTGTTTTGTGATCCATTCTACTAGCCTGTGTCTCTTGATTGGTGAGTTTAAGCCATTAACATTTAGGGTTATTATTGAGATATGGGTTGTTCTTCCAGCCATATTTGTTTATTTATGTTACTAAACATGGTTTGTTTTCCTCTTTGATTATTTTCCCCCCTTTAGTGTCCTACCTCCCACTGTTGGTTTTCATTGTTATTTTCCATTTCCTCTTCCTGTAATGTTTTGCCAAGGATGTTTTGAAGAGATGGTTTTCTAGCTGCAAATTCTTTTAACTTTTGTTTATTGTGGAAGGTTTTAATTTCATCTTCCATCCTGAAGCTTAATTTCCCTGGATACACAATTCTTGGTTGGAACCCATTTTCTTTCAGTGTTTGAAATATGTTATTCCAGGATCTTCTAGCTTTCAGAGTCTGTGTTGAAAGATCAGCTGTTATCCTGATTGGCTTACCCCTAAATGTGATCTGCTTCCTTTCTCTTGTAGCTTTTAAAATTCTCTCCTTATTCTGTATGTTGGGCATCTTCATTATAATGTGTCAAGGTGTGGGTCTCTTATGATTTTGCACATTCGGCGTCCTGTAGGCTTCTAGGATTTGGGGTTCTGTCTCATTCTTCAAGTCTGGGAAGTTTTCTCGTATTATTTCATTGAATAGATTGCTCATTCCTTTGGTTTGAAACTCTGTCCCTTCCTGTATCCCAATGACTCTTAAATTTGGTCTCTTGATGTTATCCCATATTTCTTGGATGTTCTGCTCATGGTTTCTTAACAGTCTTGCTGAGCTGTCTATGTTCTTTTCAAGTTGAAATACTTTATCTTCATTGTCTGATGTTCTGTCTTCTAAGTGTTCTACTCTGCTGGTAGTATTCTCAATTGAGTTTTTAAGTTGGCTTATTGCTTCCTGCATTTCTAGGATTTCTGTTTGTTTGTTTTTTATAACCTCTATTTCCCTGTATAGTTGATCTTTTGCTTCTTGGATTTATGTAATTCATTGTTGAAGTGATCTTTCATTGTCTGATTTTGCTGTCTGATGTCTTCCTTGAGACTCCAGATCATCTGAAGCATGTATATCCTGAATTCTTTATCTGACATTCCATCTGCTGCAGCTATTACCTCTTCTAACGTTGAGTTGACCTGCAATGCTTGTGGTCCTTTCTTTCCTTGTCTCTTCATACTGTTCGCGTTCCTTTCTACTTGGTGAAACTGTTGTGCTATTGAATTTTCCCCCTATATATTTATATTGGTCTTGTATAGTTGCAAAGTCTCCCTTGCAGGCGCGGGCGGCGGCTCTGTCCCTCTGCGGGCCGCTAGGCTTGTTCTGTCGGTGGTCACAGTTCTGTCTACTTTGCAGGCGCAGGCAGAGGCACTGCCCCTCTGCAGGCCTCTGGGGCTGTACTGCCAGTGGGTCGCAGGTCCGCCTACCTTGCAGGCGCGGGGGTGGCTCTACCCTTCCTCAGGCCACTGGGCCTGTTCTGTCTCTCGGTTGCAGGTCTGGCCTGTTCTGATGGTGGTCACAGTTCCGTCTACCTTGCAGGCGCGGGGGGGAGGGGGCGGCTCTGCCTCTCAGCAGGCCGCTGCTCCTCTTCTGCCGGTGGGTCGCAGGCCTGCCTACCTTGCAGGAGTGATTGGAAGCTCTGCCACTCCGCGGGCCACTGGGCCTTTTCTGTCAGTGGTCACAGTTCCGCCTACCTGACAGGCGCGGGGGGTGGGGGGCGGCTCTGCCCCTCAGCAGGCCGCTGGGCCTGTTCTGTGGGTGGTCACAGTTCCCTCTACCTTGCCAGCGCAGGGGGAGGGGGTGGCTCTGCCTCTCAGCAGGCCACTGCTCCTCTTCTGCTGGTGGGTCGCAGGCCCGCCTACCTTGCAGGAGTGATTGGAAGCTCTGTCCCGCCGCGGGCCACTGGGCCTTTTCTGTCTGTGGTCACAGTTCCACCTACCTGGCAGGCGCGGGGGGTGGGGGGCGGCTCTGCCCCCCAGCAGGCTGCTGGGCCTGCTCTGTGCGTGGTCACAGTTCCCTCTACCTTGCAGGTGCAGGGGGAGGGGGCGGCTCTGCCTCTCAGCAGGCCGCTGCTCCTCTTCTGCCCACCTGAAGATAATTTTATCAGAAAAAAATGCTGTATGACATGATACAGAAAAAAGAGTTTGAGATCATAATTTGAAACTATGAATTAGACATTTTAAAAGTAGGTGTATTTTCCTTAAAACAAATCATAATTAGGTAATGATTATAATTATCATTGACTTCTCTATACCTTGGTTCTCTTCTCTGAATAAAAAGAAAAAGAGAACTGGTTTCAATAACAGAACTTGCTTTTCAGGTTGCTCTGAGAATCTCAAGGGCATATTATCCATGGTGGGTTAGACCAGTACTTGGCTTATATTAAGTGACCAATGAATCTTAGGAATTATTTTTCAGTATTTTAGGATGCACAAATCAGTTAAGTATTTATTTGACTTTATAAAATCATATTATAAGAAATATATTCAATCATTTCATTGAACATATATTTATTGAGCATCATATGAACTCCTATAGCTGTTTAGGCTCTTCAGTGAGTCTTTCAAAAATCAATAAACCACTCTTTGCAAAAACTACAAACCTGTCACTTTGGGCTCAATGTCTCTGCTTATCATCACGATACTCTCTCAGGAAAGTCAGCCACAGACTGAGAATCCCCAGGACCTGGTAGAACTCTGTCTGAAAACCATGACAGAGGAGGGAGGGAGGTCACTGAGGGGTTTGGAGCAATGGAGTGACCCGAGAAGATGGGTGTTTCGGCAAGACCACTGGGTGCCATGTGAGGATGGGCTGTGGAAGCAGAAACCAGAGCTGGGAGAGCGTTCAGGAGAACTGCTTCAGTGTTCCCTGAAGATGAGTTCTGAACCGAGAGTGACCCAGACATTGCCATATATGTGGGTTGAAAAAATCCATAATCTATTTTATGTCTTATTTGAAGAGAAGAATCATCTATTGGTGTTTATTGGTCAATTGTCATTGATATGAACGCTCGTGGGTGGTCTTGTCTTGCTGTCCTCTTTAGGGGCATGAAGATGTGGTTGAGAGGAGGGGCGCCTGCTCCTCCTGGAGCATTCCAGGGGGGGATGAGAGCTCTGAGCTCCCTGCTTATAAACAGCAGAATATGAGCACAGAGATGGCTTTGCCCAGTCAACTAAGTTCTATGAATAAATGCTAAGCCTGAAGCAGAACAAAGTAGGAGCTCAGTACTCTCCATGCCCATCTGTGCAAAAACTGCTAATGTGACCACTTTGTGGTTGGAATGCCATACTAATCTCAAGCTCATATGCCCAGAGGCTGCAGTATAAAAACAGCAAAGGCCTGAAAGAAATAAAATGGAAACATGACAACTGTCTTACGTATTTAGGACCAGCCACAGAATTATCATTATTAGCTGTTGAACTCCACTGTGGACCCAGTGTTTGGCTTCTGTTACCTTTAATTTTTCTAAGCACATGCTTAGTGTATAGGCACCCTATAAGGTTCGGTTCCTGAGCCACTGGTGGTACTCTTGTCCTCCAGCCGTAGTTGCTCTCCAGTCTGCTTCTAAAGGCTTTCTCCAGGTGCACCTCATCATAATCATGACTTTGCTCATTTTGGGCTATTACTAGTTTCCCTTCTAGAATATTGATTGATGGTGGCATCTGTGTTTGATTCATCTTCTCCTCTTTTGCCCTTGTGTGTTGATAAGCTTCCCAATACTACAACAAAGTACCTGGGATAATTAAATTAAAACATAAAACCTTGACTTTGGCTCACAGTTTTGGAGGTGTATCCATGGTTGATTGTCCCCATTGCTTTTGGACTTGTAGCAATGCAGTTCCATAGAGAGGACAGGGAGCTTGAGGAACAAGCTCCTCAGACCTCATGGCAGCCAAAAAGCAAGAGAAGAGGAAAAAGGGAAGAGCCGGGATCTCAAAATTGCCTTCCAGGGCACGCCCCATGTGACTGGAAGACTTTCAACTAGGTCCCCCGTCTTAAAGTTTCCACAGCTTCCCAGGAACACCATGCCTGGTGCTCAGCATGGGCCTCTGGGTGACATGTATCCAAACCGTGGCACCTGGCACTCTTCAAGAAGAACCTACCTTCTCCCGTGTTTTCTAAGAATGTGACAGGTACAGGAGGTTCTAAGTGAATGAGGCCAGGGGCCCTCAGAGATTTGGTTCCCACTATCATGGAGGAATCAGGCATGTAAACCTAATTTTGGAGTGGCCAAGGTGATCACAGACATTTAGGCTGGGGGCTGAAGGATGGAGGTTAATAACCCAGAGAAAGATCACAGACGTTGGGTCAGCATCAGTTTGCATTTGGGCTGCGAACTGCCATCGGCATGGCTGGGTCATGGGGTGGTGACGGGGAGGGAGGGAAAGATCGTCTTGAAGGTCGTGTTCTGCCACTGCCAGCGAGCCTCTGCCACAATAGGAGCTTCTGCTGATGATGGTCCTGCTTATCCCTCACAATGGGCATTTCTTGCAAAGCCCTTTTGTACCTCACAGATGGCATTTCAACTGAAAATGCTGTGGAATGTTGGCTAGAATAAGAAAGCAGTGTCTGGAAGAACTGCGTTTGGGGTTTGGTTTCTCTGCCCTCTCTTGGCCTCTTCTGCTTCTGTACTAAGTGAGATGCCTCCTTGAAGTCAGCAGAGAGTTTGGGTTCTTGGCAGGACATGAGTTCAGGACCTGGGACATTCTATTTTTAATAGATAGGCATGGTTGAGTTTCTGTAAATGAAAAAAAATAAAAGAGACTTTGTTATAATGATGGATCCCCACCTTAATCCTTTTTGTTTTGTTTTGTTTTTAGTCCAGAGTAAAAGTCACTCTGGACCAAAAAAAAAAAAGGTGTACAGATGAAATATGTTTCCAGTGATGTGTTTTGATCAGCTCAACACATACCAAGTGCTCTCAGGGACTCGGGATCCTGCTGGAGCTGGGCAGGCATGTGCAAACTGAATCTGTGCATCTGCTGGCAGTTTTGTGGACTCTGTGATTATTTTAAGGTGTCTGTTGGAAGTCAAAGTTTTCATGGTTTATTAAATTTAGAAATAGAGCTCACCAGATAAAAGGAGCCTCCCGTCTGCAGGGCAGGAACTCTTCCTTCAGCCCTGGTACATGCCAATTATTGTACACTCTTGGTGGCAAGCCTCAATGGGTGGTCCTCATGTCACTCCTTGGTAATCTTTGATGGCCTCCACTGTTTTGGGTACAAAAGCCAGATTCCTTAGGCTGCTCTTTGTGGCATGATACAATTTGGCATCAACCTAAAGCTCTTGGCCAGGACTGAACAACCCAGGTTCAAGGTCTGGAGAGGCTGCTGCCTGATCATGGGACAGTGTCTTCACTTTAGGCCTCCCTGGGTTTCAGAGCCTCCAAAAAACAGCTTTGTCGGGCAAGGTGATCTCTCAGCCCTTTTTAGAATCCTAGCTTTTGTTTGAACATTCCCTCTCTGTGTCTAAAATTTTTAAATTCTTCTCCCACCAATATTTCCCAAAAGTCTCCTGAAGTCCAGAAACTGTAATTCATTATTCCTTCTGCTCTTTACTTAATTAAAAAAAAATCACATGTTAGAAAAAAGCAAGCAGAGATTCGTGGTCACAGAGTAGAGACGTGGCAGAATTAGGGCAGAAGGCGACCTAGGCGATGTTCTAGGAAATAGTGTCCTCTTTCGCTCTGCTCAGGATCTGGGATTCTGAGACTCACCAAACTGACTTGGTATACACAGAGGCCACCAGAGGGTGAGAACTGACTCTAGTATCACTGAAGAAGCCTAAAGTAAAGTAGCTTTATTTTTATTAAGAGAAATAAAAATAAATATGTTCGTACGGTTTGTTCTAGTGGAAATAATCTTATATTAACCACAGGACAGAAGGTTTGTCTGTTTGATGTGCTTACTACCTGCTGAGTGGACTGCTTTTAAAGCAGGGTTTAAACCTTAGACATTATTTCTCTCCCCCTTGCTAATTTATTGTGTAATGTTTGTTTCCACCTTAACTAAGTGGAATAGACTTCTAGCGTCACAGTTTTCTCTTGAGTAAAGTCGGATGGTAAGACATTAACTAATACTTTCTCCTTCTCAGTCCCCAGGATACCATGGGGAATGCCATTTCAGTAAAAGGTACAGATATTAGAGCCAAAGGACTCAGAGACAATGCCTTGCTCCCCAGAAGGGCCTCTTGGTGTGAGTAGGCTGACTCTTCCTCCCTCCCGCCCTTCTTATCATAAATCGGTCCTTGAGTATTATGTTCTGGGAGGCTGCTTAGACAACATAGTGACTGGAGAGAGCTGAGCAAGTAACAACCTAGGACACACATGGTCTCTCATTCAAAAGGCTCTTAAAATTGAATAAATTGAGAATACTTTTGTTCTTTTTGGAGAACACCAGGGATGACCAAAGAGCTTGGGTATGATTTCAAAGCAGATTCCTATCACGTCTTCACATAGTCAGGTTTTTGCAAAATCCTCAGGATGCACATTTTTGTGTACTCCTTTTCTTAGTCTCCAAGTGTATGAGCATTTTGCTTTGTGAGCCGGGCCTGGTACCAGCCTGTGTTCCAGGCTCTTTTCCTTCAGCACTTACCGAGTGCATCATCTCTTGGTGTACCCTCAGCTCGGAGCTTGAAGACTTGACACACGGAATTCCATTCAGGACAGGCAGCCCAGGGCTAGGAAGGAGTCAGGATGGGGCATCTTGCTCAGTGTCATCCTATCTTGAGAGTCACTGCCATGTTAGCAAATTTAAGTGTTCTGAAAACTAAAGACATGGGGACAATTTTTGTTAAAACTTCCATTTCTGGATTGCTGGAGATCCTCCTGCTCTACACCTGAAGGCACTCCAGAGCCCAGGTGTGCGGTTTCCATGCCAACAGCACAGGGGTCAGGAGGCAAGCACAACATCTTCTGTAGAAAGGCCAGTGTGTGATCTGCTCTCTCACCTTAGCCAGGGAGAGTCTCTGTGTTTATTCCCTGCATTTCAATAGAAGGGTGCAATGGGTTACTTTTCTTCTTTTCACTTTAAAAAAAATATGTTATTTTTTTCATTTATTTTTTTCAAAAGGTGTTGGACACACTGGTTTGGAAGGACTGTCCTGTGTGGTGGGATGCCATGACCACAGCCTTGGCACTTGGAAGACACTCACTAAGCACATAGTTTAGGAAGAGATGCCTGGGAGTGTCTGAATTGTCCACGAGTCCCCTGCTCACTTGCATGTGTTTGATGCTCTGCTTATAGCTGTGTTCCTCAGGTTGATCTGACATCTCTACAACTTGTTCTTTTGTGGCCTGGACCCTTTCTTCAGCTCCAAACTCTGCACAGAAAGGCAAGAGAAACCCTCCCAGAAGCCTGGATTAGATCTACAGGGCACTGATGCCGCCAAGACCTCAGAGGTCCTGGGCCCTGCTCCATGGGAGGGGTGACTCCTTTGGAGAAAAGTCTGAAGCAAGACTGGCATCCAGGCCAGGGTCTTGGCCAGAAACTGACCCTGCATTCAGACTCCAGTGCTGGTGATTTACTTAAAAGATGAGTCCCAGAAACACCAGTCAGGAAGGGGCAAAGTAAGACAGTGAAGAGAAGGAAGCCAACCAAGTGTAAATTGTCACGAAAGTCACTGCCACAGGCAACGAACAGTCAGTCCTTCTGGGGACACCAGGATGCAGAGCAGAATATGAACCATAGTTGTCCTGCTGGAAGTGGGAAGAGGTTGGAGTATTTAGCCACCACCCCTGCACTTTTCACCATGGAGAGATCTTGTAGGGAGAAAGCCCTCCCCATGCAGAGGTGGGTGCTGGGTGGTCGTAAGAGGTCGCCAAGAGTGCGTGCCAGAGTTTCTTCCCCATGAGCCTGGATGTGCCGGAAACAAACAAACGAAGTACATCATTAAAAGTGGCAGAAATATAAAGCAAACAGGCCATGCATCTTGGACAGAAGACCCTTTGGGGAAGGGAAACCATTTCTTAAAGAGGTGATGACAGTGAAATGGAGGGAGATGTCCACATTCCATGCACATGGGACATTCCTCAGAATGGCTTGTGCTAGGGTCGGGTGCTGTGTGCTGGCTCCTTCTTATTTTCCAGGGTGATGCTACTCAGGGTGCTTTTTGTGCAATAAGTACAAAGAAGCTGCCGGAGTTCTTTTTCTTTCTTGCTCTTTCTAAGTATTACCAACATTCTTTGACTTTCTCTTGTCACTGAACAAGACATCTGAGGTCTGCAGATTGGAAAATCAATCAAAGAGGGCACACAGGACCAGCACAGGGTAGGAGAGACATTTTACGGCTTATTCAGATGTGAGAATGTACACTTTTTTTTTTTCCTTAAAGCACCACAGCTGGTCATGGGGAACTGGGTCTTCCAAAAGCTGTTTTTAGGGCAATAGGTGATGTTTTCTTGGGGCTTTCTCCAAATGGTGTTTGGTAACTATATTATTGCATTGACCTCAACCCTAACATACACTTGGGTCTTTGTGTGAGAAACTTGCTGGCCTGCTGCTAACGATCTCTTAGAACACTGGGTTAGAAAAAACAGAGGCGGCTGGGTGCAGTGGTGCATGCCTGTAATCCCAGTGGCTCAGGAGGCTAAGGCAGGAGGATCACAAGTTCAAAGCCAGCCTAGCAAGGCACTAAGCAACTCAGTGAGACCCTGTCTCTAAAGACAATACAAAATAGGGCTGGGGATGTGGCTCAGTGGTAGAGTGCCCCTGAGTTCAATTCCAGGTACCAAAATAAACAAGCAAACAAACAACAACAAGAACAACAGAATGCAGCAGTGCGTGAAGCTGTGAGCAGGTCACTGTTGTTTCAATCATAATGTTAATAATGGTTAATGTCACTTCTGAAAACTCTTCACTGCTGTCACTAAAAGGTAACTTCTGGAGAGGAGCGAACAGGCTTCGATGCCTCCTCTCCCAACTTCACAGACATTTTGAGGGGCTCCTCTAGGCAGAAGTCTGCAGGGAAGGACACTGATCCACAGCAGCAGCCTTTGCTGGTCCTGCCCCTGGAAGCTGACCACCCAGCAGGGAAGGTGATGGGTAGTGGCCATGCTTGCAGGGCAGCTGGCAGCTGGTGGAGCTGAGGAAAGGAGCCGCAGGCCCTAGATGAGTCTAGAGGGGATCGCTGAAGCACTGAAAGGCGGCCCTCGGGGGCTGGTTTCAGTGGGATTCACTCACACATTTCCTATTCCTTTCTGTCCTGGGCTTGTTACTCCAGCCCACATGACTGATTCCTGTGTGGGTGGCACAGGTTGAGGGCTTGGGTGCGAGGAGATGTGCTCCATTACATGTTACACGTGGGGTGCTCTTGGGATCCCTTCATGGAGATAAAAGGTGGGATCCTGAAGAGGAGATTGGACCTGAAGATTCAGATCTGAGTGTTCAGGTCTGGCTGTGACTGAGTGGGCAGCAACTTGTTCCTTGTAGGAATGTTCTAGTTTCTTTGCTCTATTCTCTCCACTATGCCGTTGGGCAGGAGCCATTGAGTAAAGTGGGAAGCCAGGGCTGTTTGTTTGGCACCCTCGTTTGCTGACGGGAGGAAATCCTCTTTCCCTTTGCCTTGTGTTGGTTCAGTACTAACTCAGCACCACTGGTTGAACCCATGTCAACCCTACTCGACGGATGCCAGCTCCACTCAAGGGAACTCAACCAGTTCAGAGGACCCTGTGAGCGATGAGGCTCAGGGTTCAGCAGGAGGGAGCTAGCGTCACCGGCCAAGCATTTGTGGAACACCGACCAAGTGCTGGGTAAATGTGCTATTGGAATAAGTGTGGGATGTCATGGAGATACCAGGGAGGTGCACTTGACCCTCACTGAGGAGGTCTCCAGAGGAAGAGATATTTGAAATTTCTTTTAAAGTATGATTCAGAGTTGTCTAGGCAAGGAGGGAAGACAAAGACATTCCGGATAGTGGGACAAACAAGCCTCAGAATCAACAGAAAGTGTGGGACACTCTAGACAGCCCCAGGAAGTGCAAAGTGGCTGTGGTATGGGACACCGGTCAGGGAAGACAGGGCTGGGATGAGGGGGAGGAGGTGGGATTTGGGGAAATGGCCGCAGTCAGGTCACTGATGGTGCTCTGAGGAGTCAGGGATCCAGCATGAAGGAGCTGGCCCTCTGCAGCCTGGCCCCTGTCTCTTCCCACAGATGGCATTTCCTGAGGTTGCATGGAGCCTTGGATGAAGGCTCAGCACGCCTACTTTGGACTGTAGCCCTCACTCGTGGTTGGTCCTCTCTGCCCCGTTCCTCCTGGCCTTTGGGTAACTTCCTAATTCCCACTGTTCTGGATTGTTCCTTTCCAGGCTGCCCAGCAATGATATGGCACGATACTTCACTGGAAGCTCAGAGCCACCTGGACACTGGTGTTTTGTGTCTGATGATGAGAGTGAGAGGCTGCACCTCCCAGGCTCCTATGTGTCCATGCTGCATGGAATAGCCTTCCATGGTGGGGCCACACCAGCCCCCCACTGCCCCCTCTTTAGGGCACTCAAGCATTCTAAGGCAGAGAAGGGATTTGACACCATCTGCCACTGGCAGTGAAGAAATGAAGGAGAAAACTGTAGAAAGACAAACTCAGTGTGTTTGAAATGACCTACGACCTTCCCCAATTCTCAGTGAAGTCAGAGCAGTGGTGGGTGGGGCAGAGCAAGGACCAGCAAGCAGGTCTCCCATTGCCCGAGTCCTACACAGGCAACAGTCCCACAAGATGGAACCGTGAAGTCTTTGGGAAAACAATGTCCTGCAGATACTGAGAGTCCTCGAGTAGCTCAGCGCATGGTACCACAGAGACCGCTCGGAACCTGGCTCCTTCTACCATGAATAATGTCTAATTATGTATTTCCATACTTACTCTGAGAGATAATAATGAGTCCCCCAACCCCCTAAAAAATCACAAGGACTCTAGGAGGCATGTCGAAGGGAGACAAAACAAAACCACACAATTACCATATTCAAGCAAATAATCAGAGGCGAAATTGGCTACAGAGGCATATTATCTCTCACTAATTATCATTTTAAATGATGAAAAACTCGAAATAAATGGTACTTTCTCCACCCCTGTGCTGCACAGAGCACTCCTTTCCCCAAATCCAGGAACTAAGGGCCTAATTATTTGCACTTAATAATTCAGCCCCATCTTCTTGGCACGGATTCCGTTTGTTGCTGTAAATGGGGGCCACGCTTCTCACCGAAAGTGCATCGTTAAAAATAAAACCCTCACTCTGCCTCCTCGTCCCACTCCCTAGCATGAAAAATGACTATAATTAAGAATAGACCAATTAGCAGCCATAGCTCAGATGCTTTTGATCCCCAAATCTGGCAGGAGAACCTGCTCTTTGCCTTGAGGAGTTTGTCATTCCCAGGGGACTGGAATTCAGACATGTGCTCCGACTCACTTCAGGCCCAATAAAGCCTCCTTTGCTCAGTGCCCTGTCGTGTACATCTAAAGGCAGTTTAAATTCAGGAGATAAGGTGGGCTTCTCAACTGATTCCTAGTTGTTGTTATTTGGATGAAAACAAGAAATGGCTCATTGTAATCATCACAGATTGGGCACTTCACCTGCTGAGGAAGCCTAGGGGAGCACCTGACATAGGGGACGCTTGCGGTGGGAGGTGGCCCGCGCAGATGCCTCTGACTGAACGTCTTGGTCAAGTTGCTCAGTCGAGCCAAGGTGAATGTAGCATGGGTGTGGGTCTTGAGACTCCCCAAGTCCACCTCTGGAATTAGTTCTGGTTTTCCACATGGGGAATATGGGACTGCTGTTGTTGAGTAGTTACAGGGAGGTTGGAACCATGAGGTTGAGCACCAAGCAAAGAATTTCAAGGCATTTCACACCTTGCCCCGAATCTCCTTTATGACTGTAGCTCCCACATGCCTATCTTCACCCCTCTGCTGTGGCTTTGCCAGGCACTCTTGGTTCCCTAAAGCCATGCGCTGTCCTGCCTTTGCCACATCGGTTCTTACTCTGACATCCTTTCTTCCTGTTCTGTGTGCGGGTCTTCTTAACCATCCATTGAGGCCCACTGGAGGTAGCAAGCTGTGCGAAGGGAACATGGAGGGAAATCCCATCTTCAGAATTGGTATACCAAGGACCAGCCACAGGAAAGTTGTTTATTGTCTTTGAACTGTTTTCTCATCTGCTGGAAGTAGGAGTAATGGTCCCTTCCTTCAAGAGCTGTTGCAAGGATTAAATGAGAAAATGCAGAGGACTCACAAGATGTGTGGTAGGTGCTGTGTGGGTGTTTCTTTCTTCTCTGTCTTGTGGAATCCAATTGCAGTAAATTAGATTGAGGAAGCATACAAGGAACTCAAGTCATACTCACAAGAAGACATCAAGCCCAAACCAGTAACTATGGGCAGGCAGAGATGTGAGACCCAAGGTTTCACTAAGGTGCTGATGGCCCAGGTGTGGAGAAAAGACCACTTCACACAGGAAACAAACCAGTCCCCTGTTGTGTTGTAGTGAGCAACTAGAGAGAGAATAGCATGGTGCCTTTCATTGAACTGAATGAGTAAAAGAATACTCTATATTCCGGTATCCCCCATAACAACTGATGTACAACATGCTTAATTAGCGATCTTCAAGTATTTGAATTAATGAAAGAATGTTATGCATTACATGTTAGAGGCAATGAGTGACTTAGATCTGTAGGGAACTGGATTTCATGTTCGATCTGTCTATCACTCACTCTCTTTGGCAAGAGACAATTAGTAACTATCCAATAACTAGGAATAGTTGAGGTCACAGAGGGACAGCTCCCTCTTGAGTGGTTTAGCTTGGTCTAGTGGTATGCCGCAGTCCCTCTACTCTCCATTGTCATGGTCACAACCTGCACATTAGCCACTTAGGTAAAAACACAAGGCACTTCAGAGAGGAGGCAATGCATGGGTTGAGTTTCAGGGTATGAAGAGGAGTTAATGGGAAGTCACAGGGGGAGAGGGAACAATGGCTTAGATTTCCCAGTTCACTCTGGAAGTAATGACAGGTATGCTGATAAAGTGAAGGTGATGACATTACAGCTGGGAGGGTGGGCAGAAGGTCCAGGGACGGCTGGAGACAAGGAAGAACTGTGGGTGAGGTTGGAGAATTATTCTTGCACAACACTCTTAGGAGTCTTGCTTCAGACCCAGTAAAACACAGTTATTTCATGAGACCCTGTTGCATTCCAGACAGTGGCCTCATCTCTGAGTGGTGATGGGTGTCATCGTCCCTGTGTTGGAGCACACAGCCCCACTGGGGACAGGCACACAAGGAACAGAAAATTCCAACGTAATTTGGTGGATACCATGAGGAGGGAAAGTAGAGGTGGCTGGATGCACAGTGGAGCCCCCACCATGTTGCTCTGATGTAGCTCTGACCACAATTGCTGTTAAAGATGGAGAAACCAAGCTCTGCTTGACTCCCAAGCTTGAGCTCATTCCATGGCAGACAAAATGCCAGCAAGAGTGGCTGAGTTTCAGGCTGTGCTTTTGGGGTGGCTTCTCTCTTACTGGCTTCTAGGCCATGGAAATTCAACTCACCTCCCAGGTTGCCCTCCCATCAGGGGAAGGGGTGGGGGGTGGTGCCCCAGGCAGGTCTCAGCGTGTCCTGTGGTGCCCAGGCCTCCGTGTCTCTTTTGCCTTCCGTCTCCCGTTGCCCCCTGACATGCTGCCAGGAGGTTGCCTAGCAACATCTCTAGCAAGACTGCATCCTGGAATAAATTGCTGTTATGCTCGGGAGAGAGTTCTCCCTCCTCTCTTTCCTGTGTTTTAGGCAAAGAGACCTCCTAAAATAGGCCATTTTTTTTTCTATTTCTTTTTTTTCCTCTCTCTTTTTGACAGACAACTTCTGTGTAAATGTTGAAATCTGTGTTGTCTGTCAGGAGCAGTCAATCTGAAAACTTTGCTGAGGAGAGGGTATATTTAGTAACAGGTGACAAAGAGAGGGAGATATTGAGATGTCAATTATTCTAGTGAGTTAATACAAAAGTTGGGTATTTAAATCAAGGGGTTTAGGGAAATTAGAAGGAAAAGAGAGCCAGGCTCAGCACAGATTCTTGTATTTTGCACAGCGCAGGGCTCTGTTTTGTTTAACTCCATCTGTTTCGAAGGGTGTCCACAGTGTCAGCCTAACCTTGAGAAGATCTGTGAGAGTGTTTATGCTGCTCAGTTGGCGCTCACTCTGGATTCTTACAGGAAAGGTTCTGGATTTGGTAGGAAAAAGGCAGGATCGGAGCCTCAGTTCTGTGGATCTTTGTATTTGGACTCTGGTATGCATGTGCCCTTTGTTAAAATTTGGAAGATTTCCAAATGAGTTGGTTTAGCCTGTCTCCCACTCTCCCAGGATCAGAACCTCCCTTGTCTACCTTCTGCCTCAGTCTCCACCTTCCCTGCCCCCAAGCAGAACCTTGGGACTCTGGACCCTTTTCCCATGCTCTTCTTCAAGTCAGTGCCAGGAATATCTTGCTTAAGAAATTCATTCAGCCCACATTCATGACTCTTTACTTGGAATTATTTTGTCTTCTGGAAACATTTGGAAATGTTTACAGTATCTTTGGCTCTTACAACTGAGGGGTAGAAAGCGCTGCTGGCATTCAGTGGGTCAAGGCAGAACACTGATAAACATCCTGCTATGAACAGGGCATATCTTCACAGCAAAGAACGATCTCGCCTCAAATGCCAGTATGACTGGGGCTGAGGATCCCAGTGATCACCTGAGGTTCACTCCTCAGTGCACCGTTGCATCTTTTGGCTTTACCCAGTGCCTGGCATACCTGGGCTGCCCAGCAAATCATTCTTTCATGAGTCAATGGCTGAATAAAAGATGAATGCACCTAACTATGAGCCCCAAATCCCCTTTTTAGACACTAAAACCACACAGTCTTCCCATAGCTTGGTTGGTATATTATTTCATGCCAGATTTATTTTGGTTATCAGCTAGGAAATCAAACATAGTGATGATGTGAATATATGGAATGAATTTATTATTGAGCAAGAAATCGTTATGGGTTAAGGATCTAAACTAGTCTCCCAGAGGGGATAAGGCAACAAGAGAGAGGCAGAGACTGGAGTGATGTGTGTACAAACCAAGCAGCAGCAAGAATTGCTAGGAGCCTTGGGAAACTAGAAGGGCATAGGGCCAGTTCTCCCTGTGAAGCTTAATTTTATGCCTCGATTTGACTGGGCCTGTAGGTATCTGATTAAATCTCCCTTCTGGGTATGCCTGAGGGTGTTTCTGGAAGAGATTGGCACTTGAATCCATGGACTTCTAAGGCAGATGGCCTTCTTCAATGTAGGTGGGCTTCATTCAGTCCACTGGGAGCCCGACTAGAATAAAAGATGGAGGAAGGAAGAGTTTGCCCTTTTCCCCTGACTGCTTGAGTCAGAACATCCGTCTTCTCCTGCCCATGGACTGGGACTAACACCATCACTTCCCCTGGCTCACAGACTTGGGCTTTCCGTGGGACTTCTCAGCCTCCATAATCATGTGGCCCAGTTCCTTGTAATAATTATTTTACGTATCTGCATGTATCTATATGTGTATGTATGCATCTATCTTTTTATTATCTAATTTATTATCTGTTATCTATCTATCTATCTATCTATCTATCTATCATCATCATTTTACCTACCTACCTGTTGATCCTATCAGCTCTGTTTCTCTGGAGAACCCTAATACACTTCCTCAGAAGCTTCAGAAAATCCCAGCCCCGCTAACAATTTCTTTCAGACTTCTGCCCTCCAAAACCAGGAGATAATCTGTGTCTGTTGATTTATGGCCCCTGGTTTATGGTAATTTGTTATGGCAGCCTCATGAAATGATATGTCCCACACACCTCCTGCTCCTGGGTCCTCTCCTTGGATGGCATCATCAACCTGCCAGTTGTCCAGGTCCAATCATGCCCTGATGCCACTCCTTTGGACCTACGGCATCCAGGCAGCTGGTGAGTTCTGCTAGTTCTGCCCACTTCATGGCTCGGCACTCTCCTCTGCCCTACACACACTGTCCAGCCTGAGGTCTCAACAAGGACCACTCACCCCATGGCAGCAGTTTGCTCGCACCTGGCTTGTCTCTCCATGCATCCCTAGCCCTGCTCCCTCCTCCTCTAGAGCAAAGCTGACCAGACCCTGATTAAACCTCTCATCAGATCCTTCTTACAATCACCAACCATCAAACTCCTCAGTGCACCATTTCCCTCTGTGTCCATGGGGATTGGTTCCAGGACAGTGTGGATACCAAAATCCACAGATGGTCAGTCCCCTTACATGAAATACTATAGAATTTGCACACAACCTACTTAAATCTCCTGTTAAACTTCAAATCACTTACAATACCTAATACAATGTAATGCTGTATTAATCATTGTTATACTGTATTGTTTAAAAAGAATGGCAAGAAAAATTTGTCTGTACATGTTCAGTACAGACAAAATTTTTTCAAATATTTTTGACCCATGATTGGTTGAATTCATGCCTAGGAAACCCACATATGTGGGAGGCCAGTTGTAAATATCTTTATAGATCATCTTTTTATCAATTATCTTTTTTGTCCCTCCAATCGAATTAACCCCTGCAGCGCACCAGCCCTCGAGCTTGGCCCTGGGCATACACGAACAAAACCAGACCTGGTGTCTGCTTCCTTGGATGATATTTTTGCACTGGGGAGAAAAATATAAAGAATGAGAGAAGGAGAGGATGAGAAGTTATGGTGTCTTGAGAGTGACTGGTGGGGGTGGGATACTCAGCTCCTGAGTTCAGGGACACAGAAATCTCCCATGGGAAAGCAGTGCCTCAGTGGACGGCTCGGGATGGCTGACATGAGGACCTGGCAAGGAGGGCTCTGCACATGGAGCAACGTGACTTGGGAAGCAGCATCTTCAGGCCCAGGTGGAGCAGGTGAGTGGCACTGAGCCTTCGGGGAGAGGACGCTGTGAGGGGAGGGGAGAGGCAGGGAGGTCGCTGCAAAGGGTCCTGGGGACCATGAGAGGGGCCTGGATTTTGTTCTAAGTGCGTTGAGAACTATTGGAGATTTTATGCAAAGAGAAAAGTGATCAGCTTTACCTGTAACATGTTGCTGAGGCTGGTTTGTGGAAACAGATTGGAGAAGGGTGAGGCTTGTCCTTTGGGCCCCTGCTGAGAGGCTCCTAGCCACATAAGATGAGGCTGACTGGACCCAGAGTGACACTGGGAAATGGAACCAACCACCTGGTGACTGCTGCTAGTGGGGCTGTGGGAAGGGAGACGTGGAGGGAGATGTCCCAGTTTCTCACTGAGAAGTGGGGTAGTTGGTCCCACTTATAGGGCCAGAGAAGGCAAGGGGTACAGAGGTACCGAGGAGAGGGGTTGTTAGCATGAGCCTGCTCATCTCTGAGGCCTTTCTCGAGCATTGCTCATCTCGCCCGGCTCTTGGAACAGCTTGTGGTTGTGCGAGCCCAGTCTTTCTTGCTGTGGTTCTTCCCACCTGCTGCCCTCTCTGCTTGGAATATCCACTGCGTTTTCCCTTCTCTGACATGACCCTGCTCTGGGAAGCCTGCTCCCTCCACTGGGAGCACCTTGTCTACTTTCTCCCCAGCTTTCCTTTCTTCAGGAAGCCTTCCTGACCTCTCCCTGCACCCTCGAGTAGGCCATGTGTTCTTGTTAGAGTCACTTCTTAAGGACAAGTGCACCTGTGTAAATAAGCAGACATTATCCAGTAAGTGGAAGCTCACCCAGTTTTAGACATTGTTTATCTCATGCCCAATCAGGACCCCAGCCACCTGTGATCCTGCAGTAATGATGCAATTCTGTCTTCCAATGCATGCTTGCTAGGAGCATCCAGGGACATAGGGAGATGAAAATGCTTTATGAACTCAAGGTGCCAATTATTTGTGAGGGTGTGCATGTATAGAATTCTGGCAATTTGACTCTATTATTGCTGGAAAGTTACATTCAGCCATGAAAATTTGAAAGAGATTTTCTGCTATTACCTAAATGTTTCCTTTAAGTCATGGAAATCAAAGGTAGCAACATGGGGAGATTTCACTGGACATAGATTTTTATTTTTAAAGAATATAGCTTCACTCTTTAAAAAGCTAATTCACAATGGGGTTGGGGCTAGAAAAGAATAGAGTTACTTTAGATTAGGTAGAGGGGAGTGTAGGGAGGGGAAGGGGTAGGAAGGCTAGTAGAATGAACCAGCCATTATTACTCTATGTACATATATAACTATATGACCAGTGGTATTCTACATCATGTACAACCAGAAGAACGAGAAATTATACTCCATTATATATGATGTATCAAAGTACATTCTATTTTCATGTATAACTAGTTAAAACAAATACAAATAAGAGTATGGCTTCCCAAATATTGTTCTGTGGACCATGACTAGAGTGTAATAAAGTTCTTACCTGTTCTCAGCAAAACCCAATGTAATGTTGCCGACTTAATGATTTTGGAAAGATTAATCTTTCCTTTTAAACTTATGTCAGTTGCCTTTAAAAAAATGATCTGTATTAGCAAAATAATAGGTGAGATTTTTACTTTGATCACTATTATTATTGTTCTTATTTTAAAAGAATGAAATAAACAAAAGTTATATCTGCTGATTTGGTATGCTCATTTTGACATTATTTTTTACCTATTGAATATTTTGTAGAAGCTAAAGAAACCCAAAGGAAATAAAGTGGGCTGGGAGTGTTGATCTATTTGCTCTGGAACTCTGTGAGGCTGGAAGCAGAGTAGGAAACTATAATTTATTAAGCTTTAGCTGAAATGAACCTCCCAAGGTATCTAGCACCACCTCCTCCCTAAAAGATGCTCTCCTGCCCTTGGTAATAGCCTGAAACACTGTGGCCCACTTGCAGCAACCAGACACTCACCAGCTTTTGAGAGGACACGCCACCTTTAAATGAATGTCACTAGAATGATCTTCCTTAAGCTGAGCCCAGATCCACCATCACTTCATTCCACATATTGACTCCTCCTGTTCTCCTCTGGGAGCCCAGAGAACATTTTTTATTCCTTTCTGATGGATGTTATTCAAATACAGAAATTCAGTTACCATGCTTTTTTTTTTTTTTCCTAAAGCAGTCAACTTGGATTCTTGGGAAAGACTTGAATTAATCTGAGCCGGTTCCTTCTCTAGTTTTCTGGTCCTCTTCCAGCATAACTTGTTACTTAACTTAGCGTGTTAGAGGCCCTTTAAGGACTCTTTGTGAGGATGGACCAGCTCCCCAGCTAGGTTCTAGGTCACAGATCCCTGGGCTCCCTCTGGCGTTTCCTCCTCCTGTCTGGCATACCTTGCCTGATTTCGGCTTCTTTGTCCCTTCTCGTCTGACTCTGGTTCTGTCCACCTGATTGAGCCGTGGCTCTTGGGTGCTGAGTCAGCTCAGGTCCCGGTTTCTGAGATAGAGATTTGAGTGGAGATGAATCATGAAGGAAGAGATTTCAGGAGAACCCTCATGGAAGCAAGCTAACAGAAACATCTGTCTCGCTTCAGAGGCCTTCCTGAGTTGAGCTGGACCCTGTGGGGAGCTCTGGAGTCAAATTCCACATCAGCCTGTCGTGTGTGTGTTTCCAGGCAAGGAAGCTTTCCTACCCTGTACCTGCCAGTTGGTGATGAACTGCCCCAGGGTCCTGCAATGGCTCTCAGTTTGCCCACAGGAAGTGGCTCTAGTAGCACCAGGACCATCTTTTGAATAAAGTTTCAGCTGTGAGCCCTCTGGAGAGGAGGTCACAGAGTCTAGGGGTGAGGCCAAGGGGCTGGGCAGAGCTCTGTGGATCTCTGTGAGTCTCTGCCCCTTGTTGTGCACTGTACCCCATTTCCACTCAGTTGTCCCATGCCACCAGTGTCACTCCTGAGTTGAGAAGTTCACGCTGAGTGTGACTCTGCCCTTCCCGTCCAGCTCAGTTTGCTGCTGGCCTTGTCTGAGGCCTGAACTGGAGCCTAGGTTCACCCTGGCCAGACGAGTGCGGATCTGAACAATCAACCCCCCTTTCCTCTGTCATGGTGACTGCAATGGAATCACATTTTGTTTTGCTTTATGAAGAGATGTTTTGATTACTTCCTATTCTCCATGCTTCACTACGCTCACACTGCTCAGGTCCATCAGGGAGGCCATGGCTGGCCTTTTCCAGAAACCCAGGAACAGAGCAAAAGGATTTATGTGTGGAGACACACCAAGGCCCCAGGAAGCACTCCTCAGTCATTTGGGAATAGAAGTCCATTTGTATCAATAAAACCGTCCTGTAAGCACAATGCAAATTTCCTTATTGGTCCACCAGGCTGACTGCAATGCTTCCGTGAATCCTTAAGGAGAACTCTATTATTATGCCTGATTTGTGATTTTACAGCCGTGGAGGATAGGGGCAGGGAGTCAGATTGTGGGTTTTTTTTTTTTTTCCAACATTAGCCTAATGGAAATAGAAATCTCACGAAACACATCATTATCTTGTGTTTTTTTTTTTAATGCAAAATGTAATATGTTAAGAAAACATTGATCTACAGGAGACATGCATCTGAACTGAAACAGATTATGCTCCCTGCCAGGAGGCCTCATCCCCAACCTGGTTGACCTGTTGGGCCTGCACACGTACCTGTGAATTGCTGACAAAAGTGGGAAACGTGGTTGCAAACAGGTGGCTTGGTTTGGTTTCTCCCCAGTATGCTTCTTCAAGGTTTGTTTGTGTGTTTTTTAATTCCAAATACTCCCTTGAAATCTCCTTAGGGAAAAGTTGTGTGAGAAAGGATTAACCTGATTCTTAGAGACCAAATCACCCAGTTTGTGTTATTAAGGGAAGTAATCTGGCCTAAAGATTAAGGAAAAAAAAATTAACTTTGAGAATGATGAGCTTTCCTTTGGGGTCACAGTCAAAGTACATGGTGAAAAGTACAATAGGTAAAAGGGCAGCATTTTTGTCAGCATATCTTTGTTGGGCCCTGGTTCCCTTTCTTATTAAGCTGGTGACATTGGGTAAGTTGATTACCTTCTCTGATCCTCAGATTTCCTTATTTACAGATGTGGAATGTATGAGAAAAGCCTTTCCACACAGGGTGGAGTATGAACCATGAATCAGAAAATGTACCCTGGGAAGAACCAAGGAGATGAATACAGGGTTTGCTTGAATCGGGACTCACCCACAAAGAGGAAGTGAGTTTGCCTTGTTGGAATGGAAGGTGAGGGTGTGAGGTGGGGAGTAGTGCCTGTAGGAGAACGGAGAGCAGAGCGGATGCAGGAGAGTTGATCTCAAGATTCCACGTTGGAATCAGTACTGAAGCTGTGGACCAGAGTCACTCACAACGGCACATGGGGGTTTTGGAGAGTCAGATTATTTGTGGCCATCGTGTGGCAGGGAAGAGCCATGTGGGCCTGTTGCCCTCGTCCCAGCAGGGCCACCTTGCTCAGCCCCTCGGGTAGGAGGCAGGTTAGGTGTCTTATTCAGAGTTTATGAATTAATGAGTATTTTAGAGTCTGGCAGATAGATTCTTAGACAGCAACTAGTACTAGTGGGAGGCAGAGCTCGGTGGATGAGACTTGTTTTATTGTTAGGACTCTTTACTTCTCTGAACCTCTCCCTCCTTTTCAGCATTTAGTGAAGATCCACACTCCCAGCTGCACCCTGGAATCATGAGAGATTATAAAAGATAGAGGCTGTATCCCCTATCAATTAAGTCACATCTTTGAAGGTGAAATGGGTTATCAACATACTGAGCGCTCCCCGGGTGAGTCCAACAGGCATCAGGGTTGAGAGCCCTGTCCTAACACTCAGCAGCTCCTGCCTCCCCATATGGCTCAGGTGTCGTTCCTCTTCTCTATCCTGAAGACCATCCAGACCCCCTGCATGCAGAGTCACTGCTGACTAAGGAGGCTTTTGCAGGAGCTGGGGACCAGAATGGTTTGCATTATCCTAATCTGGTGTGTGGGGCACCTAGGCCCCCTCTCTGACTTTATCTCCCAAGACCGTCTTCCAGCTCACTCTGCTCAGGTGCAACTGGCCTCCCCTTTATTACTTCAGCACACCAAACCCTTTCTCATCTCAGGACCCTGGCAGCTGCTCTTCCCTTCAGCCAGAAGTTTCATTCCTTTAACAGTGGTGACTCCTTCCTGCTGTTTAGTTTGCAGCTCAAAGCATCTCCTACACCCTCCGTTCCCTCTTCCTTGCCCCAGGTACTCTCAGTCAGAGCTGCCTAGTTTCTTTTTCCAATAGTACTGATTACTCAGAGAAATAATTTGCTTTCTTGCTGATGGCCAACATTGTTCCACAAGAATATGTGCTCCATGAGGCAAGTGGTCTTGTTCTCTGTTTTAGCTCCAAGATGAGGTTGGTGGCTCCTCATAGATAGTTACAGACTGATCAATCTCTTCTGCTAGTCACTAGACTTACGTTTTGCAGTCCTCTGTGATTCCTTTCCCTCTTTGTCCATCCCGGTATTTCCCATCGTCCTCCTCTCTCCATAGTGTTATGTACATGGTTCACAGGTATTTGGTGGCCCAGTGGATCTACATTTTCAGACATGTAAGAAGGTCACCAGAAACCGTTAAGCCTGTAGAATCTTCCATCCACAGAGGTAGCATATCCTTTGAAAATATTTTTTTCCTCCTACTGCATTATTACTAAACTTGGGGAAAACAAGTTTTGGACCAAAGTGTTTCAGTAATGAGTTGTCTGTTTGCTCTGCTTCATTTCCTTCCTTGAAGTGGTTTATTAACTTAAAATGGAAACTCTCCCTTCGGAAAAGTATTTAATACATTTCCAAAATATGTCGGGTTGCAGCATGTGGGTCCATCCCTTCTCTCTATCTGCTTGGTCCTGGGGCCTTTCCCTCAGGCTGAAAAATAACATACTCTCTAGAGCCCTGGGCCTGAGTTTAAAGCTTGAGGCATCTTGGTCATAAATTAGAAAGGCAAAAAAAAAATTACAAGGGACTTAAAAGAAGATTTCAATCCATAAGTATGGACAGGGCTACAAGTATTGAAGGCAGCCACCTCCCCCTGGACCAAAGAGTTGTGGGTGAGATAGTCCCATGCAGAATCGATAACACCCACCTTCCCAGGACATACTCCATCAGGCAGAAGCAGCTCAAATACCAGACATTTCTTTTGCTTCTGTTTAGTTACTTGTAAAATTTTCTCTTACTTTGAAAAATCCATAAGCAAGTCTGTTTCAATACCACGATCTTCTTCTTCTTCTTTTTTTTTTTTTTTTGGCTTGAGATAAGAAAAACCACCAAATGCAAAATATCTAGATGACCTGCCTAAGGTCATCCAGGTGATGGCATGTAAGATGTGGCTCAGCTCCCACCGCTGGCCATGCTGATGCTGAGATGAACAGGTGCACTTATTTGGGTGCACATTGGGTTCATGGGTCCAGTATTCTGGAAAAGGGCCAGAACAGAATAAAGACCATGAGTTACAACGGCGAGGTTCAATTCCCAACCCTGAGCAAATTCCTCCTCCTTTCTTGCTAGTAGCACATTGGTCTGTAAAACATAAAGGGCAGAAGTGTGGGCATCCAGGATTCTTTCCTATTTTGTGTCTCTCTGCTACTAGGTATACCATCCTCCAAAAACATTATGTGAGTCTCACGGTCAGTGTTACTTTTAGTGTCAAAAATAATTTAATATAAATATGACCACCTAAATTGTGAACAGTTATTAATTCATAAAAGCAAAGGGGAAAATTACAAACAAAACAAAACAAAACAAACAACAAAAAAACAAAAGTAGAATCAGAAGGCTTGGGGACCCCTGCGGCCTCTTCTTCTCCAGCTGGTAACCTCTTTTAACAGTTTGCTCATTTGTGAGTATGGAGTTAGCTCCTTCCACCCCAAGCTGTAAAAAGACTACATGAAATCAGGAGCATGGAGGGTTAGATATAGCATATGACTATCACTAAGTGGAGAATATATGGGAAGCAGCTGGTGTCAGAGAGAGAGGCCCCTGCCCCCAAAACCTGATGCCTCTCTCATGATGGGGAGTCCACCAGATGAAATGCTATTTGCTTTTCTTGCTCTGTCTCAGCCACACCAGTTAGCTCTCTGATTGGAGGATTGATGAGCTAAAACGGCATGGTCAGCTCAGCTCAGATCTATTTTGCCCTTAGAGAGCAATTTGCTTGCAGAGAGCATGAGGCTGAAGACTCTTCCAGGGCTCCTGCCCCTTTGAGCAGCAGGAAGGCTGCCTCAGGCCACCATCGGCTGGGACCAGGGGACAGGCTGTTCTCATTCTGCAGATCATTTGACAGGCCCATTTGGCCCTTACTCTAAACAATGCCTATCAGTTTAGACTTTTATGTTTTATAAAAGAAGATGATATTTTGACCTCCATCTGCCTGCTATTCATCTGGTTTGTGTTTGCTGAGAAGCTGGTAGAGGGGAGTATAATTTATTGTCTCCCCCAGCGGCCCCCAATCCAACTCCGACTTGAAGAGGCCTGGGCTTGCTCCTCACCACCTGACTTTGAGAAAGACTTTCCGTCTCCTTCCTGGTGAGCTTCAGGGGCAGCAGAGGACACAGCCTCATCAGTCACTTCCTCCAGTGCTTCATAACCCACTGACACGATCTCCTTCTGGAGCTAACCTACATTCCACCGCCACCATTTATTAAGCCCATTCCCTCCAGGCATGGGCACTGGCCTTACTCAAGGAAAGATGAATGCCTTGCTCAAAATCAGTCTCTCCTTTCATACAAAGTCACCTCCTGCCTGCCATTGTTTGTTGTTTTAGAGAGACCTCCAGTAATGGGGCTTTTGTTGATTATCTTTTCCAAGTGCAATGGAATCTCAAATTCATAGATTTCCAGAATTTGAATACAACTGGAGGGTCTCAGTCTCCCCCAGTCACTGAGCACCTAAAGATACTGCAGGCCGGCTTTACCTCTTCCCTTGTCTGATGTGGCCAGGGGCACATACAGGCTCCCCAACCTATCAGAGATGGTTCTGGTACTCCAGTTCTCCCACTTGCTGATGCACCAAACCTTCCCATATCTAACCACAACATCAACCACATCACAGAACAATCCAGCCCTGGATGTTCCTGGGGAATACGAATCTGCACGCATGTTCTAGAGGTATTACAGGAAGGAGTAATCTTGGAGGTAATCTGGTGTCCTGTTCTGACATAATGACCCTGCATTTAATTCAAAACAGTTTCAACTCTTGGCTTCACAGGTTCCTCTTTCACCAGAATTCTTTGCTTTGGAATTGGATTGTCCTTTCCTCCCTTATAATGGCTCACTGTATCAGTCAGGGTGTGCTGGGTTGTGCTGTAATAACAACAGAGGCTCACAGTCTTAGTGAGTTAACAGGGGTCAGCAGGCCTAGCTATTCATGCACTCTAGTCATTCCAGGTCCAGATAATATTCAAGATGACCATATCTATGTCAGGGGGAAAGAGGGTGGAATGAGCTGGCATTATTATTTAAGCCTGATGACTGCAGACGGTGCATGTCACTTCTCCCATTTCATGGGCCAAGACAAGTCACATGGACATGTCTAACTTCATCAGGGGTAGAGGTAGCTTTCCCACCATGTATCTGCCAGCAAAGAACCAAATTATTTGGTAGACAGCATTGCTGATTTGAACTCACCAGCTTTCTTTTTCTTTCCATAAGGTGAAAATAATATTATAAACCATCCATTAAAATGAGAAAATGATTCATGTATTTTAATAATTTCTTTTTATTTTAAAATAAACAACTTATTATTTTTAATTTATTCTTTATTATTTTGATTTATTCTTTTTTAAAAGAGCAAACTTTGACCCAAAGAGGGAAAATGATTCTCCCAAAATCACACAGTGAGCCAATGGTACCATTTTACTGGACACTATATCATAACTTTTCCCGCCTTTCTTTTAGACCACAGTATTCTATAGACATTTTGCTTTGTTGATTTATATATGTATCCATTTGGTTTTTGGAATCAATAAACTTATTAGCAATTTTAGCATGAATAGCTAGGGGGTGGTAACACTATGGTTGACTATCAGCAAGGTGGCTATTTAATTTAATAATCCACAGGGCTTGTAAAATTGAAAGGAGGGTTGGTTTCTTCTTGGGGACAGGCATTTCAGGTGAGCAGCAATGCCACCTGTATCCCCTGTCAAAATGTCCATGGTTCAACTGGCATTCTCTGACCACTTGCTAATGGTCCAGTGCAATGCCTCGTACTTAACTTGGAAACACAATAGTTGAATTACACTGGACCAGTACTGCAGTAGCTTTGAACAACTCCTTATTGCCCTGTGGAGTACTACTGATCATGTTCTCATTAACTTTTCATCCTTACACTTATTGAGAAGTAGGGAATAGTAGCCATAATTAGTTGAAATATGAGTGGTTATGAAGGCTGAATACCTAGTTGAGATGACAAAACTTGTGAATAGAGAGAACATATTTTATTATCATGATCACCATATTTACATCGTGGGTGGAAAACCTTAGATTGAGTCACTGTGGTCATCGACTGACACATTTTAATCACTCTTCTGCAAGAATGATTTGTATTCCCAGCTGAGTGCAGGGACTTTGTGTATCTCATCACCACCCACGCAGTGCCACCATCACTGGTATTATACAAACAGGAAGTTTTTATTACTGCAGATCTGAGTGGCCTGGCTTTGGAGCAGGTATGCAAGATTCCTCTTGTTGGTTTGGTCACTTTGCTTGGGAAACTGGGTTTGATCACCTGTCCCCATCCAATTCTGAGGAGTGTCTCTGACTGTGCATTGAATGTCTTAATTTGAATATTTACCTCTTTCTTCCTTGTTCTTGCTCCCATTCTTGTTCTCTCTCCCTTTCTATCTCCTCATATTCTTGCCTTCACTCTTGATCTGTTTTAGTGATCAAGATACAGAAACACCAACTCCAAGACTAACATATACAGAATGGATCATCGTTGAGTGTTTAATTCTGAAATGAGGATGAACGCCTCAGACACAGACCAGACCCAGGCTTTGATGTGGTGTCATCCAATTTCATTTAGTATCTCTGCTCATTAGGGCACTGAAATTTCCTTTAATTATTTCATTCATCCAATTTTAATTTCATAATTGAACTGTGGAATATTTTAATCTGGTTTACCATATCCAGGCCTTCTTGAAAATTGATGTAGCCTATAATATGCTTTTTGGTCTGGGTTGTCCTCTGACTTGCCAAGTCGGCAGCCTTGCCATTGATTAATGAATCCACCAAGTGCATGTTGGGTGTTTGCTCTGTGCCAGACACTGGGGTGGTCATGGTGATGTAACGAGTAATAGATGATGTCTTCCAGGAAAATGCTCCCAGATTAGGGCAAGAAAGACACAGAAACACAAAAGCATTGTGCTTAGATAACAAGGACGGAGTCTGAGCTATTCCAGGGGCAACAGCAACACGGAAGAGAATCCCTGATTCAGTCTTCTGACTGCAGTAGGTAAGCTGAGGCCAGTCCTTCTCCTTCTCCCTCCCCGTGTGAGACCCAGCCTGTCTGCACATGCTCCAGCCCCTTCCTGCCCAGCATGCTTGACCTTTCATTCCCTCCTGAGAATATCCAAGGCTGGCCAAGCATTTTCAAGGTTCTCTCTTGCTCCTTTGTTTTCCGGGTTGTGTTTTAGTTCTGCTCTCTCCTGTTCTTCTTGGTGGAAATCTTGAACAAGTGGTGGTTTCTCCTGGGTCCATTTCTGGTGTCCTCCTTGGTGCACGGCTGGGTGTCAGAGTCCCATCCTCCCTGCTCACCGAGGCTCCCTGATGTTCTGGGTCCAGGTCCTGCTTTCTGCCGCGGGTGAGGCAGTGGTTCACCTTCTCTGCTTTACCCTGCGTCATTTTTGGCCCGTGTCCTTCCTCTAACTGCCCTCCTCTCTCTCTGCTGTGTCCCCCCTTCTCCGTCCCCATTGCACCCTTCACTTAGTTGTCTTGTTTCTTGGAGCCCGTCTCTTCCATCACACGTGCTGTGTGGATGGATGCTCTCACTTTGTCCCCTGGACTTAGCCTCCATGTGGCCTTCAGGCCCATGTCTCGGGCTCTGATCTCTGTTGACCCGTCCCTTCAGCCTCACTGCCCGACATTCCCCACAGATATGCAGCACGGTACTTACTTCCCAGGACACCAGGGTGCTGGGCTTCCTCTGCCTCATTTCCTGCCATTGTTGGAGCTCTCTTTCTTTTCCTCCTGCTTGCCTTCTTCATTTCCACCAGTCCTTCAGGGCTCACCTCAGCTGTTGGCTACCCCTAGAAACCTTCATGAGCCTCCATTGGGGGCTGGATAAACTTCTCCTCCCCAAACATATTTCTACTCTGGTGACATTGTCTCTTTGTGCTGGCCTCTGGTTGCCTCCTATTTATCTGTAAGTTTCTATAAGACAAAGACTTTCTTTTCCTTGCATGCCCAAGGCTACACTGTCCATCCATTCATCCTTTTTCTTTTCATCTATGCTTCCTTCCTTCCTTCCACACATCTATCATCCATCCTTCCTTCCATTCATCCAGCAAGTAATGATATGGTCTCTCTGTTAGACAACCTCCTAGGCATTGGAGAGCCAAGGATGCTGCATTTACAGAGCTCACAGCATATCGGGAGACACACCCTGAAGGTCAACAACATCCTGGAAGTTGTGCTTGGTATGGTGCATAAGGAGACATGGGGAGAAGTGTCACCTAATTCAGAAAGGGTGATCAGGGAAGGGTTCTCAAATCTGAGACCTGACGGGGAGAGAGGAGTTAGCTCGGTGAGGTGCTCAGGGTAGATGCTGAAGATGTGGGATGTTCCAGGCAGAGGGGGACAAGTGTGCAAAGGCACAGGGCTGAACTGAAGCAAGGCTCCCTGGATAGAATGAAGGGAGCTCTGAGGCTTGGTCTAGCATTTAAGCAGCAGAGAGGAGGCAGGAGAGGATGTTCGTCTCTGATGGTACCATGAGGAACAGATGGAGAGGCTCAGCATGGATCTAGGGAGCCCACCAGGAGAATTTTACACCAACTCAGGTGAGAGATGATAGTGCACAGTAGCTTCTCATTAGAAGTTTACTGATTTGAGCTTCAAAGGAATGAGAGACGAAGGGTAAAGACAGACGTGGAAATCAGTTCTCTAATTATACACAAGGTCAGGATGCAGGATTAGTCAACCCTGCTGTTTACAGACACCTGTAACTGATACCCATGGACATCACACTGGGCTTAAGACAGCGAATGCTTTCCTTCTTGATAGAAGGTGGAATGAAGTTTGGATTTATGAGTTCTTTATTGGGGCTTCCTTTATTTGGAATTTGTTTTTACTCTGCTTTTGAGTGACCACATTGACTGTAGGTTTTTGCCAGCTTTAAGTGACAGAAAGAGAACAGATGTCCCTGCTTCGCTTTTCTCAGTTTGCCTTGATCAGAAGCAATCAAGGCAATGGGGCTGCTGCCGGGACCCGTGGGGAAATCAAGCTTCTGCTGGCTCTCGCCCGGTGGGAGCTGGGACGCCTGCGCAGTCCTGAGGGTAGTCCATAACCCCAGCAGGCCCAGGTGCAGATTCCTAAAGAGCTTAATAAAGGCCAGCACAGCAGGGCGATCTAGAAGTAAATTTATCTGTCTCTGGAAGCACAGAAAAACAAGAGAACATTTTTATGGTAGCCATTCTCTTTCCCTGTGATTTTTTTTTCCAAAAAGTTGTGATGTCTTTTTATATGACTGCCAGGAGATGCATTTCTACCCACCTTCTCCAGAAGGTGGCTGTGGGTTGGTAACCTGGGGCTAGAGGAAGGGACCACAAGCAGAAAATGTCTCTCCTCGCCCTTATAGAGAATGCCCTTCATTCACATCTGTCTACTCTGACACCACCTCTTTTATCCCCCTGAGCCTCAGATAAGATCTCAGGGCCTTTGCACTAGCCATTCTCTTGCATGCTGTCCCCCGAGGTGTTTTCACTGGGAAGTTCAGCCTACCTCCCATCAGAGCCAGAAACCAGAGCATCTTGGGCACTATAGGAATAATGATGTCCCAGGATACTTATTGGTAGCAGTATCTTGTAAGATCCATGGCCTGACCATTCTGGGTTCAGAAGATGGAGCAAGAGGACCTCTCACACCCATAGCACAAGGCCATTTCCATTAGGTCTCAGTTCGGAGTGGAAGCTGAGAAGAGGGCCTCCCTCGTGCCTTGGAGGAAGCCGGGGCTCTTGGCCCCAAGTCCGTGCACATGCTGGCTTGACCTTGAAGCCAAGGCTGGGTGGAGAGTTGTGAGGGCATTGTTGAGCCAGCATGGCCTGCAGCTGCCCTGAGGCTTGTCTTCCAGGGCAGAGCTGGACCTTGGTTTTCTCATCTAATCCCTGGAGAGTCGGGTTGACTTCTTCAGTTAACACCTGAGGATTAAAAGGCGTGCTGAGCCGTGGTCCTGGGTAAATTCCCAGTAAATGAGTGTCAGCAGGTATCACTGCCACCGTGTGAAGCCACCTGAGAACTTTGGAGGGTTTTTAAGGCAGAAGTTGTATAAACGTTGAGATGTGAAACCAGGGATGGACAGCAGCTCCCTTGGGGACACCCAGAGACTGTGTGAAGTGAAGTGGTCCTAAGTCCAGTGGGAACAGATGCAGACTTGGTGGGAATGGAAGCAGGGCACCATTATCTGCTAGCTGGGGAGGAAGACCTTAGTGACGAGGGGTGTCTGTGCAACAGCAGTGGTGACAGCCTGCGGGATGTGCGGAGCAGGGTAGGAGGAGAGGGTCCACTGAGTGACCCCAGTAGCCCTGGCTACCTTTGTTGACACCTCTGAGTTACAACAGGAAGCCGACAGTGACTTCAGTGTGAGGACTTTCTCAGAGGAAGTGACAATGGAAGCAAATCTTGCAGGAGAGATTTGGGGTAAATGAGGCACAGAGCAAAGACCCAGAAATTAAAGGAATGAAATGAAAATTGTTTTGGTTGGTTGATTCTTTTTTGTTTAAGCTTGAAAAGAGAAGCTCAGGTGGGATTTGCACCACTGAAGTTGCGTGTCTCCTTGTTCTGCTGGCCTCTCTTGTGGTGCTGTCTTGGAAGTCTTTTGATTTCTCTTGCAAACCCGTGAGCCCCAGCACAGCCCCAGCCCATCTCCCTTGGTGCACCCAGTTCCTGTCCTCTTAGGGAGGGTGAGACACGAGCCTTGTTTGCAGGGCTGTTGTTAAAGCCCTCCCTGACCGACTCCCACTTCTCATACCCACCTCTCACAGCCAGTCCTGAGGGAGCTCACAGCTCTCCCTGTTGTTCTTGTTTGTGAACAAGTAAGCTCAGGCTTAGAGAAGCTAGCAACTTGTTCTAAGTTACCAGCTAGTTAAGTGGGAAACCCAAGCCACTGATGGTTAGGGGCCCAGGGGCCCAGCTTTGACTGTGTTCCTGCATCTTGCATCCTTCTGGCGGGATAAAGGGAAGGACTTTGCTAGGCCCTGCCCTTATGTGAAAGGTGGGAGGGGCAGGGAGAGCTGCGAGCTTGGAGGGACCCTCACCCAGGGAGCCGTGGCCTGAGCCTCCGTGAGGATATGGCAGAAGGACTTGCAGGTCTTGGAGAATTACCTTTCCCAGGCTTAGGTGGAGGGAAGTTTCCTCCTCTTTTGTTGGAAAGAGAAAACTATGGGGAATTTTGAGCCCTTGGCTCCTGGTTCCTGTGAACCTAGAGAAAGGAGAGGGCTGGCTGGAGGAGAATGTGCCATCCTCAGCTGGATGAAAGGGACAGGAAGACGGATGCCAAGAGCAGGACAGGCCTGCAGTGGGCATCAGAGGCACTGTGAGTTGGATTTCTGAGAACAGTGGACAAAGGCCTTCCAGGGCCCAGGAGAACAGAGTGAAGGGGTCTGGCAGGTTTGGGCACTGCCCTCCCATATCCCCTCACCCATTCTGCCCTGGTAAACCACTGCATGTCTCTCAGTCCCCCTGGCCTCTGAGAACCCCAAGGCAGGTCCTGGACCTTTCTTCTGCTCTACTGTATTTCTGAGGCCTCACAGAGCATAAGCAAAGTGCACACGTACTAATTTGGGTTGACTAGCACCAGGAGTGGATCGTGGCCCACAACACCCTGGAAGGTCAGTCCTGTCCATCTGCTGGGACATACATGTGAACTGCAGAAGGCGTTCATCCTGGGCTCTTCCTGCTGAAACTGAAAAAAAATCCCAACCACAGAGGGAAAGCAGAATGGGAAATACGTAGGGTGTGGACAGACGCTAGGCATAGCTTGATCCAAGTGCTCAGAACTGTCCCTTGCATTCTGTCCCTTAGTCTCCTCTCTGCTGGCCTTGCGAGACAGGCAAGGATGGCTACCAAGGGCTTCAGTTTGCACTGTTCCTTCAGTGAGCAATCTGGGTGGAAGAGGGGAGTGTTGCTCAGTAGAGTGGGCAACAGTTCCCAGGAGGGCTCTGATCAGTCTGGTCAGGTGTCCATCTTTTCAACCATTCATGGTGACCCTCAGATGGTATCATCTGATTGGCTGGGCCAACCTCTGCAGTCAAAGGGTGCTCAGCCCCACCCCACCCCACCACAGGAACAGAGCAGTCCGTCACAGTAGCCCAGGGTCTTCAGAAGGAGAGGTGCTGTCACACAGAAGCACGTCTCCATTTCCAACATGCAGCTGACCTGCCACCTGCCTTTCTGGTCTAACTAGACCCCTCTGGCTCGGCCCTCTTGTGACAGAGCATGATGCTGACAGCATCCCAAGGTGGTGAGCCTCACTTATTCCACGGAGCTGGCCCTGTTACTATGTCCTTCCAGTAGCCTCACAGGTGGAGGAACGTCAGAAGTTATGGAGTTGAGATGTGTTTGTGTGGATGGTAATAAGGTGGCTATCTTGACTGGGACAAAAAAGAGGCAGGTGGGGAAGAAATTGGGTGGGGCAATGTGCATAAAGATTATCATTTATTGATTATCTATTGCAGTGCTTCAAGTTCCTCATTCATGAAAGATTATTATGAGTATTAAATGACATAGTAACTATGAGATAGTAACTATCTATGTCTGTTTGAGTTTCTATCAAATACTATAAACTGGATTGCTTATAAATGACAAAATTTTATTTCTCACAGTCTTGGAGGCTGCAAGTCCAAGGTCAAGTTGCAGTAGCCTTGATGTGCAGTGAGGGCTCTCTCTCTCTGGCTCATCCAGGACACCTTTAGCGTTTCTACACTCAGTAGAAGGAGAGACTTCTGGTTTCTCCACCCACTTATAAGGACAGTAGCCCCACTCACGAGGGCTCCACCTTCAGGCCTAATCACCTCTCGAAGACTCACCTCCTAAGACCATTGCCCCGAGGATTAGGTTTCCACAGATGAACGTGGGGGGATCATGAGCACTGGGAAGACAGAACATGTTAAGTGTCCAGGGAACGTGAGTTTCTCCTTCCTGATGTTCTTTGTGAAGAGGGACGTTGGGTAGTGTGGCACCCCCACCAGGTTTGTGCGATTGGGACAAGGAATTGTAAATCTTTAGATTTGCCTCTTGCTGTTTTTTTTTTGTTGTTGTTGTTTGTTTGTTTGTTTTTCTTTCTTTCTTTCTTTCCTTTTGATAGTGAGGGGGCCTGTGACTCTGTGCTGTGAATGCTATAGGAGCAGCATAATCACAGGAGAACAGAGAAGCTTTTCTGAGCCCAGCGTTCAGTATTAGGAAGTCTACTTGCTCCCAGACACCAGTTACACTGTCAATTATTAGCTTTTATGTAAAAACGAAGGTGACATTGTGGCCACCATCCATTTTATTGCTTTTCTAACTCTTAATTTGCTCTGAAATTGGGTGGCAAGTGGAAGAGCTATTTATTAGGCCCACTTTAAATCCCAACACAATTTGGCTTTATCCTCATCCTAGTAGTAATCGTGATTATTATTCTAATGTGTTTCTCAAAGACCACTTCCTGAAGTACTTCCATTGACATCACGTGTGGGATTGAGGTCAGTTATTACCACACAGATTCCTGGGCATCTTGCTAGATCTAGCCAGAATTTCTGAAGGCAAAGGGAGGGGAGCTCAGGATTTTTTATTTTTTAATGATCACCCCAGTAGTTCTTAGACAAATGAAAGATTGAAAGTCACTGCATTTTCTCATTTAACTCCCACTTGAGTTATACAAAGAATAACATTATTTTTTTCTTTTAAAGTGGGGAAACTCAGGTTTAGAGAAGAAAATTGGTAATTAACCACTCAAGGCTCTACAGGTTCTAAGGGGCAGGATTATGACATCTGCATTTACCCTAAATCACATGTCCCATCTCCCCAAATTTGAGCTGCTCCGTATCTTTAGGATTGTGTAAAGCTCTGAGGTTTAAATATCAAAATGGTTTCTGAGCTCCCACTGGTTATAATTTAATTTGGGATGTCAGAGACATGTGCCTAAAAGGGGAACAAAGACATTTGGATATGAACATTTTACAGGAAGAATTGTTCCATGATGCTTGTTAAATCTCAGTAAGAAACAGGTTATCCAGAAGCACTGCAGTAGGTACGGGGATCACTGCCACAGAAGAGAGAGTGGTCCAAATCTAAATCTAGTAAGGCACGGAGGAATTTACAGCCTGGGGTCAAGATGGGCATCAGAGGATGAAGAACTAAGAGGAAACCTTGGGCCATGGTGTTTCTGGCTAAAAGAACCTAACAGGATTCTTGCTGAAGATGAGCCAGGGTGATTACACATCCCCTGGAGGGTGGTGGAGAATGAGGAATCTGATGAGATACAAAGTCAGTTCTTGCTATACTGACTTAGCAGGTTTCTTGGCTGAAACTGGGTCTTATAAGGAAGTTTCAGATGGGTTTACCAGAAGACTCAGAGAGCTGGCTGAAGTTTGTCCAAGCAAAGAAGAATCTTTATCAGGTTCAAGTTCACAGGTAGGGGGTTCCTGATGGAAGTCACAGGGGTTTGGAAGAAGAAGAGACCACCTGGGACAAATTGAAAAAAATTCCAGATGGAGAATATTCTATGAAGCATGTGGGATTTTGGATTGATGGTTGGGAGTGAGTAGTGCTGCTATAATAACATTGGTAGGAGTTGAGTGGAGAACATTCCAGACAAAGGTAGCAGCCTGAACAGAGACATGGAAGGAGGAAATGAGAAGCAAGCTCCAAATCCCTCAGCCTGGCACCTCAGTCACACAGCTGGCAGGCTGTAATGACCGCGGCCTGGCTTATTAAGCACATTTGAAAATTGGGTGAATTGCTTGATTTGGTAAAAAATTACATGCTACATTTAATCAGGCCTCCTTTAAGGAACAAATGTCATTAAATACCACTTAATTAAATGCCCCTGCAGCCTGACTGGGTGAAAATTATATCCTTGACAAACTACAAAACATTTTTAAGGTCAAATATGGAGAATAAAAATACCACTGGAAGCCCTTGGGTAATAGGCCCATAAAAGCTCGCCTCATTTTCATTCAGTGAAAAAGGTTCCTTCTGGATCGTGGCTGATCAGAACTTGATGAGCCTTCTTTGGAGCAGAATCTGAAGACCCAGGGAGTGTTGGTTTTTATGCTGGAGAAGTGAAAGATAAAATAAGCAGGAAAGCAGACACATCCACATTCAATGATGCACTTGGTGATCAGCCTTCTGATTTGCCATGGGGACAAAAGTGTCTCCTTGCTCTATTAGACCTGGATACTCTGGGATATGATAGCAATCCTAGCTCTGCCATGCCCAGGACAGAGACTGTTAAGACACAGTCTCATTTGCTTCACTGTATTTCTAAAGATCTTCTAAGTGATGTAAATTATTCACCCAGAAAAGTGCAAATATCTTAAGTGTACTATTAATGGATTTTTATAGACTAAATCTCACTGTAAACAGTACCACTGACCAACAAGCACAGCATGATCATTATGAGGGACCCAGAAGCCCCCACCCTTCCTTCCCATGGTCTCCTCTTCTCCACCCTGTAGTCCCTCCTGTCCTGGTTCCTCTCAGTGGGGACTGGCTCCCCTACCCCCAGGCTTTCCCCGGGTGACAAACACAGCCTGTGTTTGATTGTGCTGGTTTCTTTCACTCAGCGGGTTTGTGAGCTTTGCCATGTTACTGTGTGTGTTTGTAGTGTGTTCACTCTCCCTGCTATAGCGTGGCCCATTGGATGGATGCGTCATGACTCATCTGCCTGTATTCTGGCTCACAGACATTTGGGCACTTTTTGCCTGTAGCCTTCATGAATAATGCTGCTGTGACTGTGGCTTTTCTTCAGTGTTTACTTGTTTGCTGGGGTCCTTGTGAGCATGAGATTCCAGGGGCCCACTTGCTTAGCTGAAGTGCACATGAATTCTTTGCCTTGTGTAGGAATATATGTGGAAAGATCAACATGCATTGAAAATAATATACTTTACACAATGTGTACATATGTGTGTGTGTGTATGTATGTGCGTATCTATTTCATTAGACCACCAACTCTATGAGTGCAAAGACTAGCTTGCTTTACCCTAGGGGAAAGTCAAAATATATATTAAAATACGTGTATATTAATAGATGTTTATATAGAAATTTTTTTTTTCCAACAAAGGAATGAGGACTGGGCTTGGGTGGCCTGGATTCTAGGCATTCAGTTTTGTAGGCCTCAGTTTTTTCATCTTTATAATGGGGTAGATTTGTTGATTCAAAGTGTCTGACCTAGAGAATTTAACTTTCTCCTCAAGGAAATTATGTAGCAGTGTTCCCACCACCTTCGTAGTGCGGGGGGAAATAGATTCTTGTTTTCCATCAGCCTTCTTAGCCAAGGCAGTGTCTACTTAACCTAGATTGGGATTCTGACATGCTGTCCCCCAAACAGAGAAAATGGTCTAATTGCAATCAGTGAAATCAAGCCATAATTAAATGCTTGCAAATTGTTATGTTAGTGGAAAACGCAGTCTCCATCTGCTCTGGTCAGTGCCTTCCCACTCCACGCCTCCTCCCCACAGGCGTCTCTACTGGGCATTCTTCGTGTTTCACTTTTTCATTTTTAGGTGTTGCTTAAATATATTCTTCCACATTTAAGATAAACTCTAATCCAAATGATTCAAGCTAGAAACAGTAATTTGAGAAGTTTCTCCTTTTAAAAAATGAACTATATTTTAAATCGTTTGTCCCTGTATTTGGGGACCTGTTTGAAGAATAGGGAAAGTGGGACTTGCGTGGTCAGGTTGCTCTGTGGTCAGATCACAGTGGTCTGCACAGAGCCAAGGTCAGGGAAGGTGTGAGCTCATGGCACGGGACAGTTTCCAGTTTCAGAAGTTTCCACTTCCGAACCCAGCCCTTTTCACAACCAGTGGTGTGACTGGCTGATGCCTTCTGGGCTGCAGTTCCTTACCTGTCAAATGGGGTTTTAGGTAACATTATTTCTAGGTCTGATGTTGTTGCCAAAATTTAGAAATTATTTTTAAAAAGAAATTGGAGTGGGGAGGTAGAGGATGGATGTGGTTGATCCATTATCCCCCCTGGTTATCTATCCCTTCCTGTATCCTCTGCTTGAGATCCAGCAGTGACGTTTGCTAGAGGTGGGGACACGGCCTGAGTCCATCCGTGCTGGGCATGACTTCCAAGGCTTTGAGGCGTGGGTGGCAATGAGAGTGCGGGCTCCATGCCTGGGCTCTGGAGAGCTCTGGGTGTTTCCATTTCCTTCCTTGTGCCTCCAGCCTCTCACCTGAGAAGGTCACGACCCTCCTTAGACCTGCTTGCCCTTCAGCCCTGAACCTAAGGACAGACACACACCTGGCAGGCCTTCCCCAGCCTTTCTGCTGACCTGGGAGCCTGGGGAGAAAACTGGTTGCCACTGGGCTGCTGGATACTCTGCCATTTTGTCCACAAAGGAGAGGATGGCCGAGCCCCTCCCCTCCTTGAGTGCGCACTCTGGGTCTGGCAAGACAAGGGGATGGATAAATGGAGACGAGAGGCCAGCGCACGTCCCTTTGGTGGCCGTGTGTGTACAACTCTGGGTCGAGCTGTCTACTTCTGTTATGTCCTTGTCCTAACAGGCTCTGAGGAAGCAGGATCATCAGCATTTTATGAAAGACGAAGCTGCTACTCAGGGAAATCACGAGGTTTGCCCAAGGAAGTGTGATTAACAAACAGGAGAGACGGGACATCCCTGGCCAGCTTTTAGCCACCTTTCTGTGTCCCCTTTCAAAATGGACATGTCAAGTGCTAGGATCTGGAGTGCCCCAGGTGGTCTGGAGTGCTCTCTTGGTCCCGCAGAGGGTGCCTGGGATGGGACGCCCGTCATGAAGTTCAGAGTGTGAGGGAACCTTCTGGCTCAGCCCCGGGGCCATGGGTGTGTCAAGACTCTGGGGTTTGCTGAGAGCCGATGAGCTTCCTGCGGAATGCTGCTGCCCTTCTTTTTCTCTCTAGAGTCTCCTAGGAAGCCATGTGACCCAGGTGGTGTAGGAACAATGGGAGCTGCCTGTGACCCTAGGTTTCCACTTAGAAGAGCGCCCATAGATCTACCTGAGCCTACTAGGGCCATGGCATGAGTGAGACACTTTTGTGGCCCTAACCCACGGGGATCTGAGCACACTGTTGATTCAACAAGCCTGTCCTGTCTTCACTAGAAAGAATAAGTGGAGTGAGAGATCTTTCCTGCCCTTCCATCTGGAATGGATGCCAAAGATGTCTTGGACCGCCATTGAAAATGAATGAGGGCCAACCCGAAAAGCCTAGGGTTGTGCCGTCTCTGCAAATCAGCACAGAGCCCTCTCTGTTTTGTCGCCTCTGGACCAAGCAACACACCTGGAACAGAGTAGATGTTCCTCAAATGAGAAGGAAAGTAAGAAGGATGGGTGGGTAAAAGGAAGGTGGAGTGGTGAAGCTGTGTTTGGAAGTGTTTGGGGTTCTCCTGGGAATCCGTAGTGTTTCCTTGCCAGAGCAGAGCACAGCCCCTTGATCTGACTACTTTCCTGATCAGCTCTGGTGACCTCCGGGCTGCAGTTTGTTTCCGTGGATGACAGACCTGCAGGCCTTGGAGTGTGCGGTTGTCAAGTGCTGGATCTGGAGAAGCAGCCGGTTAGCCTCTGGGGCCTGTAGCCCCCTCATTCTGAGAAGCTGCCCCTAGACATGCTGCACGTCGGCATGCTGAGCAGAGACATTTATGTCCTCCCAGAATGTGTCGGGGAAACTTCAAAGAAGAAAATTCCATTGAAATAACTCGTTATTCCTTAAAATCCTTTATTTTCCCTCTTATTCTGGAGAAGTAACTCCAGAGTGTTTATAATGAACTCCTCACACTCAGTCACAGAACGTCTTTTGGGGGAACTTTGCAGAGAGTTGTTTTATTGTCCACTGGGAGGCATAAAGGGTTCTAAGCCGGCACAGAAGGGAGGAGGCAGGGACCCATGCTGTGCGATGAGCAGAGTTCTGGAGTCCTGGCCTAAAGGACATCTTTTGGAGAAACCACCCAGAAAGTTCTTCCTTGAGGATTTTCAAGCAGAAGCTACTGGCTTCTAGGCAACAGGAATGAGATGAACAAGCATGGACTCTCTGTGAAGGTGGCATAGAGATTTGTAATGATAAAACATATCAGCCTTTGATATCCTGCAAGCCCACTATGACGTGACCTCACAAAATGTGCAAAGCCGACTTATGAGTTAGGGCTCATTATCCTAATTTTATGGATGCAACTATGTGATGTACTATGTTCTGGCTGAATGAAGATCTTGAACTGATTCTAGTCAGGGCTATAAAAGGATGGTTCTGAGGATTTCACTTTCAAACCGCCACCATGAACACTTTCCATAGATACTATTGGGTCACCATTGCCACCTCCATAGACACTCCCAGTGTGAGCACTACCACCACGCTGGCACTGTCACCCCCAGGCCACACTGTCCTCACCAACACCTCCATGACTACTGCCAGATTGTCACTGTCACCACCAACCCAGCACTGTCCTCCTCCTCACCACCACCACCTGGCTGTCACTGTCACCACCAGCCTTGCAGTACTATTCTTACCATCATTACTAGTACCCATATCACCATTACTATTATTACCATAACCATCATGATCCTCATCTTTACCGTCACCATTTGTACATACTTCTGTTACTGCCCCACCACCATAATAACCTCTATCACTACAACCTTCCTCTCTAATTCCAATAATACTAGCACCACTGTTACCACCATAGTGTTATCATCACCATGACACCAATGTGACCATCACCTCCATCACACCCAATACCCACTCCACTGGAAATAGTACCAAACTTGGTGTCTGTAGTTCTGTTTTATCTCTTTCTGGGGACTTACAAATATGTTGGCGACTCAGGTGATGGCAGAGATGGTTATATTTCTACCGAAAGTAGATTGCTTGAAGTTGGAGCGATGTTGCAGATGGAATTCACCAGTCAATAGGAGAAGTGTTATACTTTGAGAGGTTCAAAGGAAGTGTTCACAACTTCTGTAAGGAGAGTGTGATGGCTAATTTTATTCAACTGGACTGGACAGAGGATGCCCAGTTATGTGACTAAGTCTCATTTATGGGTTGCCTGTGAGGATAGTTCTGAATGAGATCAAATAACACTTGGGTTGGCAGATTGAGCATAGCAGATTTATGCCCCAATGTGAGTGGGCCTCATCCATTTCATTGGAGGCTGGAATAGAATTAAGGGCTGAGTAAGAGGTGACACTTTTTGGACTTGGATGGGAATTTATACCACTGTCTTTCCTGGTTCTCCCATCAGCTCTGCTGGCTCTCAGGCCTTTGGACTTAGATTAGAATTATGCTATCAGATCTCTTGGGTCTATGGCACATGACTGAAGATTTTGGATTCTCAGCCTCCATAATTATGTGAGCCAATTCCTCTGTGTGTGTATGTATATGTGTGTGTATGTGTGTGTGTATTTATTTCCTATTTACCTTATGTTTCTCTGGATAACCCAGATAAATAGCAGCATGGAGTGGGCACAGCTCCTAGTGCAATGACATGCCCTCACCTGGGAAGAGATTCAATTACATGCCATTCTGGGCGCTGGCATAGATGTCACGTGTGGGGGGAGGATGAACTGTGTATACACCTTGACTCAGCCCCTCTTCCTGTGGTCTCTCAGATCTGTCTCATCTATTCTATTTTCACTCATTTGATTTGTTTCTCTACCCTGTTTCTTTTTTCTCCCCATTCTCTATAGGAATTATCCTCTTAGTTGTGGTGGGAGGTAGGAAAACTAGCTTTTCAGGCATCTATCCTCAACAGGAAGCGGTTGCTTCCCCCCACCCCCATCCCCCTTTTGCTACTGTGTGACATCCGTTTCTTGAAGAGATTGCCTGGATTGCTTGTGACCCGAGGCTGGGTATCCAGCCCAGATGAGCTCCCACCACCTAGGGAGCTAGGAGGAAGACTCCCAGACCCCACCTCAGACCTCCTGAGCCACAACCTTCATTTTAGCAAGGTTCCTGAGTATGGCATTTGAGAATGTTGTGGGCGCTTGGTCGGGGTAAGAAAAATGGTGAGAAACCAACAAAAAAGCCTTAAATAATCCTGAGATTTCAAAAATATTTGCCACACAGGCAAGATAAGTGAGGCTCACAGAAGCATTTACAAGCTCCATATCCTACTGTATGGGAGGTGACACTGTGAAAGGAGACCCTGGACATCTGCCACCCAAACTTGAGCTGTATTCATGATAGTTTCCTGCCCCACTGGGCCTAGGCTGGAAAACTGTCTGTGCACCAGAATCCTGGCCACAATGGCAGACTGCACAGGCAGGGGACAGTCACACAACAGCCTAGTCTGGAGCCCAAGTTCCAGTGGCAGGTCCCTGAGCAGCAGGATGTCAGCTCAGAGGCAGCCTGAGCACCCTGGCTCCCACTAGGCTCCCCTGGTGCCCGCCTCCTGGCTGCTTGGCTTATTCCTGGCTTGAGTCACGGCCTCACAGGACTTTATTTGGCTATTTACTTCTTTCTTATGGCTTCTCCCTCTAGAATATGAATTTGTTTGTTTTTCAGGATTCATGACTGTTTTTATTTATTTATTTATATTTCATTCTTAGCACATATTAAGTGTACAGTGACTGGTTTCACTGTGACATTTCTGCCCATGGATGTATCATGCATGGATTCTGTCACCCTCCTTTCTGCCCCCTTTAGTCTCTGCTCGCTCCCTCATCCCTTGGTCCGCTTCCCATTTCTAGAAGTCTGTCTGTAATACAGTATCATGAGTCCATGAACCTTTTCTATCTGTTGGCCACTGTGTCCCCACTTTTGTCACATTGCATGTGCTCAATAACCATGTGTAGAATAAAGAAGTGTATGTACTGCCCCCAGTCCAGTTGTGCCAGAGCACCAGGATGCATTGGTGAGAGGCTGACGAAGATACCCAGAGGTAAGATGTGAGACATAAGGTAGTTTGAAAAATGCTAACAGGGAAGGTCTAATAGTGGCAGGCTGGCCAAGCACCTCCATTTCTCACAGTGCCTTCGGTGCTTTTCCAGGAAGTAGCACCTCTGCCCCTGGATGTTTTGTCCAGCTATGTCAGCTGGGGGAGCATCTGTCCCCTCCACGGCACTCTGCTCTGCCCTGATCACCACAGGGAGGGTGTTTTTCGGTTAGGTCTGCTTTCTCCCATTACGTGACTGGTATTCCAAGGAACTTGCTTCCGTGCAGTAAAACAGTTTCTAAGCAGTTTCTGCAGATAACACTAGTTGCCCTGGTTTCTAGGGCACGGAAAAGTCATTGATCTTCAAGAAATACACATCTGGATGTCCTGGCCCAGGCCCGCTTCCATTGTCCCCTTGGCTTGGTTAGGTCCTTGTGAACACAGAGGGGAATTTCATGACGTCGTGTTTTATTGTCCTTCTGTGTTTAAAAGGTGGTACATGTAAGAAAATTAAAGTCCTAAAAATGAACATAATTTATTAATATCGTTTAAGTCAGAGGCAGGAGACGTGCCCCAGGCACTCCATCCATGTGCACAACCCCTTATGGTAGAGACTATCCTTCCAGTTTTCCTCACAAAGGTGAGTGTCCCAACTCACAGAGAGAGTGAAGGACTCCAGATCTCTTCACAGTTACCTGGCGCTACCCCCGCCCCCCAAGACTCAAGACTTGAGTCTGGTTTCGTTGACACATGACTTTTTGGCTGCAAGGAAACAAAAAGAAGGCATGGAGGGAGAAGTTGTTCATCTGTACTGGGCATAAGCTCTGTGCTAGACTGAGAAGGAGACGTGGCTTATGAATTATCCTTTTCAATCTACCCAACACCGTCACCTAGAATGTTTCTCTGAGGAGTTAAACGACAAGGACTCTTTCTAGAAAGTAGCCAATACATATTTTGATATCAAAACCCTTTTATTTCCAAGTCTGTGTTCTTATTGTATACCGTGTTGTCTCCTCATTTCTCCTTATTTAAAGGAACTAACTGTTCCCTACTGAGGAACACTCAGCAAAATCTCCATTCATTTTTGGCTGAAGTTGATATAAGGAAGAAAAAAACCCATCAAAAGTATAAAGCTGATTTCAGGAATTTATTTTAAAGCAGTCTTTGCCCTGGGCCTGCACCTGCTCATTCTCCTGTACCTTTTCCTCCTCCTTGACCCTCGTTGGTCCTTTACCTCACGATGAGGGCCACCTGTAATCTCTAGTTTTTACTTACCCAAGTAGCCGAGACTGTCTTGAATCTTTCAGAAATATTCTCAGTTGAAATTGAACTGGGCTTTTCATGGACGATCTGTGAGCCAACTTTCCTCATGACCAGGAGGGGCCATGAGTTTAGAGTAGCGGGGTCATTATGGTTCTCATGGAAGGTGGTGGCAACACCTGGCTCAGAAGGTGGTATTGCAGTGTAAGTCCTCTGACGTGACTCTTCTCTCTCCTCTGCTCCAGAGAATTTTGGGTCATTGAGATCTTCCTTGTCTATGACGATGCAGCCTTGGAGGAAGGAACCCAGGACCTCCCAAAGCTGGGTAGAGAAGCTGCCACCCATAAAATGATGTGGGTGATCTGGACAGTAAAGACCTCTCTCTGCCACCTAATAAAAATCATGCCACTGTATTCCCTTAGAAACACAAGTCCCTTATGTGGCATCAAGAAGCAAGAAGATAGGACCCTTTTGGTTGGACAGACAATACGTAAGTTTTAATAAAACTTGAGGAGAGGCGACAGTGGTAAAGTCCAGGTAACTTGATGGAATGAGGAAGAGTTAGTGGGAACTGTAACAAAAATAAAGACAGGAACCATCCGAATGGTGACTACAGTAATTTGGAGTGTACTTTATCAAGTAAAAACTAATTTAGATGGGCCAGGAGTTTACCCAGGATGCAAAGAATTGTTAAGCAGAAGAAAAGGCAGCAAGTCATCAAAAGACTTGGCCAGGTATGGTCGAGCATGCCTGTAATTCCAGCCGCTCCGGAGGCTGAGTCTTACAAGAGGATTTAAGTTCACAGCCAGCCCCAGCAAGGACAAGGTGCTAAGCAACTGAGTGAGAACCTGTCTCTAAATATAATACAGCAAAAACAAAAATAGGGCTGGGGATGTGACATGCGACTCAGTTGTTGAGTGCCCCTAAATTCAATCCCCCAAAACAAAAGACTTTGGAAGTGAATTTAGAACAGAAACATTAAATCTTTTAAAATTTCTAAATTATGTGTAATGCCATTTGCAAATAACTGTTATGTTAATTATAAACAAAAAAGCTTATCTTTTTATTAAGTCAGATCTAAGCAACATGATGGAAAAACAATTTTCAAGTAAAAAAGGCATTGTTTTCCTTTAACTTTGAAACATGCACAGTGACTCAAATGAAGCCTTTGCTAATCTGCTTTCAATTACTCTGTGTTTCTGGAAGTACAGCAGCACATTTCCTTGATGATAAATGTGAAATTTGCACTTTCCCCTATTTCAGACTCCTGTCCCCTGGGCAGTCTCAGTTAATGAAGTTTTTCTCGACCTGTCGCATAGTAGCAGATGTATCCACTGGAAAATTAACAGAAAGACAACCTGGGGCCTTTTAGGAGTAATTAATGTGTTTGGAATTGCAGTGGAACTCTAATTGCAGATTGTAAAATGCAGTCTCCTTACTTTTGTTGCTGGGCTGATGTGTTGGGGCCTGGAGGGGGGGAAGGGCAGGGCAAGAATTCCTGCTTATTAATACTTCTGTTACGCGGCTCTTGTGTGCCAGGCCCTGTTGATCCATCTTCCCGGTGCCACTTGGAAGTCAGCTTTGGACTTACAGCAGATTCATTTCGGCTGTGTTAATATGAGCAATGTCATGGGGCCTAATGATTAAGTATTCATGGCTGGCTATAAATTGCTCCCTTTCTTTGCCCTAGATTATAACAGATGATTTTTCACCACTTCTGAGCGTAGATCATGAAGGACATTTGCTTCTTCAATCTCTATCGCATTTCACCATGGAAAGGTCTGAGCACAAGGGTCTCCCATTCTGGAAGGTGACAGACCCAACCCCCCACCTTTTTTTTTTTTGAGATGATAAACTCAAATAAATGAATGGTTGCTCCTGGGTCCTGTGGTTTGGTGAAAAGAAAAACTTGGGTGGTGGTTCAGGAAATTTGGAAGTTTGCTAGGGTCCCAGTGCCAACCAACTCTGGGAATAGCTAGTAGTACAATTTTTCCAGGTCTTGGTTTCCTGATTTGTCAGTCAAGAAGGAAAGTATATTTGCCTGAACCTGTAAGTTATTGTGAGGATCTCTGAGGACAATAATAATACTTCATACAAGAAAAATTGTAATGTTGTAATAACATATATACACAGGAGTTTGTATGTATATGTGTGTACATGCACGTGTGTGTGTGCATGTGTGTATGTGTGTGTGTTTCTTTTTCTCTGAAGTGTCCTCTCACTGAAACATTTCCTCTGCATGAAAATTGAGGAAAGAGTAAAGGAAATCTAAAATTTATATTGACCATTTAGTGATACTAGCTGTCACCCATGAGCACCAATGGTGCCACGTACTGTGCCAGGTGCATTTTAAAGACAAGCTCCCTTGGCCCTCAGCATGCCTGTGTAGGACACTATCCCTTATCCTTTACAGAAGCGGAAACTGTGGTCACAAATATACAGAACTTGTTTAAAGTCATGCAATGAGATTGTGATGTGGCAGTGGTGAGATCCAGGGTATTTGGCATCTGGGTTGCCACCCTGTGCAGCAGGCCACCTCTGCACAGGTGCTGGACAACACTCACCACTTGGTTTGTGGCTCCTTTTGAAGGAGCAGGTATTTGTGACCATCTAATTTTTCTACTGCTTTAATACAAATTGCTCAGGCAAATTAGTGAAGAATCAGAATCTGTGAGATGTAGACAAAGTCAAGCATCACACCTGAGAGGGTAAGAGGACTTCAGTGATGTCCTCATCTGGGCAATTCAGACCCAGAGTGCTGCGGGACAGGTGGGGAAGGATGCACTGATGGCCATAATTAGTAAGTTTATGTTTGGGTCTCCTTCAGGTGTGGTTGGATCTAGGGACACAAATGACATCACCCCTTAATTGTTAGGCCCCATGACATTGCTCATATTAACACAGCTGAAATGAACCTGCTGTAAGTCCAAAGCTGACTTCCTCCTGGCACCAGGAAGATGGATCAACAGGGCCTGGCACGCAAGAGCCGCGTAACAGAAGTATTAATAAGCTGGAATTCTTGCCCTGCCCACCCTGGAAAATGACCAGGGCACTCTCTGGTCCCCTTCTTGGTCCTGCCTTCCCATGCAGTTTGGAGCTGGCAGTCCCAGGAAAGGGAGTAGAATACTGTCTCCTCCAGTGCTGTACTCTCCCTCCCTGAGGACTTGGCTCACCTCTCTCCAGCCTCCTTCCCATCCATCAGTCAAAACCATAGCCTTTCATGGTAGAGGGAGTGAGTCGATGGGCTCCAGGTTTGAGGGCAGCCCAAGGTGAAACATCAAAATCATTTTCTGGCAAGTAAAAGAAAGCAGGTGTTTTGAGAGAAGGCAGAGAATAAAAAGAATAGTCTGTGGACAAGAAGGAGATAACTTTAAAAGATTTCTCTGAGGTCTAATGTCTCATGCATCAGTGAGACACTACTTCTGCAGTGATGTTTGGTTTTGGTTGTTAACATCTGTGTTCACAACGTCCACTCATCTGACCGATGGGCCACCAAGGAAAGTGTCAGCTCAGGAAAAGAGGACATGGATCTGGACTGGAATATATTTTTCTTTGTGCAAAGAAAATAAAACGTGAACTGGACATGAGTTCATTACTCATGTCTGATGACTAGAAAATTCATACTGCCGGAGCATGCCACCAACAGGCCTGAAATGGATTCAGGATTTAAGATGAAGATACAAACAAACGATAAATCTGCAACTGGCGGTTTTTCTTTTTCCCCCCCCAAAGCACTTTGCAGTTACCAGAGGCCCTAATTGTCTGCTGAGGTCAATGGCTGGTGCTGCTGACAGTGGGGACGCTCAACCTGCTCAGGGTGGAATCATGGGTAATTAGAGAGTCTGCTCAGACTGAGGAATCCAGTACCCCGAGTAACCCCCGGCAGCCGTCCCTGAGCTCAAGCAGAGAGCCACACTCTGACTCCAAGTGCAGCCCACTTGCCACCTGTGATTCGAGGACTGATTCTGTATCTGGGAATTTCACCTGTTGTACGGTTATAAGCTTGTTTGAAAGTTAAGTCAGCTGACTCCATTTTTCTCAGACATCTCACCCTGCACAATATTGGCCCCACTCACATAGAAGCTGACCCCCACCCACTTGCACCCTGACCACAATGTCTTTAAACTCCGGAGCTAGCTTACTTCCTGAGTAGGTACAGAGAAGTGCCAATTCTGAGAATGTCACCTGGGGCTCTCACTTTACTTCTGACTGTACTTGCCTGTACCACCTCCCTCCTCTGTGGTGGTTTTTTTTTTTTTTTTTTGGTTGATAAACAGCCCCCCACAATGCTCTGTGTCTTGGGTTACAGAACTGTCTGCTTTTTGCTCCCTTGGCTCTGGCCAGAATAAATCTTTTGTCTTCAAATAGACCTGGAGTTTCATTTGGGAGTTTAGAATTGTGCCTTAACAGTATCATTCTTCCCCTTTTTGCAGCTGTCACCTTGTTCTCACATCTGCAGAGAGGTCTTCCTAATGGCCTCCCTGCTTCTTGCCTTGTGCCTCAAAGGGGTGCTTTAAGAGGGCATGAGAATAGGCATGGCACCACCAGGCCAGGTGGATGGCTCATGGCTGATTTGTGCCTGGGGGACTCACAGATGGAGCCTCCAGCAACCATCACACCTAGAAGCTGCTATGGAGGGAAATGGTTTAAGACCAACAGGTGTTGAGATGGTGGCAAAGTCGACTCCGTCTGTGGAATGATTAGGACATCAGTGAAGTGCTGAAGAAGGCTTTGGACATGCCTTTGGACACCAACTATTGAGGAAGATGGGCAAGGGCCAAAGACAACTGGTTGGGGACTGGAGGGAGAGTGCCAGGAAAGTGCATCTTCCCACAACCCAGGAGAGGGAGGGATTTCTGGAAGGAGATGTAGCTGACAGTTTCCAATGCCTGAGAAGGCTTGGGGGACTTAGCAAATATGAACATCAACAGTCTTAGTGAAAGCAATTCCCTATGGCAGACTGCTGGGTCAGGAAAGGGCTAGAGTTCTCTGATTAGACTGTCTTACTGAAAGCTTTTCTTCTGCCCGTGTCATTCGAGGACAAATGGAGAGAGAAACATGAGAGGGTGAGGGAAGATGCACCTGTCCTTTCTAAAGGCACAACCCATCTGCAAAGGTGGCTCATCTTCTCCATGATTTTCTGTGCCCTGCAACTTATCACTGGCCACTCCTGGCTGCAAAGGAAGTTAGGAAATGATGGGTTTTCTATAGGTGATCATGGGTCCAGCAAAAATCAAGGATGATTTAAGCAAAAGGAAGAATGGGAGGATACAGATTTAGGTGCCACCAGCAGCTCAGCCACCAGCCACATCTCACAATGGGACCCCACTAATAATCTTCAGATTCCTGTTTTCAGCAGGTTATCAGTCTGTAAATCTGAACACCTCCTCTGTCCCTTTGAGTTGCATAAATCTCATCCCTTAGGAGATCTTGTGTAAATTACCCAATCATTTTTTGTCTCTGTATTTGTAGAACAGGGATTTTTTTTTTCACCTACTTCATTCCAACATGTTATAGAGGTCAAATGACCTAACATTGTTTACCCCCCCCTCCCCAAATATAGTTGTTTATTATAAGTTATTGTCAATAACTACAATTATGATTAAATATTAACCTTGAACAATTTATTAATACTTTAAATTATTATTTATTATTATCAAGGTTTTGCTAGCTATTATAGTTTGTGGTAGCTACTAAGAATAGTTTAGCCTTTGTTGAGTTCTTTGATTTCTAACAGAATAAAGTATGATGGTGGAAGAGAAATATAAACCACTAAAAACAATTTCATGGTGTAAGAACTCTGCTGAAAATGAGTAGGGAATTTTTATTTATGGATATATTAATGTAAAATTGGGTTCTTTTCACTGTTTATGTAGTTGTAACATTTATACTTAATCTCCTCAGCCCTGGTTGCCTCTCTCACTATTATGATTGCTGCTGGTTCTTGCTAGTACAGAGAGTGGGGAGGGGAAGGGCACAATAGCATGACCTTGAAAGTTAAATGTACAAGAATGCTCTTCTGGTTTCTTGCAAGTCTACAGAGTCTCTACCTCTCCTCATATTGAGGGCAGTGGTGGTTGTGTTTAACAGGTGTGAACGCTAATCTAACGTGGTTCTCTTGATACTTAAAACTGGTAGTATGAGGATTGGAATGGGGCCAATTATATTCCATGCATGTATGGATATGACAAAATGAACCTCAATATTACATATAACTACGATACACTAAAAAAGCATAGTAATGAATTGAACAAAAGCTGGTAATATTTTTTCTCAACATTAAAACATTCATTCTCATTTTAATTAGTAGAAGAAATTTAAAAGTAGATGGTTCATTACAATTTCCACTCACATTGCCTGGATGTTCTGCCTTCTGAAACCCATTCGCATTGTGAAGTACCATAAACTGGAACATAACTTGCTACCTCAATATTTCTCCTATATTGAATATTTTTTGGCTTTTATTTTCATAATTTTAAAGATAGCCACACACATATTTGGTGAATGAAAACCAGCAAAACAGAAAAAAAAATTGCAAACACAGTTTGGTTTCTCTTCTGCCATCATACACAACTCATAGGTTAAAATCTTTGTTGTCAGTTTCATACCAGCAAAACATGAGTGTCAGATGCAAAAAATGCAAGGTTGGGGCAGGAAAGTTTTACAGGACTAAAGTCAGACTTCCAGTCAGTCTTCCCAAACCTAGGTTCTGGATTTCTGTGCCTCATGCTGTGGCCGGCTCTCTATGCCGTCCTGCAGGTGTCCTTTCGGTCAGACAGTATGGCCTCTCGTGGATGTTGGATGAGTCTGGTTTTCTGTGAGCCCAGTCATGTGTTTGCCCAGGCATCTGTCCTGGGTCATGTGGTGTAATGGAGTAGACCAGTTCATTTCAATTTTGCAGCCGCAAGGGCTCCCCTACCAGGGAGCAGCTGTAGTCTTTGCTGCAAGACTTTTAGGCCTATAGGTAGCAAGATCTCCAAGGAAAACATATTCTTATAAATTTAAAAATAAGTTCTTGTCTGCCAACTGGAAACAGCCTCCTAATGTGCCACATCCCACATGCATTTGGATTTAATTTGTTTGCTTTTTCTTGGTGATTGCTCTTTAATTATTGCAATGTTGAAACAACTTGCTCTGTCTCTAAAATATGCTCCAGTTGGTGGGGAAGACCTGGGGGCAAAGAACCAGCCTCTGGAATTCTGGGTAACAGTGTTCCATGGAAGGCTCCAGTGCTTGGGGGCACTTGCTGAGGACTCTCCAACCTCGCTCTCTCACTTTCAATGCAAGGGAAAGCTTATATCCAAAGCCGATTTCCTGGCAATCCATTATGGTCTCTTGAAAAATTGCTAAGTCATTTTTATAGAGCGGTGATGGACTATTTTGAGATAAATTAGCCTGGTTAGAACCTGTCAGCAGTGGTAAGAAGATATAAATTCCACTTTATCTAAAATCAAAACAGAAAGCTCCAAACGCGTGTCCCTCTTGCCTTCACTCTCTCACGTGTGCTTTCTTGAGACAAAAAGTGGTAAAACTTCAAGAGCATTTCAGACGTCTGGGTTCCTTGTTAATGCTGTGAGAATGTTTCAGAGGTTCAGTGCAGTTGAGCATCCCTCATCCAAAAATCCAAAATCTGCAGCTGGGGAATGAAGGTTTTGATGTTAACTGGAGGTGTGTGTGGGGATGATGAGATCTGGACCATTTTCCAACACTCTGATCCCTTTGCTTTGTGTGTTAGGTCACCTTACCTGGGAACGATTCCTGCAGGATTCTTGCTGGTCTTCTTGCCTTGGAAAAGTTACAAGGTGAAGGTTAATAGAACAGTCTGTTGTCATCTCACCCTCACTGCAGCTGGCCTTCAGGGTACAGAGGAGTCTCATTTTCTCTCGTTTCTACTGGCAACTCTAGGTCCCCTCACCCTCAGGTAGCTTATCTGTTGGCCAAAGGGACTGGTGACAGTATGATCCATTCCCTCATCCCTGAAGTTCTTGGCCCTCATGATTTGGGGGGTGGATGTGGATACTGTCCACATTTACTGTCAGAATTGAGCAGGGGCAGTGCCTAGTGGATCGCTTAGGTGCCTGATGTGGTGGTTCCTACTTTTATCTGTGAGACAAATCCCATCACTTCGGGAAGATCAGGACCAGTTCACCCCATCTGGATGTTTGCTCCTATCCATGCCTGCCAGACTCTTGGCACAGGTGACTTGAAGTTATTGGGCTGGAGCCATAACTTATTGGGAACCTTATTGTGTTCTTGATATATGCATTTTTCCCATGGGGTATGGACCCTCTAGAATGACAAAGCCTAGCTTTTGGGATTCAAGAAACAGTACACCATTGAGAATGATTAGAAGCTGACCTGCATATATACTGTGGTTCCTGGACCCCTGTGTGGACACTGTAACATTTCAGGGTTGTGTTAGTTTTCCTGCATAGCAAATTAGCTCATATCTTGTGACTTAAACAATGCAAACTTATTGTGTCACAGTTTTATAGATCAGAAATCTTGGTGGATCAACTGGCCTTTCTACTGAGGGTCTTATAAGACTGGAATGGAAATGTTTGCCAGACTAGACTTTTATATGGAAGTTGTAGAGAGGAATCTGCTTCCAATCTCATTCATATTGTTGACAGGATTCAGTTTTTGTAGGTGGAGGTCTTCCTTATTAGTTAACCATCTCTGTGACTTCCTATAGGCTGGGATCCCCTGACTGCCATTCTGACAAGACCTCTTTCTGCAACGCTTGCATTCACCTTTCTTCTCATGGTCAAAAGTCTGCATTTGACATCTCTTCTACCAGGACCCTAATGCAGCCGTTGCTGTGCATTTTGTAATGCTGTCTCCTAGTGTCAGCCCCTTGGGACAGAGGGTGGCCACTCCTTCTCAGTGCTTCCCTCACCAGAGCATTTTTATCGCTTTGTCTGGTGAGTGGCCTGCCCTTCACTGGATCATGGAGCAGAGAGCTATCAGGTGCTGTTCTGTCACTGTATGGTGTGTGAATTCTAGCAGGCTCCCCCTCCTGGTGTTCTGCTCCTTACCTTCACCATCTGCAAGAACTGTTTCAGTACCTCTACTTCACTTAGCGTTGGCTGGCCATTTACTTGCCATTTACATGAATGTTTCTAAGAGCTGTCTTAGTGTGTACATGTTATTTCCTCCTAGGTCCTCGATGTGCTCTTCCTTGAACTTTGCCTTACACAGCTGCCTACAGGGTCCGCCCTTTCCCACCTTGATCCAGCACCGTTCCAGGTCTGTGTCCCCCCATGCTGGCTAGTCTTGTTTCCCCTTCAGCACATGATGCTATCCCATCTTCAGTGCTTACTACCTCCCCTCCCAGAATATGATGTCTCTCGACTGACAACCTAGAGGAGAGATGGGGTTAGATCTTCAGTAGGCTCATGTTTTCGCAAGTCAGAGACCCCAGCACCTTGTTCTATAAAGGGGAGGTGGTGCTGACTTCTAAGAGGGTGATGTGAGTCCCATCTGCAGCCCAGGGAGTTCAACAGAATCTGGGAATCCAAAGTTTTCAAGATCCCACTGAGATTCCAATCCCAAGTCTCAGAGTCCTACCCACTTCCTAAGTAGGGCTGGCCTTGGCATGGTAGGCTTCCTGCCTTTGAGAGCTCAACCTCCTCTGGAGCTCCTAGCCCTAGTAATTAATTCCTCTGTCTGGAGGAAGTGCAAGTTGCTTATCCTCTGCCAAGTTGGGCCTCCAGCTCTTCCACTCTCAAAAATTGGTGATTAGTCATCCTCAGCCTCTCACTGTCTCGTTCTATTGCATTAATAAATAGCCCTCGCAATAGCCAAGCACCAAAATCTTTAGAATTAGCACAGTCTCTGGGAACTCAAGCAACTGAGCCATGGCATCTGTAGCTCACTCACTTCCACCTCCCCCTACCCCAGTCCCCCTGGGGAAATTCTAACAGCTACACTTTTACAGAATGTAAATATTATTGGTAATATTTCCAATGATGGGGCGACGGCGGGGTCTTCATGGCCAATCAGCCAGGACATCGCCTGCTCTCAGATCCCCTTTCAGAGTCTGTTTCCCAGTATCACTCCAGGCATTGACGGCCTTCAGTCAGATTTGCTGAAAGAGATTCTGAGGCAGAATCTTGGATGCAAGAAGCTTATTGAGAAGTGCTCTCAAGAACAAGCCCTGTAAGGGAGTGGGAATTGGGGAGCAGTTGAGCTGTGGTGCTGTGTAACCAGGGTTCAATGGATCCTGTGGGGGTGACTTCTGGGGCATGGATTTAGAGCTAGGGGTGTCGGGACTGCATGGACACTCACTGAACAGTCATTGAAAGCTGGTTACTCCCTTGGGGACATTTGACTTTGGACAAGGTGGCTCCTTTCAGCCAAAGATCATTCCCAGGAAAGGACTCAGGTATTAGAGAGAATCTTTCACCCCACAGAAATTAGGTGTCTTGGTCTTTAAAGTGGGACCTGGAAAGCAGACCATTGTAGGTAGGTACCACATGTTGTAAATTCAGTTCCCAGGTCTGCCAGGGACTAAGATCTCCAGCAGATCACTTGTCTCTGAAACTAAGTCTCTTCAGACATAAAGTAGAAGCTATGTGTCAAAGCTGGACTAGACATTATCTAAGGAATTCTCCCCACCCACCAAATACAATTGAATTATTTACTTTGTGACTTAGCTTCTTGAGATAGCAGAGGATAGTATCCCACCTTTTCTAAAAGCCCCTTTGGTTGCTTAGAATCTTTGGGAATTTGACCAAGTTTCACAGACTTCCCCGTGTCTCAGTGTTTCCATCTGCAATGGGGACACTGATATTGACTTCTCAGGGTAACTGTGAGGCTTAAATTAATTTCTCATTGCATTTCCCTTGCTCCTAACAAATATTAAGGAAAAACTCAGGTTTGTAGTATTTTGCTTTATTTTAAAACAAAAGTTCATTTGTACCATTTATCAAACCACATGTGGATGAATATGCAGCTATTTTTCTGCATGTGATTATCAGAATCTGAGAAAGTCCCTTGAGTGTGCAGAGGACACATCACCAACAGTAATAGGTGGCATTAGCAGTGCCTGGGGGACCACAGTGTGTGCCATGGATACCAGGCTGGTTATCTCCAATGTTTGCCTCCCTCCTGGTGATGGATCACCCTGACACGCCACCATGGGAACATTCTCTGATGGTACATTATTGCTATTCTGCTTGGATGATTTTGTTTGATGAGGTACAGTGCTTCTTCAGAGAGAAGCACTCAAGTGGGGCTAAGATTTGCCTCCCTGAGAAGGAGAGGACAGGAAGGCAAGGTGGGAGGGGAGCTGGTGAAAGAAGGATCCTTCATATGAAGCACATTCATAATGATATTCACAGTGGATCTTATTTAAGGGGAGAAACAAGAATGGAAGGAAGGATACTCAGGCACTCAGAGGGAATTCTGCCTTAGAGAGGCTCCTGATGTCAGCTCTTCTCAGGGATGTAGCCATTCAGTCCCCCATATGAGGGCACAGATTTGCCCCCAGAGTTCCCTAAACCAAGAATCGTGGCTCTGAATACCTTGAATGGAATTTACAAAGTGGTATAGTGGAAACAGGGCTTGACTTTGGCAGGGCATGGAACTGATATTAGCTTTGTAGCCCTTTATTTACTTGCTGACAGCTTAAGAGACTTTATTTAACTTCTCTAAGTATCACTGGGTATGACACAGAGGTAACCATGCCTGTTGTAGAGAGCTACTGTCAGAAACAGATTAGATCACAATACAAAGCACCTGGAATTGAGCAGATAGTCAGTAAAATACATCCTTCACTATGAAGCCACTCTGGTCACTTTCCACTGATCCTTATCCTTGGAGAGCTCCTAACCTTATAATAGAGCCTGAGCCTTGATCCTTCCCCTGTGCTATTGGCCCAATTTCTGTCAATGAATGAAGCCCAGGTTTGCTCTTGCTGTTTCCTTCAGAGCTTCAGAATTGTGTTTCTGAGACTTCAAGCTGTGAGCATCTCCCTGCCATGCCTATCTGGATTGAGTGTGACCCAGTATAATGCTTCCTGTGAAATAGCACTATTAGTCAGTATGGCTCTCTTTCCATTCCCATGTATATTGTGAATCTTTCTGTGATAGTTGTGTTGTGCCTTGCCCACTACACCAGTCTACGTTTTACAAGGATGAATTGGTGCCACCCATCTCTTTTTCCACCTGCCTCAGCGGGCAGATACAGTCCCAGGCTTCTGCCTTCTTGTCCGGCTTGGGAAGATTGATTAGCATGGACTCTAGAATCAGAAGACCTCTGTCCAGGTGTAGATGTTATAATCACCACTGAGCGAGTCACCTGTCATGTGCTAAGACTTCTTAAAAAGTTAAACATCATAAAAATAATGACAGGACTTTTCTTGAGCTCTTATTAATTATATGCTAAGCATTATTGTAACCTCATCAAACAAATTATTTTACTTAATTTTAATAAAATCCTAATATCTTCAATAGATAAGAACTCTATTATGCCCATTTTACTTATGGGAATCAGAATCCAAGTGGGAAGAGAGAGAAAGGCAGATGTGAGGGAAGAAATATGCAAGGAAGGGAATGGAGAAAAGAACAAGTATTCACAGGATGAGATATGATCGCAAGCTGCAGAAAGAATTTTCACTTAGGCCCTGGCCCTCTTACTCTGTGAACAACAGTCCTTTTTTTAAAAAACAAAGTCACAGAGTAAAACTTCAGAAGAACAAAAGATGTATTTGTACCCAGGTTCTGATATTTTCCAGCAGTCTTAGAAATCTATCAAATCTGCTTGCGTACTTTGTTTCCCCCAGTGTCTAGTCCAAGACTCTTGAATAGGTACATGGTTGATGGCTAGAGCCAGCCTATTGGTAAGATTGTTCATTGTCTGGAATGCCTCATTTATGAAACCGATATTTACTGAATGTGTGAAATGGACCAGGTGTGGACCAGGCACTGGGGATAAAGCCAAGACCTGGATATTGTTCAGCTAAGGAATTAAGTCATGGCTTCATCTTGGGTTTTGGATGAAGAGTGAGTGGGTAAATGGGTCCATGGAATCAACAATATTCGGTTCAAATAAGTTTGTTAATAAAAATTTTTTCTTTGATTTGGGGTTCACAAAATAAAGCATTTTGCTTCTTGACTGATTTATGTAATCCATGTGGACCCATTTGGATCATCTATAGTTTTTATTCCTTCCATGTAATTAGTGGTCATATTTAACCTGATCCTTATCTATAAAATGGGCACTATCATTTTCATATCTACTTTTATTTATTTTTTTGTCATTGTGACCAAAAGATCTGACAAAAACAATATAGAGGAGGAAAAGTTAATTTTGGCTGGTGGTTTCAGAGGTTCACTCCATGATTGGCCAACTCTATAGCTTGGGACCCAAGTGGAAGAAGGACTTCATGGTAGATATGTATGGTGGAGAAAGGACATAGTAATCAGGAAGGCCACTAGTGACCTATTTCCTCTAGCCATACCCTACCTGCCTATAGTTATTGCCCAGTTAATCCATATCAGTGGATCAATCCCCTGAATAAGTTAAAGCTTTCATAATCTAATAATTTCACCTCTGAACTTTCTTATATCATCTCACAGATGATATTTTGGTGACACTTTATATCTAAAGAATAGTACCCACATAACAAAGATATTGCAATTGTTGCCAACATCTTTTCTAGACTGTATGGTGCTAGTAACACATATGAAAAAAATTAATAGTCTTTTTAAAATGGCCATCGATTTCTCCAGCTTATAAATAAGAAAACAGATTCTGAGAGAAGCAATCTGAGCAAGAAAACATAGTTTTATAGATTCAAGAGGCAGGACCCAAACTTAGGCTTTGGAAACTCAGATTCCAAAACTCAGAGTTTCAAGATTTTGGTATCCGTTAAACATCTCCTAATTAGCCTTGATAGTAGGAATTTGTATAAAAATATTGTAGACCATGTTGAAAAAGAATTTGTTATTTTTGACATGTCATCAGAAGAAACAGGAGAGAAAACCAATGATAGTTGGGCACCCACCATGAGCTGGGCCGCACTTGACTTAGCCCTCTAACATTTCTGGGATGCAGAGATTATGATCTCTATTGCAAATGAAAGACAGAGACTCGTGAATTTATTTCTTGCTCAATGCTACCTAGCTGGGAAGTCACAACGTGTGGGAGCCCCTGCCATACTTGGTAACATAACCCCTCCCTGCACAGCCCTAGATTCTCCAGCCCACACCATCTCTGTATCCGAACTCTTTTTTATGATGCTCTGCATTTTCTGATCAAAAACGCCCACTGGGAATATATGCTGGGAGGCAATTTAGCCAAATATCCTTTTTAGCAAATGATTTATTTACTGCTGCGAGGACAGCATTTTCTCCTAATCTTTCTCTGGCCCTCTTTGTTGCTTCCTGTCTTTCTTGTTCATTTCTCGCCAGGAAGCCTCTTATCTTTGCTGATTTGGGGCCAGTACATCTTCTCCCCACAGTAAATCTGAGGCTAATAGGCACCCAGAAGAAAGGCAAAGCTTGAGGCCACTCAGAAGTACAAATGTCTCCTCTTGTGTTAAAGAAGCTGTTTTCCCCTAAATTCCTAAATAGGATGCCTCCTAAAGACCCCTTCACATATGCCACTTTTTCTCACCTTGCCATTCTGCAAACAAGGATAAATGAACAAACTTGTACTATTTTGGGACCAGGAAAAATTTTGATAAAAATGAGCACATTTTAGTAACTTACGCAGTACATTTGGTACTGTTGACCCTCCATATCTGTGGGTTATTCATTTGTGGATTCTAGCAAGAATGGATCTAAAATAATTGGGAAAAAATTGCATCTGTACTGAACAGGTACAGTCTTCTTTTTTCCCCAACACTGCTACTTAAACAATGCAGTACCACACTATTTAGCTAGTATGTGCATTAGGTATTGGTAGTGATCTACAAATGCTTTAAAGTACATGGATGAAGTTCTTAGGTCACATGCAAAAGCAATGTCATTTTATACGTTATTCTGGATTTTGGTTTCTCCGGGAAGTCCTGGAACAAATCCTCAGAATAGGGGGCAATATATTTGCCTATCTGGGGAATTGCATTTGACATAAAGGAGTCCATGTTAGAGGCTCATGGAAAAGGGAGGAGGTCACATGGTCGTTTCCACTCTGAGCTCATATGCCCTGTTTATGCATTTAGAGGATCAAGTGGCTGGGAAGCTGCAAAGACAATCAGAATTCACCAAAAGCCTCTGAGTGCGTTCCTCTCCACCACACTGCCTCTCAAGATGAAAAGCATGGTGTGCTGTGGAGGCTGCGTGGTTGCAGATGTTGTCCAGTAGAAGGAGAGCAGCCTGCCTCAACTCCGCATTCTGCTGCACTTCCCCATGGCTGGCCAGTCAAAGCCTTCCTGTCTTTGTAACACAGTCTCAGTGAGGCAGTCCCTATTCCGTTATTTAAATTGTTCCTCCAGCACTCTCTCTCCCTTTCTTGCTTTATGTTTGTCTGCAGTATTTATCGCCATCTGACATACTGCTGCCTGTGTTTATTTATTTACCATCTCTAGTTCTTTGTTGGAGTGTCAGCCCCATGAGGCAGGGATTTCCAACTGCTTTGTTCACTCTTGCCTTCCCAGTGCCTGTGCTTGGTGTAGAGTGATGCTGGCACATCTGGTGAAAGAACGGAAGAGTGGAAATCAGGTATCTAGTGGTGACACCTAGAGCTCTGTTCAAGGTGCTGGCCAGACATGTTTCCACCTGGCACAGGGGGCACAGAGGCATGCTCCAGGAGATGACTTGCCTGTGAGCATCGACCCAGCTCCGCCTGGTCTGAGTGGCTCTTGCTGCCGAACCTTTGAAATCAACATGGGGCCTGTATATTCATCCTATGAAATCTTGCCCTTTCTACTTTACTATCTGAGATTGTTTTGTGTCTGGATTCTGATCTGAAAATGCATGATAGGGTTTTTGTTGTTGTTGTTTTTTATTTTGTGGGCGGAAGTATCAGGGATTGAGCCCAGGGGAGATCTACCACTTTGGCTACATACCCAGCCCTTTCTTTCTTTCTTTCTTTCTTTCTTTTTCTTTAATTTTGAGACAGGGTCCTGCTAAAATGCTGAGGAGGCTGATTTGGGGCTTGTGCTCCTCCTGCCTCAGCTTCCTGGATCACTGGGATCACAGGTAGGCACCATGGGGAGAAGACGTACTGGCCCCAAATCAGCAAAGATAAGAGGCTTCCTGGCGAGAAATGAACAAGAAAGACAGGAAGCAACGAAGGGAGCTTTGATATGCTCCCTTCAGAGCCTTTGTCCCTCCGGTCCTCCCTGTTCCTGTTTTGGATTCTATATTCCATTCTTTCAAGATCAGGCTGCCATCCAGCCTTCCCCAATCCTGGGCCAAGGGCTATCTGACTTGAAGGAAGCATCCTGGAGAGCTTTCACGTCAGCCTTCTGTTTCCACTGGCATTCCTTTCTTTTCTCTATGAGAACACAAAGGAAGACGATTTCAGTAGGTTCATAGACGAAGTTCATTTGTAGTGAGTCCACTCGATTCCTGTTGTTTGTAGCATGCATTATGAAGATCAATGAACAGATGAAGAAAGAGAAAGCAACTACTTTCAACTAACCTGCAGTTGATTTTGCAGAATGTCATTCTTCCTGCCACCTCAGCTTTCAGGCCACAGGGCCCAGGAACGAGCAGCTTGCTTCTCACATCCCTCTTTTTCTTGCACCATTGTCACATGGATCCTCCCCCATTCTGCATCATGCTCTTGGGCTTTCAAAGCAGCCAGTCTGCTACTCGAGCCACCCAGCTGGTCCCTAGGAATGGAGCCTTGATTCCCCAAGCTGGGCCCTCAAACACAGTCCAGAGCCCTCCCACCCAATTCTTGTCTTTTCTGTTGACCCCTGACTTGCTTGTAGGCTTGTCCTGTTTCTAAACTTTGCTGCTTAATCTCCAGATTCATATCTTGAGTTGACCTCTTGTCTTGACACATCCAGCTTGCTTAATTTGGGCCATCAACTATTTCTTATAGTCAAGGTTTTTAATTATCCAAGAGGCTTGTGTTCATCTCTTTTTGGCTTTTGTTATTTAAATAGTGAGGTTTGCCAAGATCTACTACTCATGGCCAAACTGCCTTAAGGGGGGAAGTCAACATCTTGTGTAGATACACTTGTATATAAACACACACATACACACACACTCCTGCTAATACAAGGCAGGAAGGCAAGAAGGGGAAGTTCAAATAAACAAAGATAAAGAAAATCCAGTATATAAATTGTTTACTTCAAGACAAAACATTTTTTTTTCTTAAAAATGCCTTAACAAAGCATAATTAGAAGGAAAATTTCTCAACACACAAAAAATTATCTTAAAACCCCACAATTAACATCATTCTGAATAATACAAGATTTTGAGAACAGGACCAAGATGAGGATGCCCATAGAGGTTATGGGCAATTAGACAAAAAAAGGAAACAAGGAAAACTATCCCTGTTCAGATACGGCATGTCTTTGTATGATAGAAATACTAAAGAATCCAATAAAAACTATCAAAACTAATAAATGAGTTCAGCAAGTTTGCAAGATACATGATTGATACACAAAATCCAATGTATCCCTATACACTTAGGATAATCTAAAAACAAAATTGAGAAAGTACTTCCTTTTCCATTAGTGAAACACTTCTATGAACACTGAAACCTATTTCTGATCAATATTAAAGATTTAAATAAATGGAAAAACATCTCTGATTCATTGACTGGAAGACTTGACATTGTTAAGATGCCAATTCTCCACAAATTGATCTATAAATTCAATGTATTCTTCATCAGAATCCTAGAAAATGTCTGTGGAAATTGATAAGCTCATTATGAAATTGGTAGAGGTTTGTAAGGGATCCGGAACAGTCAAAGCAATCCTAGAGAAAGAGAGGAAGGAGGAGGAAGAGGAGGAGGAGAAGAAGAAAAGTAGGAGGACTCATATTCTGATTTCAGAACATACTGCAAAGCAGTGGTAACCAAAACATTAAGGTGCTAGCACAAGGATGTACAGTGGGATAAAATTAGCATCAAGAAATAAACCCATTCATCTTAGGTCTACTGATTCTCAACAAAATCTGATAGAGCCATTTAATGGGAAAAGGGTAATTTTCAAAAATGGTGCTGGGAAAATTGAATAGCCTCATGCAAAATAATGAAGTTGGACCCACCTTGGACAACATCTACAGAAATTAACTCAAAATGGAGCAGACTTACAGGTAAGAGTGAGAGCTACATAATTATAAAAGAAGAAAATCTATATTTACTTAGGTGCTTCATGTGCTCTTTATTCTTTCCAAGTTTCCAATTGGTATAATTTTCCTTTCAGCCTCGATGATTTCCTTTATAATTTCTTACAATGTTCCTGGATTGTCCACAAGTTCACTCGAATTTTGTTTTGCTTAAAAGATTCAATTTTTGCCCTTATTTTTGAAGGGTATTTTAAATGTACATAGAATTTTGAGTTAATTTTGCTTCATTTTTTCTTTGTTTACTGGCATTTATTGTTTCTGATGAGCAGTCTTCCCTCTGTTGTGTTCCTCCCAATGTATAGATTTTGGTTTATCACTGTGTGCATTTCAAATTTTGTCTTAAATGTGACATGTTTATATTCATATTTCATTTCATTTAAAAATATTTTTAGTTGTAGATGGGCACAATACCTTTATTTTATTTATTTATTTTATTTGGTGCTGAGGATCACACCCTGTACCTCAGGCATACAAGGCAAGTGCTCTACCACTGAGCTACGACCTCAGCCTGTCATATATTATTTCTTTTTACTGATCAAATTCTTGGGTCTTTAATTAAAATCTTTCATTGTTATTTACCAAATTTGGAGAAATTCTCACATATTTTTATTCCTCATTCCTTCTGTAAGATTATAAATTCATGTATAGTAGGGAGTTTGAACTTGGCTCTGATAATTTTTCACAAATCTTTTTTTTTCTGTTTTCAGATTCAACCCTGAAGTTTGTCTTCAAATTCACAGTTGCTTTCTTCTGTTTTCCCCAACCCACTCCTATCCAACTCCATTAAGTTTCTATTTCTGATGTTTTTCTTTTTCCTTGTAGACTTTCCATTTTACTTTTTTATACTTTCCATTTCATTGCTGAAATTCTCCGTAAATTCACTCATTATGTGCATAATTTCTTTTAAATCTTTGCACATGTTTTATGGATAACTTAGAGTCCTTTGCTGCTATTTTCTCACTTTGTTGTCTCATGATTGTTCCCATTAACTTCTTTTTCTAAAAGTATTTGTCACATTGCTTACTTTCGCACATCTGAAAATTTTGTTGTGTGGTGGCTCTTGTGGGTGACCTCTTGTAAGTATCTGGACCAAGGGGTGTTTCTCTGAGGGGTCAACAGGTAAATCATTGGCTGTATCCTCTGTACCCTGTCACGGTGGTTTTGAATACATTTGGGGAGTCTATATTTTTCTTATTATTAGAGAATGATGCTCATTTTAGGGAATTCTCCTCACTCCTAAATGGAGCCTGGTTCTCCACAGAATGCCCCGGATACTCAGTGCAGTCTCTGACCCTGCTGGTCTGGGACTCCAGCACTTCCGGGAACTCTGATTTCTGGATCACTTCAGCTTCCAGTCCTGTGGCAGCCAGTGTTCTACGAGCATGTGGAGTCTCTTTACTAGCTTCACTTTATAGTGTCTAGCCTCACTTTATAGGGACCTCACACAAACTTTCTGGACTTTGTCTGTGTACGACGCTCTTCTGTTTGGGACTCCTTATGTTCCTGCATCCATGAGCACCTTCTCTGGCACCTCAGCTCAGCCCAACCTTGACATTCCTATTGGGCTCCTCACCCTGCTCCGTGGCTGACAGCATGTAATGAAGAGGTGTGCGGGTCCTCATGGCCCCTGATCAGGTCCTTCTGATTAGGATCTTCATCTGACTCTTCCTCTTACCTGGTTGCTAAGACTGATTGCTTCATTTATTATTATTATTTTTATTTTATGATTGTTTATGGCAGGCTGAAAGGTCTGGTCACAATTCCTCTCACATGGCCATAGTGAAGTCACCATTCTTTGAGTTTTTATTTCCTACAATGTTATTTTATTTCCACAAGTTTGAGGGTTTTTTTTATGTTTGCCTTTTAATTCCTGACAATATTTTATTTTGCTCATCTTTGTGATGGTGGCATTTACTTCAATAACTATTTCATGCCATTGATTTAGTATTCTCTATCTTACGATTCCAATTACTATGATCCTTGATGAATTAAATGTATTCCTCCAAATTTCTGCTGACTCTCCTTCATGATAGTTTGCCATTCTCAGTGTTTGTTGACCTTTGACTATTTTATCTTAATTGTTGATCTGCAAGACCAACATTGGCAAGACCTTCCTCCAAAGTCTGAATGTTCCTACTAGCTTCCAGGGACTAGGACTAGTCAAGAGATCTCATCAACACCCCACAGAAGTCTTGCCTCATTTCTAGAGCCCAAGGCTTGATCTTCCTCTTCAACCTTGCCCCATAGCTCCCTGAAGCTAGCTTGTGGTTATCTGCAACTGCATGCAAGGGCCACCCAGCTTCCTGTCAAAGGCCAGCTTCATCTACATGCTAGTTTACCTCTGTTGTTTTTATTACTTTCTGACTTCGTATGAGAACATAATTGTAAATACCTCTTACATTTTGTATGAAGAATTATTCTCTAAGATATGTTCTCTTCAGGATGGGTCCTGTGAGAGGGGTATAAGAGCAGTTAATCAGCAAAAGTTTTGTAATCAATTTTTATTGACTTTGTGCAGGATGAGGATTCAGTATGTCTATTTTGCAACTACACAGAGTGGCACTCAAGATCACAGTCTTGATATTTATATCATTTGATATGTATTGGATGTTTACATACATTGGCAAATATTTTGATCAGAATGAATGGGGTGCTTTAGGTTGAAGGCAGGGGATAGAAGGTGACTTACTGATAGCAGCACAGGTACAGGAAAGGTGTACTACTATGAAATCAATTTGGACTGCACATGTTAGTATAACACTGAATTCATATTTGCTTGATGCATGTATTTATGTCTTTGTGGAAAATGTATGCAGAGGAATATCAGTCCATGCTAAATGCACACCTCCTGAAGTCCAGTTGGGTAGAGACTAACCCTAGAAATTTGGGTTGGTGCTTGAAAGGAAATCATGAGGAAGTGCCTTCCTTGGAAATTTTGTTTACCTGAATGACTGAGTGGCTCTAGCCAAACTATAATAATTACCAAAGCTGAGCCTCTAACTTAATTGCCTTACAGGTCCTCTGAGGTCTCAAAAAGTTTTGTCATGGGCAGATATTCCTCTTGGTTAAATCGCAGGAAGGAGCAGGTGAGTCTGACTGGATGTGTCTGACATACCTCTGAATATCTATCTGCGCGTGGTTCTCACACCCCAAGGAGGAGAGGACTACCAAGAGAAGAGTCTGTCCAGTGCTCAAACCTGAGAAGTCCTCATGGTAAATCAGGAAAAGCACAGGACTTTGGACTAGATGGCCCTGAGTTTATACTTAACTCCTGCTCTGTGCTAGGTGAACGCGGACAGCTTCCTTTACCATACAGAACCCACTTTCGCCACTTGGAAATGTGCTTAGATACTTCTCCTTAGCTATAGAATGGTGCTAATAAATGAGATAATGCATACTAAAGTGCATTGTAAGCCTTGGCTCCTAGACAGAGGAAACATGAGCAGACTTAGGCTGCTGAATGCGTCTTGAATGCAGACTAACACCAGTAGGGCATACCAGATGGTTGTCTCAGGGTTCCCAGTTATGAGAAAAATAGGAAAGAACAATGTTGAGCTTAACTTCCAAAGTAACTTAGCAGTGAGTGGAATCAGAAAATGTTTACACACATTCATTCTCTGCAAATTAGGTTAAGCATGCAAAAAAAAAAAAGCAATTTTCTATTTGGCTACTTTCTGGGGGATATTTAACTATTGGGAGTTATGATTCCAAGAACCTTCAGGCTCATGAAAAATGTGGTCATTTGCATAGTGGACCTCAGAGAATTCCTCCATAGCTGTTGCTTTGCTTAGACCCTCAGGGTTGGAAAAGCTGAGTTATTCTGGGCCAAGAAAGTTGTGTTTGTTAAAAACAAGAAAATAAATAAAACAGAAAACAATGAGGCAACAAGAGGCTGAAAATCAGTTGAGGTTCAAGCTTGTCTCAGCTCCGCCTGCAAGAAGCAGCGTGGCCTTGGCCTGTCCTTCGACACACCTGAGCCTACATCACCAGGTAGAAAAGGCGTGAGCTACTCTTCTGCTGACCATGGAGTCTCCCAAGTGTCACTTCCTCCTTCCACTTTGAAAGTGCTCCCTTTCCTGGCTGTCCTGGATGCCATCCACTGACCTGCATTGGGTCTCCTAAGTTGGATGGGTGATGAGCCTCACTTTTGGGGGTCATTTTCTTCCCTGGTGCTTTTGTCTGACTGCCTTTCCTGACTTCACATTCCACAGCCTCTTTATGCCCGTACTCTGTGCCAGTGCCCCAACTGGGCTGGTGGTGCCATTGCCCCGTCCAACACTGCCTAGATCCATACTGATCTTGCAGCTGGAGCTCCATCTTGGTGCTCAAGTTTGACTTGCTTCAGAAGACAAGGGAGACATTCCCAACAGCCCATAGAGGTAAACGACCCCTCAGTTCTCCTAAGTGCAGTCAGACTTCTCACATGTGGAACTTCCAACAATCAGTCATGGTACTTGTGTGTGTGTGTGTGTGTGGGGGGGTCGGCAACACAGAATCTGCATTGTGGGATTTCGTTCTGCATTGTCTCACTGCCAGTTCACGATGGTAGCTCTCGTCAGCTGCTGTTGCTGGCACAACCTCCCCTGAGGGAGGCAGGACTGGAGTGTGTCTCATTTTCATACCCTGGGTTCATGCACATGTTTTTGCATCTCTCTGGAATACTCTTCTCTAACACCTGCAAGTCCAGACCCTTTCACTCTCCTGTGTCTGTCTTCTAGAGCACTTACTTCAGATGTAGTTTACCCTTGATTGTGAGAATCTTAGGTCTATAACGATTTTGTTCACTGTATTATCCCTATCATTTACAATCTTACTCAGCCCACATCTTATTGGGGGAAAAAAAAAAAAAACATCAAGTAAGTGATCTGAAGTAGAACACAAAATGTCTGGTTAAGTGAATGAATGAATAATTGCAAGTGTCCGTTGCTTCATCAGTGATCATAGTACACATGATCCATGTTTGTCTCCTGGAGACTTTGAATTCACTTTGGAAAGTACAACCAAGTCTTGCAGTTTCCCAGCTCCTGCAGGCCTCCTGATGTCAGAAAATTGCTCTCTCTGCAATGAAAACAGCAGGCACCAAGTCTACAAGCCTGTACATAAAAGGATCCATTATCCCTCGAGCCAAATGTCACCATTAGAGTGGCTTCCACATGCTGCCAAAAAGAACATTATTAATAACAGTAATGATAATAATAGTGATCATAATAACACATATTAAATTTTAATTTATATGACACCCAAGATCCACAGCTCTGGGAGGGAATCATTCTCCAGCAAAGGAGAAGGGATAAAGAAAAACTCCAACTGAAAGGAAATATGATACAATTTGGGCGTACAGCCAGGCTTTAAGCTCCTTTGTAGGAGTAGAAAAAGAAAAAGACCTCATCAGGCTTCAGACTGAGCCAGACTCCATGTGAGAGTCCTGAGAATCAGGCACACAATAGAGAGGGGAGGAAACATGGGTTAGACTCATTCCAAGAACTCTTCACCATTTAAACTCGGGGCATGCAAAATCTGACCCTGAGTGCCCCCTGAAGGATGCAGGGCAGACATCTGCCTCAAGGCATTCTGGGTCTCTATCTATGCTGGGAGGTGGCTGCTAGGAAGAGGGATGGGTGGGGTGGGGTAAAGGGTGAGTCCTCCAGGCTGTGTCTACAGACAATGGTTGAATATTTGGAAAGTGAAGAAAAGATAAAGTAGATGTTTTAGTGGTTGTTTGGACATGTGAAACATTTCCACACATTTCAGAATTCAATGACTCTAAAATGGTGATAGTTAAAAAGAGGAATAGCTTTTATTCTCTATGCAGCGTTTTGTTATGGTGACAGCATGGGCCTTGGAATTAGGCAGATTGGGTTGTGCTTAGGTCATGCCTCCTCTGCTGACTGGGAGACATTTTATTTTATTTTTTAATTGTGGATGGACCTTTGTTTTTATTTATTTATATGTGGTGCTGAGAATTGAACCCAGTGCCTCACATATGTGAGGCAAGTGCACTACCACTGAGCTACAATCCAGCCCCCACTGTGAGATCTTGAATATGCCATGTAAATTCCCTGAACTTCTGTTTCATATTATTAGGTTGAAAGTAATATTAGGGAGTGTCAGTTCTTCAGAGAAACAAACCATATTAGAAATCCCATGATCTGCCATCCATACACCGAAGATCAAGAAAGCTGGAGTATCATTTAGGTAGAATTCTAAGGTCCATTAATACCCAGGGTCACTGATGGTTCCAGCTGAAGCAGAAGCAAATTTTCACTTCCTTCCCTCTCTGTTCTGTTCAAGCCCTCATTGGACTGGATGACGATCACCCCCTCATCATCAGGGTGGTGCACTTGACTCAGTCCACTGACCAAATGCCAGTCTCTTACAGAAACACCTTGCAGACACTCCCAGAAAGAGTCTTTTACCAGCTCTCCAGGAACTCAGTAAAGTTAACACATAAAATTAACCCCCACATAGAGATTAACCCCATAGGGTAAAAAATGCTCAGCATTAGTGTCTGAGCAATATAATTTTATTGAGTACTATAAAAAGTTCACAGTTGAAGCAAAAGAAGAAGGCAATTCAATAGACCTCTATATATGTGGGAGTCAGATTTAATCAGCATTTTCGAAGCAGGTCTATGTAACCATTTGTGAGTTGAATGGATCTGTGGGCAAATTGATTTTTGAGACAAGAACTAGGAAGACAGGATTCCTGCATGCCTGCTGTCTGAGAATGGTGTGGGACTTGGGGAGGCTGCCAGAGGCAGATGATTAATTACTTTAATATTAATCATTGTGTAACCCTCTCCCTGGGCCTCAACTTCGCTCAGGCTGAATTAGGATTCTAGGCATTACTCTTTTTTGGGTGTAAATCCTTTTCATTAAAGAATATGGACTCGAATCCATATTCTGAACTTAATTTAGAGCACAAGTTTTAAAGAACACAATAAATAAAAATATAAATAAAAATATAATAAAAATATATAAAAATATAATGTATGCACATGGTAAATATTCAATTATCAAAATCATAGATAATTAAATGTTCTTTTCCTCATTAAACCTCTGATATTCCTTTTAATTAGCAGTTTATAGTCTCTTGCTTATGTTTTTATAATTTTTCTTCTTTCAAGTTAATTTAAAACTTGAGGTACCTGGCATGACTACATATGTCAGGATCCTCCTGGTAAACCTTATATACCATTGTAAGGAGCCTGAGTTTATTTGGTAGCAAGGAGAATGGCTGATATATTTGAAAGCCGGAAGGTGATATGATTAAATTTACTTTCTACTTAAATAAATCTTTCTAGACCTATTTTATAAATAATTAAAAATTGAAATAAATCACCATAAAATATCAAACAAATGTACTCATACTTTGCTGATGGGACTGCAAATTGGTGCAACCACTATGGAAAGCAGTATGGAGATTCCTCATAAAATTGGGAATGGAACCACCATTTGACCCAGCTATCCCACTCCTTGGTTTATACCCAAAGGACTTAAAATCAGCATACTGTAGTGACACAAATGCATAAATGTTTATAGCAGCTCAATCCACGATAGCTAGACTATGGAGCCAATCTAAATGTCCCTCAATAGATGAATGGATAAAGAAAATGTGGTATATATACTCAATGGAATATTACTCAGCTTTAAAGAAGAGTGAAATTATGGAATTTGCAGCAAATGGTTGGATTTGGAGAATATCATGCTAAGCAAAATAAGCCAATCCCACAAAACCATTTTTTTCTCTAATATGCAGATGCTAATTCACAATAAGGCAAGGGGCACTAGGGAAGAATAATGTTACCTTAGATTAGGTAGAGGGAAGTGATGGGAGGGGAAGGGAGGGGATGTGGGGATAGGAAGGATAGTAGGATGAAACAGACATGATTACTGTATGTATATATGTGACTGCATGACCAGTGTGATTCTGCAACATGTACACTCAGAAAAATGAGAAATTATGTCCCATCTATTATATCAAAGTGCATAAATGCATTCTACTGTCATGTATAACTAATTAAAACAAATTATTTTTTTAAAAAATAGACAATTATTTGTAAAAACTAAACTGAACTGATGGTAAATTGGAAAGGGATTGGATGAAAGCATAGGGACTCGTTAGAAGGATGTTGAAATGGTTGGCATGAAGAATAATGCACAATTCAAAGGGGACAAAGCAGTGTTTCCTTTCCTCTTCTGGAGACAATGTTCACTGGATTTAGGGCTTATCTTAATTTAGTATGATATTAGTTTTGCTTCGTTTAATAATCACTTCTCTAAAGACCATTTTTCCATATAAGGTCACATTAGAAGATAAGGTTCTTATAATTTTATGGGGTTAGGGTCATTCTATTAAACCCACTGCAGACTTATTTATATACTTATATGTGTTTATTTGTTGGATTACTTTTGTTTCACCCTAATAAAAAGTCAATTCTGTGACAGTAAGAAATGGCTCTCTTCTGTTCATTGGGATAGCTACAGTGCTTTATATACGAATGATAACTACTTGTTGTTCTGCTTCAAGTATGAATGTTGTAAACAATTTATTTAAAAATATTATCTGAAGAACCAAGATTTATCATGATTAGGCAGACTTTTGGGCTTATTTCTACATTTTATTTTGCATTTCATATTTATTGTTTTTTTATTTCTTGATCTCCCTCTTTTATCCACCTTCTGTAAGACAGATTGAATTTTATCTAAATCTATTTCCCTTTTCTAGTTTGGAAGCAAAACCTTATTTATTGTTATCCTCTCACAACATCCTTCAATTGTAATTGCATTCTTACAAAATCTAAGGTTAATCAAGTTTTTTTCTTTTCTTTTCTCAGAATACAATCTATTTGGTAAGTTTCCAGTCATTTTTAAACTAATCCAAATTTTCATTGCCACAATTCTCATTCTTACGATTAAAGTTTGCTTAAATCTATGTTATGTGGTATGGAACACCAAGTTTTAGAAAGAGCATCTTCAAAAAACAAGCAAACAGGAAACCCTTCTTGGCCTACAGATCAAAGATCAAATGCTTTCCTAAACTGGTGCGGCCAATCTGGAAAACAGTATGGAGACTCCTGGGAAAGCTGGGAATGGAACCACCATTTGACCCAGCTATTGCCCTTCTTGGACTTTTCCCTGAAGACCTTAAAAGAGCGTACTACAGGGATACTGCTACATCGATGTTCATAGCAGCACAATTCACAATTGCTAGACTGTGGAACCAACCCAGATGCCCTTCAATAGATGAATGGATAAAAAAAATGTGGCATTTATACACCATGGAGTATTACGCAGCACTAAAAAATGACAAAATCATAGAATTTGCAGGGAAATGGATGGCACTAGAGCAGATTATGCTTAGTGAAGCTAGCCAATCCCTAAAAAACAAATACCAAATGTCTTCTTTGATATAAGGAGAGCAACTAAGAACAGAGCAGGGAGGAAGAGCAGGAAGAAAAGATTAACATTAAACAGATACATGAGGTGGGATGGAAAGGGAGAGAAAAGGGAAATTGCATGGTAATGGAGGGAGACCCTCATTGTTATACAAAATTACATATAAGAGGTTGTGAGGGGAATGGGAAAATAAACAAGGAGAGATATGAATTACAGTGGATGGGGTAGAGAGAGAAGATGGGAGGGGAGGGAGGGGGGATGGTAGAGGATAGGAAAGGTAGCAGAATACAACAGTTACTAATAGGGCATTATGTAAAAATGTGGATGTGTAACCGATGTGATTCTGCAATCTGTATTTGGGGTAAAATTGGGAGTTCATAACCAACTTGAATCTAATGTATGAAATATGATATGTGAAGAGCTTTATAATGTTTTGAACAACCAATAAAAAAAAAATTAAAAAAAAAATAAAAAATAAAAAAAAAAAAAAAAAGAGAGGAAAATCAGTTCACACCACTGGCAAGAGGGAGCGTGTGTGGTGTCTGATACAAAAGGACTTTTTTAAACTCACAGATTTACAGTGTTTACTCCACTCTTTCCTTTTGCCTTCAAATTCCTTTATCCTGAAATGCATCTTTAATGCAGCATTTTTGAGTAAGAGCCTATGAGAATCGATCCCCAAATGTCCTAATGTTGCTCTCACTTTTGAGTGGTGATTTGTCGGGCTCCGAGAGATTCCGAGTTGCCAGTTGTTTCCTCTGTTCTTAGAGGATGTACTTTCATTGTTTTGGGGCGTCTGTTGTTGCTGATGGAAACCCCGTGGACAGTCAGTCCATCGGTTCTCCATGGAATGCTTTCCACTTGCTTCTGCTTGCTTCTCTGTGGCTTTCTGCCGTCCTGTTTTGCTGTGTGAGCTTTTTCATGGTGCAACTAGGATTTCTTTGTACTCTTCCTGCTAAAATCTTGCTATCCGGTGAGCTGGGTCAGACATCTTTCTTCCATGCTTGAAACCTCCTCATTCAGGATTCTTCAGAGATAGGCTTCTTTTCTTCCCTCTGCTCTTCCCCAGCTCCTCTTGCCTGGGTGCTGCCCTCTCTTCCTCCCCTCTTCCTCTCTTAACTACTCATCCTTCATTTCTCTTTCTGTCCAGCATCCGTGATGGTGTCATCAGACCTCCAAGTTTGAAAGATCTTTCATATGGAAATTTCAATCCAGCCACATCTATTTTGAGTTAAATTTATTCTGTTTAAATTTGAAGAATGTTTAATAGTGAAAGTTCTATTTTGGACATTTTCGAGTTTGCTTGTTCTTTTTCAGATGATGTCATCTTTTTAAGTTGATACTTTAATTTCCTTCATCATTTTTAATGCATTTACCCGCTAGTAGTCTTAAGGTTTTAGGGCTTCTAGGTTTGCTATTTTTGCTGCATTTCTAGTTCTTGTGACATTAGTATTTACTGTACCTTAGGATCCCATCATGCATGTTGTTTTTTTATGTGGTTGTAATTGTTTTTATTGTTTTTGAGCTTTTCTTTTAAAACCAATTTTCTCATTATTTTCCCTGTGGGAGATACTCTGAGGAGTTTCCTAATTGCTTCTAGAGGCACCTGAGGATTTGATGATAGCAGACTCATTTTTTATTTTAATTTATGTGCTCAGTACCTCAGGCCTGGGTGCCTTTAAACCACAACCAATGCCCTTGATGGAGTCAGGCTTCCCAGACCAGAAAGAAGAGTGTCCCCTGAATGGGTCACTCTTCAGAAGTCCAGAATTTGTGCAGGACTCTGCTTTTAGGAACCTAACATCAAATCTGTATCTCCCTGGGGAGCAGATCCCCATTTTTATCCTGGACACACAACCCAGTCTAAAACCTGGAGGGCCCTTACTTCTTCTCTTAGGAATGGGACATAGCAATTCATTATTTTTCTTTGCATTCATTTCTGGGCTACAGTTTGTTATAGTTTCTGCAGGTGCATGATTTTAATAATAGAGGGACTTATGGACATCATTTCAGAGACTCCGAGTGACTAGAAGGATTCCTCTGCCCAGGGTAGTTCCAGAGGTTGCTTGCACTGCTCACGCAGACTTTGAACTGTCTTGAAGAGCAAGAGAACCTGACTGTAGCTGCAAATGAATACTGGAGAGCACTGTGCCAAGTCAGGGAGGCCACCTGAAGGGGAGTTGACTGAGGAGGTCCCGTAACAATAGGGGATTGAGATTTTCTCCTACATTTTTGTATTACTTTATTTCGCATACTTTCTGATATGGGAAATGATAATTTTGGAGACTATGACAACTGATTTAGCATGGCGAACACACTTTGGGCACACAGATGACCATGAGGAAGGTGAGTGACCTGCAGTCTGCCTGCCCTTCATGCCAGGTTTCGACAGCACGCCTCGGCAGCACTTGGATTTTCAGGTTTGAACAAAGCAGCTCGTGACCCTGATTTTTCCATCACCTCCTCTCTCTGGAGCTGGAATAAGATTTGTCATTCAGTGGTGCCCTCCCCCTACCCAAAAGGCATTTGCTGAAGGTTTTCTAAGAACAAAAGGAGGGAAAGAAGGCAGTTCCTCTGAAGAATGGAGCAAACGGACACCCACACTGGGCTCTTCCCAGGCTCTCTGTTCCTCTGGCCGCCTGGCCTCACTCTCCTGGTCGGTGCTGTGGGGCCTCACACACCCCTTCTTCCTATCCCCACCCCCCTGGCAGGCAGTCTGCCAATGGTCTTAGAGAAGCAGGTGTGAGCCAGGCTTGTCTCTTCATCACATCAAAGCGGATATTTTTGTCTTAGAAAATTCTAACCAAAATATGAAATGACTTGAACTCCTTCTCATTGGACTAGAGAAGCTCTCACCAGCTCCTCTGGAGGGAAGGAGCCATAAAGCCCCTTCAGAGATGGCCAACGATCCTTGTGCAATGTCCTCTGAGAAAAAGAGAAGGGAAACGAGGTGAGAGCACTCTGGGGCACCCAAGAGAAGCAGTTGGTGAGGTCTGTGAGCACCAGGGTGTTCTGCACCCAGCAGGCTCCAGCCAACATGGGTGTTGCTCCTGGACCTAGAACCTGTTTCCCATGTCTTGTCCCTAGGGGAGTCTGATATTTGACCTTGAATGTCTATTTTTTATATTCTTTATTTGTGATCACTTCCAAACAGCAAAGTCTAGTTGAATTTAGTTGCCCTGAATAAAACTTGTTGTTCACCCATGCAATTTAGGGTAGCAGATGACTGCGTTCCACACAAAAGTATGTAAGCATAGTGTTGTGTGGGGTTTGGAGTTGATTTTCCAATAGGACTGCATGTTTGCTCATTATCTTCTTTCTTGCCGGGAAACATGATGAGGGATACCTGAGCAGCCATCTTGGGCTCTGAGGTAGAAGCTGTGTACTGATAGAATGGAAAACTACCAAGGTAGAAGGAACTTGGGTCCTGAAAATTTCAGTGATTTCCCTTACCTTCTCAACATTGCCAATCTTCATACTTCTTTTATGAGAAAGATACATATGTCTCTTGTTTAAGTTGTGGTGTTAACTTGTCAGACTGACTTCATCTCAACTAACATGTCTTCTTTTAGCTGTAGGTTTTGCGTTGCTCCATTTCATCCTTTTGCATCATTTAAAACACAGTTCATGAGAGCTTAGACACAGAATCAGCCTGGTTGTCCATGACCAGATGAAGGGATAAAGAACATGTGGTACAAATACACAAGGGATGCTATTCAGCCATAAAGAAGAATGAAATTCTGTCATTGCAGCAAAGTGGATGTAACTGAAGGAGATGGTGTTAAGTGAAACAAGCCAGACACAGAAAGGCAAGTACTGCATGTTCTCCCTCATATGTGGAAGCTAAAAAGGTCAGCCTGAGTGCAGAACAGTAATTGATAGACGTTGGGGAGGGGGCCTTGGGAGATGGGTCAAGGGAGGCTGGATCTGATAGTGTGCATTGTACGGTATGGAAATAGCACACTGAATCCCATTAAAATGTACAATTAATCCATGCTAATCAAAAATAAAAGATAAAAAAATAAAACACGGTATACAACCCGACTACCTCTCATCCTCTAATGAAGCCAAAAGACTGTTGGGTAGGCGGCTCCTTCAGCGCAGGGAACCAGCACTCTTGGACTTTGCAGAGCCGGAGCTGCTTCACTGTGAGAGCTGCATTGGGATCATTAAGCAGTTATTGAACACAGTCATTGTGCATTTTTCTTGCCCTGCCATCCTGATTACTTTTTTCTTTTTTAGTACAAAGAGCTAATTAAGTTAGAGTAACACAAATTTAATATATGCACTCTATTAATGGGGAGTAGGTTGCAATGCAAATTTTACAACTAATTTAGGAAGACTGCCATTTTGAGAACAATTTGCCAAAGTTTTTTTCCCCCATTTGACTTCAGACATGGGAAAACCAGTGCTTTAATTACAAACTAGACCAATACAGTGTGTGAAATCTTGTTTAGTGGGTTCGGATATAATGAGCTCTCAGAAAGCAACGAGAAGGAAAACGATCATCTATTTATGTGGGTTTTGCTTCCTGGCTTTTCGTGTTTGCCCTTGTTTGGTGGACTTGTCCGTTGAGATTTAAAGGCGCCGTTTCCTAAATAAGGCAGAAATATCTTTTGAAACATTATGATGCCAAGCTGGCAGCCGGTCCTTATGAAGAGTACGTCAGTGCCTGGACTGGGTAGAGTGCCCATCACCCGCATCAGGGATCCAGAACAGTCCCAGCCAGGACTTCCTTGTTTCTGACTGGTGCTGGCCTCCCGTTGATAGAAGCCGAGTGTTGCCAGTTGAACATGAGCCAGAAATAAGATGTTACAACCACACTCTGCTCAGCCCTCTGTCTGACCTGCCTGTGAGGCCAATACCTGTTCAGTTCCTTAGGACATTTATTATTCCCCAGGGGTTGCACAGAAGCTCTGGTGGTTGGGGGAAAGTTCACCAGGGGGGCTGTCCTAGGATCCGCGGTCTGCTGAGACAGTGGCACACGCCTCGTCCAATACAGTGGCCTGTTGACTATATTTCCTTCTGGACTGCGTGTTCCAAGAAGACCCTAGGCCTCTGCCCTGACCACTGTCGCACCTTTAGTTCCCGGCACAGCCACCTGCATGCAACAGACATGTAAAGCACATGGCTCAAAATAACAGATGGCCCTCTTACCTACAGAGTGAAGGGCAGACTCTTTTGCATGACATTTGAGATACTTCCAAATCTGCCTTTAACCTTTTTACTATATTTATTTCATACTTTTTTCCTGGAAATGGTCTAACAATTAAACTGAAGGAGCCTGATTTCCCAAGCAGGTGTGGACTCATGTTCTGTTCACTGAGCGCCTTTGGTCAACTCTTAAGACGTGTTTTAAAGTGAGTCCTCTTCCTAACTCAGCAGTTGCTTGCAGAATGAATTTAATAACAAAGGCTTATGGCTTAGCCACTTCATTCCAGAAACAGTCCCAAGTGCTGAGGTGGCTGTGACCAGGACTGGAGGGTAGGAGGACACTAGGCAGGGAACGCAGGAAGGGAGGGCAGAGCGTGGGTTTCTAAGCTCAGCCAAGTCCACCTTAGAAACCCTGCCACTGTGTTCCTCAAGAACAGAGGGAGAGTCTGTGGCATGGAGTGTCGACAGGTCTAAACGCCATGGCTGTGTTCAACAAGACATACCCACCTCTGCTTTCTTCTCTGCAACCACTATGGGTTGTAACACCGACTGCTGTGCATTTTCCACACAGCCACCACGTCTCTGATCTCATGCAGTCGCTGGCCCTCCCTCTCTGACTATAGTGTGCTCCTTCTCTGTATCAGCTGGGCCACCTTGCCCCTGCTCTTAAGGAATTAAATGAAGAATCTCCATCAGAGCTTTGTTGACCACTCTCTTAGTTTGGATCAGATGATCTGCCCTGTGCACACGTCTGTCTCTGCTCTTGACATTTTTAATTACCTGTTTCCCTGTTAATAGCCACATGGGGATTTTGTTGAAAACCCCTATGACACAGACTCAGACCCTTCAAGAACAAGGGCTGGAGCTGAGTTTTAGCAGCTTTCCTCGGAGGCACCTATGGATTGTTGGTTCCTTGTGGCTGGGGCATCTCTCCCCATCATTCAGTGCTCGGTGGAGGGCCTTGTACCCGGGAGATGGCCAACTCGTGATCATTGAGTGAGTGAGTGCCGTTGGAACAGACCATCTGGGCTCTCCCTGTTTGCCCCACTTGGTTGCTCCAACTCCCTGCCCTCATTCATCTAGCCCCACCTCGGAGTCCCTTGCTTTCATCGCTGTGTTTGCATTCCTCCTTTATCTTTGTCTGGGCCTTCTTTGGGATTTAGCCCTTGTATCTATGGTAACATGCCACATAATTTATTTATTTCCTAGATTTGTTGTCTTTTGCCAGTCTTCTCCCACTAGAATATAACCTGCTTGAACACAGGGATTCTTGTCAATTTGGCTCAGTGATAAACTTCTACTTCAACTACCCAGAAGAGCCTCAGGGTGCACAATAGATGCTCAGTGAATATTTGGCGAATGAATGCATGCATGACTTTCCTGAGATGGATGGACCTTGGTGCGGCTTTACTCCTGAGCTTACCTATACAATAAAACTCTTCCCCCTTTGACTCACTGCTGCCAGACAGTCCTAATCCCAGTTTCACCTACTTGCCAGTGTCCTTAATGGACACCTCAGTTCTCAGGCTTTCTCTATAGACCACAGTTTCAGATATATCTAGGACTGGTCTGTCTTAACGACCTCACAATGTCACTGGACATTTCAAATCTCTGGGTGATTAAGGAAGTGTCGCTTATTGTAAGATACTAACCCCTCCACGAGAGCCAAGGTGTCAGCCACGGGCTTTGACTCGTCTTAAGGTTGGGCCAGGGGACCTCTGCTTCCTACTTGGACTTCACAGCTTTCCCTTGGGAAACAAGGAAGACAGGGTTAGATCCGTCACACAGATGGTTCATCCCTGCGTCTGCCTGAACGACGGCACGTGTGGGCAGGCGAGCTGGGGAAGGAGGGCTGGCTTCGCAGGCCTCCTGGCCCATTAACAAGCTGCTTGGCTGAATCTTTTTACCTTGAGGTCACTGATTTAAAAAAAAAAAAAAGATTCCTGGTGCTAGAAAGTGCTTCTGTGGAACAGATGGTTACAGAGTGTCTGCATGTTCAGGCCAGACCCCAGTGAATAACTGCTTCTCCTTCCTAGAGGAGAAGACCCAACACGAAGCCCTTTTCTTCCTTTTTGGAGGGAGTGGTCTCTGAGGCAGGTGTTAGGAGCTGGCCCCTTGGAAAGATGGCCTGAGATCTTTGATGGGTGCCTCTGAGCATGCCCATACATGGCTGGAGACCTCAGGAAAAGGACAAGTGTGAGGCTTATCTGATGTGGAGACGGGCGGAGAGGTGGAGAGGCGGGCAGCAGGGTTAAATGGGCAGCAGGGTGGTGCAGGGGGACCAACTGCAGGATGGGTTTCAGACACGCATGGGATCGTGCGTTTGTCAAGGAAATGAGTTCTAGAGGTGACTTCCTCTGCTGTAGAATCTTCTACTGTCCATTTCGTGAGGCAATTGTATAATCTGTAGGTTCACGAGTTTCATATAAACCGTGAAGTGCTGTGGCAGTCAAGTTAGCTCACCAGCTAGCTGACCCCTCCCCTCTTGGGGAATGCCAAGTGGGCCCTTTCTCTTCATTATCCAAATTCCACCATTGAAGGCAATTTGATTCATCTCTCCTTGATGTGACAGAACTAGGTTCCATCCCAAGGTCATCTCATTTGACCAGTAGTAGTGCTAGCCTGGCAGGCATGCTTGGGTGAACACAGAGGGGTTCCCCTTTTGGGAGAATGGTCCTCAGCACTGGCTAGCGTAAAGGATCATTCTATTCTTAGGAATTTAGATGGAGAAAAAAGGCAGATTTCTAGAATTTTTTTTCATAGCATTTATGTTAGTAAACTAGCAAAGAACTATCTACATGTCCATTAACAGGGAAAGTTTAAATTGACCTACAGCATATCCACCAAAAGCTACATCATGTTTACAGTCACTCAGTAGGTACAGTATTTGAAGAAAAGAAGGATGGCCGGGTCTAGATGAAATAGACAGGGATGATATGCCGACTACGGCTTACTAGCCGATTTCATAGTCTTTGTCAGGCTATGGCAGAGATTTGGATTTGAATTCTCTTTTCATGTGTGTGACCTTAGGAAAATGACCCAACTCTCCTGAGCCAGGTTTCTGAAATGAGAATAAAGGCGATCTTTATTGTTGTGAATTTTAGTTGAGACTGTGCCTATTAAAATATCTGTGGCACAACCTGTTCCAGAATGAGCAGTTGGTAATGATCTGTTTGTCCATATCATACAGCGTTATAATTAATGCACGCTACTTCACTAATCAGAAGAAAATGCAATCAATATATAAAGGGGAAGGGGGGGACAGACACTGACAGAAACTCTGTGGCAAGCAAGACATCAGAGGCCCTTGCTATGTGTCTGCCACATGGCGGGTAATGACCACACAGTGATGATGATAGGAAGAACTGTGGCAAGAAGTTCTATATTTAAACATAGGAGACTCAGAAGAGACCTCAAGGTGCCTCAGGTCCAAGAGAGATTAGGATTGGAGGGCAGAGCTACAGCCAGTGCGTGGACTTTGTCAGCCCGTCCAGGGAAGGGACCCTGGACAGGGAGGTGCATTGTTGAGTGGTGGGCCCCCATGGTCTGGAGGTAACCTAGCTGTGGACAGAAGCCCATGTGCCCATCAGCTTGGAGAAGAAAGCCTTCACTGGGTGGAGGCTGAACGGGTTCCCTTCCACCCTTGTGCTGCTGTCGATGTGTGTTACTAAAAAGGGAGTATTTCCCTTCAGGTTGCCCAGGAGCTGCCACAACCACACCCAATTCTACTGAAATAATGCACGTGAGGCTTGTTTTGAGTACCTCCTACTGTCACCCAATGCCACCCACAGGAGTGTGAGGGCGTCATGGTGCCCCAGAGCTTCTGGAAGTGGCTCTCTGCTCCACCAGAGGGTTCTCCAGCAAGGTTTCCATGAACAGAATGCAGGGAAGGCAGGCTGGCCTCTGCAGTGGCAATGCCCCTCTGAGAACTTGACCACACTGCCCAGGAGTGGCACCTGAGGTGCCCTGCAGGCTCTTGAGCTTGGTTTTCTCATCTGTGAACAGGCCTGAGCAAGCATGTTTCAGGGCTTCCTACGAGGATTAACTGGAGACCCACTCGGAGGATGCAAGAGCCGTGGCTGGTACCTATATGCTTCTTGTTTCCGCTTCCCCTTCCACCTTCCCTTATGCCTGATGCCCGCCCCCTAACATTTTCCCTTATTTTTCCTCGTGATTTTCCTTCTTCTTTTTCTTCACTTTCCCTGACAACAAAAATAATGTCTTATTTTCATCTGGTGCTTTTCAATTTGTGCTTATGCATTCACAGTTGATCCTCACCAAACAAACAAACAAATCCATGAAGACTAGAAATACAGAATAGATAGGAAGGAAGAAAAAAAAGGAAAGAAATAATCAAGTTAGCAAGACTCATTCCTGGGAGGCTGGTGGTATTACTTCGACTTTATGGGTGAGAAAAGTGAGACGGGGAAATGAGACACTTCATCCCAAGATGCAGGACAGGAAAGACACACTGAGGCTGGACCAGTTTTGGGGTCTGGGGAGATGGTGGATACGCTCATTTGTTCTGTGTTTCTAGTAAGTTAAAATGGGAGGAAAGTGTCAAAATAGGGTTTTAAAGACTAGTTCTAATTATAAGTTTCTGCTTTCAAACTAGACAAAGTCTGCCATGATTTATATCTTTTCACCTGGGGAAAACAGGTAAAAATCTAAATTTGTTGATTTTGCCTATCAGGTGGAGGGCAAATGGCCTTTCACAACTTGTCCCTCCCCTTCGCTGACCTGCTCAGTTATGGTGGATTGCAGGGAACATTCTGGTAGGAAATCAAGCAGGAGCTGGCCAGATGCTTTGGCAAAGGAAGGCTGGAAGACTTTTCAATTAAAATAAATCACAGTGATTGAGTCATCATGTGACAGAGACCTTGATGGCAGCCGAGAGGAACATGCTGGTGCGTTTTCCAAGGCCGGAGCCTCACTGCAGGGGCCATGAGGAGGGAAGGAATGAGGGCCAGCCCCTGTTGGTCTCAGAACCCAAGGAAAGGCGCCATCACCCTTACCAAGCAGGCCGAGCCTCGGGCGCAGCCCTGCTCACTGGGCTTCAGACCAGGCAGCCAGTTTGATTATGACTTGGCAGACACCAGGTCTCCAGAGTAATTCTGAACCTGCCCCAATCACAAGCAAATATCAAGTCATAAAATGAAAGCATGGAATGGCCACTCTCCCAACTCCTCATCTCACGTGCGAATAGAATGAGGTGTGCAGACTCACAGGGACGGTGGGGTGGAGCTGGTGGACCTATGTTGGTGTTTTTGTTTGTCCACTGCAGGCCACATGACTGAGGGCCTGTGTCTCGGAGGCCTAGGCCTTTGTCTGCTCATGTGTGAAATGAGGACAGCACGGTCTCCTTCACAGAGTCCAGGGGACCAGGAAGAGTGGAAGGAACACCCCTGGTGGAGGCCCTGGCACAGAGGAGAACGGAGTTCTGGCAGTAAGAGCAGGTGGACCGGAACACACAGCTTGGAAATGGCGGGGCCAGAGCTGGTGTTGGCGCCTTTGGCTCCAAGTTAGTGCTCTCTCCATGACCGCTTAGCCCCCCAACCAGGAATTCAAACGCTGTGTGACTCCATTGTACTCTTTAGTTAGCAAGGAGTGGGAGGGAAGGTCACCATGACGTCATGGGATGCTGGCCTGGGAAAGGGCTCTGGACTGTTTACTCCAACTGTTCATCTGTCAGGCTCAGAAAAGTGACTCAACAACCACCACCTCTGTGCCCTCTTTCAGGGGACTGCTCCTTTGTCTACCTGCTTTCTGTAAGGCAAAACTGGCTTTCCTCACTGATATTTAATGATCATAGTTTCAATGTGAGCCCTGTTTTGGGGACTTGTTCTTTTATTTAGTCTTGACTTTAAGCTAAAAGACTCTAATTGTAGAATTATAGAGTTAGAAAGTGGTTCCAAGGACACCATGCAGATCAGGCTGCTTCTCTACTATGGTTCTTGTTGATCTTTCCAGAACCTCTAATACCCTCTGCGTTTTAAAGAACACCAGGGGCACATTTATTTAAATAAATGTGAAGGTTCAGTCCTTGTAGAACCTTCATTCAGTTAGCACACGTTAAGGTTCTATAAGGTTCTAGATGTAGCTAATGACCTAGGAGAGAGAGAAGAGTGGAATCAAACATCCACTTCAGTTGAGTATCGATGTGCACAATGAGCTCAAAGGGGCACACGGAGGGTGTGCCTGGGGCCTGGGGAATCTCAGAGGAGAGCACAACAGGGAAGAAGGACAGAAGCTCACAGGAGGAGGCTTCCAAGTGGCCAGGAGGAGGGGCATTCCAGGTGGGGACAGGGGCCTATGAAAAGGTAGTAAAGCTGAAAACTCTATGGCATTGCATGTTTTGGAATTTTAAGTCAGTTCACAAGGGTGGAGGATGGATAGCACGCGGAGAGATTCACGTGCTGAGTCAAGGGCATTCAGGAGGCAAGCGGGTGGGCTGAGCAGGGGGATGCTCTTGGAGCTATTCAGCATGGCAAGTTGAAGGAAGCTCAGGAAGGGTTCCTGGGCTAAAAAGTGTGGGTCCTTTCCCTGTGAGCAAAGGAAGTCAGACTTACTGCAGTTGAGGGGCTAAGAACACAGCCCCAAGGATGAACTACCAGGGCTTTCATCCTCATAAACCTGTGGGGGAGCAAGGGTTTTTGCCTTGATTTCCTTCTCTGCAAAATGGGAATAATGAAGTACTCAGTTCATAGTGTTGATCAATAAGGTTTGGGGGAGAACTGAATGAGTTGAATTATGTGAAACCTTTTTACCCTCATGTGGCTGTGTCGATGTTGCTACCAATATTATTTAAGGATACTCAGCAGAAGAGAAGAGTCAGGTGCATGGTATTATTGGCAATGGATTTTGTAGTGTTGATCAATAAGGTTTGGGAGAGAAATGAATGAGATGAATTATGTGAAACATTTTTACCCTCATGTGGCTGTGTTGGTGTTGCTACCAATATTATTTATGGATACTCAGCAGAAGGGAAGAGTCAGGTGCATGGTATTACTGGCAATGGATTTTGTAATAATGAGAAAGATGGATTAGGAAAGGTTCAAAAAGGAGACAGGGAGAACATTCATATGCAGTTGTATAATTTGGGGGATAGATCATGTAGGTGTAAGATTTGGTAGAGGTGATAGAAATGGAAGAAAGGAGATAGCTTAGCAATGCTCTCATTAACCAAAGTAACAAGCTACCTCATTAATTTGAGTATTGTATTAGTCAAGATTCTTCAGAGAAACAGAAGCAAGAGGACATTTATCTATACCTATTTAACTATAAATATTTATATCTATCACCTATCAATTATCTATCTATCTATCTATCTATCTATCTATCTATATCTATCTATCCATCCATCCATCCATCCATCTAACTGGAGAGATTTAAAATAAGGAATTATTGGCTCACATGGTTATAGAGGCCAAGAAGTCTAGGATATGCAGGCATTAAGCTGAAGATCCAGGGGAGCTGAGTCCAAAGACCTGAAATCCAAGAAAGTCATGTAAGTTACAGTTCAAGTCCAAGTTTAAGACAGAAGGCCAATGTCCTACTTCAAAAACGGTCATGCACAGTGAAAGAATTCCTTCTTACTCTCAACCTTTTATTGTACTCTGTTTTTCAACAGATTGAATGAGGCTCACCCACACTGGGGAGGGCAATTTCTTTACCTAGTTTACTGAGTCAAATGTTTAGCTCATTTAGAAACACCCTCACAGACATATCCAGGAAAAACATTCAAATATTCAGGTATCTCTTGGCCCAGTCAAGTTGGCCCATAAAATTAGCCATCACACATGCCAAGCTACTCCAAGAGTCAGGGGCTAAAATAGCAATTGTTAACCACTGCTCATGTAACTGCCAGTTGGCTGGGGTGCATCTAACCTAGGCTTGACTTGGCTGGGCACACTCATGTGTCTATGCTCCTGTTAGAGATTGGCTGACCAAGGTTGTTGGGTTTGGCTCAGTAGCTCTGTTGCAGGTTTCTCTCATCCTCTGTCTGTCTAGGACTGGTGGCCTGGTGTAGCCTATTAATGGTGAGGACAGAGCACCCTGAAACATTAAGGGCTTCTTTGCATAGGCTTGAAACTGGACTCTGTTGTTGCTGTCCATGTGCCATTGGCCAAACCAAGGTCCAAAAGGTGGGAAAGTACTGTTCACTCAAGAAGAGGCTCTGCCAAGGGTATAAAAAACCAAGGTCTACAATTAAATCCACTACACCTAATAATTGATTTTTAAACCAAAATTAGATTGGCATAGCTTGGTGATGAATTAGCAGGGAGGCCAAGGATAATTTCTTATCAATTTTGAATTTTAACTTGTATTTCATATAGTGTAGCTGCTAGAAGTATTTATTGCATGGATTGATGGACAATTAGGTGGATGGAGGGATGATGTGTGTGTGTGTTTGTGTGTGGGTGGGGGGATGAATGAATGAAGGCATTAAATAAAATATGACCCATATTTATTTTTCAATGGGATAAATAAAGTGAAATTTATTTCAAATATTCTTGAGAAATATAAAATCAAAACATTGGTTTATATTATACTATGTGTCTGGCACCATGTTACTAACTTTCACTGACATGGTCTCATTCAATTCTTGCAGATCACATACCAGGCAGACATTTCACAGATTAGAATATTCAGATGCAGAGGGTTTAAGCCTTTTGCTAAGGATGAAGAGCTAGTAAGTCGTAGAGCTGAGATTCAACTTCTCACTACTTACAGCATGGTGTGACCAATGCGTATGTCACAAGAGAAAGAGTAAAACTTCAATGCATAAGTCATTAACGGGACTTCCCGCACTCCCTGATATCTCAAAACTCAGGGATTGGAGAAAGGATGTCTTTTTCCCAGATTGTAACTTTGAATGAATTGAAGTCGATTAATCTTTCTGCATTTATTTTTACAGCCTCTGAAAACTGGGTGTAGGGCCAGACAAATGCCCTTCTAGCTTGTACAGTTTACCAGTTCGCACACCAGGTGGTTTTTGAAAAATGAGAATAAGGGGCTCAGAACAGAGAGTGAACTGGGGACACTTTGAAGCCAACTGGTTTTTGCCGGCTGGTCAAAAAATCTCACAAAGTCCTTAAAGCAGACTTGAAGTCTGCTCTAGCCATGATGTATGGAAAGGTGATTCATTGGAGGGGAGACACCTGTGTCTAGAGCTGTCTTTGCTGTAATCCACAGAAGGTGAGGAGAACATCTGGAGCCAGCACCCTGTTGCCCTATTAGAATGCTAGACAATGTTTCTGGACATACGTCGGCACCTGTTGTTTGTCTTGCTAGTTCCCTTGAAGTGCTTACACTCTACAGCCATAGACCCTTCTAGTTATTAACACAGCTGCCATTACTTCCTCTCAGGTTGTGATAATGTTCATAATGCCCTGATCAAGCTCCCATGGTGATCTTGAACTCTGCATACAAAGCACTAAGACCGTTGGACACCCTGCTTGGTGCTACCCTTTATTGGCATTTTGAAGGTATCTTAAGCACTTTCCTTTGCATTGGTTGGACAATCAATTCAAAAGAAGAAGAGGTGGGAGCAGAAAGGGTGACCTCAGTGAAATAAGCCAACAGATTGGCTTATGGCAGTTCAAACTGAGGGAAAATGATGTACAAGTTCATCAACGCTGGGTGTAGCACAGCTTTCCTCTCATCTACTGGATGCCCTGACATAAGAGAAATATTCATCAGCTGGGTTGTTTGGCAATCTGACTACTGAGGTGAGTTTAAATATTCACTTGTGTGTTTATGAGAATACTTATGAAATGCACAACACTGCAGTTAATCGGTGCTTTGCAGGGCAGTGCTGAGAGTCACAACTCTCCTCATTGGATTCCAGGAGAAAGATCCCATAACCCTTTTATTTCATTCTTGTTTTCTCAATGTTGGAAGTTAGGAGGTCTGGCCAAATGTCAAAAAGATCTTTCATCACTTGTCTGTTTTCTGAATCTGTTAGGCTTCATTTTATCTGTGCACAGTGTCATTGACCTTCTTTTAGTCTTGGCAGGAGGATTGGAGATGATGCTTCAAAAGAGCCAAGTGCACTCCCTGAGGATGGGATTTGGCAGGAGCAATGTGACAGTGAGCTGAAGAGTCCCCAACCAGCAGGGAGCAAGAGGAAAAGAGATTCAGAACAGGCAGGAATGCATGAGGCTGTAGGAAGCGGCTTGGACAATGCCTCCACTCTGTCCCAGGGCTCTTGGAATGTGGTCCAGAGATGCACACAGAGAGGAGGACAGGTGTCCTAAGCCATATCTCAAGTTGCAAAGGCAGAATGAGCAATCATTTGCTGAGGACCCACTGATGCCAAATACACTAAAGCAGATCTTGGCTGGAAGGGTAAAAGGTTGTTTGAGGAATATGATCTGAATGAGATCTGGTACCTTTAAAAGACCTCATGGCACCAAGAAGTAAACAACAATGGAGCATTGGGAATCAATCCAACGTCTGGATATGATGTAGAGTACTACAAACTTTGGGCTCCATACTGGAATATGAAAATTTCAGTATTTGTGTAGTTATATAAAAATCTCATTTTATTCCAGCATGAATGCCCTGCATTCTTTAGACTTACATGAACATAGGTTAACTTCATTTGCCATTAAATAAGTTTTCATAGTATGAAAGAAAGTTTTAGTCTGTTTCCCAAGGACAGAAGATATGAACAATACAAGATTGAAGCAGATGTAAGAACTAATCAATGAATTTGAGAAAGGAAACTGAACATGTCCTACTCTATCTCTTCCTCTCTTCTTCCAAATTTGCCTAGAGTAACTTATAGAGTAAGTTTCCCTGGGGTGGATGTTAAGTGGTGGGGTCATATTTCAGTCAGGATGGACTAAGGCAGGCTAGGATAACAAATAGTCCCAAGTGGGGCTTACAAATAACAAGATGCATGTCCATGTGAGTCAGCCTTGTCTCTGTTCCTCAGGCTCTTCACATCTGTACCCAGGTTGATGGAGACCCATTTATTGGAACATTGATCAAATTCTATGGACTGAAGAGTTTCTTTACAAAATTCATTATATTGAAGCCTTATCCTCCAATGTGATGTTAGTTGGAGATGAGGCCTTGAGGGAGTTAGGTTTTTATAAAGTTTTGAGGGTAGGCCCTCATGATAATACTCATGCTTTTATGAATGGAGATGCCAGAAAGCTCTGTGTCTCTAGCTACCTCTGTTTCTCTTTCTCTCTATCTCTCTCTCTCTCTCGCTGGCCATGTGAGGAGGACACAATGAGTGTGAATCCAGTAAGAGAGCCTACACCCTAACCTAACTATGTTGCCACCTGATCTTGAACTTGTAGCCTCCACATTCTGAGGAGTTGGTTTCTGGTGTTTACGCTACCCTGTCTATGGCATTTTGTCACAGCAGCTTGAGCTAAGATGGTGGTACTCTGGCAATGGGATCAAAAGAGAAGAAACCACCCTCTGGCTTTAAAGCCACTCTTCACATGTTTTTCTCCTCACTCTTTCTTGCATTTTTCTTTGTTCTCAAAAGTCAGAGGGCCATGCTGGAGGCCAAAGGCGTGGGAAATTATCATTCCCTCTCAGACCCACAAGTGCTTTGGGCAACATGATGAGTCTAATGAGCCAGCCCAACAAGTGTCCAAGCCCCTCCTCTCACACAGAATGATCAGTAATTCAGCTGCTACTTTGATCTTCATTTTCAATGTTCCATAATAGGTTCTGAACTCAGGAGATGAAGAAAACATGCTTACCTCCTCAAACCCATGTATTTGGGTAAAAATCCTGAACCAAGAAGTAGGACGAGGAGGAGACAAACATGAAGAAAGAGAAGGGAGGATTCTTCACCCGTGTTTCAACTGTGTGCCCAGCGGAGTATCTGGCACTTTGTTTTTTCTTAGAAAATCCTCATAAGGTGAATGCCGCTATTTTTAATTTACAAGATGGGACATTGAGGCTCTGTGATTTATGTAAGCTGCTGAACTTGCAAAGGAATCCAAGCCTGCCTGCAGCCCTGTAAACACATCTGGAGTGGGTATATTGTTAGCCCCAGAATAAAAACAAAGGTAGAATGAAATGGAAATAGCATCCTATTTTCCTGGAGGATTGATTGATGCTAAAACTTAAGCATACTGCAAGGAGAAAAGTGCCCCACAACTTTTAATGCTGTTTCTCCAACACACATCCACCCATCAATTCATGAATCCACCTACATATTTACTCAATCAATATTTAGTGAGCACTATCTATATGCCAGGCAAGTTGGTGAGTTCTTTGTAGTTGTAAATAAGACATGAGGATTATTGCTTTCATAACCTCAAAGGCTCTGAAGGAAAACAGACCAAGCAATGCAAATAATAAAAGCCACACAGGAGAAGCACTCTTCTTTTTTACAAAAGGGACCACTTCTTGGTGGAAGTGGTGTTTGAGATTTGTTGGTGAATCTCAGCTGACTGGTCTGATCCCCCCCACATCAAGCCTGCAGCCTTCCTTTTGACACCTTGTTCCTCTAATAAGTTGTGTTTTGAAGAACTGAGCATTAGGACATTTTGGTGGGTCTGAGTTTTCCCTCTGGCCCTCATCATCTGTTTTCCACAGGGAAATGAGGAGCTGTTTTCTTGGATCAAATGTCTGCTTCAAAACTCATGTTGAACCATAATCCCAAACTCAAATATTAATGGTATTTTGAGGTGGGGACTTAAAGCAGTAATTGGAATTAGATGAGGCCACCGGTGGGACCACAAGTTAGGAAACTAGTGGTTTCATAAGAAGAACTCCTCTCACCCTGTGCTGCCCTCTGCCATGCTGGGATCAGCAAGAAACCCTCACCTGATGCTAGGAAGATGTGGGCACCATGTCCTTGGACTTCCTCATCTCTAGAACCGAGTCAAACAAGCTTGTATTGTTTATAAATTACTCAGTTTTTGATATTTTGTTATAGCAATAGAAAATGGACTAAGACCACTGTCAAGAGACTGGTTCTCAGGTTGAGGGAAGAGTGATTTCCACTCTAAATGGAAATGGATAATGAGCCTGCGTCTCAGCTCAGAGCTGTGGGCCTGCTGGGGTAGTGGGAGAGATCAGGGCCAGCAGTCAAGTTGAGACAGGATGTGCGACCATTCCAGGACTCCAAGTTTCTCCTAAAGGATTCCTGACCCTCCTCTGCACCGCCCCCCCCACTCCCCCCTGCCTGGCTAGCTCCTGCCTCAGGTCTCAACTTGCCTGTCACCTCCCCACAGCAGCATTCTCTCTTCTTTAAGGTGGTGTGGGGACTCCTCTGAGGCCCTGAGTAGCATCTGGTGCTTTCTGTTGTGGCTCTGCAACTCCACACTGGTAGCATACTAAAATCACCTTAGTATGAAAAAATGATTATTCCCAGGTCCTGTCTCCAGAGATTCTGACTGCAGGGGCATGGGACAGCCCCGGCACATCATCAGTTTTCAAAGTTGCCATGGTAACCCTTAAGTGCTTCCAACGTTGAACTCACTGCTCCTCAGCAACACGGCCCACTCTGTGTTGTATGTTCCTCCTTACTTCTCCAGGGCCTTCCTGGGACCATACGTTCCCTAATGCTAGGGCTCATGAATCATCCTTGTCTTAGATTCACTGAAGCTGGCACATTGAGGTGTTCAAGAGATATCTGTGAAAGGGGAATGAGCCATGAAGAGTGACACATTTCTCTAACGTGCACAATGAGGTTGCAATTAAATTTCCCACGTAGCTGTCCTTGAGATTTTTCTTGGGGTCCTCCTTCCTTCATTTGATACTGGATCTCCTCTCTTGCTGTCATCTGGGCTTTCAATTTAGCTCCATTCAGGTTTGCCTTTGAGAAGCACGACCTGTTTTCCCCACCAGAATCCTACCACCTCTACGTTTCTGGTTGTAGAGAAGATGGCCAGCTCATTCACATAAAGCTGAGGGCAGAGCCTGGACAGTAGGTATTGACAGTAGGTATTACGTACACAGCAGGACAGTGGGACGGAGTTGGAAACACTGAGTCCTGCTCCACCTCTTACCATAGGGGCTTAAGGCATTGAAAGCAAAAGAGTTAAAACAATATAAGGAAAGCACTGGATGTCAAGGAGCTATCCCTTACTATGTGCTCCTATGTCCAATGTCTCCGTTAATCCCCACAAGTAACCAAGGAGGTAGAAGTGGATATACCCTCTCCAGATGACAGGCCTGGGTAGGCATCCTGCTCTCTGTGTGCTAGAGCTGTTCATGATCCACGAACACTGCATCTGGTTTATCAGCAAGTCACTGTCATTCTTTAAGCCTTGGCTTCCTGTCTACACATGACTAATGCAGTCCTGCCTGTATTCCCCACCAGGGGACCCATGATAGAGTAAGGTGAAGCCAGGCTGCCCGCCTACTGCCTGTGAGACCTCCACCTCCGGACCTCACCGTCTTGTGTCTCAGTTTCCTCTGTGGTAAAGCAGGGATGACCTTGATGTCGACAGCAGAAGCTTACTGTAAGATTTAGAGGAGTTGACTTAGGTGGAGTTCTCAGTAGAGGGTCAGGTATAGAGTAACTCTGCCAAAATATTAGCTGCTATTATTATTACTATTCCATTAAATTATTATTAAACTAAATTTAAAAGGAATTAAATAGCATTATTATTTTGATTACTATACAGGGGACTTTGTTGACTGCCATACAGCGAGAACAGAGGCTCTTGAGCTGTCTGTAGATAGACGCGACTAACACACTGAAACTGGCCCTGCGTGTGTGTGAAGCCCTGCCTCACTCAACACACACCTCCGGAAACAACACTAGGTAGGGATTCGGGAAAGCAGGCTGTGTCCCCTGCTCTGATGCTTATTTGCTGGGAGACCCTGTTCAGATTCACCTGTTTCGAGTGTTGTCTACACACAGTCATGCGCCTTCTCCTTCTCCCACTGCAGGGCTCTTGCAGAAATGAAAGGCAGTTACAGAGCAAGTGCTTAATGATGCTAGTTCCTTCCCCTAAACTAGGTGCATGCACAGAACACTTTGCGTGAACCCATTAGCACCACAGAGACAGGTCCAGAAGCGCCTTCCTCTTGTGATGCTGCGGCCTCTCAAGGAGCCATTGTACTAATGTAGCAGAGGCAGCTGCGCTTTGTGAATGGCTGGAAAGCGTGGCATGGAGGTGAGGACACGTGATTCAACACAGGCATGAATGAGCCATTCAGCGGGAGGCTCTCAGGCAGTGGAGTATCTGGGCTTGCTTGCTGACTTGGCCCAAAGACCCCAGTTTCCGGGGATGCCTTGGTAGGCCAGCCAAAACACTCAGGTCCTGAAGAAAAACAAAGGGCGTCTTCAATGCTCATTGCCAGGATGAATAAGACGATCTCACAGTCACTGACACAAGGACAACCAGTGTTCTCAAGACCTCCGAGATGGTCCACTCCATCCTCAAATTCTCACGAAACAAACAGAACAACAGTGAACTAGACCTTAAGTCTCCTGTGACACACAGGTCACATGGAGTCTTGATTCCTTCACTCATCTGCAGTTCACTAATAAATGCATGATGTCTTCCAGGTTTCAGGCTGGTCCTGGTGACAGGAAGATAAGCAGACAGTCTGTTCCTTGGGAGCTGTCAGAAGCAAACTCCAGAACAGGTGATTTCATGTGCTCTGAATTGTCTCCAAATAACCCCTCCCACCTGTTGCAAATGTTTCAAGTTGGTTATAAAATATTGGTTTCCAGTGTGGTCTTGGACCCTGACATTCCTCCTGACTTGGGATTAGTGTGCTGGACAAGGTCTGTGGGTCTCCTCCGGTGGGCCCTCCAAGTTGCTTGCTGCTGGTCTCCTGTCTGTTAGCAGAGGAGACTCTGTTTCAGCCAGCGGTGGCTCCAGCGAGACGTGGAGGACTGAACGTCATCACAGCATTTATTCACATGCTGTGAGACCCCTCACCTGGGCTGCTTCTTCAGACAAGACCCAGGTGGCCTTCTTCATAGGACTCTGGTTCTGATGGCTGCTCCTTTCCCACCCCCTGCAGGCCTGGGGGAGGGTCAGCCTCGCTGTCCCTGGTCCAGAGTCTTGGACTTCCTCCTGGTCTTCCTGTGGCCAGCCCTCTCCTTTGCCAATGCACCCTTCACAAAGCTCCCCTAGGATTCTCCTGTTCTGAATGTGTCATCCCTTTCCTGCGGGAACACTCAGTGGCACCATGTGGGAAAAGCCTACTGGGACGTTGTCTGATGGTGGGGAGAGAGGAGGAGAGAAGGGTGGTATCACAGCATCTGCATCTGGAATGTCCCATAAGACCTCACATGTCGAGGGCTTGGTTCCTAGGTGGTGGCACTACTGGGGGTGGTCGAGACTTTAGGACGTGAGGCCTGGTTGGAAAAAGTGGGGTGTTGAGGGCGAGCCATTGAAGGGTGCCATTTGTCCCTGGCCCCCTCCTCACTCTTCACCCTCTGCTGCCTGCTGTCGCCAGGTGAGCAGCTTTGCCATGATATCCCTGCCTCACCACAGGCTCAGAACCAAAGGAGCTAAGGGACCCTGGGCGGAAACCTCTGAAACCATGGCTGAAATAAATCTTTCCTCCTTTAAGTTGTTTATCTCAGATATTTTGTCACAGAGATGGAAAACTGGCTAACACAAGAAGAAATAAAAGAAAGCAAGGCGGGGAGAACTTTGCCACTGAAGAGAATTGGTGGGTTGGGAGGTAGCATGGAGGGCTCGCTCTTAACATAACACAGCTGCAGAGGAAGGAGCAGGATTCCCAGGGCCAGGTATTTCCATCGACAAGCTTTTCAGGAAGAAATTGTTTATGCTGTCTTCCAGAGGAGAAAAATTAGAAAAAAAAAAAAGTTATTCAGTTATTTTCATAAGGTTGGTCGAATCTTGGTTTTAAAAAGTCAATGGATAGCATAATGAAAAAAGATATAATTCATCTACCTCGTAGTTAAAAGAAACAAATTATAACTAATAAATTTTATTCCAAAAAGTCAAGGATGGTTTAATATCAGGAAATCCTTTAATTAAATTCCTATTTGAAAAACAAAGAGGAAAACACTCAATGTTGGGTATGTTCTGCCTTTTATCACCTCCCTGACACCTGCTGGGAGAGCTCCCTCTTGGAACTCAGCCTCCCTGCCCAGGCGGGTGCTGTCCCACTCGTCAGCCATCTATTCCCTGCCATTTCCCTCTGTGTGGCTCTTAGCATCTGTCACGCCTTTTCCTTCTGTTTCTCTTTGTCCCCTTTGAAAGCTCTGCCTGTTCCAGGGGTTGCTGGCTCCCCTTAGCCAGCTCCTTACTGTGCTCCGGTGCTTATTCTGGCTCTTGGCCCGCAGCTTCCTTAGCTCCATCTGGACTCTGCCTGCCAGGGCTGCTTTGGCCGGGATGGCAGGGGTCTTCTCATCCAGGCTCCTCCTCCCCCGGAGGTATCTTCTGCTCTACCTGGCAGTGAGGGTTGGGGAGAGAGCTAAGGCAGACCGTGATCTTGTTCTGTGAGCTTCACAGTTGGAGAGGGGAGGAAGAAATCCCCACAGTGGAGAGTGTCCGGGGGAGCCTCACCTTCCTCAATCCCGAGGTCAGGGCTCCACTTCCAAACCTGTAGGATGGAGCAGTCTGGGATGGGCTTCTAGGCTGTAATCCTCCAACCCCCAGCGTTAGAGGAGATGGCCAGGCATGTGCCAGAGGTTGTAAGTCTGCACCCGCCTCTGTCAAACCCTCACCCCAGCAGATCCAAGGGTGATCACCTCCCTTATAGTGTGCTGATCTGCAATCTTATCTGAATCCTTTGAATGGCGAAAAGAATTCTGTTTCTGATAAAAAGCTGCTTCTCAGCAAAGGAAACAATCAATAATGTGAGGAAAGAGCCTACAGATTGGGAGAAAATCTTTACCACATGCACCTCTGAGACAGCATTCATCTCTAGGATATATAGAACTCAAAAAGCTTATCACCCAGAAAACAAATAACCCAATCAATAAATGGACTAAGAAACTGAACAGACACTTCACAAAAGAAGAAATACAATCTATCAACAAAGACATGAAAAAATGTTCAGCATCTGTAGCAATCAGAGAAATGCAAATCAAAACACACTAGGATTTCTTCTCACTCCTGTCAGAATGGAAATCATCAAGAATACAGGCAACAATGCCTGGGATTGTAGCTCAATAGCAGAGCACTTACTTTGCATATGTGAGGTACTGGGTTGGATCTTCAGCACCACATAAAAATAAACAAACAAAATAAAGATAGTGTGTCCATTTATAACTAAAAAATATTTTAAATAAAAGAATACAGGCATCAGTGAATATTGGGGAGAACGTGAGGGAAAAAATGTACATTCCTACATTGCTGGTGGAACTGAAAATTGGTGCAACCACTATGGAAAACAGTATGGAAATTCCTCAGAAAACTTGGAATGAAACCATCATTTGACCCAGCTATCCCACTCCTCAGTTTATACCCAAAGGACTTAAAATCAACATGCAACAGTGATGCAGCCACATCAATATTTATAGCAGCTTAATTTACAAGAGCTAAACTAGGGAACCAACTTAGGTGTCCTTCAGTAGATGAATAGATAAAGAAAATGTGGTATATATATTCAATGGAATATTACTCAGCTTTAAAGAAGAATGAAATTATGGCATTTGCTGGTTAATGGATGAAGTTGGAGAATATCATAGTGTGATAAGCACAAGAAGCCAACCCACCAAAACTAAAAGTAGAATGTTTTCTCTCATATGTGGATGATGATTCACAATAAGTTGGGGACACTAGAGAAGAATGGGATTACCTTAGATTAGGTAGAGGAGAGTGAAGGGAGGAATGGGGAGGAAATGTGGGGATAGGAAGGATGGTAGAATGAAACAAACATTATTACTTTATGTGCATATATGACTGCATGATCAATGCGATTCTATAACATGTACAATCAGAAAAATGAGAAGTTATGTTCCATCTATGTATGTTATACCAAAGCACATAAATTTTGCATTCTACAGTCATGTATAACTAATTAAAACAAATTTTAAAAAATTTTAAAAAGAATTAAGTTTTTCTACATTTTAGAAAGACTATGTTGTGCATAGACAGGCTTATGTATTGCTCTGTCAATGAGCCTATTAATATTTGACTGTGAAACCTGTGACTGATCAAGTGAAGTGGGCCAGGTGGCCTCACTATGGCTCAGGTTTTATCATCCAAAATTTTCATATTAGGCTGTTTCTTGCCCCCCAATATGTTATCATATCTTTTAGCTTTAAGACCTTTTTGAATTTTGACATGGGCTCAGAGTTTTTAACCTTGTATCCAAAAGAGGTAAAATCCAGGGGAAGCTCCTAAAGCACTTTGGTTATCTGATCTCCCCCATGCTACAGGAGGAGAGGCTAATTAACATACTCAGTATCAGAAATTATCTCTTAGTGGTAGGAATAATGCCTTATGGATGACCTGATAAATATTTTAAAAGAGCACTTTTAGATAAAAATAAAGGTATTCAGGATCTGTGTCTGATTTTAGAAACACACCGCCCCTGACAACAGGAAGTGCAGAGAGTCTCCCTACTCTTCAGTCTCAGGGATTCCTTGGACTAATCTTTAAGGACCCCACATCCCTGTGTGAATGCAGGGGACTCTTGGCTTTACACAATCAGAATTCTGCACCTGGAACTGGTGCCTCTCTTGGACCTTCCAATCCAGGAGTGTTCTTGGCCCCTGGAATTTAAAAGGCCTGGCTTCTCCTCAGGCTTTCTGAGCAGGACATATGGACAGTGAGTGGTTGTTTAAGAATGTCCTACCTGGTGATACATTTAGGTCCAAGACATGCTTCCAATAACGCCTAATGGGAGGACTGGGGCATAGCTCCGCTATCCACCTCTAACTTCTTCTCCAGTTTCCCTGGTAAGAAAGAGCGTGAAGCTGTGCTCACACAGCTGTGGTGACCTTGCAACTGCTGCTTGCTGAAGAATCCGCCCTGCCCTGCAGGCACCCTGAAGTCACTCTTCTCATCAGTCTTCCTCCCAGGGAGGAGTTGGGGAATCTGAGGACCATGGTTCCCTGCCTCCAAGCTTCAGCAGGAGGGCCCAGTGGTCCATGGAAAATGTCTGCATCCTTATCCTGCCAGACAGCGACCCAGTTCCTCTGTAGACAGCTGGCATCAACAATAGACCACACAGTAGGAAGAAAAGGCTGGGGTGGGAGATCTGGACAGGCAGGGGGCCCCACAGTGCTCTCCCAAGCCGAGGAGCCCACATGCTGACACTGGGGGTTTCTACAGAGTTTGAGAAAGAACATACCCAGAGAATGTAAGAACGACAAACAGCTACGTGGTGCGCACTGTGTTCTGGGTTCGTGCAGGTGGTTCATTCCCTGTGGAACCCAGGCCAGTGCTTGACCAGTAGGATGGAACAGGTGGTCAAGGAGTGGAGTTGCGATCCTGTCAAGTGGGGGCAGGTCTGAGGATGTATGCACAGTGCTGTCCAGTTACAGATAGGGAACCCAGGGTAGAGTGGAGTGCACAGGCCCAGCTGCAGAGACTGAAGGGAAGGGGTGGAGACAAGGGTCACCCAGGCCAAGGCCATCCTCTCAGACCCACCGCTATTATGTCCAGGCTCTTCTGGTACTGTTGTGAGCTTTGGGGACCTAACTTTCACAGGGAAGCCCATTGGTGTCTGTGGCCAGAGGATTCCCCATGGTGTGGAATGAATTTCAGATTTTCTCCAGTTGGTATTCACGATTGATTATGAACTTGGTTTCTGAACATTTCCTTTACATCTTACCTGTGGGAGTTAGATCAGGTCCCTCTTTCTAAAGTGAAGAAAATATCTTTCAGTGGATTTCTGAAGCACCTAGTACTGGCCTGGCCCACAGCAAATGCTTAAGAAATAAATACACACCGTCTTTCCTTCCTTCCTTTTCCTGAAGGTGTCCCACAAAGACCTATCAGACTGAATCAAATTCAGCATGATGCTCTCATCTGCCTGGGAGCCTCCCTCCCTTTCTTCCTGCAAATAACCTGCTGCCTGGCGCGTATCGACTTCCATCTAGGGTTTTAGATTCAACTGACTAAAAGTCATTGTGGGAGACACAGCTGCCTGAAGAAACTACAGGAAGACGCCACAGCAGAGACTACCTGCCCACCTCGGCTGCCCAAGAAGATGAGAAGAGGGACAAATAAAATGTCTCTATTTTCTGAAACGTAACAAAGAAGATAAAGCTGCATGTGGGCTGTCTGCAATAATTTTCAATTTGAGGGAGTGAGAACCTGTGGCTAGCTAACATTTGGGGCAAATTTGATTGTGTGATTCTGGAGGAAGAAGAGGCCCCAGAAAGTGGTCAGCAGGAGGAAGAGGAGTCAGAGAGCTGCTCTGAGGGCACAGGTTGCGATCATCCAGCAGAGAACAGGCCTCCTGGAATTCCCGGCATCAGTGGGGTGGGCTTCAGGTGTGGTTCTGTGGGATCCAGTCTTAGAGCATGAAGGGAGGACAGGGGACTGAACCAGCTGAGAGCTGGTGGTTGGGAGACTGCCTTAAATTCTGGCTCTGATGCTTGCCCTCTGGGTGACCTTTCTTTCCTTTCTGAGCTGCATTTTCCTGGCAGAATTGGTTGGAAGTTAAATGTGATAAAGCAAATACAATAAATGTATTGCCTCGAGCACAGGAAATGCTCAAGGAAGCATCCATTTCAGAGTTCACTCACCATGGGGGCCTGGACTTTGGGTATTAACAAACTGGAAGAATAGGAGCCAGGTGCCCATCCCATTTAAGTATGCCCTCTCAATCACTAGTGTCCTGCCATTAAAGACCAGATGGGGTTCCTGGAGGATGCCCATTCCTGGGAGAATACAATGCTTATGGATGGGCTCTTGTCTATGTTGAGAAAGAAACAGCAATATTTTCTCAGTTGTAGTGTGTCACACACCCCTGCAAAGAAGATGGGATTTTGTCCTGTCTGCCCTGTAGGTTATGAAGCTAGACTTCAACTAAGCCAGCCAGACTGTATTGTGTACTAGAAAGAACCTGGGATTTGAGGTCAGGAAGACAGAGGTTTGCATCTGTCTCATCATCTTTAAGTCTTTTAATTTAGCATATGTTCACTGAGGCTGGCCCATGTCAAGGTGTAGGGGCGCTGAGTTTGCTTAGGGCAGGCATAGAAAGACAGGTTGGCACAAAGAAAACCTGCATGATATTCCAAGTTCATAAGGGGAGGAGCCGTAGAAAATGTGCACAACTACCATAAGAGTATAGAGGGGGATGGAGGCGGAGACGAGAGCGGTCAAGTCCAGCTTAAGAAGCTATATTCTGGAAGACTTCCCTAATGATAATATCTGAACAGAGTCTTAAGGGATGAAGAGGATTTGAGATTCAGGGTAGGACAATTTAAACAGCCCGAGGCTTTATCTTCTTGGCGCCTCATTTTCCTGGAATATGGAATAGAAATCACATCCATTTAATGGGGTCATTAGAAACATTGACCCAGGGCATTAGAGATGCTGCTTGACTGAACCTCAGCAGCTGTAAGCTTTAAAAGACTTTGATAATTCAATAGATAAAATGGTATTTTAATGTTTTTATAGCTGCATTTTATACAATTAATGCAGTTAAAATGTTTCATATACAGTCAGCCCTCCATATCCATGGGTCCTGCCTCCATGGATTCAATCAACCATAGGTTGAAAATATTTGAACAACATTTTCTTTGGTATTAACATGTACAGACATTTTTTTCAATATTTCCAAAACAATATAGTAAAACAATTATTAACCCAGCATTTACATGGTGTTAGGTGTTGCAAGTAATCTAGAGGTGATGGTATGTTTGGGGGGCATTCACATGCAAAGACAATGCCATTTAATAAAGAAGACCTGAGCACTGCAGATCTGGGCATCCTTGGAGTCCAGGAACCCAACCCCCTGGATGCCCAGGGGTGACTGCAGTTATTGTCCATCTGTATTTTTACTTGGCTCACTTGGAACTTTTGCCCTTGAAACTTAAAAGCCCAAGCTTTAGACGTCATTGCAGTATCTAGGAGGGCAAAACCACACAGTAGGAAACGCATGAGATAGGAGGAAGTGTCAATTGTCATAAATTCCAGGTAATGAGACTTACAAAATGGGGCCAATATGTACAGAACTGAACTTCCATGAAATCTCCTGGATTTCCTTAATCGAAACAGAGTTTTAGGCTTGTTTTCCCCTCTCCTTGCTGTGAAGACAATCCTTAAACTCTAATTACATGTTCACTCTCTAATGATCAACTTTTATCTCCAAATAGAAGTCCTGCTGTGGTTCTGGAGATTCGGACATGTATGAGGCAGCTTCTCCTCCCTTGAGGGTCATGTTCTAGTAGAGATGGATACATGAGCAAATTTTTCACTCTAACATCATAACTGCAATGGTGGGGCAGTCTCAGGGCTGTATGAAGAGAATTTGGTATCTACCGTTGGGTTCAAGGTCATCTTAGAGAAATTGTCAGTCTGGGCTTGTTCCTCAGATTTGCAGAAAATATTACCAGAAAAGGAATGTTACATGTTTCACTTTCTTGGATTCAATCTGAGTAATTTCTCATTCTTTATGCAAGATTTCACATTTTGGAATCAGAATGGAAACACACACAGAATCCTTGGGATTATACATCTAGCTTGAGTATTGGGGTACCAGAGCATGAGCAGTGGCTGCACATGGTGCTGGTGGGAAGACCTACCATGTGCATCTGTGTTCTGTGTATGCTGGAGATGTCATGTTGCCCATGACTGGGACATGAGACCTGAGATTCAGTCACCACTGAGTTCCTACAGTATGTTCTATGGTTTGAATGTCCCCCAAAAAACCCAAGTTGAAATTCAGTTGCCATTGTGACAGTTTTGAGAGGTGGAACCTGTAAGGGATGGTTAGGTCTATGGGGTCCTACACTCATGAATGAATTAATATCATTATTGGGGGGTGGATTAGTTATAAAAGGGGAGTTTAGTACTCCCTCCCTGAGTGATGCTTTCTACCATGTTGTGACATAGGAAGAAGACCCTCACCGGATTCAGCCCCTCCATTTTGGACTTCCCAGCCTCCAGAACTCTGAGTCAGATAAACCTCTGCTTATTACAAATTACCAAGTCTCAGGTATTCTGTTATAACAGCAGAAAATAGACTAAGATAGCATATTAAATAATATCCTCCATGGTCTCCCTCTTGAATCTCTACTCATTCATTCAATACACATTTTCCAAATACCTATTCTGTATCAGGTTTTATTCTGGACTATGGGTCAGCAAAATTTTGTAAAAAGGGCCAGAAAATCAATGTTTAAAGCTTTATAAGCCCATAAGCAGTATCAAACATAAAAGGTATAGGTATTCTAAAATGGAGAAAACAAACATGTAAATTTTTAATTGCTAAAGTTAAAAATATATTAATGTTTAACTAAATTATAAAAATAGGTCTTCAATAAGAAGAATGGAATTACTTTTATGAGTGCTATGATCTGAATGTTTATGTCTCTTTAAAATCCATGTGCTGGAGTGTAATTCCCAATGCAGTGGTATTATGGGGTAGGCCTTGAGAGATGCTAGGTCACCATTATTCCACCTACACCACTGGGATCTGCAGCCCTATAAAATGGGCCCAAGGGAGCTGTTGACGCCTGCTGCACTTTGGGGATTCAGCAAGAAGGTGCCATGTTTAAAGCAGAGAGCAAACATCACATCTGTAGGCACCTGGATCTGGAACTTGACAGCTCCAGAGCAATTGTTTGCAAATTATCCAATCTGGACTGTTTTTTTTTTTTTTTTTTTTTAACAGCAGCCTGAGTGGACTTGGACAATGGGGGATGCCATTTTACTTAACTGGGATTCAAAGTTAGTCAAATTGATCATAAATCATGATCTCTAAAAAACATTCCTGTCTTTCAAAACTACAAAAAAGGCAGAGGCTGAATTTAGTCCATGGATTGTTATTTGCTGAGTCCTATTCCAGACACTAGAATGTAGATGGGAACTTGTGAGTTAGAGTAAGCCCATTTCTTCTCAGAGCCTCCATCAACATGGGGGTGAGTGAAAGAAAGACACAACAGGAATGAAGATGTAGCATGAGTGATAACACCCACGGAGGCTGCTCCATGCAGGGTCACCAGGGGCACCTAAGACATCTGTTAAAGGGGCTAGAATGGTTAAGACTTTAAAAATGACCCCAAATGCTGGTAAAGTCTTGATTTATTTTCAACTGTTATGAGTGTGTGAAATGGAACAACAGGTAGCTTCTTCTAAGTTTCATGTACATTTGCCCTATGATCCAGAAGTTATATTCTAAGTATTTACCAAAGAAAAAAGAAAACACAAACCCACAGAATGCTTGTATGAAATATTTATGGGAGGCTCTGTCGGTAATAACTCCAAACTGAAATCCACCCAATTGTACATCAGTGGGGTATTAAGCTGTTGCTGTTCTTGAGAAAAAGCACTCTGAACATTTGTAGCCCTCTCCAAATGGCAATCGACGATGCTTCTCTGATGGGTTAAAACCCCTTCCTCTGAGGGTCAATGTACCTTTGGCATTGGGCTGGCCAGTGGAGTGAGCAGTGGTGGGGTTTGTTCACAGAAGGCAGGATTACCAGGGAAAAGGTGTCCTTGTTACCTCTGAATTTGGACTATAAATGCCAGGGGGGTGTGATTGCTAGGCCTCGGGGTCATATTTGTCAGTGTGACACATGAGACCCCCCACAATGCCATAACAGAAAAGAAATTGCAGCTCACTTAGTCACCTGGAGGCATTGGTGGTTCAGGGCAAGGGGCAGGGCTGGGGGTCAGCCAGGGACCCAGAGATGACATGGGAAACAAAGCTGCTGTCACTGGCTGAAACTACGTGGGGCAAGAAGAGCTTCCTGCGCTTTTCTTCTACAACAACAGATAGCGGTTAAAGAACCACATCACGGAGCGAAGCGTTAGCGTTGAGTCTGCAGGGATTGTGGAAACCTCCCAGTGGAGATCTCTGGATCACTGGATCTCCAGGTCCATGAAAGAAGGTCTGGGGTGATGGTGGGGTACAGACAGGGCAAACAGAAGGGCCTGCCGGGATCTGCCGCTTTGTGAACTGAGAAGGTGACTCATACCTCTTGCACACATTGGGGTTCTAAGTAAGATGTTGCTTCATCTAAAAAACAGTTTTCAGTTCTAAATATGATTTGGAAATTACCTGTTTTGTCCAAAATAACCAGAGCAGCTTTGAAACTTTCCAGATCTTTCCTGTTCCTGCAAAGCATGCTGTGGGTGGGGTACATTTGAGGAATGCTAGCACGGAAGGGTTTTCTGAGGTCAGGCTTTCCCGAAACAGCCCTAAATCGAGGATCTGAGCTCACAGGATTTCTAAGGAAAGATTCTAAGGAACTGGTGAGAGGCTAGTGGAACAGGACAGGAGGAGGGGAGGCAGCAACGATGAAACCTCAGGGGAAGACTTAGCCTCAGCTTGACCCACGTGGAGCTCAGGAGTGTAAGTTGCACCTCAGAGTTGAGTTTAGGGCAGGGAAGGTGGCCTTGATAAACCAGCATCAGCCAAACCCTGCTCACAGACCACCCAGAGGATGTGAACGCCCAGATGTTTCTCCCTCTCTGTGTAGCTAAGTTGGCTTTAGTAACCTAAGGGCAGAGCTCTGAAGAAGGTCACAGCAGCCAACAGTGAGCCTTGTGGCCCACAGAAACTAAAGGAGGAGCACTGATCATTGGCAAGAGAATTCAAGGTGACTGGGAGGGGGACAAATTGTCTACAATGGGGTGCTTGAGTTGATTCAACCTGGAGGTCACAGGTGCCTCCCCTGCTGTTCTGGCTCAGTCCTCAGACTCAGACCAACCTCTCCAATCACACTATCCTTCCTGAACTTTTTGTTCCTTGCTGTATCCGAGAAGCTGGACAGTATTATGCAGGATTGGCTTGTGAAGCTGTGGGCACCCGTCAAGCAAGTCTGAGGCTCCTGGCAAGCAGTGGAAGAAGAAAGGGAGAGGATGATCAGGAGGTGGCCCCTTGGGCAGAGCTGAGCATTCTTGTAGCAGGTAGGTGTTCATGAGATGCCTTTGCAGTGTCACTCAGGGTAAAATTTGATCCAACCACAGGGAAGGGGACATGTTTTCTACAAGTGCCCCTGGCCTTCTTGCTAACCTTCAGGTCTGAGGAGGGAAAGTCATTCCCAGTCCCTCCTCACCAATACACTGGAAAGGAAAATCTAGGGCCTCGAGATGCCTCACCAAAAGCCATTGCAGTTCCTGATCCTGGAGGAATATGCATCCCTCTTTGAACAACAGACACACTGACTTGTGGACTTCCCAGTGACCCATGGCCCTCCACACCTTGCATTGACCCTATTTGTGCTGTATTACTCCTCAGGTGGCCAGCGTGGATTCTAGGTATCAAGCACTGACTTTGACAGGTGTTGCTTATTTAGAAGATGTTAAAATCCAGGGCAGTACAGAGACTTCCCCTGAATCTGCAGCACTTATATGATACAACTGTGCTGCAGACTGGCTGGGCACCAATAACTGGGAGGACACGAGCCACTTGTAGATTCAATCAGGAACGAACTTTATTCAAGAACCCACGTGAACTCCACGGGAACTCAAAAGTAGCGGGCACCCGAGGTAGCAGGAGCCGCCCTATTGCCGGACAGTAGAGGTCCATATACACAACTGAATACACAGTCTGCCTCAATCCAGCATCATCCAGTTACAGCAATCAGCCATCATCCCAATAATTATACACAGCTTAATTTAACCATCATCATCCTAATGGCTCGCTGGCGCTACTCCTCAACCACTGTTTCTGGCAAAATGCCAGACGCCATCCTGACTTGGTTGTGGCTCTCAACATCACGGAAATGGTACAATCAGGACCAGGATTCAGCAGGTCCAGACGATAAAAGAAAGTTACAAGAGGGGTCCGGATCCTGATCACCTCCTGCATTGTGCCAACATTTTTTCTGCTCAGATCATACGTATGACCTCATTTACAGAATGACCTTTTTGTTTTGTTTTGCAGTGCTGAGGATTGAACCCAGGGCTCAGTTCATGCTGAGCAAGTGTTCTACCACTGAAGCACATCCTCAAACTCTTATTTATGGAATATTATTACAGAAAAAATAACTTTTCTGGTGTGTTATTTGAAAGTGGACATTGAAAATATTTAAAAAGTGTCCTGAAACGGTTGTGAGGGAAAACACCTCTGGGCGTCAGGCTGCTCACAGTACAGTGAGTTTCTGTTCTGAGTGTTTGTGGCCCCCTCATGCAGAAGCCTTAAACCCCTGTAGGATTTGTATTTAAATACAGACCTTGGGAGATAATTAGGCTTAAAAGAGACAATGCGGGTGGGGTCTGCATGTTGGGTTTAGTGCCCTTATCAGAACAGACATTAGGGCATTTTTTTCTGCTTTGCTTTCATCATGTGTACAAGGGAACGTTCATGTTAGGACAGTGAGAAGGTAGCCATCGAAAAGCTAGGAAGAGGGCCCTCACTTGAACTCGACCGTGCCAGTACCCTGATCTCAGCCTTCCAGCCTGCAGAACTGTGGCTGTTAAAGCCACCCTGTTGTGTCAGCCTCAGCAGACAAATGCACTTGGTCTGGAAGAAAATATGGCCTGAGTTACAGAACTAAGCAGTGTGCAGGGGAATGGTAGGCTGATTGGAGGTCTACAAGGGGTGGGCACACTATTTACAGATCTTTTTGCCCACCAGAGAGCATCTACCACAGATGAGTCATTCTCCAATCAGGTTAGACTTGTCCTGGGATGTCAGCTGGGTTTCCTCTCCTCGTCAAGTTTAGTATAGAGGGCCTAAAAATTAGTCTTAGACTGCTATGCATGGTGCCTACTGCTGGGCCGGATGCACCCAGGCCCCTCTATGTTCTGTTGCTGCTTACCATGACCTGTCAGCTGCAAAGATGCCTGAGCTGCTGAAATGGCATCATCCCATGGGGAGGCCAACCAGCCACTTGGGAGAGAGTGCTCACATTGGATTCCTTGTACTCTGGAGTGTAGAAGGCCGGCTGGCTGCAAAATAACCGGGGGGTGACGAACAACTTGTGCACGTTGATACAGCAGGAGAGGGAGCCGTTTATTGCAGGACAGGAGCAGTATTTATACATTCCACAGAGCTTATCTAATTAGCATAAACTAGATACATCAGTCAACCAATATGGAATCTCCACACTTAATGGCTCGCTTTTGTTACTTCTCAAACCACTCCCTCTGGCATTTTTCCAGGCACCATCCAGACTTGTTTACGAACTCTAACATTCCCCTGGCAAAATGCCAGGTGTTATTTTGACTTGTTTACAGACTCTAACACTGGAGGGCGTGATGATGTCATGGCTGTAGTTAGCTGGCACATGTTTATCTTCCCTGCCCTCCATGTTTCTGCAGCACCTCCTTTCTAGGTATATGGGGACCCACACAATTTGCTTCAGTTGTTAGCTCCCCCATTTTATATTAAGAAGTGTCCCAGTAGGCACATGACCAGTTGTTCCACCAGGTCTGATACCTTACTTCCCCCCTAAGTTGGCCATCCTAATGAACTGATGGAATGCTGTTAACACTCAACTGGTGCCCATCTAGAGATGATGCAAGTGGTTTGTTGTGTTCTCTTTCAAGAAGCAGAATATGGACTGAATCTACTTTAGCCTGTTTCAATTTGTTTTTCACAGCTGCAATAGAATATCTCAGACTGGGTACTTTATAAAGCAAAAAATTATTTGGTTCATGGGTCTGAAGGCTGGAAAATTGAAGAGTATAGCACCAGTACCTGGCAAGGGCTTTTGTGCTGCCTCATCCTTTGGTGGAATGCAGAAGGACAAGAAAGGGTAAGAGCCAGAGAGGGCAAGAGCCAGAGAGGACCATTTACTCTCACAGTAACTGAGACACAGCTCCAATGAATTCATGAGGTTCAACTCTCCCACCTTATGGCCTCTTATTAGGCTCCACCTGTGCTGTTGCAGTGGGGATCAAGTTCCCAATTCATGAATTTTAGGGGACATTCAAATGATAGGAGAGTGCAATGTTTATTAATTTACACTGGTACCAATCTGCATGGTTATGTGCATGATTTTCTCTATCAATTCAGAGAATTCTTCTTTGAAAGTATAGATAAAAAGACATTTGGAATGATCCAAGGTCTGGGTTGATATTGATTTGTAATATCAATCGTTTCCCTGGCTACAAAAATGAGGCATTTTATATTTTCTTCTTTTTCATACATACATATTTGTAGTCTATACCAACAGCATTTTTATTGTAAAAAATGAGGTGCCAGTGGTTATAACTTTGATAAATTATCAAGTGTGTCTCCACCCTCTCTAGTTCCTGAACACCCCTACCCACCTCTCCGTACTCAATGACCCACTTGTTCCTGAGGAATAACTCAGGGGGCTGGCAATTCAGTGTGTTTGAATAGGAATGCATTGGCAGGTAGAAAATGGGTGCCACACTGTCTCCTGGTGCAGACTAAAGCTGAGGCTGTGTGCTAGGCCTGAGGGGAGTGGGAAGAGGCCGTGTGGTGCTGTGGTGTTGCCTGTAGGCCACAGGTCGCCTGTCTCTGAAGGAGCGCTCATCCCTGGCCACAGCACTCTCTGGCCATGGCACTCTCTGGCCACAGCACTCTCTAGCCACTCTAGAAATCTGTTTCCTCACTCTACAAGTGATGGCATGGCACAACCTCTGAGGTCCTTCTGAACCTCAACTTTCTTAGATTCTGGGGAACCCAAAGGATATGCTTGCCCTCCTCCTCAGACTCTAGTGGCTTATTGTTATTACTTACTGCACAAAGTGTGCAGAGGCTTTCCCACAGGTAAGGGGAGGTTCTGGCCACTGCAGAATAAGGGAGGCTATGAGAAGAGAGGAAATGTTCCTCCTGGGCTTTCCCATGGCTGTTCTGCTCAGTCCTCACCACAGCTTGCAAGATAGGCTTCTGCTTTTATGCTTTCTGATGTGAATGGGGCCACCAGCTTGGGACACAAGCACATGGACATTTCAAACTTACATGAATATTGCTGTAGCAGATGTCTGCCTGATCGCAGAAGAGATGGTGTCTTGGGGGGGGGGCGGTCCTTGTGCCCTAATTTGTTAAATGTTCTGTGTCTAACAGGGGGAGTCCTGGCAGCAGGTGCCAGGTTGCCAGAGAATGGAAAATCAGATCCACTCAGCTGTAGAAAACTTCCAGTGCTGCCCTACAAAGATAGGGTGCACAGATGTTTTTTGATGACTAGGTGATTTCTTCAGTGCCTAGAAGGCTCACAGCAAGAATGGCCATGCTTAGGATTGCTTCATTCACCTTGGCACATCCAGCCATTGTTCCTAAACAGTGCCCCTTCTACAGTGGTGGGGTGCTAAAGGGTCTGGGTCTCAGTCTTACTGTGCCTGAGGCAGCACCCTGATGAGCACCAGACATCTGTGTTCAACCTGAGTGTCTGTTCAGGTTCCCTCTCTTCTCTGCCCTGTTCTCCTTTGTGGTCCTTCCAGGGTCTTTCAGTGGCTTAGGTCAGGCCCAGATGATTGATCTTGAAGTGTTTCCCACCTTTTCATCTCGGCCTGCTTGTGCAGTGGTTTGAATTCCCCTGAAAGGACTTCTGCTCCTTTCAGGAATCAGTCTAAACTTCCCCAGGGTCCTGAGTGTGCCAAAGCATCCAAGTGAGGCTTGGGGTTCCTGAAGCTGCCCTGTGTCCCCAGGGAAATCTACTTGAGAGCAGGTTCTGTGCAAATGATCGCTCCCGTGTGCTGCTCTGCTGCCTCTTCCTGCAGAGCAGGAGGTGTGATGTCTGAGATTTTTCATGTCTCCTCTTTACACACAGATTGAATAATAGATGACCTGATGCTCAGAAATCCTCAGAAACTGTCCCCAAATATTAGCACTAACAGGTGGGAGAACTTGAACCAGCTCTTCTAACTCTTGGAAGTAGATAGATGCACACGCTCTTTCTGCTGCAGCATAGAGCTGGTCTAGGTGAAGCACGAGATGCAAGGGCCATTTTTGAGGAAGTCACGGGTTGGTGGCGGCATTAGGAATACAACCCTAAAGTCACACTGTATTTAGTACCCACCACTGAGCTCCAGGTGTTGAGCAGTGACAATCCTGTGCTGGTCAGGAAGGAAGTCATGAGGGAACTGAGTCCCCAGCTGGGCCCTGAAATTCAGAGAATGGCAATAACAAAGGACACCCAGGAGGGGCATCCTAGGTCTGACTGGAGGGAGGACCCTAGATCCCTGCAACTATCAGACCTGGAGGAATGAATTTTCTGGTAAGACAGAGAGTGCTGAAGTGACTTAGCCCAGTCACACGGGTAATTTCTGAAAAATCAATACTCTTACCTAACCCTCTGTGTAGGACTGCCAACATCAAATCCCACTTGATTCTCACAACAACTCTGTGGCAGCCGTTAGCAGCCCCATTCTTACAGATGGGAGACTGTAGCTCCAGCATGTGAATTATAGCTAGTGTTTTCAGAACTCCTTGAAGTTCACCTCAGTTTGCCTTCACTGTGACCATGAGGGCGGGGGGCACGTGGAAAGTGGATGTCAATACTCTTCTTTCTTTGGGATATAGAAAATTCGGAGCCATTGACAATGTTTTCTTTCCACAATCAGGGGACACTTCCACATGTGTGCCTGCGTGCACACACATACACAACATTTACATACACGAGTGTGCACTCCCACTACACAGATACTCAGGGACACACATCTCCTTTCAGTGTTGAACGGAGTGATGTGAAAGATGGACTCCCATACATTGTGGTTGATTTTGTTGGTTTTAGAGAACTCTGGAACATTTGAAAAGGTATTGTTGACAATGAATAGACATTTCTAAAATGTCAAGTCACTCTCAAAATGGACAATCCCCCCTTAAGAGACTTTGGCCAATTGTGGAAAACCTCCCACAGACAGGCTCCAGCTCTTGCCCTGAATATTTCACAAGTGACAAGGGTTGATGTCTCCCACAGAGACAACACTCCGGTGACAGTGTTTTCATGTAAATTATATGGAATTAGATGATGGGCAGAGACAGAGACTTTATTACTCAGAAATAAAACAATCTACCAAATAAATTGCAGGGCTGGTGTGGCAGGGGCCGGGGCTGGCGTGTAGTTTGACGAATGTGGGCTTGGACCTCTGTTCTGTGCTGGCAGAGTGACCTTCAAGTCTCTCAACTTGAGTTTCACAGGCAAAACTTCCCCTTTCTGCAGACGGTGTGAAGGTCAGTCAGTGAAGGGGGTATAGTTGAGGCTCAAGAATGGTGGTTAAAGTCACTATTTCTGCTTTTTAATAGGAAAAAAAAAATGATACAACATCCACACACAATTATTGGATAAGTGTTGGGACTGCGAGTTGATTCCAACCATTTCCTAAAAAATCCCGATTATTCCTAGATTTCAGTGCAACAAGTACTCACTGAGCACCCATGGTCTACATAGGTATGCTGGGCGTCCCATCTTCCCAGTGACATTTAGGGAGCCATCAACATCCTATTTTTCATAAGGATACCCCTTTCAGTGCTCCAGTGCTGGTGTGTGGAAAACAGAAATTGGTTCTTCAGTCATGAATCGTAACTAGCATGGAGGGTCCCACATAGTCCTTTCAGGAGCATTTGAATTTGGTTGGACTTGGATTTATGCCATTGCCAGAAAGGAAAGCTGAGGATGTAGAAAGCACATAGTTTGGGTTTAGGGCAGAGGTTTTTATCCCTGGCCGCATATCAAGACCATCTGGAAAGTATTTTAAATCCCCCAAATCCAGGCTACACCCCAGACCAATGTGTTCTGAATTTCTGGAGATGGCATCAGGTGGCAGAGGTTTTAAAGGTGCAGGTGATTCCCCCATGCAGTCAGCTGAAAACCATGGGTTTGAGCTCTGTATAGATCCCACATGCACACCAAGAAGTCTATCAGTTTTATAAACTTGAGCAATCATGAGACTCACCTGAGGTCTTAAAAACTCTGATTTCACAGTCTTTCCCTGGAGATTAAGATCCTGTCTGACGTGGCCCCTGAGACTTGGAGACTTTAACACTTTGAGTTGTACACTTTGATTTTAACACTTTGAATTTGAACACCTGAACATAACATTTACGTTATGTCCAATTAGGAAAGCCAGGCCTGGACTGAAGAGTTTGACTCTGTTTTAGCAACGTGTACTCTAGAAGGAATGGTGAGTGGCTGCTGATGACAGTTCACTGGTGGCTTATATAATAGGATCATGGATTGCCTTTTAAAGAGGGGGCTCGGGGACTTTACATGCTAGGAAACTGAGGCTCAGAAGAAAGTGACTTCTTCAAAGTGACATATTCAATTCACTCTAGAGCAGGCTGAGAAGCCCAGACCTCAGATCCCCTTCTGAACTTCCTCCCCTGGGACAGGACCAGCTCTGCAGACTCAAAATCATCAGGCAGCTGGAGCAGGCAGCCCAAATTCCTTTCCCCTTAATACATCCTATGACAAGTTGGCTGTGGCTAAATAAGGTCCCCAGAGGGGCATAAAGCTGCATTCCCCTCAGGGCCCCACCCGAAAGAACAGGCTCATCCATTCTGGTGGACAGCTACCCTCTGCTCATGCACCCAGAAACCTTCATCTTCATTATTAGTTCATTAATCACCATAAGCAGCGGGGGCTCCGTGGTGTTCCAGGGAAAGGCTGCCAAGCAGAGTGCCACTGACATTGGTTTCCACGTGCCTACGTGAGCACGGATGTGGGCCGTCTTGTGGCTACTTGTTAGGCCTGGTAACTTAGAGAAGGCCTTCCCCAGGCTGGGCCAAGTCCCAGCCTCCTGTGCAGACGTCCGGCTTGTCACCCTTCAAGCTGATGTCTGTCTAGTCCGGGCCTTACAAGGATTCAGCAATATCAGCAAAAGGCCGAGCCTTACTTCTAGGAAAGGTGGAGAAAGGTGGCCCAGGTGTGCAGTGTGTCTCTGCTCAGGCCACCAAAAGTGCAGCCCCAGACCTACTCACTGTCGTGCACTGAGGAATGAGTCCAGTAGTACCCAGGTACCCAACCTCCTTCTCCTGGAAGACCACGGAGTGATCAGCGGGGCTTTGGGGCTCCTTGGGGAGGGTTCACTCCTCTAAACGCCCTATTGAAGTACTTCTTCTCTCACAGTCTCTTCTTTCATTTCCAGTGATATTCCCCGCCCCTGTTGGTTGTTACCGGGCTTCAACTAGCTGGTTGAGCCTCAATAAATCCCCAGGCATCAGTTAAGCACTGATTCTTTGTCCTCTGCACTTCGAGGACACCCTACATGGAGCCCCTCACCCTCCCCTACGTGGCGCCCCATTCCCACTTTTTATCTGAATACAACTTGTAATTATTCCAAAAAAACCAACCCAGACATTTTTCCCTCTGAAAGCTTCTCAATCCCTCCCTCCCCAACGCCCTGGAAGTGTGCTACCTATCCCTCTGAACTGGCAGGGTGCCTGACACATATTTCTGGAACATCACTTTCCACACCAAGGGCAAGTGGTCCTGAGCTGGCACCTGGCTCATTAAGGTGCTGCTCTTTGTCCCCATGATATCATCTCTGCTCTCCATCTGCCCCCCGCCCCCCACCCCACTGCACCTGCATGAAGTACATCCCAAATTACAGTTTTGTAATGAATAAATGTGCGTGTGCATGCATGGATGTGTTCACAGCTGTACATCCCTGTCCTGTTTAATTGGTCTACTGTATACAAATTAATTAAAATGATGATTGCCTTTGAAGTGGTCTTTTTCTGTTTTGAGAAACTTTTTTTTTTTTTGTAAGTTGAAGTCAAAGCATTTGGGTATTTTTGTTTGGTACCAGGGATTGAACTCAGGGGCACTCGACCACTGAGCCACATCCCCAGCCCTATTTTGTATTTTATTTAGAGACAGGGTCTCACTAAGTTGATTAGTGCCTCACTTTGTGCTGAGGCTGACTTTGAACTCACAATCCTCTTGCCTTTGCCTCCTGAGCCAATGGGATTACAGGCATGGGCCACTGTGCCCGGTGAAGTCAAAGCATTATGGAGATAAGAAAGTACAGGTTTTGACCAGTGGGTGAGTTGTGCAGGTGACTGAGATGGCATTAGTATGAAGCAGAGCCTTTTAGGTGGGAAGCCAAGACTGATGCACATTCCAGACTTCATAACATTTTCCCTTCTTCCTCAGGGATCTCTTGGAGATATAAGTAATATATGCTGTTTTTTTTTTTGTTGTTGTTGTTTGCTTTTGTTTTTATGACAGGGATTGAACTCAAGGACGCTTAACCAACTGAGCAACATCCCAGTGAGACAGGCTCTCACAAAGTTGCTTAGGGCCTCACTAAGTTCCTGAGGCTGGGTTTCATGATCCTCTGCCTTAGCCTTCCAGGATGCTGGGATTACTCTGTCTCAGCCTCCCAGGATGCTGGGAATGCAGTCATGCCCACTGTGCCTGGCTCATATAATGGTTTTGATCCAGGGAAGACTCAGAAATCTAGGTTATGCAAAGAAAAGGCAAAAGGAAGAAGAATGGAGTCTCCTGCTATGCTCACAGCCCTCCCACCACAAACTGTAGTTTTTTTCTTCCTGTGAAGCTCTAAACTATGTACAATTTGATGGTAGCTATTTCCTTATTTACTTTGTACTTTCAATATCCATCATGTGGTGTGTATTCAATAAATATTCACTAAATTAAAGGATGATTTACTTTCCTCACATCTGTTTCCACGTGCTCAATTCTGAGCTGTGTCCTCAGGTGGGAGCACACAGTGAAGCACCCCTGTGGTCTTCCTGAGAGTGAAATGAGCCGACGGTCTCTGCATCACCATGAAGGGTGATCTGACCTGTGCCGAGTCCAGGACATTCATCTGCACACAGTGAACATGGCAGTGGGAAGGAGGGGTGGTGGTCGGCATGGCAGACAAGTGCCCAGGGCCTGGCCCCTCCTCGCGTGCTGATTCCATGCTTTGCGGTGGGCTTTGCATTTGCAGCTGCTGACCACCAGCATCCCCAGCACCAACAAGTTACTCTGTGTATTCCAGTTCCAGTGGTTCCGTGGGGACTCCACTCTCTAGCCTTTGGGACCCAACACAGGTGGTTGTTATTTTCCCTGGGTACCTTGCCTGGCTTAGAAAAAAGACATTTTGAAGAGACTTCTGGAAAAGGAACTCTGTTTTTCTGCAGCATTGAATCAGAGAGGATGCAAAATCCAGAGCTGCTGCAGCCTTCTTGGGTCTCTGGGGGACTCTTGTCTGAGGAAGGACCACAAGGAGAGAGGCTGAGCTGAGAGGCAGCAGTGACCAGGCCCTGCTCTGCTCAAGCCAAGCCTGGGACATACTTCTTAAATATTCAGTTTTGAGGCAGTGGTTCACATTCATTTGAATCAGGGTTTCTAACATTTGCAATGGAGACAGTTGCCATCTTCTGATTATTATTGGATTGGGAAAGAAGACTATCTCGGGTAAGAAACATAAAAGATCTGGTTGCTAAAATAAACCAGTTATTGGGGGCATCTATTTTCAGACTCCTTCATGGGCAAGGAATCTGTTTCCTGTGCTCTTCCTACTGAACAGTTGATGAAAAACCACACTGGCAACAACCTTCCACAGGTTGAATCTGCTTGACCCAAAAAACTGCCGGGAGATGAAAGCCACCTCATCCTCCACAGGAGAGACTCCACGCTGCCAAGGAGCTAGATGTATTATTTGCAAACCTGGAGCAAGATGAGTGGATTTCTTTCCTTCTTAACTTGATGGTTGGTAAAGTCAAAAACTGTCTCTGAAGCAGAGCACAAGGCTTTCACACTCTACCCTCTCTTCTCCCTCCAAAAGGCATGTGGGTGGGTTTCTCCATTATTAGATTCCTTCATTGGCTCCGGCTGGACCCAGAAACTGTCAAGATGAAATACAGCAGGCACAACCATCTCACATTTCCCTCTGGTTTTAATGGAAAACTTCCCAAGTTAAAGATCTGTGACTATCTTCTAATCCAGAAAGTTCAAATATATTCTTAGGCTTTGGCTTTCCCTTCTTGGTGTTACTATGGAACTCAAACTGAAACTCTTTGGGCGGTTTGAAATTTTATTTTCAGCACTTATGCTATCTTTAAAAGCACTTATATGACAACTTTAGTGGCCAGCCACTGAGCCAGGTGCCTCAAAGGTGACTCAGGGTCCTACCACGTGTATGCACTTAACTAGATGTATTCGTGTGCAGTATAATGCAAAAATACCTGTACTTCTCTGTCACTTTCTGTTCACCCACCCTTCATCAATCTATTCCCCCTTCCTGGAACGCCTCCTTCTTCTGCCTTCCACCTGAAGGATGTAGTCCTCTCACTCGTAAAATTCAGCTCAAGATCACTGCCCACCAAAAACTTGTTATTCCTCTTGTCTGTATTTCCATGAATCTTTTCATATTCAGATCCTCTGCAGATGATGGGTATTATTTTAAGTTTTACATGTTGCAATCAGGGCAATGATGTACCTACTGTCTTTCTCTGTGCCCCTTGGCTCTGCATACCCCAGTTCCAATCTCAGCAAGATCTTTGAGTGTGGGTGGGAATCACCCTTTGGCAATGTAGAGTCTTGATTGTTCTTGCCATGTCAGAATCCTAGAGCTGACAGACAGAGTCTTTCACTATGTATGCTGTAAACATCCTGGTGGGACTTGGTTGTCCCTGGTAGATGGGTATGTACACACTTAATCATTTCTGTGGTTAGGAGCACAAATATGCCTGCTTGAATAGCCCTACCGAACCCAGACAGAATGATTTTTCCCCAGGAAAGAGCTTGCATTATTAGGAGGAAAGGGGAGAGGTGACGAAATAGGCAAAAACAAAGAAAAAATGCTCACACTGCTACTCTCCTCGTAGAATAGCTTAAGGCTTGGCTCATTAATCTGTCTCTTCCTCTAGTCCACACCCCTTGGTGGCAGTGATGGAGACCTGTCCATTTCTGTAGCAGGTACTCCTGAGTGGGGGCTTAATGCGTTATCACAGAACAAGGGAGAGAGTGAACAAAAATGACAGGGACATAGACATTCAGGTAACATTTCCACTGTAATCTTTGAATCTGTCATCTCTAATCTGTTCTACCTTAAGTAGTCTTTTAATTAATCTCCATATGATTGGTCTTCACCTTCTTTAATCCATTCTCTTCACAGCAGCCAAGTCAATACGAAAAAAATGCAAACACGATCATTTTATTCCTCTGCTTAAAGCCTGTGCTTGCATTTGAGCTACTGAACAAACATTTTGCAAAGCTTCTATGTCTGTTATGATCTGACTTCTGTATGCTTCTCCAGCCCCGTCTCTTGTTCCTCTCAGAAACCCTAACATCAATTAGAATCCCGCCCCATTCCAAACTGCAAACTCATGTGGACTTCACAGTCCAGTCAATTTGGATTACTTTTACTTCCTGGAAGTTGTCAAGTTCTCTCTTGCTCGCAAGTCTTTGCTCTGTCCCCCTGGGGGCTCTTCCTCTCCCCTCCCTCTTTAACTGGCCAATTTCTACTCACGCTTCAGAGCTCAGCTCATACATCACATCAGAAGTGAGCACGGCTTGCCTTCTAGCCACTGTCCTTCCCATGTGCTCCTGGAGGACCTCTAGCCCCCTGCAGAAGCACCTACTGTGCTCTAGTGTCCTGGGTATTTTTTGGTCATATCTCCTGCTAGCTGGGCTGTGTGCCCTGCGCACACAGGATGCATCTGTTCATCACTACTGCGTCTCAGCTGGCTAGATAGCACCTGGCACTGCCAAGTGAATGGCTGTCTTTGTTGAGTCTCGAGGGCAGGTCAGGTATGTGGTATAACGCAAGGCTGGAGGGTGACGTGTTATGGTCTCTGCCTTTCTGGAGCTCCCTGTCTCTGTGCAGAACAGCTGAGGTTTGGAGAGAGTGTTAAGTGGCAGAGCCTGGCATTGAACCCAATTCTGACTCTGGGCGTAGCACTAGCTCAGTGCTTGGATCCACTTGGTAGATCAGCTTTTGGCAGGGTATGTCTGGTACTGGGTTTGGATAGTGAGGGGGCCTGAGAATCTCATGACTGAGTCAAATTTCTGTGAAATGGTATTTAGGCCAAGAGCCATATTTCATATAACTGCTTTCCCATTCATCTGGAGAGAAGACCCGTTGACAGTGTTTGGCTTTGAAAAATATGCTGGGTCCATTCCTATTTGTGCATTAAAACATGGACCTCAAAACACAATTTAGTGAGTAATGAAAGCCACCGTTTCAGCTGAGCTGCTCATTTGCTGGTGGCTCTCCATGGTCAGGTTAGATGGCGGTTCCAATGCTCAGTCTTTCTTGACCAGCACTCGAGAGGCCCAAGTTTCAGCCTCAGCCTGGCTGATAGGCATTTGTGTCATTGGGTTTTTAGGAGAGGAAGATTCCACCTCAACCTACGGGAATCGACCTTCTCTGATCTAGGTTTACTGCGGGAATCTCTTGCTAGTGTTTGGTTTATGTTATGGCTCGATTCCACCCAGTAAGAGATAAGGTGAGGCTCTGCCAGGAGCTTCAGTTACACACGAGAGATGGGGCCCTGAGAGAGGACACATTGCACCTGCTCCCTGTGTCTTAGGGGTGACTTCTTCAGGATGTAAACCTGCAGCTGTCAAATAAACAAGCAGACAAACAAACAGCAGCAACAGTGCAGGAAACAAGGTCAGCCCGAGGATAGCTGACTGGCAAGATAAGAGAGTTCCAGGCCTTTCTGACCTGCTAGGCTGGAACACAAGCTCTGGTCTTCTGGTTCCCTGAGATAATTTATCATCTTCCCTGCTCCTCGGATCCACTCAAAATTGGTTTTTCTATTACCTGTGGACAGTAGTATCCTAATGCATACATAGGGGTCCAATTAGGTCCCAACTGCTATGTTTGTACCAAAAGAAAAATCAAATAAAAAGGACCTACTGATTGGAGCAAATCTGGGTTCACACACACCCTTCTTGATTTGCTCATCAGTTCCACAGGGGAAATATAGCTGGTTTTGAGAAATGCCAATGAGGAAAAGGTGGCATGACCTTTCAGACACTAGGAGGGGTGCTAGGGTGCTCCTGGATTTGAAGGATGGATGTCTGCACCACTGTTTATTCTTATTCTATTTCAAGTAGACTCTATGTGAAACGAGTATTTCTAGACACTATGTCATATTATATAGGAAAGAGCAAGGCCTTCAGAGTTGCTCTCGGGTTTGATCCCAGATCTTTTATTTAACAAGTTGTGTGTCCCTGCCTTTGAGGGGGTCTCAGAGGTCTCCTAAGGTGGAAATGATGTTGTCCACCTCTAGGTCACTGTGAGATCGAATAGGCTAATACAAAGAATGTGAAAGGAAGGATAAGTTCAAAAGATCTATTGTGGAACATGGTGACTACTGCTCAGAACTATGTATTATCTTCCCCCAAATTGCTAAGAGAGTACAGTTTAACACACACACACAAATAAGTGTGAGGGGATCTAAACTTTAATGACCATTCCACATCATGTTGTATATGATAAAAATATTTTAAAATATCAATTAATAACATGCATGGATGTGTTAGTCCAGAGTGGGCCATGTGGATGGCGTGCAATGTTTTTCTTTCTGTGTGTTCCAAATGTGGGGACTGACTGATTCATAAAAGATAATACTTACATCACAATTTGTGGCAATCGAGTTCTGATTTGGGTTCAAGGGTCTCGTCCCTGAGGAGTATGGTGTTGCCAGTGGCTACCTGCTCCACTGGGTCCCCTGCTCAGAAGTCGGTTTTGATTCTGCCATCCCCTCCGCCTCTCACGTGGGAGCAGCTGCAGAACTGGTCATTCTTCTACGTGTGTTTCCAGAAGGGTTTAGGTTGGAAATTGGAGTACAAGGCAGGCAGTCATCCGAGCTGAGGCTGATGAAGTTAAGAAGCCAGAGGGGTAGAGACTCTGGAGCCAGGTGAGGGCTGTGGTTTTCCTCTGTGGGCTCAGGGGATTGTGGAGGAGACTCAGAAGCAGACAGAGTTTTTCATGGAGCAGAGGGCACCTGCCCGAGGGAAAGCAGCACAGTTCTCCTCCTTCTCTTTGTTCAGTAGACACCTCCACACAGGATCACATAGTGCTTGTGGTTGTGGGTGATGGTTTGGCTTTGGGGGATATTTCCTGTAGGGGATTCCGGTGCTAGGGAGCTAGGTTGGGTCAAGACAAATACTTATGAATTGCATGTGGTCCAGCTCAGCACACGGAGGAAAGAGACCAGTTCCCCCCAGACCACCGAAGACACTAAAGATCAGAGAGACCTGTGGAAGGGCTGGGACTGCTGTTGGGTCTGTTCTTACCAAGAGCAGAGCAAGGGTCCTTCTTCCACCACCCCTTAGTGCTGCAGCCACGCCCAGTGTGTAGGAGAGGGAAAAGCGTTCCAAATGAACAAAGGACTTTCTGACCATGCCACACAGGTCCTTAATCTAACTCTGACTCCTCACTCTCAAGTTCCTGTTCCTTTCCCACCCCAGCTGCACAGCCAACAACCCCACTCTTCAACTTGTACCTTAGTGGCGTCCTTGGCTTTATTCCACACAAAAATCCCCTTTTCTGGCAGATGATGGGTAGGGGTGTTGGAACCCTTCTGCAGACTGTGTCACTAACCATATTTGGAGGACCAGCTCCAGCCACAAAATAACTTAGACCACCCTGCAGTGATTGTCAACTTGCTCATGGCTAGAATTTTAAGGGGAGACCCTCATGATACACATTCAGCTGCATTTGCATTGAGATTTATTTATTCACTTGCTTCATTCTCTCAACAAAGACTTACTGAAGTCCTACTATGTACCAGGCATATCCAGAAAGGCAGCTGGTCCTTTTACCTATCAGGAGAACTATGTGCTGACACAGAGACTGCTTTTTAGTGGAGAGATGCATGGACATAGAAACTGATCATCTTACATCAGGTCAAAGTGAGTTGCTAGGTAATCCAATATTTCATGGGCTGCTGAGAAAAAATGTGGTGCCCAATGAATTAAGATGCGCCAGTTTATGGGGAGCCCTGTGAGTCCAGTGCAGCTGTGGTGGGTCACAGCTGTGGCCTTCAGAATCCTCGTGCTGTGTGAGCCATAGTGACCTTGACGTGCTTGTTGGTTCCGAACCAGGAGAAGCCACTCGGGCCAGAGCACAGAGAAGCCCCTGAGAAGTGTGGACTTGGTGACTCTGGGATTCAGTGTTGGTGTGTGTGCCCCAGCCCCAGGCCTATTCCTTAGGGCATCTGAAGCCAGGACACATGATCAGCAGTTTGATATATCTTGATGACAAAGATATAAAAATATTGGTAAAAATTCATCTTATAAATGATGAAGGATAGTGTACTGCATTAGTGATGGTTGCTAAGGAGAAAAGTTATCAGAGGCATTTTAGAGAGGGTATCTAGAGAGGTGACTTGCAGGAAAAGACTAGAGGCAGCAAAGCTCATGAATATTCATGAGAGGAGCACCCTGGGGGTGTGGGGGACAGGCCATGCACCTGTGCTGAGGAAGGGCGTGGCTGGCCTATTCTGGGGGCCGGGAAGGAGGCCAGTGTGTCTTAAGTACAGCAAAGGGAATGAAATCAGAGAAGAAAATGGAGGTCTGATTCTGTACGGGACTTTGGCCACTTCGAGGGTTTTGACTTTCCTCTGGATGAGACCATTGTGGGGCTCAGCAGAGGAGGGAGGGAGCTGGCTGGCATTGCAGAGGCTCTGCCTGCAGGGTCGAAAATAGGATGGAGTCTGGCCGAGACCCATTAAGGGGCCACTGCAGGTCTCAAGTGGGGATGGTGACCTGCCCCAGAGAAAGAACAGGCAGAGCAGTGAAGGCTGGGGTCGTCACGGGGTGCGTGGGCACGTCTGTTTAGGTGGTCTCCGTGAACAGGCGAGGCACTAAATAGGCGGGGCCTTCCCTGCGCGAAGAAGGAGAGGTGATCCTGGCCCTCTCTGCTGGGACAATGGCCACCTACAGGGGAGCCGAGGTGTCGCCGTGCAGGTCCAGTTGAGTATTCCTCTGACCTCCCTAACGTGGAAGAACAGTAGCTCCAGGTGGGATGCGATAGAAGTGCTGCCCTGGGAAAGGGAGGGCTGGCCGAGCTTCAGTGGGGCGGGCAGGGAGCAGCTGCAGACGGGGTGATGGGTGATGCTGGTGGCACCTCCCTCTTGAGGACGTCGGGGTGAAGTGGTTGTGAGCCTCTGACCACACAGTCCTCACTCTCCTGGCTCCTCTTTGTTTCCTCCTGCCTGTCCCTCCTTGCTTTCTCTCAGATTATCTTCTTTCAGAATGTCTCATTGGCATGGGGACCCTGGTAGTGTGCGGGGTGAAGGGGTGACGCTCCAGGCTCATGTCTCAGCTTTTCAACCACATAGGTCGACAGGGCTCGGCACCGCCAGGAAACCTGCTTAACCTCTCTGGGCCTTGGCTTCCTTACCTATAAACAGGGCAGAGAAGGGACTAGCGCTTCGCAGGTGCTCAGATCCTCCCCTGTCTGCATGTCCTGGGGGTGGAAGTCATCTTCATCCTCACGCCTCCAGGCCTGTTGGCGTTTTCTACGTTCTGGCGACAGCAGGTTGGACCGAGAGGCCATGCTCTCCAGTGGAAACCCAACCTAGCTTGTCATTTACCTCTTTGCTCTGAGAAGGCCAAGTCATCCTTCCTCAAGTTTAATTAAGTTACCTCTTGTAGGCAATTTTCTTCTGAGTAGATTTCATGAATGTGGAGAACAATAAGTAAATGCTTTTCTCATATAGAACATTTATATGCTCACATAGACAAGTTAATTTTCTTTTACAACCCTATATTTAGCCCCATTTGGGCCTCATTTCCATGCATTTGCATGTTGATATTCATATTTATGTAGATATATTCCTGGAATCAATAGAAAAGACTCTCCCACGCAGAAGGTTGGAAATGACAATTTATTCACAGAGCTTGATCCTAAGATCCAGGAGAAGTTCATTGGGCAACATTGCCAAATTAAATACCAAACTGCTTTTTGTGTATTGTGTGAAAATGGTTATGAATTATCTTTTCTCATTTGTCTTCTGCCAAAAGGAGAGCAAAGGTACAAGCTGCAGACAGAAGGTGTCCCCTGGCATAAGGGTTCTGATGAATGACATGAAGTCTTTAAGATGTGTCAGACTCTTGGGAGGACATGGGGCACCTGCTAGCCAGAAATGTCAATCCCTTGCCATATGGAGGCCACTGCTAAAATGTCTTGTCCCTGGAAGCCACACTGGGCACTCCCTGCCTAGAACTTGAATTAAGAGGAGACACAAACACTCTAAATTTAGGACATCCATAGATCTCTCCATACCTAGAAGTTAGTTCCTCCAAACTAGGAAAACTAATAACTATTGACTACCTGTCATGTGATGAGCAATGTACTGGTTCTTTTTGTCCTATTGCCTTTTAAAATGACTCTGTTAAACAGATCTCATTGTTTCCTAGTTTTCAGAAAAAGACACAGAAGTTCAGAGAGGATAGATGAATCGACTCAGCCAACTACATGGCAAAATCAAATGTTGAAATGAGGTCTGACCGATCTTAAACCTCACACTTACTTCTGCTTAGTTGAGTCTCAGTAGTTTGGAATAAAAAATACTGTGGGTGCCTTCAAGGTGAAAAGCTTTGGATCACCTCTACGATCAGACTCTTGGGTTAAGCCTCACTCAAGATGAATGTTCAAATAGCTTGTCTTAAGTCCGTTCTTCAAAAGAATAAACCACACACACACACACACACACACACACACACAAGAGGTAAAAATAGCACATGCTAGCATTATTGGAAAGTGCAATCCTAGGGGAAAAAGAGAGGGAGAAGGCAAGTAAGACTCCGAAGGAAGGAAAGCAGATACTAGGAGGAGTGACGGGGCTGGCCGGGTTCACAGGGCACAGCTGTCATGCAGGAATCTTTAAATCTTCAGACGGGCCACACAGTGGCCCTTCCTCTTGAAGCTGTCAGGCCAGGGCAGGGGAAGGGTGTGGCTTTCTCTCGGCTCCTTCCCACCTTGTTTTTCTGGACATCTGCACTTCCAGGGGGCTTTGCCTCAGCCCTCCAGGTAGCCACTGGGCCCCTGTCTCCTGGCGGGCTTCTCATCTGCATCAGAAGAGGCAGGAGAGTCAGAACACCTGTGGGCTGAGCTGGGCTGGACCTGGCTGCTGTGGGTACAGTGGCAGGCCTGTCAGAGGACAGCCAGAGCCCAGGGTGGGCCCAGGGGAGGAGTCGGCAGGACAAGGGCTGGTGGGAGCAGCCGGGAGGGCGCGGTGGGTCCCAGGGTATCTGAGGAAGAGCAGAAACAGGGCGTGCACTTGAACCTGCTCCCCCACCACTCAGAACCCTCGCTGTCTCACCAGAACAGTGTCTCCCTCTGTGAGAGAGGATGTACGCTTTCTTCCACCTCTCCAGGGGTGGCCAGAGCAGTTTCCTCAGAGACCCAGGTGATTAGCAACCCCAGCTGTGGTCCCTGACCCGCGACTGACCCTGGGCCCTAACTGAGGCTCATCTTCTCCCTCCCTATGGCCTTTTGAGACTTCCCTCTCCCAGGCGCAGCCCTTTGTTACTTCTCAGTTGCTTCCTAGCGACCTAAACGTTCATCCCCCAGGTGACGGAGTCCCTAACTCCCAGCCCTTGATGGGTCATGACTATTGAAACTGACCATTGATAGTATCCAAGAGGATCACAGGAGGACAGTGAATCCTGGTTGCCACATAGGCCCTCCTGGCCCTCGCTGCAGCCCCCCAGGAATTCAGAATCAGGCGCATTCAGAGGCTCAGAGTTGACTTCTTTTTCCTGCTGCTTCATTGGCATGGGGGCCCCACAGTGGTCCGGAGGAAGTCACAGACTCCTGGAATAGGACGTCAACATTCAGAGTCAAAGGCTCAGAGCACAGGACACAACGTTTTCAGGCAGCTCACTGGAGGTGAAGGTGAGCCAACCAATTATTCCAGTTATTCCTATAGCAGCCACGGGGGTTAGTGTGCGAGTAAGTATTTGCTTTCTGAAAAGGGCCCTCCCTGACTGTTTTAGGATCTGCAGGCCATGCTGTCTCTGGTACTAAGCTGCCATTTTTATGGTAAAATGGTCATAGCTAATATACAAACAAATAGACCTGGTGACCTGGCTATGTTTCAGTAACATTTTATTTAAAAAGGGAAAAAACAAAAGCGAAACAAAACAAAAACAGACTTTGAGTCTGATTTGCCCTACAGGCCATAGTGTTCTGACTTCTGTTTGATCACATGACCTGGAAGTCAGTGCTCAATCTCACTGGAGTCAGGTTGGTGTCTCAGCTGGGTCTTCAAGCCATGATTCCCTCAGCCTGTCCACTTCTGCATAATAGGATACAAGGTCAGACCCGTCAGCACCGTGGTCATGAGCCTGTTGTAGAATTGACTTCACATCAGATGGCTCCTTTGGTCTGTGGCAGTGTTGTGGGGTGGCACGTATCAGGCATTTTGTGAGTCCAGGGATGGCGGTGCTGAAGGGGCACCGTGGTCAGGGAAGGAGGGTCCCATTGGTTACTGTGCCCTTCCTGGTGGAGTGTGTCTGGTACAGTCGACCTTCCACTGAGTCGTGCACTAATTGGCTCTCAGAAGATGCCCATAGAGGACCTTGGGCTGGTCTCTGCTGATGTGTTGTGTATGCAGTGGGGACAGCGGTCATCATCCTGGAAAGAGGAGAGCCATACTGCCGAGTTCTCTGTAAATGCCACCTGTGCCACCTCGTGCACAACATTCAAGGGCTGATTACACAAACTCTAGAGTGACTTGGAGGAAAGCCTGGCCTTCTTCCCGGGGTTGGGCTGTCCCTCCACCTGACTGCTCAGTGCCTCTTCTCTAGGGAAGCTCTCTAGTGAGTAATTATTTGAGATAGAAAGGTCCACACCCACATAGCCAGTTTTATCTATTTCCGTCTTTCCTCCCAAGACTCCCTTTTCTCTATTTGCCTAATCACGTGCCTATCAAGTGTCTGATCAGCTGACCACTGCCCAAGAGTCAATACAGTCCTTGGTTCATCTCTCCAACAGGCAAAGTGGACAACCTCCCAAGAGTCACAACCTGCCTGTCAGTCTCTCTGTCATAGCTCTTTAGGGACACCCCAGGGTAAAACTGTACTGAAGCAGCTCAGTTATTTCTTTTCCATTAGCTGGTCGCAGGGGACACCCCACTTCTATACTAGGCCACAGTGAGACAAAGAAGAGGCATCAACATAATAGACACAGGTTACATGGCTGTGTGGGCCAACTCCAATGGAATTTTCTCAGCCGCTTCTGACCACACCCCACCCACCTTACAATGAATCACTACTTGTCTGTTCCCACCTATGACTTTATAGATGTCACAGCACTCAATCCATAATGGCCAGGTCATATAGCTTAAGCATTTGGGGTTTCACGTTCATATGCTAAGTGTCTACTGCCGGGAGACCCTGATTTTCAAACGGATAGTAATTTTCTCATACAGGAATAATGGTGTTGCTTCCTGGTTCCAGGAGTCTGCACTGTGACACTCTCAATGGGGCTTGTGGGGATTGACATGCTACTTTTGCCTCCTATAGACACCCCTGAAGCACAGGATCTGTCAGATCATTATGTTCAAGAGATAGAAAGTGTGCACTGATTTCAGGATCTGCTATAGAAACTTCTCATGCTCTAGTACCAGTTAGGAATGAACGTCTTTAAATTAACTAACTAATGTGTTAGAAAAAGATTCCCAAGTTTAATAAATAAAATTATTTTGAAATAAAAAAAGCACACCAAAATGCTGTGCATCTATTCTCGTGAAAAAAGTTGCAAGTTGGAATAAACTTGTCCTTCTGTTGGAGGAAGTACCATGGAATATTCTAGAACATTAGGCCTAAAGAAAGCAGCAAATTGTTACCTCTATTTCTCCTCCGAGTTCTTAAGTGACTATTATTTTTCCAGTGGTTAACAACTTTCCCATTACCATCTGACTTATTCCTAGGGTTTTAAATTAAAAAAAAATAACTGTTTGAATTAGAGTATTTACCCTATAGATTTGTTGTGAATATTCAATTAGATAATGCATGGAGAATGCTTACCAGAGTGGTGGACACATAGCAATACTTTGGCCTCCAATAATAGTTGTGAGAATCCTCATTTCAGAAGTTTCTGAAAGTACCTGTTGTAAAGGTCAGTCTCTCCTCTTGATAAGATGTTTGCTAAGCTTGGTGTTGGTTTGTTCAGAACTGGGTCTTTGAACAAGGTACAGATGCTTCTGGGGACTGGATGGTAGAGCATTTTCCTGACACCGTTTCTCCAACACAAAGTACCAAGCAGTCTTTCTCCTTAGCATTCATTGGCACTTAGACACCTAGATGCACTGCCTCCCCCTCTCTTAGAAAGTTATTATTCACCCTTCAAAGACCAGGCTGAGTTTTATTCTCTCTCTGAAAATTTCCTACCTACTCTGAGAAATTCCCTTTTCTCTCTGGCCCTGTTAAATCAAAAATCACTCCATTACACTATACTACATTTATCTATGTTTTGTTTCCTCTAATCTATGAACTTTTTGGAACAGGGCTATATCTTAATTGTCCTCAAATCCTCATGAATAGCAGAATTGACATAAAGTAGGTGCTCATTAAACATCTATTGAATAAAATCAATAAACACATTTATGAGGCAATGCACATGTTTATGATATTCAAAGCATCATTTATTTCTGATAAAGAAAAAGAGTATGGATTACATCACAATCTGCAGTATCCTCCCTGCATGTCATAAAAATCCTGACTAAAAATGACAAGCCAGGCCATTCAGGTCCAGGGGTCATCTGACCCTCACCCCAGGAAACAGAAGGGAGAAGAGGTACTATTTGTTTATAATATAATGCTATTTAGTTAGGAAAAAATATGAAATAGTATTAATCAAAAAGATGAAAAATGAAAGAAGAATCATATGAGGTCTTACTTCCTTGAACCTAGGTGAAATCATTGCTTATTTCTTCACTTGAATTTGGCTTCTTCATTGACATTCTGACATTGCAGCATGTTCTGGAAGGAACGTGGGAGTTTGCCAAGCAGTGAATCGTGTGTGTAGGTGGGTGGGTCGGAGGGCTGGAGGGGAGCAGGGATGAGGTAGAACCCATGTAGAGGGGCATCTGTGGGCACAGGTGTAGAATCATAATGCTCCAGAGGGCGACGGGGAGCAGAGGAGGATGGTGGGTAGCAGAGAGGCCAGAAAGGCAACGTCCTTTTCCATTATTCTAAATGGTTGGACTTTATCCCAAACGTAGGCACTGGAGAGGTACAGAAGGACTTAAGCCATCCAGCAGTACTCATGGGGAGGGTGAAATACCAACAAATCCAAGCTGTAAATCTGTGGGTGCTGGCTACCCACCCCTTCTTCCCACCGGGTTTCAGCCATTGAGGAAACAGACTCGAGATCCAGCCACAGCATCTCTCTTGGTCTGGCTGGTCCACCTCTCATCATGCCTGTGTTCTTGGTTCCAGGAGGGAGCCACAGTTGGGAAGGCAGCTTGAACCCAGTTCAACGAGGCTTGCTCCTGCCTCCCTCTGTCTTAGGTGTGGTGAGACTATGACCCTCCATCGGGACACCGCTCAGCCCCTGGAGCACAGCCCATGCTCCTGTCCATATACCCCGCATCTGGAGGGGCTGTGGTGAGAACGTCCGTCCCACTAGCATGACTTCAAGGCCATGGCTGGCTCCCGCTCCAGAGGTCCAGCGTGGGCCAGGCTTCTGAGGCACAGCAACCAGATGGGTCACGTTCTTATCCGTGGGGAGGAGCAGAGGGCAGGTGGCACTGGGTGACCTGAGGTATCAAGCCCACCCTCCTCTCTCCAGGGAGTGGGATGGAGGTCTCACTCTGAAAACTGAGCCATGAGGTGGGAAGGAGAGAGGGAGGGAAATAGAAAAGGTGTACCTTACCCAGGAAAGCCAAGTTATGAAATCAACAGCACAGGGATGGGGAGGCCCTAGACTGAGAAACACCATTGAACGGAGGAGGGAACCAGGAGAAACGACAGCCACAGACCTTCATGTGCATCACCCTTAAACTCTGCTTTCCTGGAGTGTCACCCCAGTCCTTGCTGCTTGCTCATCAGGTGAGTGGTGGCCACTCACGTCACCTCTGAGCCTGTCTCTTCATCAGCACCATGAGTTCACATGCTGTTCACATAGAACCCTTCTCCACTTAACCGTTCTCCACTGAGTCCTCATTGGAACATTTCCTGCTACCAACAAGATCTGCACCTGGGCCTGTGCAGGTTGGAGATGATAAGACGTAAGGTCCTTTTCCACAAACACCTCAGCTTGTTGACATTTTTTCTTGAGCCAAACTTTTTGAATTTCCTTCTTCTATCAAAAGCTACACAGCATAAAACTTACATGATCAAGAACCTATTAAAAATTAGCAGTTGCAACCCCAAGGAAATGAAAAGTTTAACAAGAGTGCGTGGCTAGAGCCGGCGTTGAGAGGGAGAAGCGCTCACATAGAACCCTTAATTGGTGACTAGGGTAGCTGGAGTTAGGCAGCTAACAAGCTAAACAATTTTGATGACATAAAATTAACACCAGGACATAGGAAAAGCCTGTTTTATTTGCTATTTTATGTGTTATGTGACAATTTAATTAAACTTTGAGGGAATCCAAGCAGTTAATTCCCCAGAGAAATAAACCAAGAATGACATTCAGTCCTGTCTCCTAAGGAGAGCTAGGCGAGGAAGCACTTTTCATTTATAACGCTATAAACCCAACTTTTACCTTGAAGTTAATAAGTGTCATTAAATCACTATGGCCTTGCCCACATCCCATCTCCTTTCTCCTCTGGGGACTGACTGGGGCCATGTGGGGGGTCTGCATGGCATGTGGGAAGGGGATTTGAATTGTGCCTGGTGGTCTGGGAGAGGAACCTTTAGCAGGCAGCCCAGGCTCGGCACCCAGGGCAGCTCCAGGTTCTCCATAAACATGAAGGGAAGGGCAGCGTGTCACAGAAGTGACAGCCACCCAGCTACTAATGGCACACAGGGAATTAGGTCACGCAGGACTAGGTCACTGTGAAGGAGCAAACACCCCAGTGCCTCGGGGGCTCCCAGGCGCACAGCATGCTTATCACTCCTCCTCTCTGGGCAGGTTCCTGGGCGCTGCGCAGGTGCCCCTCCTTTAGTACCAGACAGACACAGCAGCCACTGTCGGGTTTCTCAGTGGTACAAGAAAAGCAAGAGCAAAAGAAGCAAGCTATAAAACCTCCCATCTGAAGGTGACGCGTCAACTCCTCTACCAGTTGATTAACCAAAGCTGGTCATGTGATCACCCTTGCCGAGGACTGCTGGGAAGCACAATTCTTCCACATTCCCAAAGGAAGGATAATTGGAAATATTTGGTGAACATGTCCTGTGTGCCAGACTCTTTCCTAAACAACATGTGTACATGTGTGCACACGCATGGGTATGCACACACATGCACACACATATTCATTTATAGATATGACATGACATGACTATGTATGTGTAATATGAAGAAATCTGCAAAGTAGATTCAGAGACTTTGGAGTCTGGCATCTCAGTAGGTGCCAGCATTCTTCTCTTTCAGCTGTGCATCTTGGACAATGAAATCAGCTCCTAGTTTCTCCATTTCTCATTTGTGCAATGGGAAGACCACAGGGCTGGTATAAATAGGAAGTCTACATGTCATTGTTCCATTAATGATCAAGTGGCAGTCACTACCACTGGGAAGGAGGCTTCAACATGTTGTCCTCATAAAAGCAGGTAATGGATATTGCATAGAATGATACTCTGGTTTTAATACTCTGGTTTTAAAAGAAAAGGCAGCTGGATTTCTTTGGAATAAAGAAAGACTGTATTTACTTTCAGCATTCTATATTTGGTCTGTCCTCTGTATCACCAGGTTATGCATTTATGGATTTAACCAAATTATTGTCTTAAAAGTGCATCTGTATTGCACATGTACAGACTTCTTCCACCTGTTATTCCCTGATCAACACAGTGTCCTGCTTCTTAGGTGGCATCCACATTGCAGTAACATAGAGAGCTAAAGTACATGGGAGGAGAACATGTGTAGTTTATATACTTTGCCTTTTCCTATAAGACTCTGGGGTGGGGGAATTCTGGACCAATCTCCAGTGCATACTGAGGAATGAGCTTGTTTTACCTCTTCCCCAAGGCCACATGTCTGCTTTCCCAACTTCTCACCTCCCTCTGTGCTTAAGTGGCATTTTCTTTGTCCTCCTATAGCATTTACTTTCTATACCATTCAATCTGATTTTAAAAACTCATTGCTAGATATTGTAACAGCCTAATAAGCACTTGAATGAATGCATGCATTTATAGTTGAATTTTAAAGGCATGGATTATAGCCAACTAGGCCCACAGAGAGGGTAAGGGAACCAATATCAATGGAGTCCATGCTTACCATGTGCTTAGTAAATACTGGGCTAAACTTTACAAATATATGATATGATTTGATCCTTAGAATAATTCAACAAATTATACATGGTCACCCTTGCTGTCTAAGAAAACTAGAAACTGATACTCAGGGTTCTCAATGTAATATTGAGAACAGCTACTTGTTTGAAAACCCAAATGGAATGAGCACTCAGGATATATCAGACAATGTAAAAATACTCCACACGCACACACACAAATGCATATCACACAGCACATGTGTCACTTACCAAATGTGAACAGATAGGTTGGGGATGTCTGAAGAGGCTGAAGCTGGTCCTTATTCAATGTATTTCTAGGAGCTGAGAGACCACCAAGGCCATGTGACCACCTGAATGTGGGATGAGGGGTAGGAAGGGCAGACTAAAGACAGGTCATTTAAGAGATTGTTGGAGGGGCTGGCGATGTGGCTCAAGCGGTAGTGTGCTCGCCTGGCATGCACGGGGTACTGGGTTCGATCCTCAGCACCACATTAAAAAAATAAAGTAAAATAAAGATGTTGTGTCCTCCAAAAACTAAAAATTAATATTAAAAAAGTCTCTCTCTCTCTCTCTCTCTCAAAAAAAAAAAAAGAGAGATTGTTGGAATAGTTCAAGCAAGTGGCAATAAGCCCCAGGACCAGGAAGGTGACAGTGGAACACAGTTGGATGAGGGTGAAGAGTTGTAAGAGGAGGTGTGAAGCCAGTGGTGAAGGAAGCGACCCCACAGACAGGTGTGAGGACCGAGGAGGACAGAGGCACCCATAGTCCATTGCAGCCTCTGGGTGCCTACCAGGACAATGGCGCCATTTTTAGCCATTGTGAGACTCAAGAAAGAGCTAGTTTGGGAAGAGACATGGAGACTTCATGTCTACTGCATTGCATTCATAGTTCAGCAGATGTGGAGCATTCCAGAATCTGGAACCCAGGGGAGAGAGTTGGCCGGCTTGGACCCTTGTGCCTACAGGCAGAAGGCTGAATGTTAGAGCACAGGGGTGAGGAGGAGCTCTGGAGGTGGGGCATGAGGGTTCAGAAGGAAAGGGGGGGAGTGTGGCCTTTAGAGGAACACCAAGAAGTGGCAGCAGGGGAGCAGAAGCATTCTGAAAGTTGGCAGGAGTATGGGGACTGGACTGTGTCATCAGGACTCAGTTCCTTGGGTTCCAATGAGGCACCATAGGCCTTGGAGTGGGAGATTGTCACAGGAACCAGACAAGGACAAGAGACCAAGAGGAGGGTGGAACCTGTGACAAGTGCGTGAAGCCATGAAGGAAGGTTCTGGTTGGGAAAGGCAGCGGTCAGCGCTGAGCGCTCTTTCCAGACGTCCAGGGGTGAGGTGAACGTCTGGAAAGAGTGTCAAGAATGTAGCAGTGGAGGGTGTGGTGAGGGCTGCTTTGCTTCAAGATGAGGAATGTCAGAGCATTTGTCAATCCTCGGGAAACCTCCGAGCAGGGGAGAAAGAGAGAAGATACAGGGGAGAGGGGGGAATTACCCCAGTAGGTGGCAGAGCAAGCATAAAGACGGGCACAGAGGGCATGGGCAGGGACAACCCTGGTGAGTGTAAGCCAGTGCAGAGCAGAACACTAGGGCAGGAGGAAACGGAAGTTTCTCATCTAAGTTCCCGTGGACCCAGTGAAGGAAGGGTCCAGAATTTCTGCCAATAGTAATAGTCTAGGATTAGAGTTAGGCTAGCTTGAGAAGGCCAGCGGGAAACTCCATGTGTTTCTGGTTTCGTGGGGTTACGAGAAGGTGATGGTGCGGTGACATGGAACCCAAACTGAATTGGGCCTCGCACGTGGCCTGGTACGCGGCAGCGCTCTGTAGATGCACAGGTATTGCATCTACGTGTTGCTTTTTAACAGTGTTTGATTTTGGCTTTTCTTGTCTCTAATTTTTCTTTCTTTACTCTCTAGATGCTAACATAAGAAGAGGAAAATTATTTCTGAAAAATCTGTGGTGTGCTGTGATTTCGTATTTGAATTACCCTACATGCTGCAGGGAAGGCATTCAGAAATTCCCTGAGTTCCCTTTATCAAGGGGGCTATGTGACTCAAAAATTCACATGTTCCAAAAAACTTGTATGCCATCTCTGGTGTGAGGTTGCCATGTTGCTGATTTCAGGGGCCAGTGTCCTGGCTTGCGTGGTTAGTACTCAGTGCTCTTCAGTGGACTTGGGCACCTTTGTCTCCTGGTGAGGCTTGCTCCCTGTCTCTCCCTTCCTCCACCCCAACTCTAATTTCCTGCGTTTCCAGGAAGAACTGACCATGAATTTATTACTGGCGTTAAGAATCGCACTGTGTCAGCATGTGGATCTCTCTCTAGGCTTATCAAAAGAAAACAGCTTTTATTCTTAATGCCAGGGAAAGATTGGGATTGGGGAAAAAGGGAAGTTTGGGCCAGTGTGGAGGGAGGAGAGATAAGAGTAATAGAAAGTCAGGAGGGAGGCTGAGAAAGGACACAGGGGAGGGTGAGGAGGTGGGGAGAGGCCAAGCGCTTTGAGGGTTGAGAGGCAGATGCAGAAGGGAGACAGGAGTGGAGAAGAAAAGGCCAGGGGAAGGTCTGGTGAGGGTCAAGGACAAGTGGAAAAGGGAGGAAGGGAGGCGTGTTTTCAACCGCGTGCAGCAATCCTGCCCCGTGACATGCATTTTTACTACTGAGGAACCCCAGCAGACCAGGTCTGCGAAGATAGGAGACAGTCTGTTGGATGTTTAATGATTTATAACAAGTACACGGGAACGCCATTAAAAGCTAATTCATCACCGACAGGCTAAATGATTTGCAAACATCTGCTCTGCAGCAAGGCCCCTCTTGGGAAGAGAATTTTCAAGGGTTGAGCTCTTCTGATGTGGATGTTGCACATGGGAGTGAAGACACAGGCACCAGCATTGGGGTCGCCAGCTCTCCAGCCGGAGTGATTGATTAGGGGGTGCTACAGGGCACCCTCCTGACATACCATCTCCACGCACTGAGACATTCTCCACAGCTGGCTGCTGAATGGCTAGACATGCAGATTAGGATATGGCCGTCCCAACCCTGCAGGTTCAGTTCTCTGAAATGACTAAGTTTCTTAAAAATGATAGGTAGCCACCTTTAAATCTGCTGATGTGACCTTCTATCAGGTAGTAAATCCCAGCACAAATGAGTTCCCAGCCTAAATGTGTTCACTTCATACTTCACACTTGGCAGTGACCCATGTTCTTCCAGGACTTGGCCTTTTTACTTATCTCATCCTCCAGGCAATTTCACTGCAGAGAATCCTTAAATTTAGCATTCAAGGTAAAAACTGAAATCTGTTCATATTTTGCCCCGTGTTACCCTGTGCTTACCTCTGCGTTAACCTGCGGGCATGGTAAATGGTTTTCGACACACTTATAGCTTCCCATATGTTGTGTGTTGAATTCCCACACGTCAAAGAAGATGTGCAGAAGTTCTGACTCCCAAGAACCACAGAAGGTGACCTTATTTGGAAATGTGGTTTCTGAAGATGTTATTAGTTAATAGGAGGTCATATTGGAGCAGATGTTCACCCTGCTCCAGTATTTTTGTGTCCTTATAAGAAGAGAGACACAAGGAGAGGAGATAGACACATGATGCTAGACACAGAGATTGGATCAATGCATCTAGAAGCCAAAGAGTTGCAAGGATTCCAGCAAATATCAGAAGCTGGAGGAGCCAGGGAAGGACTCTCCACTCAGGTTTTAGAGGAAGCACGGAACTGGTATGGTATTCAGGCATCTGGAACGGAACTATGGCCTCGCGCATTCCTGGTGTTTTAGGACACAGCAATGTGGTAATTTGCTAGGGAAGCCCTGGGGAATTGTCCTGCTCTGCTTAAAGGCATTTCTTATATCATAGGAGCCTGCTCGGCCAGCATAGGCCCAACCTGTGTGAGAAGAACTTGTGAAAGGATGATGAGAGGCCGATGAAGAACTGGCCCTAACACCCATGGTTGGCAGGGATGTACCTGAAGTGGTTTCTAATGTTCTCATTTGCCCACTTTTCCCTGTGGAATACATTGAGATTTGCTCACTTGGTCTACTTCAACACAGTGGTAGATTGTCGGGGTTTTTAGCCTCCCATTTCCTCCTGACCTGCGGGAGAGATGGGATTAGGCCCGCCCGACCAGGACAAGCCAAGAAAGACAAAGGTCGACTGGCCACCTGCACCCAGCCCTCCCCCGCCGGAGGACAATCAGATGCGCCAGGGAGAACAGTCAAAGCAGGATCTCGTTTAATGAGAAAACACACACAGCTAATATAATATACAGGAGCCAATCAGGGTAAAGGTCAGCAGGGTGGGGAGGGTTCACGAATACACCCATCCTACAGGCCATAATGGGAAACACGAGCTGTCCGTGAGGGCAGAAGGGTTCTGAGTCTATCCTAGAGGTGGTCCGATTTCCGTCACAACCCAGAGCAATGCCTTCTGGCTGATTGCCAGGCGCTGTCTTAGCCACATGTGGCCCCAGGACTGGGAAGCCGGTCACAGCCAGCAAGTTTCCTCTTTTCGGATGCAGCATGTCCCATGTTACATCATGCCCTACCGTAGATCACATATGTCCACAAGTCCTTTGCTACTCCTCCCATTAGAAGCCACCCTGGGATTCATCTCTGCAACCTTGGCCACCTGTGGACATGTTCATGTCATTGGTTTCCATAACTGGAGCCAAAATCTCTTTTCCTCTTATTCTGGGTAGTAGTTTGGGTGTAAGGTGTTCCCCTGAAGCTCATCTGTGAGACAATGAAAAAAAGGTTCAGAGGAGAAACGATTGGGTTGTACAACTCTTAAGCAAACCAGTGATTTAATCCCCTGATTAGGATTAACCGAGTGGTAGCTGAAGAGGTCAGGTGTGGCTGGAGGAGGTGGGACTTTGGGGGTGTGGCTTTGGGGTGCACTTCTGTATCTGGCGAGTGGAGTCTCTCTGTAGCTGATCACGATGATGTGAGCTGCTTCCCTGTGCCTCCCTTCCCACCATCATGTTCAGCCTCAGCTCGGGCCCCAAGGAATGGAGCCAGCCTCTGAAACTGTGAGCTCTCAAATAAACATTTCTTCCTCTACAATTGTTGTTAGAGTCTGTAAACAAGTCAGGATGGCGCCTGGCATTTTGCCCGGGGGGAGTGGTTTGTGAAGTAACGCCAGCGAGCCATTAAGTGTGGAGATTCCTTATTGGTTGGCTGCTGTATCTAGTTTATGCTAATTAAGATAAGCTGTGTGGAATGTATATATACCCCTCCAGTCCTACAATAAACGGCTCCTACTCCTGCTGTATCAGTCTACAGAAGTTACTCGTCACCCCCCCGCCCCCACCCCGGTTATTTTGCTGCAGCGGGACTGCGGCAATTGTTCTGGTCAGATCTTTTAGCCAGAGCAGCGAAATAGCTGACTAAATCATTCTAGATGATTTCTTTGTCTCCTTCAAGGATCAACTCTCACCCTTTAATATCCCTGAAGCCTTCTGCAGTAAGCTCAGCCCACTGATGCTCTGAGAGTGCCTGAGATTTGGTGGACTGTGGAATTCTACTGGGTGAGAGCAGTTTGGCGATTCAGAAATAATCGCAGTCAACATCCTTCATTGTACAGATGACGAAACTGAGTCTCAAAGGTAGTGCAGTTGGCCAAAGTTCATGGAGATACAGAACAGTGGTTAAGAGGTTGCATTGAATCCTGGCCCTGCTTCTCCGGGGGCTGCGTGCCTTGAGCAAGTTCCCCAGTTCTCTATGCTCCCGTTTTTTATGTTTTTTTTTTACAGTGGTATAAAATTTATTAATATGTCAAAATGAACCCACGATTATGTACAACTATAATGCATTAATAAAGACATTTAAGGAAAGGATAGGGAAAACAATACCAAAAGAGAATAAGCATCATTTTCATAGGGTTGTTAATAGACTGTGAGAGAATAATGCACAATGACACCTAACACAGTGCCTGGTGGATGGTGAGTTCTAAATAAAAACTACTTGTTAATCATTTATTGACTGCAGGTACCAGTCTGGGTACTGATGGTACAAACAGAATTAAGGAGGCAAAATCCTGGTCTTCATGTAGCTTATATTCTAGTAGGAGAGAAACCATCCTCTACAAACACAAAAACACGTATGATAGAATCTCAGCTAGGGAAAATGATTGGGATAAATAATTAGGCAGGACAAAGAGAGAGATGATGTGCTATCTGCTAGGCTACCCAGAGAAGGTGACTTTGAGAAGGTCACGTTTGGCCACAGTCAGGAATGGAGGCAGCATCACTGCCTTCGTCTCCATCATCACCAGCCTTATCACAGCCTGGATCGATCACAAGGGAGCCCTCTCACAGTGACATCATGCTGCCTCCCAGTGACTGAGCAGAGAAAGCATTTACGAGTGACAAAGAAATAAAACAAGTCAAAGAATACAGCCAGAGTTTCCTTCCTCAATGCATGAATAAGGAAAAGCTTTGAAAGTGATAAGCACAAATAAGTCCTTTTCTAAGATTATACAAAGCAGCAATGTTTGGAAAGTGGCCATTTCTGATCCTCCAGCCTTGGTGGCCTGCAGATGCCAGTGCAGTTTTCTCCTTCCTGAGCAAATGTGTGTGGGGTCTCCAAAGGCAGAGGTCTCTGGAGAACAATTCACCCAGTGCATGGATAGCACCGGCCCAGAAATGGTGAGCATGGGGTTTGGAAGAAGAGAATTAAACTGAATCCAACTTATACCCCTCATTGACTGTGTGACTTGAGTAAGGAAAAAAAAAAAAAAAAAAAAAATATATATATATATATATATATATATATATATATATATATATACCAAACTGCTGAAGGAGAGCACCACAGAGACACAGAGACAGGTCTGACAGCCCCAGAGGCTCCAAGCCTAGGGTGCGGACGCTCAGCAGATGAGTGGATGAACGATTGAATTCACCTATGCCTCCAAATGTCAATTTCCATGTTGTTAAAATGGGAATGACAATATATTAGGTTTTCATGAGTTAAATGAGATAATGATTATAGAACAGTGCAGTGCCTGGCAGATAGTAATCCTGGCTTTATCTTTCAGAGTTTGCAGAAGGAATGCCGTTATGACTGGACGAAGACTATCTATGCTAGTGGAAGAATGGAAACAGGAGGGCTCAGGGAAGGAAGGTCTTTGGAAATATAAAATTAAATGCAAACCTGGCCAGAAAGACTCAGTCTGAAGGGTTCAAGGAAGATCTCTGGAATCTTCAGGTGGAAGATGGAGCTCCGATGGCCTTTAGCAAGCCTTGCTTATACATGCCAGAAGCTGTCTCATGTGTTCTTGTCTGTGGTTTACTTTAAAATATCAACTTTGTCATGTGGGTGTGGTTATGGCCAAGCTCATAGGACAGAGGCAGGGTTTGAACCAGGTCTCTGACTGGGAAGATTTGAAAGTGTGTTGACTTGCAAAGTAGATCTGTTTTCGTGCCTGTCTTCCAGGGTCAGTACCATTTTGTGGATTTAGCCAGGATTCTAGGCATCTTTATTCAATTCTGAGTTCTTTTATCAACAAACTGCCCATAGGATTTTTCTCACTCAACAATTATAAAAAACAATGGTGTACATCTCCCTCAGTACTCTTCAGGGAACCTAGCAAAGACAGTAAAGCATACGTAAAGACAAATACTAAAATATAACATTACTATTATAAAATAGAGGTCAAGATTCATGTACCTAGTGGTTTTTAAAGAGCATTGAAAGGTGATTTTTATAATTTGTTTTTCTCATCCACAGACCTATGTACACAAATTTGAGACTTTCCAGAACCTACCATTCAGCTGTAATAACTCAATGTTTATCAATAATCAATAAATCCTTATTAGGCCCTGATAGGATTTATTGCTTATTTCTGTACCAATGACAAGGAGTCACTGGGTATTTCTATGAGAAGGGGAGAAGACCAGCTGGAGAGGTAGGTGGGGTGACTGGGGTCCTGTGCTGCTAAGGGCCAGCCAGAGTCCAGCCAGAGCTTTCTCAGCCCTTGGCACCCTGGCTACCAAACTCTCTGGGTTGCCTTGCCAGCTCATCTTAGGCGCAGGGGGCTTACTTAATTGGAACAATTATTGGTAATGCATTTTTACATGATCTCATTAGCTGTATTGTCCCAAAGCATAGATTCTGAATGCAGATACGAGGAACAATAGCCTGTTTTAATTTGTGGAAATTATATTTAGAGAAAATAAAGCATGAGCCCTTTAAGGGCATATTGATCTGAATGTTTTGTGAAATTATAGGGCTTTGCGTAGGTGACCATGTTAATTGGACTATGAGAGGTGGAGGACTTAATCAATGGAGTCTGTAACTGAGTGGCTAAGATAGTTCTCTACCTATTAGAAAATAGAAAAACTCTGTGAACACACTATAAGAATGGAAGACATGTATTCTCCTTAACTCTTCTCCCTCCCCATCCTGCTCTGTGTCCTGGGAAGCTGACTCCTAGGACGACTCCAAAGGACCGCTTCACCCTCCCTCCCTCTCCTTTCTGCTTTGGGTTGGGTTTAGCCAACAGGAAGCACCAGCAAGAAGATATAGAGTTTGGAGCTACAGCTGAGTGTTCCTGCCTAGGGCTACAACTGTGGTCAGGCATTGGCCCCTGCAGATTTAGGACTCTTACAGCCATAGATCTAGTAGGTCCAATAGTTATAGATCTATAGCTCAATAACCTGTCCTTTCCCACCACCTGCTTCCTCAGGCTTAGGGTGGCAAGCACCCATGTCTAATCCAAGGTGCTTCATGATTCTTTGCTGGTTTTCCTACTCCCGACCAGTGGAGACCAAAGGCTCTCCATTCTCCCTGGGGAGTGTGGCAGCCGCTTCCTGCTGGGAATAAGTCATGGTGGGAGAGGAGAGAGGCAAAAGTGTCTTGCCTCAATTATATATGCTCCAATCTAGAAAAGCACTCTCCTAAAATTAGGACAAATAGGTAGTCGGAATTAAAGGCACACGGCAGATAGGGGAGCCTGTTCCACCCATTCAGACGCATTGGTGATGGACTGAGGTATCCACACGAGGCAGGGCTTCCATCAACAGGCTCAGTGAAAAAGACAGCAGGAAGAATGTCCACAAGGACTTCAGTGCTCGAGCAGCCCATAATCCGTCAGAGACTATCGATGGCCTTGGGGCACAGAGCTCTTTAATCTCAGAGCACAGGAAATTAGAGGGAGTTATAAATAACCCTTGAAGATAGAAAGGCAGCCAAGGATTTGGTTAAATAGTGATTGAAAACACAGGGAAAAAAATCATAGTTACTCCTATTTTTTAATCTCCTTTTTATGTATCTTCTTACAAGTTATTTTTGTTTGATAAAATATTCTGATGGGATTTTAATAAATATTAAAAAGAGACACTCAGTAGTTTCTGTGGCTTTTTTTCCATGTGTTACTAGTCAAGAATGAACTATATGTCCAGCAGCCTCTTTTTACCTATTTTGGGTAAGAGAAACAAGAGAGATGCTTGTGCAAGATTTGCAGGCAAGGTGATCATGCGTCTCGGTTTCCCCCAAATGCTGGAATTTCCCTGGCATAGGACTCTCACTGTTAAAGCCAGGACAGTCCTGAGCAAGCAGGGTCTGTTGGTGACACCATCTGAGTGTGGAAGAGAAGTCTCAGCTCATGGGTTGTCACTCACCTGCTGGCTCATTTTGATAGTGCAGGGCAGTCGCAGGGACATGTGTCTGCTCCACCTGCCCATGTCTGCTGCTTCCTCCAGCTCCTGATTCCCAGGCTGGACATCGGGGAGGGGGTCCACTGCTCCTCCAGACACAGTGCAGTTGAGATCTGTCAGCCTGCCCTCGAGGTCCTGGTGCGTCTTTTCTCTTGCTCTCTTTACCTCTATCTCTCCTTCCTGAATGGACTGTCTGCCATATGGACCTCAAGCTTTTAAGTCACTTCCTGAAACAACAGCATTATCAGCACCTGCAATTGCATGAAGTTGAATTTCTACAATTCCCTTTTAAGTGTGTGCGTCTATGCATGGACCCCTGTGTCTGCTTCTCTGATTAAACTCCAACTGACACCATTTAATTTCCTAAATTTCAGAAAAATCGCAATTCTCTTAATTAGAAAACTCGCTAAGTTCGTAGGAAAGAGCCTCACCTCCTGGCCCACACAAATCATGCACAAGCACCATGTCTCCTTTTGGCAACTTCCAGATTTGCCATGTGGCTGGAAAGCAAATGTGTGCTTGATTTTAAGAACAACATCACAATAGATGGCTCTTGGGTTGCAAAGAGGACTGGAGTCCAGTATGGGTCATTCCACTGTTCAAAATGTGGGATTTCCTAAGAATCAACAGACAGAATCCTTGAATGTGAACGGCGGGGTCCCTAAGATCCTGCCCTCTATGTCTGCCACACCCCATCTTTCCACTTCTGTCCTCATTTTATGCTTCAATGACACAAACTGATTTATTATTCTTCCTGTGCCTGTGACTGATTCTCTGGGTGATGTTAGGCCAACAAACACCAAGGCGCTGTCTGGCCCTTAGTTGCAGGATCTGTACAATAATCATGTGTAACACAGGCTGTTCTGTCTCCTGCCTTGTTTTTCCCCACCCCACAGACCTGATACACTGGCTTCAGGCCCCCCTGACTTCTCCAGGTCCACTGAGGACCATTTCCTGTGGCCACCTCAGAAGGTCCCCTACATCATCTCTACCATTACTACTAACTAATAAGAAGAATTATAGTAATGATAATGAAATAGAACAAGTGCTATTTACTACCTTGAACATGGTTAAACTCTTCAGGTCAGGAAACTATATAAACTTTGTCCCCAGAAGCTCCTAGTGCCTGTAGTGTGGTCATTACCATTTTACAGCTAAAGAGAACTGAGGTTCAGAGAAGTTAAGCAACTTGTCTAAGGCTCCAGAGACTCATGAGTATATGCCTGTGATCTGAATGCAGTGTGACTCCAGAGATCCAGCAACAACCCTTACTGTCAAATTTGGATCGTATCCATCAGCCACAATGCCCCGTTCTGGTCTGCTTACATGTCCATATTTAAGTAGGTTGAAAGTTCTGGAAGGAAGCAAGGGACCATGGACATTGATTTTTATTTTGCACCTTTTAACATTGTGTGTGGCCCAGCGCAGGTGCTTAACAAAAGTTTTGCAGAAAAATACATGAATGGAAAGAGGGGTGGATGGATGACTGAAATCACCACGGGATCACCTTGGGCTCCCAGACCCAGATCTTCAATGCCACAGCAAAGCCGGGCATTGTTCAATGGAAAAGGAAACACAAGGAGTTTGTGTTCAACACAACACCCAACATTGCAGATATTAAAGAAAGAGGTGAATATTCTGGAGCTTCTTCCTCTTTCATTTAATATTTCTTGGCCCCAAGCAACTCTCTGTTTTTACACATAATGCAAAGTCCATGCTGACTTCCACAATTAACCTACTGCTTTTAGCTAGGTGTTGTGTAAAAATGCAAGGAGGAAGCACACACTGGGGGCTTCCACTTTTCTCATTGTTGCCTCAGTCTCACTGAAACTTGGGAAGCAAATTATCTGCCTTTTCTATCAAACAACAAAACATTTGCCCAATTAATCTCTGCCCTGGGTTTTGCTTTTCTTAGTCTAAATCCATGTCATTATGCATCTTTCAAATCCTGAAAATGCAATAAAAACAGAGACTAAAGTGTATTTCAGCCCTCATTGATCAACCTAATGATTCTAAATGTATTGGATATAAAATAGATGTTCTAATTTTGCTTACTCTTCATTTTTTCCACACAAACAGAGAAAACCCACAGTGCCTCAGGGGAACAGAAATTCTGCATCTCTCTGCACTTGAAACACATAATGAGTTTGAGCCAATGGCTCCATGCTGCCTGGCTGGTGAGAACACTCAGTCCCTGTGCTCTGCATCGAGTGTTCAAGAGACAGTGTTGGGGCCAGAGCCCAGGGCCAGCCAATTAGGAGCCAGTAGTAATGAGCCTGTGATTTTGGTTTACTCTCCAAATAAATTATTTTTAGTACTTTGTTTGTTGTCCCAGACATCAACCATTAACCAACTGTTTGCAAACTGCTGGTCATGCAGTGTGCTGGAAGAGAGCACTATAGTAGGAGTCACAATCTCTGTTTTCCAGAATTTACTCTGCCACTAAATCGCCAGGTACCATTGAAAAAAGTCATCTATTTTTCGGAGTAACTTCATATTTCCATCTATAGCAAAAATGGGTAAATAAACATAGACAATGAGAACTTAAAAAATGGATCCTCTGTGTAAGGCTGGGGAGCTGGCCTAGCTAAATGTTTCATGCACTGTGGTTCATGGATTTACTGGGATCTGGAAACCTATCCTGGGAGTAAAGTGTTCCGTGAAATTCCACGTTTTAATTTAGATGAGTATTTTTGAAGAGAAGAGAGTGATGCGTCTGTCATTCGTGTGACTGACAATCAAGGTCTTCTTGTGATTCTGGCCTACAGTCACCATTTGTCTTAACTATCTTAAGTGAATACCTGAAGATGCCGAAGTTCGGATTTTAATGTTATACTTTGCTTAAAGGTCCATAGAAATCCTAGCATGCATCCTAGGCATAGAAGGAGTGGCCTAGGAAGCATGTCTCTCTCTACTATTAGAGATTATCTGAAATACTTTAGAGAGGCTGATTGATCCATCCATTCCTTCCTGCCTCCACGTTTATCATGTGTTCTAGCACACCCACGGCAAGCCAGACACTGCCAGCCACGGAGGTGAGCAGCATGAAGAAGAGTCTCCTGGAGCTCCGGGAACTTCACAGCCTGGTGGGGGACACACACATATCCATAGGGACTTATAGACTATTTCTAATCTCTTCATTCATCCCAAATTTATAGAGACTTGTCCAGAGCTGGAGTGACTTGAGCAATGTCCTCACTCATGTTCAAAGTTTGTTATGAGCATGAAATGAGATATTCTCAGTGAAATGGCCTTGAAAATGAAAGGGTTTGTGCTTCCCAGGCAAGAACGACTTCCACTAAATATTTTTATTTGTTAGCCTACATCTTTCCATAAAAGGACTTAAAGGAGTTTGCAGCCAAAGCCATATAATAAAAATAGTACTGATAAAACCAGGAAAGGGAGGGAAAGGAATCACATTTGATCAGTCGACTGGGAAATAAGGTGTAGGTATTGCCACCTGCCTCAGACTTGGAGTCCTACAACCTGGGTCTCACCCCAGCACCAGGAAGTCCACCTCAGGATTCAAGGCTAGCTTCCCTACCCTCTAAGCCTCAGTTTTCCTGTTGTCTGTGAATCAAATCATTTCTACTTCAGAGGACCTATGAGAATTAGGTGTATGTAGATATGAATACTCCAAGGAGACTTCCTGTTTCTGGTTTCACACACCCAGAATTTGGATGCTGTCATTCCAGTTAACAAGAAGGAAAAAGTTGAACAACTGAAAATTCCACAGTTCTTCTTGGATCTGTAACAGAGATAGGACACAGGGGAAACCAATGCCCCCGAGGTTGGAAATAGGCAGATGGGTGCAGGGAGGCTTGGCTCAGGGAGGCTGACCCGCCAGCAGACACCTCCTCGGGAATCAGTGCTGGGCAGGAAAGCCTGGACTGACACCAACGGATTGCCCAGGGCTCAGGGTGGACACATCTGGTGGGCGGAAAGGCTAGGGCAACCTGTCGCATGGGGGAGTCAGCCCTTGGGAGTTTTACTTCCAGGAGTTCTCCCAGGTCCTCATGGTAAATATTGCAGTGGAAACTCTGTGCCTCCAGAGGGGTGAGCAAAAGGGGGGACTTGAAAAGTGTTGTGTTCTTTTAAAAAATATATTTTTAGTTGTAAATGGACACAATACCTTCATTTTATTTATTTTTATGTGGTGCTGAGGATCAAACCCAGTGCCTCACACATGGTAGGTGAACACTCTGTCACTAAGCTACACCCCAGCCCTGTGCTGTGCTCTTTACAAGGTCTGACCTAGAGAGTCCAGGTGACTGACAACCGCCGCCCCCGTAGCCATCCCATCCAATCCATGCAGAGAAAGAACCAAGAAACGGTGACAGAGAGTCCATGGCGCAGGCTCACTGCAGGTCTGAGGACTTCTCCCAGGACTGATGGGTTCCTCCTCTCCCCACACCTTGCAGCCTCTTGTTGGAGGTCTATTTACAGTAATTCCATCTATCTATATCTATATCTACATCTATACCTACATCTACTTATATATAAGTAAAACGAATTAAAGCAATGAATCAGGGACAGGAGGGAAGAGTGAAGATTAGTTTGTTATTACAAAGAACATACCTGTGAAGAGAAAGAGAGAACTTGGATCATGTTGCATGTTGCAAACTCTAGGACAATCACACACACAAACGTGGAGAGAGAAGGATAAACAATATGCTAAGAAAGGTGAGAAAATGAAATCATGTAACACTAAAATCAAACCACAAAAGGCAGAAAACAGCAGTGAATATCTGTCACAAATTGTAGCACACCCTTTTGTCTTCTCGTTCCTGGCTCAGATGGTATTCTGTGGGCTGGCCCTCTGCCTCTGTCTTGCTCACACTCTAATCCCAGACCTCTGTAGCCCTGGTTCTTTATAGGTGGGCTCCAAACCCTGCCAAGAAGATAGGATGAACCCCTCAGAATTATTTTGATGTAAATACAAATGAGTGAATGAACAAATGAAGAGATACATGAATGTCCTCATTTCACACAGGGAAAAATTGTGCGTCGTTGCTGTTGATGGGGGTCCGATAGGGTTCAGTTCTGAGATGCCCTCCCACCTTGTTCCCACCATTCCTGTCCACCTACCTGGCCCTGCAACTGCTCAGGCCCAGAGGCCATCCTGCTGTTCTTTTCCCTCCACCCCCGCTAAACATGGAGTTGACTCACAGAGGTTTGAAAATTCTCCTCTTCTTACTTCTTGCCTGGTATTTTCATAGCTAAGATTGGAATCTTCTTGGTTTTGAAGATGTCTCTACTGATTCATATGGGAAAAGGCGAGATCCACAGAAAGAAGCCAGGGCTTGCCCCCCGCCCTCTCAGGAGTGGGGCTGGTGAAAGATCTGGGCTCCTGAAGTTCTCGGTGCTGCTTCATTTGTAGTCCTGGGGTTCCCATTGCTGCGTCGTCTTCTCATATCCTAGGAAGAGTATGCAGGAGCCTTCTCCCTTCTCTACAGCACATGAACATTTTTTGCCATCAAATACACTTAAAATGATAGCTGAATAATTGGACATTTTCTATATGAAAGGTAAATTTGAAATGAGTTCATACACATATTACGCAACTTAAAAGCCTAGTAAAGTAAGATTTGATTTAACAGCAATCTATTATAGCTGATTTATTTCTTTTAACTAATATTTTTTTGCCTTTTCTCACAAGTCAGCATTCATTGGTAAAAGAGGAAAAAAAATCATGATCCTGGGGGGTGGTGTCTCTGTGTGTGTGTGTGGGGGGGGGTTGTCCCTGCAAGGCATTAAGACAGCTGTGAGCGCAGGATCACAGTCACCATGGCTTGGCACTTGGGCTCCTCCTCATACCAGAGGCCAGGGGGTTGCTCAAAAGAGCTCAGGTCAGACCTTGAGCAGCAGGAGGTGCTGGGTTCTGTTTCCCTCCACTAGCCACAGAGGGACAACAGCAGAAGGGAAAGAGGAGAAAGAGACCCAAGTCACCCTTGACCTTTCATCCCCAAACAGAATCTTCAGGCTTGTGGGTGACTATCCTGGCTTATCCAAATTTCTACCTAAATTTGCACCACTACAGTCCCACTGTCTGTGTCTTCCATCCTACTTTGAGAACTATGCAGGTGGCGCTTTTCATACTGCTATGCAGTCTAAGCAAGATTATTTCTAATGCAGGCCTAATATTGTCCCCATGCAGATGCTTGCTCTTTTATAATAAGCTATTCTCCGTCCTCCCAACGTCCCAGAACGTTTTCTCTTGTCAGTTACTCCTCCAGCACAGAGTTCGAACTATTTTGCAGGGTGATGTCCTTTGGGTTGATTCTTTCAGTGTTATTCTTGGGCTGAAGATTAGAAATGTTTTTAGTTCCTGATGCCTAATGCTGAATTGCCTGGAAGGTGCTTATTTCAGAAGCTGCTTTCCTTGCCTGTCCCCAGGGATCACCAGGGATAAGGAAGAGGAATTAGGTGCTGCTGAGCACTCACCTGGGCTCACAGGCTATTAGCCACACCCCCTGAATTGCTTTATTGAGATCTTATTTTATGCAAGGTGCTTTGCTAACGGCTGTACATTATTTTCCTCCTTGTTCAGTCATCAAAAGAGATCAATGAGGAGGATATTCTGCATCTATTTTACAGATTAGGAAAACAGAGGGGCAAGGGGGTTACATTCCTCAAACAGAAGATAAATAGCAGGGCTTGCATTTGAACTCTGGACTAGCTGACATCATTGTCCCTGATCTACCAGCACCCTGCTGACAGTGCACCCTCCCTTCCAGTTTATAATGTGGCTCATGTTTGCAGAGGAGACAAGAGAGAAGAGCAGTATAAACATCTTAAAAATGGGAGCAGGGAGGCTGTGTGAGGAGAGTGGAGCAGAAGCCTCGCCTCCTTTGGACAACTCCTGATTCCTGTCTGTCGCCAGGCCCAGGTCAACAGGTGCCAGGGCCTGTCCTCTGTAAATTCTATCCTGAGTTCAGACCCCTGGGAGGCCCACACCCCTGGGCTCAGGACAATTTCAGCAGCATCTGCGTGACAGTTGACGTCCCTGCGAGCCCTGGAGGATGAGCTGCTGTGGAGCAGTGCAGATGGTGAAGAACGAAGACGTGGATCAGCACAGGGAGCCTCCAGCCTCAGAGGCTGGGGGAGAGTCATGGTGAGTCCATGGAGAAAAAGAAACATGAGCATTTTTAGCCTGGGTGGGAACAGTGTGAAAATAGCAAGTGCCTGTAATTACATGGTGACTGGAGTTTACGCTGGATTCAGACTGTGGACGATGCAGCGCAGGCTATGCCATCCATCTGCTGCTGTGTGGCTTGCCAGGAAATAAATATGCACAGAAGGCAGGAGAAGGGAAAACCATGGCGACCTTCGATAATAACCTCCTGTTGCTATTTTAACTGATGTCGTGACACTGGAGGAAAAAACAAGGTCCTTGTCTTAGGGCGATATAGTGAGTTTGCAGTGACGAAGTTTGTTTGCTTATACATTTGTCCCATGTTTTGAAAGTGTTTAAGTTTCGTCCCTTCAATGCCATTTGAGAGGCAGACTCTTCTTTCCTGTTTCAACCCAGTGACTTCAACAAAGGGAGCATACATTCTGTGACCGCCACTTTTGCTACCTGCTGGGGACCTGGTGATACATGCAATGGAGTGACAGGTGAAGTAATTGGAGCATGAGCAGGATCACAGGGGTACAGAGCAGGAGTGCCTAACCCTACTAGGGCAGGAAAGCGAGGAGGTAAGTCAGGCAGGTCTCCCAGGTCTGCAGATGTTGAGGACCACAATCAAGTTAAGATGGCGCCTGGCACTTTGCCAGGAGGAGTGGTTTGTAAAGTAAAGCCAGCGAGCCATTAAGATGATGAGGATTCCTTAATGACTGGCTGCTGTATCTAGATGATGTTAATTAAGTTAAGCTGTGTGTAATTAGTTAAGTATATATACCTCTGCTGTCCCATAATAAAGCGACTCCTGCTGTTTCAATCTTCACAAGTTGCTTGTCACCCCCTGGTTGTTTTGCCCAGCCAGACTGTGGCATGCAGGAACTGGCCCCCTGGGCATCTGACAGGGAAACAAACAGGCCACAACCTTTCAGGCATAAGTTTGCCTGAGGTATTGCAAGTCCTTGGGGGTAAGTCTAAAATACAAAGCAGTGTTGATGGCATTCAGCAGTAAGCGAGAAAGAAGGTAAGTTAAGGCAAGTGGGAAATGAAGTGACAGTGCAGGAAGGGCCCAGCTATCTTGGCTACAGAGCCAGTCACCCAGGACTGTGATCTAGAAGAAGCATGCATTGGGGGAGCAGGTTGAAGCCCAGGAGAACCACCTTCTAGCCACTCTGGTGACATTAGGAATTTATGTATCTTTTGAGCTTCAGTCTTCCTGTGTTTAAACTAAAAACATTTGTATTTACTTTACAGGATTGTTCTGACAAATTAAAAAAAAAAAACAAAAAAAAACTAATGGCATGAAAGAACCCAGTATATTCCCAACACATAGAATATGGGTATCTTCTCTGAGCATTCAGTTGGTGCCTAGAAAATTTGGACTGAATAATAATTTCATTCAACAAATAGAAACAAATTCAAAATTAGCTCGAAAAAATTAATTAAAAATGATTTTGAGAAATATTCTTATCACTTGAGAAGAATGTGTCCTGGGGCAGGGAAGGCAGTGACGGGCGAGGCCCAGGAGACAAGGAAGGAGGGAGGAAGAGGAGTGAAAGGCAGATGGCTGTGCGGGGAAGCCAGCGCGGATTCCAAGCCAGCGAGAGCCCTGCCCGACTCTATGCTGCGGCCTCATTAATAGAGACCCAGTCAGGCAAGTGTCCTTTGTGAGGTGGCCCTCGTGGACCTGAGACAAGGCAGGCCTCTGCACAGGTTCCCTGCTCATTCTTTCTCTCTGTCCCCCCGAGTCAGGAAGCAATCATTCTTTCTAAGCTGGCTCCTGAACATGCAGTTAATTTAGATCTATTGAGTTTACAGGGATTACCTTGCTTCCTTTGTAGTAAATAAAGCTGTAAACAGCTGGTGAAATTGATTAATGGCTCCAGGAGAGCTGCAGCATTTGATCAATGACAAAAGCTGTTCCTTGGGTAGGGTCTGGAGAAGACAGGAGCCCAGGGCGAGGACCACAGCCCTGGGAGGCACAGGCCGCGCAGGGAGGAGCAGCAGGAGGTTCCTTCAGCTCAGCATGCCACTTTCTGGCCTGAATAAGGGCATCGTGCACATCCTTACATCCTTTTTATTTCTCATTGGACTTTATATAATTGTCTGATTTCCTGTTTATTAAAAGACAACAATTACATAGAACATGTGAGGAAAAATGCAAATAGGTAAAAATGAAAAACAACATCCAGTTCAAAGCAGGGTGATGCCCTCACGTGCCCATCTCATCCTTGGTCATGTGTACGTGGTGCCAGGTTTGCAGTTTTAGTTTGTTCCCTTGCAACCCATGCTCTGCAGGCAATCAGAAAGAATGTCTTACCACATAAACTTGGGAGTGCTATGCACTACTTGAGCCCTTGGGGAACTTCCTCAGGCCCTTCAGGATAAAGCTTCCAACATCAGCCAACCTGACAGCTCAGCTCCCCTGGGCTGTCCTCTCACCTCTGACCTCACCTCCTGGCAACCTGCTGGCTTCTGAGATGCCAGCCACACAGATCCCCCTCTAGTCTCGCAGACATCCCCTTGGCTTTCCCACCATGCCATGTCTTGTCCTGCTCCCTCCTCTGCCTTGAAGCTTCTCCCATGTTCATTGCTGGGTGATCCCAACATGCCCCACACATGTCAAGAACTCCTCCTTGCTCCCGCATGGACCAGTCTTCTGGATAAACTATATCCAAACATTCTGCTTTTCTACTTCGGTTTCACTATAGTTATCATAGTTTGGGTGAATTAATTAATTGATTTCTTTATAAATTTATTTATTTATTGGTACTGGGGATTGAAATCAGGGATGCTTCAATACTGAGCCACATCCCCAGCCCTTTTTATTTTTAATTTTGAGACAGGATCTCATTAAGTTGCTTAGGCCCTCATTAAGTTGCTGAGGCTAGCTTTGAACTTGTGATTCTGCCTCAGTTTTGGTGATTTTTGTTCATCTTTCTTCCCTGTAGACTGCAAACTTCCTTGGCGGAGAACATCTACTGATTTACCACTGTTCATGCAGTGTTTCACGGAGTATCTAGATCATCACTGAGTCTTTGTTGACATTCAAATTCAATTATAAAAACACAAATTTATATTCTGCCCTTTTCAGTTAGCATGATCCTAACCCTAGGCCACATGATGTATTTGATTGAGTTTTCATTACTTCATCCAATAGACTTTTTCTACTCTATCAGCTCCTTGTAATTGGACAATTGAGTTTGGTCATAAACAGTGCCTACCTTTTAAACTTCCTGTGGCTGATACATATAAAATTATTCCCAGGAAAATGGGTTAAATTGAGTGGAGTGTTTTCTTTGTTAAACAGAAACATAATCATCTAAGCACCTGTCACACAGCATGCTGAGGACTCCCACTGGAAAGGAGGCACCAGGGAGATCTCGGTGGTGCCAGGCAAATGTGGGAAAATGCAGGGCATGTATCAGGTAGAATAGCTTCTAAATCTAGTTTCCTAAATTCAATAGTGTGAGAAAAACTCAAACTGGACAAATTAAAGGCTTTGCCTGTGTTGAAGTCTTACTTACCAAACAGGGGCATGCTAGATTGAGCCTTCTGGCCATAGTTTGCCAATTCTCTGAAGTCTAGAGAATTAAATCAGATGCAATTTGTAAATTAGTTCAATGTCTAGCACATAGAAAGCAACTAATAACATACCAGCTATCACTGAGAATATAGTGATGATCCTTATGATTGGCATTTGTCTACTGAACTTGGCCACCTGCCATTATCTTGAGGTTCCTTGGATTCTGACAGCTGTAGTAAGTTCTGGTGACTATTCTATCAGCACAGAGGCAGGAAGTTTTCCAGAATAGGTTGCTCAACAAACTCAGCATATCCCCACTCTTTAGATGCATTCCATTATCATGCAAGAATTCTCAGAATGCTTTGCATATTCTACCCCTTTCAACTGGACACATTAGTTTAAAGGGCATAATTACTTCTCACTGAATTCACAGTCAGTACACTGCAGTACCATAGAGACATGATCAATAATCACTCATGGGGCAATTCAGCTCAATGCCAACTCCTGTCCATATCTTCTGGCCAGTTGAATTTTTACCACATATTAGATAACACCCAGCAATGATGTCTGTGGCTTTGCACTCAGCCTCTGGTTACTGCTATGTTTCTTCAGTGGAAAATTGTTGGTCACCTAGAACAGCAGCACCAATTCTCAGGAGGATGTGAAACAGGAGGTTTGATGCTCACCTATGTGTCTTTCTGGCTCTAGAGGCAGAGAACAACTTGGGCACATGAGAGAAGAAAAGACCACAGTCATACTGACTTCTGTATAATTTAGCAGACCTGAGGATGGCATCTTAGCTTAATCTGGGTGTAATTTTTTTTTAATTCTGTATATAAATGAGAATTTACAGTATTTTTCTTTGTGTATCTGGTTGTTATGGTTTGGTTATGGAATGTTCCCCAAAAGCTCCTGTTAATGAAGGAATATTCAGAGGTTAAATGATTAGATTATGAGAGTTATAAACTGATCAGTCCATCCTAGTTTTAATGGACTAACTGGGTGGTAACTTTAGGTAGGTGGAGCCTGGCTGGAGAATGTGAGTCACTGGGAGTGTGCCTTGGAAGGATACATCTTTCTTGTGTCCCCTCACCCCTGTTCTGCTTCCTGACCCCACCGTGAGCTGAGCATCTTTTCTCCACTGGGCTCTTCCTCATGATATGTGCTGCTTTATCTTGGGCCCAGAGCAATAAAGGTGTGAACTGACACCTCCCAAACTTAGGCCTAAGTAAACTTTTCCTCTTCTAAATTGTTTTTATCAGATACTTTGGTCACAGACATGCAAAATCTAACTATAACACTAGCACATTTCATTTAGAAGAAATCTCCTAGTTTTATCCATGTGGCAAAGGGCAATATATCCTTCATTTTTTTTAGGTTGAATAGCATTACATTGTTTGCAATATGTACTACAATTTCTTTATTTATCCATCTATTGAGAAGTGATTAGGATATTCCCACATGTTGGTTATGTGAATAATCATACAATGGATATGGGGATTCAGATACCTCTTGGACATCCTGATTTCAATTCTACCTAGAAGAAAAATCATATTGTAGTTCTATTTATCATTTTCCATGATGGCTCTATTAATTTACATTGTCTTCAGCAGCATACAGTGTTCCATTTTCTCCATTCTCACCAATACTTATCTTTTGTTTTTTTGATAATGGCCATCTTAACAGGTGTGAGGTAATAATAGCTCATTGTGTTCTTAATTTGTATTTTCTTCATGATTAATGATGTTGAACATCATTTCATATACCTATGGGCTATTTATACGTCTTTCTTTTAGAAATGTATTTTCATTGTCTTTGCCCATTTCTAATGGGATTGTTTGTTTTCTTGATGTTGAACTGTTTGACTGGCCAACCTGTTTAATGGATGATACCTTCATCTTTGCTTTGGACCATCTTTGGAAATACAGGCATTTATACCTTTTCTTCATGAATTAATCTGGCCATGAAGATAATATTAAGGCACTTTTTGTTTTGACCAGGACCCATTCTAAGACAAGATGGAGTTGAAGTTGAATGTGGTAGGTCTTCCACTTATTCACCCATTTAACCAATAATGACATGTGAGCCAATGACTATTCAGACTTTCACTGGCAAGCATTGTTGAGGAAAATAGTAAGAGTTGTGGAGAGGCTGAATATAAGTAATTACACAAATGAATGTGTTTATATAAGATATTTTCTCACATAAATAATTTTCTAATAAGGGATATTCAAGATGGTGGATTAAGGAAAATTGCATTTCCATTTACTCCATGGCTTGGGGTTCTAGCAGCAGAAGTAGTGCTTCTCAGAGATTGGGTGAAAGAGAAATTTCACTAAAATTCAATATTGGACACTCAGAATGTCTTAGAGACCCAGAGATTTGGATACAATCAACAAAGGAGAAAGAGTACATTGGAACCAAGTTGGATGTGACAGTGGCAGCAGCACTGGTTCACTGTGGAGAGGAGGGATAACATGAAACACAACAGGAAGACTTGGTATGGAAAGACCTGTAGATCAGAAAAGCAGCCTTAATGTAACTAATCTAGAGACTGCACCACAAACTGGTATTTGAAAAACGCTCTGTACTTTTAAACTGGCAGCAGAGAGCTGAGGGTGCCATCTTGAGGTGGTCAGGCTGCAGACGCTGCTGCTGGACTCCAGGAGATCATAGCAAACACTTCTATACTGTCCTGGCAAGCACCCATAGGGTAGCCTTCAGGTTTACGTAGCAGAACAGGAGTGAAACAGGGACAGAAGAGAGTGTACACAGGGGGGGTTCATGTCATTAAAATGAAGAGGAGCCAAAAATCTTTTTCTTTTTTTTTTTTTTTTAATCTGATGGCTCATGTGACCAGCTAAAGTAGGTCAGGCATCTAAACAGGCAGATACACTCAGGAAACAAGCCAGAGAAGGCTGTGTTTATGGGCAGCAGAGAGTGTGGAGGATGGGCTTCTGTGGTCCATAAGTAAAATTCTTGGGAGGCTCCTAAGATACAGTCTCCCAGCAGTGATGGACATCTGTTGGGACCTAGGGGTGTGTTCATCTAATCTCTCCAGAGCATTTATCTCCCAACAAAGTCCCCAAGGCCTAATTAGACCTAAGCCCCAGCTCTGGGAATGCATTGATCTGGTCTGTGCACACACAAAAACCATTCCATTCTACCTTGTACTGGTGAGAAGGGAAGCTGTGAGCTATTTCAACCAGCTTCATTTTCAGACCAGCTGGAGGCTTCATTCCAAATGATGGCTCAATGACCAACACAAAAAGAAGGGGTTAAAACACCCAGCTCAGTTGGGCAGTCAGGGATCATCTATTCTCATCTACTGTTTTGACCACCTCATTGGATATGATCCTTTCATTTTTTCATTAAGAATTTATATATGTATGCTATGCTGATTTTTTCATTCATGATATACATATATATTATTTTTATATTCATATATATGTATATGTTTAATATATACATAATTGTAATTATTTTTCTTGCCTTGTCATTTGAAGGTTACAGTTTTGGGCTTGTCTATTTTTGTTTCATTTCTTTTTTTTCCTAATAACAACCAAATTCTCTTTTTCTTTCTTTTTCCCTTTACTTTTATGTTTGACTCCTCCCTTATAAGTACTTCCTGTTATATTTCCTCTGCATTTTCTCTGTTCAGATTTTGAATGTTGTAAATTCTCTATTAACTCCCTACCACACTTATTTGTCTCTTAATCAACTGTAAAAAATCTTTTAGAACAAAGTAGTTTGCATAGATCCTCCTTTCACCATTCATCCTGTTGCTATTATTACTGCTATGGATGACATAGTTGACAACAGCTGTTTGTTTTAATGCCAGATTCAGTTTGGATTATTTATTGTATTTGCTGTTGGCAATTGCTGACCCCACTAGTCAAATTTTTGTGGTAAATAGTGTTGTAGATGTCATTGTAGAAACCAGGTGCTTATTTTAATGATGTATATTATTTACATTAGTCGTTATTTTCCCCCTTTCTTTGAGGTGCCAGGAAAGTATAGTGACACTAAGTTTTTAGGGTAGAGACGTGGCTGCTGACCTAAACTCAGCCAAAAAACAGTGTACTTTGCTCCACATACAGATTAGTAACATTTATTCAATAGCTATACCTTATTACAAAGAGTAGACTAGACAAAATCCAAACTAATGACAGGCCCCAAATAGCAATGGCTAGGGATGGGCCCTCAGGTCCCACTCATATAAATCTACTGTTACAGCAAGAACAGAGAAGATTAATACAAAGGCTGTGGATACCACAACTACAAGGATGTATCCATATAAATTGCACTAGGACACTTTGGCAAGAGAAAGATGAGATGTAAAAAGACCCACACATAAAAATAAAAGAAAAAATCATTTCAACGGATTCATAAAACCCAACCATAATACAAGAAATATAAAGAAACATAGGAAATGATATCTAAAGTTTATAAGTCACCAGCAACTAACCCCAAAGTTATTGAAATAAATTAAATATCAGATAAAGAATTTAAAAGAATTAAAAAGGGGGAACAAACCTTCCAACATAAACAGAAATTAAAAAAAATTTATGGCTATTAAGCCAGCACTACAGAGTATACTAAAAAAAATATTCCACACAGAAGGAAAAAAATCTGGAGCTCACAAATGAACAAATCTCATTTGAACAGTAAGTAGGAAGATGAGAAACAGCACAATGTTAAACACTAGAAATAAATCAAAATTGTCTCAACTAATCAATTAACAGACACAGACTGGCAGAACAGATTAAAAAAAAGACTAAACTATATGTTGTTTGAAAGAGACTCACAGGCAAAGATAGCTAAAGGCTGAAAGTAAAAGAATGGAAATTGATATACTATGTGAATGGAGCCCCCAAACAAGCAGGAGTAGCTCCTCTCATATCTGACAATGTAGACTTTAAACCAAAATTCATCAAAAGAGAGACAAAAGGTCACTTTATATTGGTAAAGGGAACAATCCTTTTTTTTAAAAAAAATACTAAGAATAAGTTTATTTTTTTAAAACCGGGAATAATTTAATTATTTTATTTTATTTTATTTATTTTTTAAAAATTTTTTTTATTATTAGTTGTTCAAAACATTACAAAGCTCTTGACATATCATATTTCATACATTTGATTCAAGCAGATCATGAACTTCCATTTTTACCCCTTATACATATTTTAGAATCACATCAGTTACACATCCACTTTTTTACTACTGCCATACTAGTGTATGTTGTATTCTGCTGCGCTTTCCTATCCTCTGCTATCCCCCCTCCCCTCCCCTCCCCTCCCCTCCCATCTTCTCTCTCTACCCCATCTACTGTAATTCATTTCTCTCTCTTGTTTTTTTCCCCTTTCCCCTTACATCCTCTTATATGTAATTTTGTATAACAATGAAGGTCTCCTTCCTTTACCATGCAATTTCCCTTCTCTCTCCCTTTCCCTCCCCGCTCTTGTCCCTGTTTAATGATGATCTTCTTCTCATGCTATTCCAAAAAGATATAATGATAGTAAATGTTTGTGTCCCCAAAGTGTGTGCAACTAATTATATAAAAGAGACACTGTTCCAACTAAAGCCTCAAATATACCTCAGTACAATAATACCAGGTGATTTCAACATATATCTTACAACAATAGATGGGTCATCCAGACATAAGCTCAATAAAGAACCTCTGGACCTGAAAAGTCTTATAAGTCTATGGACTTCACAAATATCTATGGAATATTTCATCTAACAAGAGTCCAATGTACTTTCTTCACAGTGGCTCATGGAACCTTCTCCAATATAGAGCATAAATAAACATAAAGCAACTCTTAGCAAATACAAATACAAAACAAAACAAAATGAAACAAACACACACACACACACACACACCATACAAATCCAGATATAGTTACTTTCATCTTTTCAGATCATGATGGAATAAAATTAGAAATCAAATAAAAAACCCTACAAAACTATATAAACACATTGACACTGAACAATACAGTTTGGGTGATGAATGGTTAATAGAAGAAATGAGGGGGGAAATGAAAAAAAAGTCTTAGACTCTAATGACAATAGTGATAGAACATACCAAAACCTCTAGGACACTATGAAGGCCGTTCTAAGAGGAAAGTTTATGGTTATGAGTGCCTACATAGGGAGATCAGAAAACCCTAAGAAAATAATCTAACAGTGTATCTCAAAGGCCTTAAAAAACAAAGACAATCCAGTTCCCAAACCAGTAAAGTAATTGAGGATATTACCTCAATTATTTCCTTCTTTTAAAGGAAAATCACTGCAATTGAGAATGAAAATACAACACAAAGTATCGATGAAAGAAAGGTTGGTTCTTTGAAAAGATAAAAAAATAATAGCCCTTAGCCAAACTAAACAACAGAAAAAGAGAAAAGACCCAAAATTAATAAAACTAGAGATAAAAAAGGAGAAATCACCATAAAAATCATAGAAATTTAGAGGAACTTTAGGGACTATTTTGAGAACTTAAACACCAATAAATTAGAAAATGTAGAATAAATGAATACATTTCTAGAATACAATCTGCCAAAATTTAATCAAGAGAACATAGAAAACCTAAACAGACCAATATCTTGTAATGAGAGAGCAGTAGTAATAAAACATCTTCCATCAAAGAAAAGCTCAGGACCAGATGAATTCTCAGCTGAATTCTTCCAGATTTAAAAAATATCTGATTACAATGCTCCTCAAATTATTTCATGAAATAGAAAGGGATGAAATATTTCCATATTCTTTCTATGAGGAATTACACTCATACCCAAACTAGATAAGAACACACCAAGGAAAGAAAACTACAGACCAATATCCCTGATGAGCTTAGATACAAAAATCCTTAATAAAATATTAGCAAATAGTACTTAATAGTATATTAAGAAGATTATACATTATAAAGGAGTTGGTTTGTTCCATAGATACAAGAATGTTTTAATATATGCAAATCAATAGTGTAATTCATCACAAAAATAGAATTAAGAACAAAAATTTCTTAGTTGATCTCAAGAGATGCAGAGAAGGACTCTGACAAAGTTCAGCATCCGTTCATAATAAAAACACTGGAGAAACTAGGAACAGAAGGAACCTATCGCAACATCATTAGGGTTGTCCATAAAAAACACAAAATCAATCTCATAGTAAAAGGGAAAGTATTTTCTTAAGTATCTGGAACAAGATAAGGATGTTCACTCTCACAGCTTGTATTTAATATGGTAGTAGAAATTTGAGCCAGAGTAATTAGGCAAGAGAACAAAATGAAATTTATAAAAATAGGAAAGGAAGAAGTCAAATTTTCAACCATTTGTGGATGATACGGTCCTATACCTAGAAGATCCATAAAGCTCCTCCAGAATACTTCTAGAGCTAATAAACAAATTCAGCAAGGTAGTAATCAGGATAAAAATCAATAGCTTTCCTATATAGCAACAGTGAATCTGCTGAGAAAGAAAATAGGCATACAATCTCATTCACAATAGCCTAAAAAGTATTTAGGAATAAACCTAAGAAAAAAGGTGAAAGACCTCTGCAATGAAAACTATAAAACATTGAAAAAATAAATTGAAGAAGACACAAAAATTGGAAAGACCTCCCACATTCATTTACACGGAAAATTAATACTCTTGAAAGGGGCATAGTACCAAAAGCAATGTACAGATTCAATGCAATCCCATCAAAATATCTATGATATTCTTCCCATATCTAAAAAAGAATGACAAAAAGCACTAAAATTCATTTTGAAAAACAAAAGACCCAGAACAGTCAAAACAATTCTAAGCCAAAAAGCAATGCTGAAGTCCGGAATAATATCTGACTTCAAATCATACTACAGAGTTATAGTAACAAAAACTGTATGATATTGGTATAAAAACAGACACATAGACTATGGTACAGAATAGAAAACATAGAGACAAACCTGTGCATTTAGTCACCTGATTCTTGATGAAGGTGCCAAAACACATTAGAGAAAAAGATAGCCTTTTAATAAATGTCACTGGGAAAACTGGCTACCCATATGTAGAAGAATGAGACTAGAACTTTATATCTCACCCTGCTCAAAATTCAACTCAAAGTGTTTCGCAGAATTAAGAATTAGACCAGAAACTACACAACTCATAGAAGCAAACGTAGTGTCAGGACTCTGGCATATAGACACAGGCAACTGCTTTTTCAAGAGCACCCCTAAAGCTCAGGAAAAAAGGCCAAAACTTAATACATGGGATAGCATCAAATTAAAACAACAACAACAACAACAAAAACTTCTGCACAGCAAAGAAAACAGTTAGAAATGTGAAGAGAACCAATATAATGTGGAAAGAAAATCTTTGTTAACTACTCTTCTGAAAAAGATTAAAATTCATTTATTTATTTATTTATTTTTTAATTTTTTATTGTTGGTTGTTCAAAACATTACAAATTTCTTGACATATCATATTCCACACTTTGATTCAAGTGGGTTATGAACTCCCACCTTCACCCCATACACAGATTGCAGAATCACATCAGTTACACATCCATTGATTTACATATTGCCATACTAGTGTCTGTTGTGCTCCGCTGCCTTTCCCATCCTCCACCATCCCCCCTCCCCACCTCTCCCCTCCCCTCCCCTCCTCTCTCTCTACCCCCTCCACTGTATAACCCTGAGGGTCTCCTTCCATTTCCATGCAATTTCCCTTTTCTCTCCCTTTCCCTCCCACCTCTCATCCCTGTTAAATGTTAATCTTCTTCTCCTGCTCTTCGTCCCTACTCTGATCTTAGTTATTCTCCTTATATCAAAGAAGACATTTGGCATTTGTTTTTTAGGGATTGGCTAGCTTCACTTAGCATAATCTGCTCTAATGCCATCCATTTCCCTGCAAATTCTATGATTTTGTCATTTTTTAATGCAGAGTAATACTCCATTGTGTATAAATGCCACATTTTTTTTATCCATTCGTCTATTGAAGGGCATCTAGGTTGGTTCCACAGTCTTGCTATTGCGAATTGTGCTGCTATGAACATCGATGTAGCAGTGTCCCTGTAGCATGCTCTTTTTAGGTCTTTAGGGAATAGACCAAGAAGGGGAATAGCTGGGTCAAATGGTGGCTCCATTCCCAGCTTTCCAAGAAATCTCCATACTGCTTTCCAAATTGGCTGCACCAATTTGCAGTCCCACCAGCAATGTACAAGTGTACCCTTTTCCCCACATCCTCGCCAGCACTTGTTGTTGTTTGACTTCCTAATGGCTGCCAATCTTACTGGAGTGAGATGGTATCTTAGGGTGGTTTTGATTTGCATTTCTCTGACAGCTAGAGATGTTGAGCATTTTTTCATGTACTTGTTGATTGACTGTATGTCCTCCTCTGAGAAGTGTCTGTTCAGGTCCTTGGCCCATTTGTTGATTGGGTTGTTTGTTCTCTTATTGTCTAATTTTTTGAGTTCTTTGTATACTCTGGATATTAGGGCTCTATCTGAAGTGTGAGGAGTAAAGATTTGTTCCCAGGATGTAGGCTCCCTATTTATCTCTCTTATTGTTTCTTTTGCTGAGAAAAAACTTTTTAGTTTGAGTAAGTCCCATTTGTTGATTCTAGTTATTAACTTTTGTGCTATGGGTGTCCTATTGAGGAATTTGGAGCCCGACCCCACCGAATGTAGATCGTAGCCAACTTTTTCTTCTATCAGACGGCGTGTCTCTGATTTGATATCAAGCTCCTTGATCCATTTTGAATTCACTTTTGTGCATGGCGAGAGAAAGGGATTCAGTTTCATTTTGTTGCATATGGATTTCCAGTTTTCCCAGCACCATTTGTTGAAGATGCTATCCTTCCTCCATTGCATGCTTTTAGCCCCTTTATCAAATATAAGATAGTTGTAGTTTTGTGGGTTGGTTTCTGTGTCCTCTATTCTGTACCATTGGTCCACCTGCCTGTTTTGGTACCAGTACCATGCTGTTTTTGTTACTATTGCTCTGTAGTATAGTTTGAAGTCTGGTATCGCTATACCGTCTGATTCACACTTCCTGCTTAGCATTGTTTTTGCTATTCTGGGTCGTTTATTTTTCCATATGAATATCATGATTGCTTTCTCTATTTCTACAAGAAATGCCGTTGGGATTTTGATTGGCATTGCATTAAACCTATAGAGAACTTTTGGTAATATCGCCATTTTGATGATGTTGGTTCTGCCTATCCATGAACAGAGTATATTTTTCCATCTTCTAAGATCTTCTTCTATTTCTCTCTTTAGGGTTCTGTAGTTTTCACTGTATAAGTCTTTCACCTCTTTTGTTAGGTTGATTCCCAAGTATTTTATTTTTTTTGAAGATATTGTGAATGGAGTGGTTGTCCTCATTTCCATTTCAGAGGATTTGTCGATGATATACAGGAATGCATTTGATTTATGCGTGTTGATTTTATATCCTGCCACTTTGCTGAATTCATTTATTAGCTCTAATAGTTTCTTTGTAGAGCCTTTTGAGTCTTCTAGGTATAGAATCATATCATCTGCAAATAGTGATAATTTAAGTTCTTCTTTTCCTATTTTGATGCCTTTAATTTCTTTCGTCTGTCTAATTGCTCTGGCCAGTGTTTCGAGAACTATGTTGAACAGAAGTGGAGAGAGAGGGCATCCCTGTCTTGTTCCAGATTTTAGAGGGAATGCCTTCAGTTTTTCTCCATTCAGAATGATGCTAGCCTGAGGCTTAGCATAGATTGCTTTTACAATATTGAGGTATGTTCCTGTTATCCCTAGTTTTTCTAGAGTTGTGAACATAAAGGGATGCTGTACTTTGTCGAATGCTTTTTCCGCATCTATCGAGATGATCATATGGTTCTTATTTTTAAGTCTATTGATGTGGTGAATAACATTTATTGATTTCCGTATATTGAACCAGCCTTGCATCCCAGGGATGAATCCTACTTGATCATGGTGCACAATTTTTTTGATATGTTTTTGTATCCGATTCGCCAGAATTTTATTGAGGATTTTTGCATCTAGGTTCATTAGAGATATTGGTCTGTAGTTTTCTTTCTTTGAAGTGTCTTTGTCTGGTTTAGGTATCAGGGTGATGTTGGCCTCATAGAAGGAATTTGGAAGTTCTCCCTCTTTTTCTATTTCCTGAAGTAGCTTGAAAAGTATTGGTATTAGTTCTTCTTTAAAGGTTTTGTAAAACTCTGCTGTATACCCATCCGGTCCTGGGCTTTTCTTAGTTGGTAGTCTTTTGATGGTTTCTTCTATTTCCTCAATTGATATTGGTCTGTTTAGGTTGTCTATATCCTCCTGACTCAATCTGGGCAGATCATATGACTTAAGAAATTTATCTATGCCTTCACTATCTTCTAATTTATTGGAGTATAAGGATTCAAAATAGTTTTTGATTATCTTCTGTATTTCTGAAGTGTCTGTTGTGATATTGCCTTTTTCATCCCATATGCTAGTAATTTGAGTTCTCTCTCTTCTTCTCTTTGCTAGCATGGCTAAGGGTCTGTCGATTTTGTTTATTTTTTCAAAGAACAAACTTTTAGTTTTGTCAATTTTTTCAATTGTTTCTTTTGTTTCGATTTCATTAATTTCAGCTCTGATTTTAATTATTTCTTGCCTTCTACTTCTTTTGCTGTTGTTTTGCTCTTCTTTTTCAAGGATTTTGAGATGAAGTATGAGATCATTTATTTGTTGGTTTTTTTCTTTTTTTAAGGAATGAACTCCAAGCAATGAATTTTCCTCTTAGAACTGCTTTCAGTGTGTCCCATAGATTCCGATATGTTGTGTCTGTGTTTTCATTTATCTCTAAGAATTTTTTAATTTCCTCCTTGATGTCTTCTATAACCCATTGATCATTCAGTAACCTATTGTTCATTCTCCAAGTGATGTATGCTTTTTCCTTCCTTCTTTTATCGTTGATTTTCAGTTTCATTCCATTATGATCAGATAAGATGCATGGTATTATCTCTACTCCTTTATATTGTCTAAGAGTTGCCCTGTGACATAATATATGATCTATTTTTGAGAAGGATCCATGTGCTGCTGAGAAAAAAGTGTAACTGCTTGATGTTGGGTGGTATACTCTATATATGTCAATTAAGTCTAGGTTATTAATTGTGTTATTGAGTTCTATAGTTTCCTTATTCAACTTTTGTTTGGAAGATCTGTCCAGTGGTGAAAGAGGTGTGTTGAAGTCTCCCATGATTATTGTATGGTGGTCTATTAGACTCTTGAACTTGAGAAGAGTTTGTTTGACGAACATAGCTGCACCATTGTTTGGGGCATAAATGTTTATGATTGTTATGTCTTCTTGGTGTATGGTTCCCTTAAGCAGTATGTAGTGTCCCTCTTTATCCCTTTTGATTAACTTTGGCTTGAAATCTATTTTGACACTCCTGCTTGTTTCCGAAGTCCATATGAGTGATATGATTTTTCCCAACCTTTCACCTTCAGCCTATGTATGTCTTTTCCTATCAAATGTGTCTCCTGTAGGCAGCATATTGTTGGGTCTTGTTTTGTGATCCATTCTACTAGCCTGTGTCTCTTAATTGGTGAGTTTAAGCCATTAACATTTAGGGTTATTATTGAGATATGGGTTGTTCTTCCAGCCATATTTGTTTATTTATGTTACTAAACATGGTTTGTTTTCCTCTTTGATTATTTTCCCCCCCTTTACTGTTCTACCTCCCACTGTTGGTTTTCATTGTTATTTTCCATTTCCTCTTCCTGTAATGTTTTGGCAAGGATGTTTTGAAGAGATAGTTTTCTAGCTGCGAATTCTTTAAACTTTTGTTTATCGTGGAAGGTTTTAATTTCATCTTCCATCCTGAAGCTTAATTTCACTGGATACACAATTCTTAGTTGGAACCCATTTTCTTTCAGTGTTTGAAATATGTTATTCCAGAATCTTCTAGCTTTCAGAGTCTGTGTTGAAAGATCAGCTGTTATCCTGATTGGCTTAACCCTAAATGTAATCTGCTTCCTTTCTCTTGTAGCTTTTAAAATTCTCTCCTTATTCTGTATGTTGGGCATCTTCATTATAATGTGTCAAGGTGTGGATCTCTTATGATTTTGCACATTCGGCGTCCTGTAGGTTTCTAGGATTTGGGATTCTGTCTCATTCTTCAAGTCTGGGAAGTTTTCTCGTATTATTTCATTGAATAGACTGCTCATTCCTTTGGTTTGGAGCTCTGTACCTTCCTGTATCCCAATGACTCTTAAGTTTGGTCTCTTAATGTTATCCCATATTTCTTGGATGTTCTTCTCATGGTTTCTTAACAGTCTTGCTGAGCTGTCTATGTTCTTTTCCAGTTGAAATACCTTGTCTTCATTGTCTGATGTTCTATCTTCTAAGTGTTCTACTCTGCTGGTAGTATTCTCCATTGAGTTTTTAAGTTGGTTTATTGCTTCCTGCATTTCTAGGATTTCTGTTTGTTTGTTTTTTATAACCTCTATCTCCCTGTATAGTTGATCCTTTGCTTCCTGGATTTGTTTGCATAATTCATTGTCGAAGTGATCTTTCATTGTCTGATTTTGCTGTCTAATGTCTTCCTTGATACTCCAGATCATCTGAAGCATGTATATCCTGAATTCTTTATCTGACACTCCATCTGCTGCAGCTGTTACCTCTTCTAAAGTTGCGTTGACCTGCATTGCTTGTGGTCCTTTCTTTCCTTGTCTTTTCATACTGCTTGCGTATCTTTCCTGCAGGCGCGGGCGGCGGCTCTGATCTCTCCTTATTCCAATTGGGGTGTCGTGGCTACCATGCCGGCAGGTCACTGGGCCTGTTCTGGGCGCTGGCGGCGGCTCTGTTCTGCCCCTACTCCAATTGGGGTGACGAGTGTACCACGCCGGCAGGCCACCGGGCCTGATCCGCCGGTCGGTTGCAGGTTTGCCTACCCTGCAGGCGCGGGCGGAGGCTCTACTCTGCCCCTACTCCAAATGGGGTGACGTGTCTGTCATACCGGCAGGCCACTGGGCCTGTCCCGCTGGTCGGTCGCCGATCTGCCCACCTTTCGGGCATGGATGGTGGCTCTGCTCTGCCCCTACTCCAATTGGGGTGTCGTGACTACCCCGCCGGCAGGTCGCTGGGCCTGTTCCTGGCACGGGCGGCAACTCTGCTCTGCCCCTACTCCAATTAGGGTGATGTGTGTACCACGCCGGCAGGCTCCTGGGCCTGATCAGCCGGTCTGTCGCAGGTCTGCCTACCTTGCAGGCGCGGGCGGCGGATCTGCCCTGCCCCTCCTACCACGCCTGCGGACCGCTGGGCCTGATCTGCAGGTTGGTCACAGGTCTGCTCACCCTGCGGGCAGGGGTGGCGGTTCCGCTCCGCCCCCACTCCAATTGGGGTCACGTGGCCACCACACCGGCAGGGCCTGAGCCGGGCGTGGGCGAAGGATCTGCTCTGCCCCTACTCCAGTTGGGGTGACGTGTGTACCACGCTGGCAGGCCGCTGGGCCTGACCTGCCAGTCTGTCACAGGTCTGCTTATCTTGCAAGCGCGGGCGGCAGCTCTGCCCTGCCCCTCCTACCACGCCCGTGTACCACTGGGTCGCTGGTCTGCCCACCTTGCGGGCGCAGGTGGTGGCTCCGCTCCGCCCCCTCTCCAATTGGGGTCATGTGGTCACGACGCTGGCGAGCCGCTGGGCCTGCTCCGGGCGCTGGCGGCGGCCCGGCTCCTCCCCTCTGGCTCGATGACAAATCGAGAGAGACTCGGGTGTCTGTGCCTCACCTCCACTACCAGGAGACCAACTGTTTCTGTCGCCGCTGGTATTGATGAAGTTCTCTCCTCCGCCGCTTTCTGCTGACATCAGATCTCTGCCATGTTGGTATCCTATGTGAATGGCAGCATTCCGTTCCCCTTGCCGGGCAACCAAAGCAACGGGTGAGTCCTGACCGGCCCTCAGCAGGACCCAGACCGAGAAGCAGTTTCCGCGGGCTCCTAGCCCTGGGCCAGGGCGGTTCCGGGAGCCGGAACTCGGCCGCCCCACGCTCGGTGCTCGCTCCGATAAGAGCAGGCTCTAAGAAGCACCCAGGCACTGAGCCCGAGCAATCTGTCTGCAAGCCGCAGGCGAATGGCAGCCTGAAATTACCTGTTCTATGGCTGAATGAGCTGCGGTCAGTCGAAAACAGGGATGGTGACGTCAGCTCTCCAACATGGTGGCCGCTGGCCTCCTCTGTGGTCTGACAGGTGTGGAGAACTGAGATGGACCGCTTCCTTCCCCCGTCTCGAACCCAGAATTCAGCCCTGAGTACGGTGCTTGCACGGCTGGCAGAAACTGCAGCGCTGTATCCCTGCGTCGCTATCTCCTCGTTTCCCAGCGCGCGCTGCAGACTCTAGCCGCGGGGCGATTTGCTGAATAAGCAGTGTTACCCTCCGTGCGACAAACCTCTCGCGCTTGAGTCCCCGTAGCCGATCCTCGTGCGATGGAAATCCTTCCTCCAGGTTCCGGAGCACCCCACTATTGCTGGAAATTTCTAACAAGATAGCCTTTAGCCGTCCTGACTTGTCATACTCCCACACAGTGAAGCAGCACACGGGGGCAATGTACTCCCCTCGCCGCCATCTTCCTAATTCCCTAAAATTTAAACTATATAAAGAACTCAAAATTTAACACCAAATAAAACCCCACCAAATATCCCAATTAATAAATGGGCATATGAGTTAAACAAATCCATCTAAAAAAGAAGGCATACAAATGCTCAAGAAATATATGAAAAATATCATTAGCAATTAGGAAAATACAGATTAAAAATATACTGAGATTCATTTCATACCAGTCAAAATGGCAGTCATCAATAATACAAACTATTTTAAATGTTGATGAGGATGTGAAAAAATAAGGGACACTTACACTGCTGGTGGGAGTATAAATTAGCACCATCACTATAGAAATCAGTATGGAGGTTCCTCAAAAGACTAGGCATGGAACCACTACATGAACCAGCTATATCCCTCCTCAGTATTTATGCTAAAGAATTAGTCATCATACTAGAGATACGTGCATGTCATGTTTATATAGCAGCACAATTTACAATTGCCAAACTGTGGAATAGGTCTAAGTTGTCCCTCAATGGATGAATGGATAAAGAAAATATGCAATACAAACACAATAGAGTTTTATTGGGCCATAAAGAAGAATGAAAGTATGTCATTTGCAGGAAAATGGATGGAATTGGAGAACATTATATTAAGCAAAATAAGTCAAACTTAGAAGATCAAGGGTCACGTGTTTTCTCTCATGTGAGGGAACTCTAGGAAAAAAAGAAAAAGCAAGGGGTGGTGTAATCTCATGAAAATTGAAGGGAGAACATAGAGGAAAGGGACCAGTGGAGGGAGGAGGAGAGGAAAAGGGAAATACTGAGGAGAGATGTTGGCCACATTATATTGTTATATTGTGTGTCTGTTTGGAAATGGAGCAACCAATCTCACTATTATGTGCAACTATAATGCACCAATGAAATGTGAAAAAATAGTTTAATATGCAGATGTAAAAAGTAATTTCCTAATAAGTTAAATGGAGCAAGAAAATTAAGTTAATGGATGAATTAAGTAGCCTGTTATTTCTTAAGTTTCCAGTAAGAGCACCATTGTGCCCTAAGGCAGCTATAACGGAGGTCATAGACAAAGAGTGAGACAAGGCACCAGTCCCAGCCTTATCTCAGAGCCTGCAGATTAATCATTGGCTAAATAAGTGAATGAGTGACACATTGACCAAGTTCAGATCCACCTTAAGAATGAGTTCTGCTGGGACAGGAAACACCTTCATGTTACCTTTTAGGTCCTGACCATACAGCAAGTACCATGCCAGGTATTCTGAACACGTTAACTTATTTTCTCAAGTTCAGTTCCCATTTCAAATTTAGTTCCACCCTTCTATCAAGACTCCAGCATGTTAAATACTTCTCAATGATAAGTTTCAGGAAACGAGCAACAGAGTGGAGATTCAAAATGTTCTTCCTGGGGGGCTGAGGTCTTTGCTGTGGCCCTGCAGTACTGGCCTGCAGCTGGAGGTAGTGAGCATTAACTACCCATGCTACTGTGGGCCTGGTGGTCGACTTGCCCCAAGAAACCTGGGTGCCTTGTCTGCAACCCTGTTGATGTCCTGACTCCTGCTTTGCCTTCTTGAGTTCCTCCAGTCCTTCCCTGGTCAGCATTTTCTCTTTTTGAAACCAGCTAGCTGCCTGGAGTTCTGAGAAGTCTGCCTACTACTTGCTGATTGCCTATCTCTAGGACTCAGCTTTTGGCCCCTGAACCTCCTGTGGCTGCATGAGGCCAACCACTGAGAGGTTGGTCAGTGAGGATTCACGGCCTGGGGGAGGAGCCCACTTTGCCCAGCCTTGCCTCTCCTACCCACTAAGTTTGATCCACCCTTGCTATCAGGGCTACTAGTCCTTAACCTGGAGTCCCAAACTCCTCACTGGTTACTTTATAGTACACTTCCATCCACCTAACTTAGTGGCCATCTCCATCCGCAGGCTGGGTCCCTTGACTCCTAATCTTCTATTCCATTTGTCTTCTACTTCTCAGTTCTAAGAAATATCAAATCTTCACTTTTCAGGATCAGAAGAAAGAATGTTGTACTCTCACAACCAGCTAGGCAGAAAATAGCTTTGGAGTTACCTGTAGCTATGGGATCTCAGGCAGACCATTCATCCTACCATGTTGGTTTTCCCTCTCTGAATGGGAATGGTAAGGGCACCTTCTGCTTAGGCTGATGGAAAAAACGTGAAGCATGAGCTGTGAACCTCCTCACCACTGCTGAGTCAGTGGTGCCTTTGCTATTGTGTGATTGTGTCAGCTGCCCTCTCTTGGGACTTGTGCCACTGTGTGGTGTGGTGGTATCTCTGTTCCTTTACTGTGAAGTCAGCCTCACTCTCCCACACTTTCAAAGCTGCCGAATTTACTCAGACCTACCTAAGGAATCAACTCTGGCCTGCACATAAGCTAATTTGAAAAAAAAAAAACAGGAACCAGATCAAAGGAAGCAGAAGTAGTTAAGAGAGAGATAAGAAAGAGAATTGTGCTGAAGTTGTAGTTGTTAATTACTGGGTCTGGATTTAAAATGCTAAGAAGGCCCATCAACTAGAATGGAGAATTAGGGAATGAAATAAATTAACAGAGAAACTCCGCCTTGTGTTGATTCTCTATAATAGGCTGGTGTCCTTGTGAGTAATTAATATCAAGTTAAGAAGCCAATTTACTCAGCAACTAAAAGAGTCTTTGCAGAAAAAAAAAAAAAAAAAAAAAGCTTTTTAAGGATAAAAGCGGTGATCCTGGAAAAAAACTGGGAACTATGTCACAGAAAAGAATCACTGTTACTAATTCCAGAGGGAAGTTACTCTTCGGATTGCAGGTCTTGACAGGCAGGGTTATTATGGGCTGGAGGAGAGTGTGGAACTGAGAAACTTCGATGAATGGAGATCTTTGGACTAGAAAGGAAATCGGAGTTCTTCCACCATTTGCTGCATGGCTTTGGTATTTCCATCAGCCTCTGTGAGCTCACATGTTTACCCTGTAGGTGAAGAATAACACACATTCCACCCACCACTCAGGGCTTCCTTGAGAATCAAATGGGGGAAAGAATCTGCCTTAGTTAATAGCCTTGAGATCTTTGGTGACAACAATGAAAATGATGGTGATTAAGGTGGTGATGATGTTGAAAAGCATTCAGGATTAAGCTACTGTGAAGCTTAGGGACAGTGACAGAGGCATTCACCTATCCCAAATACGCTTCCACTAGCTCCCTGGTGCCTCCAGCGGGCCCTGGGTCTTAGCATATCCAATCCCTGTGTTAGTGTGCTTACTTTTCTTTCTTTTTCGTACTGCTATTTTGATTTCTTTCCATGAACCAACCTCTCAATGCAGTTTACTATAATTCACTTCAACATTTTTTGGATGAATGACAGGGAACAGGGGAAATAGATCTAGCTTGTGTTGAGATATGTGCTGTGTTGGGAGCTGAGCATTCCTCATGCCACACGCTCTTTTAGTGAAGCCACAAGATATCTATTATTAATCAAATTTTGTGTTTGAAAAAAGTGAGGCAGGTCTAGTATGATATAAATATTAGATGATAGAGCCCTGATTTGAGACCAGAACTGTTTAATTCTGTTTGATAAATAAACTCTCTTAGTGTGTTTAACCTTTTTCTGTTCAGATAGGCTCTATTTTAAACATTTCATATGGAGGTAACCCTGGTTTCTCTAAATATATACTTAATGGTCCAAAGTTGCAGCTTGGGTTGTCAGAATAAAGGAAGTTTTAGTCAATGCTAAGGGTGTGTTCTTCATAGTAGAAGGTTAACCAACACCTATTACCCACATCCCCAAAATTTCAATCAGTTCTAATAGTGTTAGAGGACAGACAGATAAGGATGGTGGGAACACAAAGTTAAAAGAATAATTCTATTAAATGGGATGAGTGAGTGACCCCCCACATGATTTCTTTTCCAATAAGTAATCTTCCTGCAGCCCTGTCTGGGCTAAGTGGACAGGATATGTTACATTCCTCAGCAAACTACTTCTTAAATGCAGGATAAATGCAGGAACAAAATAATTTTGATAAAGTATTACCATGAAGGGGGAGATTTTTGTGACCAGATCCCAAAACTCTGGGAGAAAATTATAGTCCCTCCTAACCACAAAATCTCCAAGATTGTGTGGTTTAGCATCCAATTAGAACTGCTCAGCCTGGGCCAAGGTGACCTAGAGTTGCCATGTCAGTGGGGACTTGAGAGTCTGATGTCACCCTGCTGTCAGTCAAGAGTGAAGAGGTGGACAGGGACAGAACTCCCTGGGAACTTCTCTGGGATCCCCAATAAAACTGGAGTGCAGGACAGGCACATTGTCCCTCTTCTCTCTGAGAGAACACACTCTCTCACTTGAGAGTGTCCCTTTTCCCTTTGCCTATCCCTTTAATAAACCCATTCCTGTTACTCCAAGTGACATGTTTGATATCTTTCTGATTTGATTGAAAGAATTACAGTTTGATGAGGGGGCCTTTGTGCTGCCCCAGTTTGTCAGAAGGACCCAGCTCTGTAATAATCGGAAGCTCCAAGGTTAACTAAATAAGATGCTACATTGATTGGCAAGTCCTGATGGTGTGTTTGTAGGCTTAAAATGGCGCTAGCACCCACAGGTCTACAGGAACAAGGGAGCTATTTTTGGACTTATCAACTTTATTGAAATGTGCAGTCTGAGAAGAAAAGTGGTGGTTTTTGGAGTAGACCTGGCCCTATTAGAAACCCTGTTCACACTTTCCTCTGGTAAAGAAAGGTACCCCTAAGCTTCCAATGCCATCAGCCCAGCCTCCTGGGAAAGCCAAGACTCAGGTGTGATTTTGGATTTCTGAAAGCACCAATGATATAAAGCAAAGCTTTCCAGAAAGAAGACAGTGTAGAAAGATTCTAAAAAGCAGTGGTTGATAGCTTGCAAGCAGTGCTTCCTAATGTGAGGAATGAACAGGCTTCTATACAATGAGGTTCCTAGGCCCACAATAGGAGAGATCTAATTCTTATTTAAATAGGGTTAAACACTTTTTTAATACTGCAGAACATCTCAGTATTCCTAAATTTATTAGCTCACTTCCCATAAAGCCTCTGCTCTGTTGCTCAGCGCCACCCAGACTACTGGGACTGGCTCAGCAGGTGGGCTCAGCCAGTGCTGCAGATGTGTTCTCTGTGTTCCATTACTTCTCAGAGGGGGTCCTTAGCTGCTCCTTGTTATTTTAAATAAAAATATGTTTTAAAAAAGAAGCATGTATTATAATCATACAAAAGAGTGGGATTTATTGTAATATGTTCGTTTATGCACATAACATAATGTGGTCAATATGCCGCCCATTACCTCTCTTTACTCACCCTCCTGTGTCCCCAGTCTTCTCAATCATCTAATTTAGGGGTCTCTTCTCTTTTTTCATGAGATCCTTCCCAATCATTTTCTCTCTGACTTCTACCTTATGAGAGAAAACATTCAACTTTTGACCTTCTGAATTTGGCTTCTTTTATGTTCTCCAGTTTCATCCATTTTCCTGCAAATGACAGAATTTCATTCTTCTTATGGCTGAATAAAATTCCATTGTGTATCACACCACATTTTCCGTAATCATTCTTCTGTTGATGGGCACCTGGGCTGGTTCCATAACTTGGCTATTGTGAATTGTGCTGCTATAAGCACGGATGTGCCTGCATCGCTATAGTATTCTGGCTTTAGTTCTTTTGCATAAACACTGAGGTGTGGAATAACTGGTCATATGGTCGTGCCACTCCTAGTCTTTTGCTGAACCTCCAACCTGATTTCCGTGGAGGTTGTGCTAATTTTAATTAGAAAAGGAAACATCTTATTGAGGTGCCTGGATCATGTGTTTTCACCTCTCTTGTTTAGTCCCTTCTGTAGTCAGCCTTAGAAACTTCACCCTATTACCCTTAGTTTATGGAAAACACAGGCGTACACACACACACACACACACATTTTCCTGGACGTGTCCTTTAATTTTCTTTCTGAAGATAGCTACTTACTATGTGGCCGATCTCTGGTAGAGGCTTTGGATTTGGAAATCAGGCAAAGAGTAGAATTGATAATTTCATGGAGGTCAGGGGTCTGAAGTGTGTGTGTGGTGTGGAAAAACAAACAAAAAACTCAAAGCAGTGTCTTAGAAAACACTGTGACGAAGTGCTAGGAGTGGAAGGAGGGTGGTGGAAATGGAGAGAGGTTGGGAGAGATGAGAAAGGGGCTTTGCTTGGTAAATTGAACTTAAAAACAATAAAAATAGTCAATTTTGAAGACATTTCTGAATCAATGTAATTACCCTGTGACTGAGGAACACGTGTAAGCTGGGAGGCTTCCCAGCAGGATTCTGAAGGTCTTATGGTTTTCTTCAAGCCTTCCTGGCCTCCTTCTGATTTAGGGTCAGCATCTTAGGCCATATAATTAAGTTACTGGTAAGCGTGTGTAGCTGAGTCTGTTGAAGTCAACCCAATTACAGGTAATTATTGATCTTCCCATAAAACATAAGTATTTTAATTGCTGTGCAAATTGTTAATAATCTGCAAGTATTAGTTTGTTAAAGAATCAGTCAATAAAGAGTAAGATTTAGACCCCTACCATTTCCAGGTAGAAATACATTCTTTTCTTCCCTAAGTGTCTGATTGCTGTTACTAGTGCTCGATGTTGTTGTAGGCTGTAGGTCTTAGCTACTTTAGCTCCTCTCACTTTTCTAACCTTGAATTTGTGAGTTAAGCCTATGTTAAAGATTTCTAGAGAAAACTTGTTCTAAACTGAGAAAACTTGTAACTAAACTGGTATTGAGACATTTAGTTGAGGACGATGCTCTGATGTTGACATGGAGACATGAGATGATTAGTGGAACATGGAAAGAAAAGCTCTTGCTGTATTTTGTTCCCCAACTTAAAAATGATTCTCGAAGTGGGGGTAGGGGACTTATCAGCAATATTAGGAAAGAATGATGAGTTACACCGAATTAACAGTTACTATAGAAAGAATTAAATTCCACAGGACAGCTGGAGGAGGCCTTTCCAGTGCCCTGGTACACAGGAGGTGCTCAGCAGTGCATCTTAATGGTGAGGACAGGCTGAATTTGTAGTGCTTCACTGGTTACGAGGTATTGTGCCACATCTCCGTTCTTTAATAGAGGCATTCCCAGCGACCGTCTCACTGTGTCTTGAGTGTTCCAGTTTTGGACAGCAAGAGGGAGAGGCTGGCCCTCCACCTGCTATGCCTGGGTACCCCCCACTTCCCCCACCATCACTAATTACCTAACAGGTGCTACAGGGAAGCCCAGGGCCTCTCCTCCCCTCTCACTGTCCCACGGCTTGACTCTCTGGCTCAGGCTCCTAAGTCTTTCCATCTGTGCTGCTAGACGGTTACACCGATGGCCTCCAGTTTGTCCACATCTCTGTGTCCATGTGCTTGGCTGTGATCTTGGCCAGGTCGTGCTCCATCCAGTGGCAGAGCAGCAAACACGACGTCTCCCAATTCAGAATCACAGGAGCTCACATTCCGTGAACGCGGAGAGACCCACCTCGGAGCAGCTGCTGTTGTCCAGCCCTCACCTGTCTCCATGGTGCAGAGCTGCTGGGTGCTCATCTCCCAGCATCACCCAGTCTGGCCCTTCCTGCTGATGTCTTGGCCCTGATTTTAACCCCAGGCTACGTGGCTTCCTTGGTCAAATGCTGCAGACAGAGCCACTTGAGAGCAAAGCCTCCACCAAGTGCTGCCTGATGCCTGTGTGAAGGAATCCTTGGGCTGTTTGGGGAGAGAGACATGAGGGGCAGAGAGGCCTTCCCAAGTGCTGGGTCCATGCTGTTGTCTGGGAAGGGTCAGGTAAAGGGATAAAGAAAAGAAAAACTTGGGAAAAGACAGAACCCTTCTTCCCCTGATGAATTGGAGGCACAGGGATTTCATGCACAGAGATGAGTAAGACTTGCACACTTCTGAGTTGGTATGGACTCTTATGGGCTTGGAGGAGCAGGGAGGGCATGCTGAGGAGATGTGGGGAGGCCCTGGGCATGGACTGCAGCACCAGCATCTCCCCAAGTGGGGACACCTTGCACAGCCAGGCATCACAAATTGGGTCACATCCTCACAAATGCTGGACTTAGTGGCTCAGGGAGAGTGAGATTCCCCAGTGTTAAACCACCTATTGAGTTAATGCTGCCTAATGTTAACTGAACATATTCACAGGATTCAACTAGAAGAGAATCTGTATAGCTTTAGCAATTCCTTGGAAGGGCTGAGAGAGGCAATGATACTCAGAAAATTTCAGGAAGGTAATTACCTGTTGAAATCCAGGCAAGATGTGCAGGCACAAATGTTTTATAGCACTTTTTTTTTCCTTTTTAAATTTGAATTCACTATGTTTCATTTTCTTTAGCCTCACTTCATATTCTGGCTACTCAGAGACATGTTGTCAAATTTATGGAGTAAACTGATTTGGATTCAAGTATCAACTCTGTGGCATTGAAGAAGCTATTTCAGCCTTTGCGCTTTGTTTTTTCTCAGAAAAATAAGGAACTTGATCAGCTCATTGAGGGAAGATTTAAGAAAACTTAAAAATAAAAAAAGATCCAATTTTAGCATTTGGTATAGTAGGAGACAGCAGCAAAAGTCTCGCTGTTGCTATTATCATATCCCAGGGCATTTTAAGGCAGGTGGTCACTCACCTGTGATGTTTAGAGAAGACGATAAAAAGGGATGCAGAATTCTGACCTACCCGTCAGCCAGCTGCAGAGGGCTCCTCACCCTGGAGGTCTACTTGTGTGACCGCCACGTGGTTTAATTCGTTCTCCTTTCTCTTGTGTATAAGAGCTGAGATAATCAATCACGTTCACCCATGACAGAGCTGAGCAGAGGCAGCTTGGAGATGAATGGCCAGAGAACATAAAGAATAATGACATTAACATATACATATATGAGAACACTTTAAAATTGCTTTTAGAAGAAAGGAGAGAGTGGGAGAATAAAATAAAATCCTCCTGTTGAAAATTGTAAAACATGCTGACGCTTTAGTAGCAGGAAAATGGTACCCGCGACTGATGCTGTTCATAATGAATTACTTGTTGGTGATTTATTCATACCAAGGTTTTAAGGAACTTGCCAGACTAATGAAAAATGCATAGGTAGGCACTTTTGTCTGACACCAGACTTGAGATACAGGGAAGGAAGAGCCAGTTTGAAGAGGTTGGGAGATAGAGGAACCAAGAGGAAGTTATGATGTGTAGCATGAGGGAGAAAAGACATTTTATAAGAACCACACAAACAACACCAGCAATGTGTTCATTGGAATCTCCCTAATCATCCGTTCCTAATATCAAAATGAACTGTAAGTTTCAAGATGGCTTTAAGGACACACTGAGGGCAGACACTATGAAGAACCGGAAAGAACACAGGCTTTGGACTCAGGCTGACCAGCGCTGTCATATGGTGTGACTTTGGGAACCCTACCCTAGCTCATGATAGAGTTCCCTTGTCTCCACAGTATTGGCTCTAATAAAATTTGTGAAACTGAGTAAAAATTGAGTCAAAAAATTTAATAAAACAGACTGGAGCTGAAAATGTGTCAGAAGGAAAATATGAACAGGGGCCATTAAGATCCCAATTGCCTACAAAATTCCAAGCTCAAAATCAACCAAGGGTTGAGCTGGAAGGCAGACTCAGAGGCCAATTAAAGTGAGGGAGCAGGTCTGTGGTTCAATTGGACTTGCCTTTTACAGCATGGCCGTCTCTTGCATGAGATTATTTGACAGATCTGGGTGATATATGAGTATGTGTGTATGTATATGGAAAAAGTTAAGACAGCAGTTAGCTAATGCTATCAATGGTACAAATAGTTAATATAACACTCTTTGACTGTTTCTTAGCTCAGATTCTTGTTTCTCATCCAAGTAAAATACTGTTATGTACTTTAAAACCCACAAACAAGGATATACAGATGTAGACATAGGAGAGATGTAGGTGTGGATGCTGATGCTGATGTGGAGAGTCAGAGGTAAAGATGTATGCACAGGTGAAGATGAGCTATAATGCATGTGCAGACACAATTGCAGGTGAGAGTGTCAATGCAGGTTCAGGTGAGCACTAAATGTGGATGCAGGTGTGGATGCAGATGCAGTTTCAGATGAGAATATGGTATGGATGCACTTATGGATGTAGACACAAAGATGATAGTGACAGACAGCTGTAGGTGTTAGTTTAGATATACTGTACCTATAGGCATAGATGCAAATGCACCTGAGGTGTGGCTGCAGGAACTGATGTGCACATAGACGTATAGGTGTGGCTGAGAGTTCAGGAGCAGATGTTGGTGTAGATTTGAATGTAACTTGTGGTTTAGGTGTAGATTTTTCACATGTCCACTTTCTGGATGTAGTTTGTCACACACTGTATTCACTTTTTCCTAGATTGTTCTGAAGCACACCAGAGAGATGGATTTTATACTTTCTTAGCACTCAGAGTTCAAGAGAGTATTTTTCCAATACCCTACTGAAAGACCTTTAGGTTATGTCTACTTTTGTTCTTACAAACAAGGGCACAGCAATTGTTTTTGTATTTTTGTATTCTTAGAGTACACATCCGTCAACAAATTCAATGAAGTGGAGTTGCTGGATCAAATATTGCAAACATTTGAAACTTTTATAGATATTTCCAATTTTACGAATCCAAGTTCCAAATGAATTAATGAATGAGTTTAAAAGCATATTGCTCCAACCTGGGCACCTGTCAATATTTATTGCAAAGGAGCCTAGACTATATATATATATATATATATATATATATATATATATATATATATATATATATATATATATATATTTAATACCAAGCTGCATTTGTATATTTCTGCAAAGAGTTAATGTTTAATTACCCAAGAGTCATCTGACCCCAATCCACTGAGCTATATATTATTTCTCTCATTTTAGAAATTACACTGTTATTCTCAGTTCTTTAATATATTAGCTCTGTCTACATCCTATTCCAGAGATTTATAATTGAAAAATCATGTTAGTTTAATCTCAAATGCAACACTCTTTGAAAAATGCAAATATCAAATAATGAAAGTGATAATTACATGTGGCAAACTTTGACAGAAATAACCACCTAGTTATATAAACATTTTCTACTAATTCTTAAAATATGTCAATGATAACTGGATTGAATACTGTTCTTACACAAAATATGTTCCTTAATATTCTTTTAAATGCAAATTCCTTTCATGTTTCTTAATAGTAAGTGGATTTTAGGCCAAATTAAGTATGAAGTAGAGTGACAGGAGGTTTTCAGGGCATGTTGTAATCTGTTTCCTTTGTCTGATGGGGGAAGGTCAGGCAGGCTGGGAGCTTGCACGGCTCCTTCTGACTCACACTGAGTAACCTGAGGTTACCTGGGCTCAATGTCTATTGATTTTGTAAGAAGTTTTGTATGTGTTTTTAAGTTATCTCAGCTTGAGACATTGCTCTTCACATATTCAGGGGTGTGGAGGTGTTAGGAATCTACTGGACAGTGGTTTGTAAAGTGTGTCCCCACAACCAGCAGCACCAGCATCACTGGGCACTGGTAGAAGGGCAACCCCCATCCCTGCTGCTGTCACAGAGACTCAGTCTCCGGGGCATCGGCCTGCAGTCTGTGGTGTTGGCAGCACAGCAGGTGATCTCATCATGCCACAGCTGTACCATCATTGCCCTAAGGCTTTAGAGAGATGGGGCAAGGCTGGTTGCTGGCACCCAGCCTCGGCCCTTCTCCAAAGCCTAGGTGGCAGGAGCTGCTGGGGACGGGTGTCTTGGCTTAGGGAGCAGTTTCTGCCTTTTCTTCTTTCACATCTTGCAATGACATTGTTCCCCATCTGGGGACCATTCTTGTATTTTCTCTTTTGCATCCTCCAAATGTGAGAAAATGAGAAGGAAAAATAGCTACTAAAATAGGTCCATACTGTGAGTTTATATGGAGATTATATTTTTTGCCCAATTGGAATATCTAACTTTACACTTTATTATTAAAATCCACAAGAAGCATTTTATCCTCCATATGCTTTTCAACAGGAAATTTGGAGTTAGTCAAAATTTAAATTTGACTACCTAGCAACAGTGACAACTTTCTGGCTATATTTGTAAGTTGCCTTTGACATAGATGTTCCCAGACACTGTTCGTTAATGTTCTAAAACATAAAGTTACACAACGAATTTGGACATAGATTAGAGCTGGTTCATCCACAAAAGCAATGACACAGAAACAAATGACATCAGGGGACTTATTCAACTCACTCTGACTTAGGCATAAGAGGACTATAAAATGGAGACTTTGGCTCCACCATTTTTTTTAATACTTCTTGCCATATAAGTTTGGAAGCAAGTAACAAGTGAATAGACTTCCTCCAAGCTGTTCCTGCATGTCCTTTCTGTGAGCCACCTGATGTCTCCCTCAGGGGATTAATGATTACCAGGGTAAGGGGTTGGGAAAGGGTGGGGAGATTGGGCAAAGGAGGGTAGACTTGGTCAGTGCGTGCTTTGTGCATGGCGGAAATATCACATGGAAGGCTGGAGAGATACACCAGTGATACAAGTGAACCGAAATTAAAATACAGTGAAGTGAATGCCAGTTCCTACCATCACACAAGAGGCTTTCTCAGTCTTGCTGGTGCCTTACTTTCTGGCATGCAATATCTCCATGCCCACATTTCCGAGTTGTTCGCTGGTTGTTGGGACATCTTCTCAGACGGTTCCTTTTGCAGTCCCTTCATGCTTGCCAGTGGAATGGCCTGCCACCTAAGCATGAGCCCGAGATCAGTTTTCTGTTTTCCCTGTGCCCAGGCAGTTGGGGCAAGTCAAGGCTCTTGCCCAGCACTTGTCTATGGAACTCCATTCCAAGTCAAAATCATGCTCACTATTTGTTTCTCTTATTTAATACAATAAATATTAACAGGCACAGAGCAAGACCCCAGCGATGTGTTGGTTCACTGTAGAAGTGATTCAGGAAACAGAATGTGGAGGATATTGTCAGGAGTCAGTTTACACCTGGTTATGGCTCCCCAAATGATCTCTCTAGTGTCTGTGTTGCCAAAGGCCTTTGCCTCATGATTGACAGGATGGGAGGCCATGCCTAAAGTTACTCATCAAAAAAAACATTGTTTCTATATTTTCCAATTGGCTCAATCCATTTGGAAGCTCTTTACAGAGAAAAATTAGAAGACAATTCCTGATAGCGAATTAGCTCAGTTTGGTTGGCTAATTAGTTAGCTGAGGCTGTCCATGGGGGAGTGGAGAACTCTAAGAGGGGCCATGGACCAGCAGAACTGTCTGGGGATGGTTTGGGAAGCCATTCATGAAAGAAATGTAGAATAATGAGGGATGAGAGAAACATTTCATTTTCATTCAACTCAAATAGATTAAGACAAGATATATTGAGCTTTAAAATCTTAACATAAAGGGTTAATAAGGACACATGTATGTATATATGCACATACACACATTCTACACAAATATGCACCCATCACAACTAACCACACACCACAAATGCAGAGTGCACAGGGTTTGCATAAACAAATGGCAAATAGACCACCAACATACTGACCATCACGCACAACCCCCACATGTCTCCAAACCCAAGATTCACATCCTCACTACAATCATGAGTGGTCCATTCACATATGTCCAGCCAAAATGACCAATGTGCCTTGCATGTTGCACATAGAGCACACACACATGTGTCTCCTGGTACCGGTCACAGAACTTTTCACATCACACGCACACAGGCATTGCTCATATACAAAAATGCCATGTGTAAACATTTACACAGCATAACAGATGGGCCCTCAGACTTTTATCACAACCACATGTCTCATGTGCATTTGTATTCCACCTCCCTGGCAGACATTCGGCAGAGCCAGTCCCTGCCCTACGTAGGCTGTACAACGTGCCTACATGCTCAGTTATAACGCACACTCACAAACACACCCACACTGATGCTACCAGCAGCTTAACTACATCTGAAAGAAGCCCTTGGCACTATAACAAGCAAGACTGATGGGCCTTGGAGAAGCTGGACTTAAACATCCACCTGCCTGATGTCAGTGTTTGAAACATCCATGTGTGTTTGACTGATGCTTCCTTTGGGCGGAAGGCTCACTACTGGTAGGAGCCCCAAAAGACACAGTGACAGCACATACTTTATTGTCATTCACTGAACACCAAATCCCAATGTTGCATTCAATCCTTGTTTAGGGAGGAGACTCTGAGGGTCTGAGAGGGGAAGTAACCCATGGTGTTCCAGAGGCAGGGGAAAAGACGACCATCTGCCTCCTAGTCCCTCGACACCAGTGATTCTCAGCTGGGGAAGGGCTTGTTTGCACACCTCACCGCCCCAGAGGAGGTTTGGCCATATCTAGAGACACATTTTGGTTGTTACACCTTGTGGGAGAGAGGGCAGATGCTTTGGCAGTTAGTGGGTAAAGGCCAAAGGTAGTTCTAAATATCCTGTGCCATTCAGAACAGGTCCCACAACAAAGAATCATTTGGCCCCAAATGACAGCAGGTCTGAGTTGAGCAGCCCCCAGCTGACCCATGTGGCCCTGACGGGGTAGGATCTGGAGAGAGCCGCTCAGATGACCACAGGCAGACCTTCCCAGGAATCTGGCCAGGGGTGCAGAAGGGTTGCGTTCCACAGTGGCCCATCAGGGCACATACTCTGTTGGGTGTGAGGGCAGGAGTAAGGAGACACACAGAGGCTTCTCCTCGTGACGCCCTTTGTATTCATGCCACCCGTGTATGTAAACCATTCCTCTAAGAAATGCGAAAATTATAAAAAGAGAAAACCCCAAACTCCTGAACATGAGCTACTGCTGTGGTGACAGATGATGGCCCTTGCTCCTCCAGTTACACTCCTTCCCTTCAATAGCAATTAACAGAGAAACCAGGAAGAGCAAATACCAGTTTCTTGTTGCACGATATAAATCAGCTGGACAGGCCCTGGTGGAGCTGAAATATATCTAGCAGGGTCTCCCATTAAATCAATTAGCAAGCAGGAGGGAGGGCAGGGCCTGCCACGTTCCTGGCAGCCTTCCCCAGGAGAAGAGCCTGCCACTCTGGGGTCTGGCTCCTCCATTTGCTTTCCTTTCTTTGGGCACAGAACCAGCCTGGAGTCAGAGTAAGTGAATCTTTCCATAGGAGAAAAATGGAAGCCATCAGCATTTGATTTATTAGAAAGTTTCTACAAATGATGAGTTGTTCTTAGGCTCACTCTTGAAAACATTTCCTTTCTATGGTCTACCACAAAGATGGTGGGGTCCCTCTTTAACCAAAGAGCTGCTGACTTGTTGGTGGGTTTATTTCCTGGAAACAGGAATGGGTTGCTTCAAAACATCTGCATTCTTTCTTCTGGGCCTCCTAATGACTGTGGACTTCAGCAGGTGTGTGGCTTGACACCTGTCTTAACATCCACATGAACGTGCGTGGTTCACAAAGACCATTCAAGTTGATTCTCATGATTCTCATGATAATGTAGTGAGATAGGTGGTGTGGCATAAATGTATCAAAATAGATTCTGCTTGTCATATATAACTAAAAAGAACCAATAAACAGAGATAGAAGGTAGGAACATTTTTATTCCTGTTATCAATGTAAAAAAGTGAATGGAGGCCATAGCTTGACCTCAGTCACTCCAAGTGTCAGGAGAGGGATTGGAATTTGAGATTAGCTAATTATTCACTTTCAGAGCACTGGATCAGGGGTTCCTGATGTTTCTTGTCTACTGGAAACAGTGGGGAGCTTTACAAAGTACTGATGCCTGGATCCGAGCCCCAGAGAGCCTGGTAAAACTAGTGGTCTCGCAGCCTGCACATCAAGATTTTAGCATATTATCTGGGGCATTCTAAAGTTTAGTCAGGTTTGGGAATTGCTGCACTAGACACAGTATCTACTACATTGAAGGTTGAGAAAAGAGACTTCCAGGAATGGACCAATTAAGATTTGAGCCCTAAGATATCTGACCCTAATTTTCATAGACCTTTCAATCTGCCCAAGAATAATCTCCAAACCCCATTGAACCTATCACTTGCTCAGGACTTTCAGAGCTAATATCCTTTTGGATTCTCTTGATGACTGGGGAATTTGAACAGGGCACACATTGCCATTGTCTTGTTACAGATAAGGAAGTTTCAGTATGTTTGATTTTAGGAAGGGGAACTGGCTCTAAATCCTCCCATTCTTTGCTCATGAACTTCAAGCCCCAGGCTCCTATCTATATGATGTTTTGAGGCCTGGTTCTGAGCAAAGAGGAACTCCAGACTGGTTCCGCATGTCTGGGAGGAGTGGGTGGAGGCTGGCCTTCTTTGCTGCCCCAAGCTCGTGCCTATCCATAGCCAGGCACAATTAACCAGGAATGATTAGACTCAACAGTCTCCGCCCCGTTTCTCTGCTCCATCCTAAGGTGACTTAACATGGCCTTGATTGAATTAGAGAAAGCAGGGGCTGAGGCACAGTCTGTAATCCACAAAAGTGATTTGCTTCTCAATGGAATAGGATATGGAAGAAAGGAGAGTGGGAAAGCTGCTTAAGCAGTTTACATTAAGAATGAAATTGAGACAGGTAGAACCTGAGAGACCAGCTGGCTTCAAGGTTGGAACTTCTGGGCTTTCCGGCTCCAGAGAGAGGCTCTGCAAGTGATATTAGAGAAACATGCAGAGCTGTGGACCACTGGGCTTTTTTTTTTTTTTTTTTTTTTTTGTGGTTGCTTTTTGCTTCTCTGATTTTTTTATATAGAAACTCTGTGTGTTTTCAGCAGAGGTTATTTGGAGCAGGAGATCTTACACATGCCAATCACTGAACTCTTCTCCCAAAGTGGACATAAGACAAATCTGTAGCATCCTGGAATCTTTTCAACATTATTTGAAAGGAAATTTTATAAAATATGAGTCCTGTGTTCCCAAATGGAAGTCCAAACTCACTTTACCAAGCTTCCTTGGGGCAAAAATCTGGACCCTTAAGCTTGGCTCTTCCAATTGAATGTATCCAAGTGCCAATTGGAGGAGGTAGACCTCACTTAGAATCCATGTTTGTATGCATCAGCTTTCATTGACTGTAACAAATACCAGACATAATCAAGTTACAAAAAGAAAAGGTTCATTTTGGCTCACAGTTTTAGAAGTTTCAGCTCATGATTATTTATTGAACCCTTTTGATTTTAGGCCTCTAGTGAAGCAACTCATTATGGTGGGGAGCATCTGGTGTAACAAAATTGCTATCCTCATGACAGGAACCTGAAAAAATAGGACCTAAATCCTATTCCTCCCATTCTTTGCACATGAACTTCAAGCCCTAGGCTCCTATCTACATGATGCTTTGAGGTCTGAAAAAAGAGCTGAAGAGGAAGAGACTGGGGTCCCAAAATCCCCTTTGAGTGCATTCCCACAGTGACCTAAAACCTGCTAAGCTCCACTTCCTAAAGTTTCTACCACATCCCAATAGCATCATGCTGGGGACCAAGCATTTTACACATGGGCTTTGGGGGATATTCCAGATTCAACCAGGGATCCAGACTGCAGAAATAGGACCTGCAGGATATCAGTTCTCCAGCCAGGCGTGCAAATTGAATTCCTGTGTGCTAAAGGAAAGCTGGGGGTCTTCATTAGTGCCGTCCTTTGGTGGTTTTAGCTTTGAACTATGCTGTTGACCTCTCAGTGGGACTTGCTCACTCTCACAGAGATATTAGGAGGACCTGAACTTGTTGTGAAGCTAATGTTTCTTACCTCTGCACAGTTTTCTGCTGTAAGCCACTGAGGAATCTGAGTGAAAGGGTGTGGCACCAGACGTGATTCCAGCAGCAGAGCCTCAAAGCAAGGTGGTCTAGGGCAGACTGCATGGACTAGTTGGATTTGAAGATGGCTGGGATCCAGCCATGGCAGGGGAGGGGCTTTGGAAACTTGTGGCCCAGAATTGCACTACTACAAATTAAATGATTGCCTAGGATTACCAGGATGAGATGCAGATCAAACACAGGATTGGGGGACAAGAAATCACAGAACAAGTGAAGAACCTGCAGATTGAAAGGGATAGGCTGGCCCCTTCTCACTGCACTGGAAGACCAAAAGAAAACAGTTTGAAATATAAATTTTTGACTCCCGTCAAAGTCAGAGGAGCAAGAACTTCCTGCGTCTACGACAAAAGGGTCTTTTAACTTTCCAGGTGGCTGTGTTAAAGTCACAAAATATCAAAACTGGAGTTTAATACTAAGAGTGGATGGTTACAGTGTTGGTAGAATTCCAGCTCTTGCCTCCTTGCTTGTGTGACATTGGGATGTGGAACAGGAGAAAGTAGAACTCTCCCTTCTGTGCTTTCCACCCAGCCATAGGTGAGGTCTGGCTGAGTTCTACCAGGCCAGCGTGTGAAGCCCAAGCCATCACTCCCCCCCCCCCCCAGGTCATGCCCCCATAAACATTTTACCTAGGCAGTGCCATCTCCCTACAGAAGGGACAGGCTCCTTGTGGGGGAGTCTCGATGAGCAAGGTCCCTGGAAGTCCAAATTCCACAGCATGTCCTTGACCAGAGACCACAAGTCTTGTGCCTTCTGCTGAAAAGGGGGGAGGGGCATAGAGTTCCTGACCACAGGAGCCCAGCATGTGGCTGAGAGAGTTCCAGACAGCCTGCCCACCCTGCGTGGATCTCTTTGAAATACAAAGTCAGATTAAGTTAATTTTTTCTTTAATTGGCACGTTTTAGCCAGAGCAGTCAAATGCATTATGTGTGATTTTACGTTTTAGAGCAGTGAGCACAGTTCCTGGGCTACTGAAGTGAACGCCCACCTGTGATCACAGCAGAGGGCCTGAATGGTGGTGCAACATCTGTCTTCAGGTGCTCAGTTACAAAGAACGCTCAGCAGCGGGGCCATCAAGGGGGACGGCTGAAAGGGCCCGGATGGATTGTTGTTGCTGCATTGCAACTTGATAAAACCAAAGATAGTGGAAAGGGGCTTTTGGACTGGGTGACAGTAAAAAATAAAAGTGAGCGTTTGGCTGGATGAAAGGCTCAGCAACGTGGCATATGCCACTCACGTTGATGTGGCACTGAGTCATTTCCACTCATTGAGCTGGAAAAGACTTTTCTCAACAAAGGCTCTTATTTCTTCATTGCTTAGGACCTGTTATGGTTGGATACAAGACGCCTCCACAAGCTCTTGTTAATGCAGGCCTATTCAGAGGTGAAATGGTTATATTATGGGAGCTGTAACCTAATCCCTCCACCCTAATTTGAATGGACCAACTGGGTGGTAACTACATCAGGTGGGATGTGGCTGGGGGAGGTGGGTCACTGTGGGCCACCTGGAAGGGCACATCTTCCTGTGGCCCTTCCCCTCCCTCTCGCTGCTTCTTGAGGGCCATGTGCTGAGTATCTTTGCTTTGCTGGGTCCTGCCCCCATGATGTGCAGCTGCCTCACCTTGGGCCTAGTAAAACAACAGAGCAGCTATCTATGGAGTAAGACTTGTGTGCATGTCTGTGTGTGTTAAGAAAAAGCTTCTTCTCAGCAAAGGAAACAATAAAGTGAGGAGAGAGCCTACAAATTGGGAGAAAATCTTTACCTCATCCACCTCCGATAAAGCACTAATCTCTAGGATAAAGAACTCAAAAAACTCAACACCAAAAAACCAAATAACCCAGTCAATAAATGGGCTAAGGAACTGAACAGACACTTCACAGAAGAAGAAGTACAATTGATCAACAAATATATGAAAAAGTGTTCAACATCACTAGGAATTAGAGAAGTGCAAATCATAACTACTCTAAGATTTCATCTCACTCCTGTCAGAATGGCAATCATCAAGAATACAGGCAACAATAAATGTTGGCGAGGATGTGGTGAAAAAGGCACACTCATACATTGCTAGTGGGACTGCAAAGTGGTGCAACCACTATGGAAAGCAGTATGGAGATTCCTCAGAAAATTGGGAATGGAACCACCATTTGACCCAGCTATCCCACTCCTTGGTTTATTCCCAAAGAACTTAAAATCAGCATACTACAGTAACACAGCTACAACAATGTCTGTAGTAACTCAATTCACAACAGCTATACTATGGAACCAACAGCTAGACTATGGACACCAACATAGGTGTCCCTCAATAGATGAATGGATAAAGAATTGTGGTATATATATTCAATGGGATATTACTCAGTTTTAAAGAAGAGTAAAATTGTGGCGCCTGCCAGTAAATGGTTGGAGCTGGAGAATATCATGCTAAGTGAAATAAGCCAATCCCACAAAACCAAAGGCCAAATGTTTTCTCTAATATGCAGATGCTAATTCACAATAAGTCAGGGGGCACTAGAGAAGAACAGAATTACCTTAGATTAGGTAGAGGGAAGTGATGGGAGGGGAGGGGAAGGGAAGTGGGATTAGGAAAGATAGTAGAATGATAGTGTGTGTATGCATGACTACATGACCAATATGATTCTGCAACGTGTACACTCAGAAAAATGAAATTTTATCCCATCTATGTATGATATAGCAAAGTGCATGAGTGTATTCTACTGTTATGTGTAACTAACTAAAATAAATTAAAAAATTAAAAAAAAAAACATTTAAAATGGGATCTATCTTTTTTACCTATTTTAAGTGCACAACATCATAATACTGCATTCTATTGGTTCTCTGTCCTGGAACAGATCTCTGGGACCTTGCTGTCTTGGGCTGCTCACGCTTTAAACTCACTGAGTGGCGACTCCCTGTGTCCCCTCTCCAGCCTCTGAACCACCCTCCCACTCTCTGCTTCCACATATCTGTCTATTTTTAGGAACCTCACATAAGTGGAATCACGAAGTATTTAGTTCCCAAGTTCTGGCAGCCAGAGTTTCCACTACGACAGCAGCTTTTAAGAGTCTGTTCTGGGAAATCTGACCAGTTCAGGCAGAAGATGCCCAATGCCCGGAACGGTGGTTCCCAGGGAGAGGGCCCAGCTATGTCACCCTACAGTGAGACCCACAGTCCACCCTCTGGCCATGCTCAGTGCTTCTGATCATCTTCTGATGGTTCCATCTCTAAGCACAAACAGACAGACACAGTTTCTTAGGCAACAAAATGTGTCACAACTAAGTGCATTTCACAGTCACTGAAATGGGACGGTGCTGGGAGAAGATACATACGATGATTCTAACTATCATTAACATCAGCATAGATGTTACAATGTCACAAACCTAAAAAATGTCACAAACCTAAAAAAAAAAAAAAATCCCAGGGAGACCTAGAAAATAATAAAAAAAAAATCTTAGAAATCCAAAATTTCAACAGTAATAAAATTCTAAGTAAAATGTTTGGAAAGTACAACTAAGATTTTCTAGAAAGCGAAACAAACAAACAAAATCCCCAGACGATTAGAAGAGAATATGATAATAATATAATGATGATTAAGTGGAGAAAAACATAGTCCAAGAGGTCCAAATTCAAAACAATGAGAGTTTTATGAAGAAAGTTTTTAATTATAGGAAATTAAAAACCAAGCAATTCAAGAACATTTTCTGGAATTCATGTATGACTTTCTATTTTGAAGCATGCACCCAGTTTCCAGGGAAAACAAAACAAAACACCACACAAACAAGAAACCTCACAAAGCCTCCTGTCTTTCCTCTAAATATTCCAGATGTGCTACAACAAGACGACCTGTACGCCTACTTGAGATCCAACCTACAAAGGACCCAAGGCTTGGGTTAGAGGCAGCAAGAACCCTCCAGTGGATGGCGAGGGAGGCCCTGGGAAAGAGCTAGGGGTCAAGTGAGCCATGGGGCCCAGACTGAAGAGAGCCAGAAAAATCCTAAGGAAATTCTTTAGACATTAAGAATGTTTTTGTTTATTTGTTTGTTTAATAACACAAGGAGAGAGCTCAGAAAGCATGCCATATGAGAAGCTGGTTTGTAACTTCCTGAGACTTCAGTATCAGTCTAAAGGAAATCCACACTAGAGCTAATAATACTTTACACCGGATATTCCCCCTAAGATCTGGGGCCTTTCCAAGCCTGTAATGAACAGTTGTGAGCAGCAGAGAAAGCAATTATGGCTTCCACCCTGTCGGATGCATTTCAGCCATGATTTATGGCTGTGGTCGTCTGCCCACTTTGCCTTCCACCCAGAGGAGCAGGTGCCACGAGCAGTCTGCAGTCACATCAGAGCATCTCTCAGGCTCCATTCATACCTGGCACCTGTCCTAAAAGGAGGCAAGTTGGCCAGGCAGAGCAAGAGGAGTCGTCCTAAAAATACCATCCCAGACAGCCTCAGCACCATTAAAACTAAGTGGTACCATGTAGGGAACACATCCTTCATGCTGAGCTCTGTGCTCAGGGTACTGTCTCTATCCTCTGATTTATTTCTCAAGACACTGATAGGACAAAGATATCACCAAAAACATTGTCTTATGTGCCAAGAAACTGAGTCTCAAAGACACGTGTTCATTGACTCCTGTCTGCATAGCTAAGGTTCAACCCTGAATCCAGCAACTGCTCTTGACTTTTACGCTACTTACATTGACACACTAACAGGTATGTGCTAGACTTGGACAAGTTACATTCACAATTATATGTCTTGGAAAAAAATTTTGTTTTGGTCTTTCATTTCCCACATTAAATTACATGAAGATTAAAGAATTTTTAATAAAATATAAAATACTCAGCATATAAATATTCAGCAGTTGCTGGCTATTATTTCTGTCATAATTTCTCTTACCTCTCTATTTCTTCCTTCCTTTCATCAACATGTATGAAGCTCTGGGTCCATACCAGACACCAGTACATACAAGACAGATAATCCACTCATCGAGAAATCCTTTTTCCAGTTTTTGCCCTAGGAAAGAGAAGCTCTGCCAGCTAGAGATTTGAGCAAATCAGCTTCTTTTTCTTCTTGAGAAGAAAGAAGAATCGATGCACTAAATAGAACTAAATTTAAAAATAGTAATAGGATATCATGACGTGTGTCCAATCAGCCCTGTTGCAAAACCACTGCAGAATAAGGTGATCTCTTGTCTTCATCTCTTTGTCTCAAACAAATCTGCTGCATTCCTTGGGTAATTTAGAAGCAATTTTAAATTTTAATTTTGGGGGGCACCTTACTGAAGAGAAAGGTGGAGGAAAAGAAACAACAAAATTAAATTAGCTCCCAATACTGATATTCTAACCTTGATATCATATACACAGTGTCTACACACTCACACATTCAAGAGTTCATCAAATTCTCAATAATAAAATATTTGTCTTTAGGTCAAAATGATTACACAAATGAGACGGCACTGGAGAAATACCCAGTATCCTAAATATACTTATGCAAGTAGGTCCACGCCAGCTTCTCCACTCCACTGACTTGAGGAAATCCTCTGTGCTGGAGAATCCATTCTTTCCAAACCAGAGTTCCTGGACCCAGGAAGTTGTGACTTGATCCTTGCCCTCAAGGTCTACATTGTATGATCTAGGAATAGATGTGAAAAAGTCCAACACTGACCAAATTATATTGCTACATTGCGTGCAAGTACAAATATGTCACAACAAATCCCGCTATTATGTGTAACTGCAATGCACCTATAAAATGTTTTCATCTAAAGAAAGGATTCCATCACTGAGAGATATAATGGGAGCTGAGAGACTGGGACATGGGCTTCAGAAGCAGAGGAGCTCTTCCGGTGAGGGCCAGTGCCGGAAGGCGGAGAAGAGACCTGTTCAGACGGAGGAGAGTTGGTTCAGCTCTACTTCCTGAGCACTGAGAGGAACTCAGACGGCCACCACCTGGTATGACAGTCTCCTGGGCTGCCCTGCCCCTGTTCAATGGCAGGGAAAGGGACCGTTTATTCTTCTCATTGCTTAGAAATTTAAGAATTTCCACTCCCCTGAAAACCTCGTCTGCCTTTCCTTGTCTCCTGTGCTGGCTCCCTGGGAAGCTGCCCCTTCGCTCTGCAGTGCTGCCCCTGCCCACACTTGCTGGCTGAGCCCTTCTACGGCTAGATATTTGGGTACCAAGAGCCTTTTCCTCCCTTCTCAATGTAATTGGCTCTCATGGATAACATCCGTGTCCTGGGAATGAAGAGCCCACTTCTGAAGTTTTAAGCTCAGCTGATATCCTGGAACTCGCTGACACCCATATAAACTACCCCCTCCCCCCAAAGAGAATCCTGCCTCCTGATATTGAGGTCTTCAAGCATGTTCATTCAAATAGAGGGTCTGTGCCTCTGAGCTGAGTTATGGATTGCCTTGTCATTAATGACCTGCCTTCCCAGTGTCCCCTGTCTGGCTGTCATATTCTTTTATATTGCTAATTAGGCTATCAGTTCATCTAGGGAACAATAGAACTCATCTCCTACTGAGTCTTTGGATGGTGATGAGATCTGACACTAGTCTGTTTTCATCTTCCTCTCTGAGTCCCAGATTCCTGACCTTTGAAGTTCAAATCCAGTGTGCATGTGGCTTTATGAGATAATCACTGATAAACACAGGCACCGGCCACATGGATGGACCATCACAGAAGAGGCTCTAATAAATTACTGACTTCTGTCAGAAAATGCAGGAAGTTGCCCTTGATGCCCAACAACTCATCCTCTAGCTAGTGTCCCACTTTTTTGTGTCAACACATTCATGTTAAAGTCCTTTCTACCCAGATCCTCACTCCAACTTCACCACAGCAGATTTGGACATTCTCTGTTTGGTCTGGGAGAGGGGCAGGGTGCAGACACCATCCCTAGTGACACAGGGGTCACTTGAGTACGAAGGCACTCACTTGAGTACTAAGAATTTTGGCCACTCTAGCACACTTTCCCAATGAGGTTGAACCTCAGGATTCACAGTCTCCTTTTCCTTCACAGTTTCTGCTGCATGTGGTTACAAAAATAAAACTTCAAAACAAGTCTGGACTCCCTGGAATATGAATAGGTTTGGAATATTTTTTTATTTAGCTTGAAATTAAATAATGAGTACACTGTAGACCACATTCATTCCTAGATATCTGGGGCAGCATTCTGTCACCAAGCACAGTGATATTTTTGGCACAAGTTAATGTGCCGAAGCAGGATTAATAAAGATTACAAAAATGTACAATAAGCAGGATGAATAAGATTATAAAGAGCAGGGAGGGTTAAATTGTCCCATTAACCAGCTTTACCTGGAAATTTCAGACTTCAGAGCTGAGGCTGGGGACACTGGTCCATGTCAGTTTAACTGCTGCTGTTAAGGTCGCCTGTGCCTTGCTGGCCTCCATCTGGCTGGCCCCTGTCATTCCAATGAAGCCTCGCAAGGTCCTGGCGTCATTTCATGGATGAGGACATCCTCCGGCAAGAGGCTCAAGGTGAGGGCAGTTTCCGTGCACACATTCTCACAGGCAGAGCCGAGATTGGAGCGCTGGACTGCTTGGCTGTGTGCCAATACCCTGCTGGCTGCATCGCAGGCCGTAATTCAGACTTTTGGCAATTTCAGTTTAGGGTGTTTCTTGTTTATTGGGGGGTCTTTTCCCCTAAGTAAGGCAAGAGTGTCGTAGTATTCATTTCTGACAAAGAAATGAAAGTAAAAGCCTTTCTCAAAACTGACTGTAAAATGATCTTCACAAATATGTCAAGTTTACAATTCAAAATCTGACCCCAAACCCCTCATGTCATTTGTTTCTTATCTGTTCAATTTACAAGATCATCAGAATACCCTTTTGCACTTAGACATCCTGTCCAGGCTTTGAGGGTTTCCATTCATTTATCCAACATTTTTTAATTGAACACCTAATTCGTGCCAGGTTCTATTTGAGGCACCAAGGACAAAGAAATGAGCAAACCAGGGAAAGATTCTTGTCTCTGTGAAGCTCACGGTCTAGGTGAGAGAGTCGATAATCAGCATAAAATAAGTGTGTGTAATTAAATGTGGAAACTTTATAAATGATCAGGAAGGGGCATGGGGGTGTGGAGGGGTCGTAGTTTTAAATAATTTATTCTCAGAAATCCTCATGGAGAAGGCGATATTGAAAAAAGTTAGAAGCAGTCATGAAGGGAGAAGTCTGCAGGTCGTGTCTGAGAAGCAGTAAGGACACCAAAGTGGACGGACAGGAGAGAGGGAAAGCACCTCGCGGCTGGGAGGAAAGCAACCCGGATGCCCCAACATGGACCTGCACTCGGGATGAGGTGGGAGACACCAGAGGCCTTGAGAAGGTGGGTCCAGGTGTGTTGGGCTGCGAGGGACCAGAGGAGAGCAAGGGCGGAAGCAGCAAGGCTGGACGCTCCAGTCTGGCTCTGCACATCCTGCAGGCAGGGCACAGAGGAGCTGGCCTTGGGTCTGGATCTGGTTCTCTAGATCTAGCACTCTACTTCCCTAACTCCTGAGATCAGATTAAGACCCAGCGACACCAAGATCACCCATCACAGGAGCACCACTCGGGGTCCCCGTGTCCCCAATGTTGGTCCATAAGTAGAACCCAGGTGTGATTTCCCAGCCAAGGCTCAGAGTCCCATTGGAGGAGATGAGAAAACAGTGGGAGTTGAGAGTTGGACTTTGGTGGTGGTGAGCAGGGTGGTTATCTCCCACTTGCCCTTGTGCCAGGTCCTGTGAGGATCATTACCTAGGCTAGAAGAACCTAAGGAACAAGACTTCTCCCTCCATGGATTACTGAAGTGAGGAGGAAGAGGTAGCAGAATAAAGCCCCAGACCCTTTTGTGCGCCAGCCCAGGCCTAGGACAGCCACATCCATAGAGTAACAGGGAGTTCAGGGGGTTCACAGATTTCAAGTGGGGGTGTATAGAATCCATGATCACTAGCCCAGGGACCTGGGGAAATCGTTATCAGGGTTCTCCAGAGAAACAGAACCAATAGGCTGTATAAGGGAGAGACTTGTTGGGGTGGGGCTGTGTGATGGTGGAGGGTGGGTCCCACAGTCTGTCCTTTCCAAGCTAGAGGCCCAAGAAAGCTGTGAGTGAAGATGTCATAATCCTAAATGTCTAAATGTCCTAGTGTTGCAGGAAACAGACTGGTCCAGGGACAGACTGGTTGAAAAGCAGGAGAACTCCAGACTTCATTGTATGCTGGTCTGCCCAGAGGAGATCAGACTCCATATTCTGGGTGCCTATCACCAGTTTTTCATATTTATAGGCTATCTAGTGTCATAAATTTTCTAGTCTAAATGATACATAGTTGTGCACAGGGTTTCAAGCGGGAGGCGTAGAGTGTAATACGGGAAAGAACTCTTTTTACAAGGCCTTGGATAAATCTATAGCCTGGGCCTGGGGCTTCACAGGGGTTTCATTTCAAAGGAAATAGTTAGGTCCTAGGGGAAGTCATTTACAATCCAGAAGGTAGGAGTGAATGGTACTAATCAAGTTCTCTGAAGGCAAGCTGACTAGAGAAGGGAGGGGAACTCTCCCTGTCCCAGGCACTGATTCTCAAGATAGTGTCCTTAGTTTTCATCCAGGCTTGGGTTACTTAGCTCCATTACACTGGAAGAGAGGGCATCAGGAGAGGAGGGGCATCAGTTCACAAAGCCAATCCACCCTTTCTACACCTTTCAGTTCTGTTGGCTCTGGAAGGACTGGGGGATGCCCCCTGCTCTGAAGAAGGGGATCTTCTTTACTGGTCCACTGATCCTGATGCTCTTATCTTCTGGAAACACCCCTACAGACAGACCCAGATGATGTTACACAAGCTAACCATCCATTTCTTGTCTCAGTCAAGCATCATAGTGAGTTCCTGACCGTGATTTTTTTTTTTTTTTACATTGCCAGGGAAATCATCATCTTTAGTATTTTTTGAATGGACTATAATATTGCATTTCCCACAAATCCCATGAGCTACCTTGCTGTTGTTCTATGAATATAGTTGCTATTGTTGATGTGAACTATTCATCCTGGCAATATCTTCATTCCAGGGAAGGTCTTATGAGAGCATCTTTTTCTTTCTGGCAAAATTCTTTAAAACCTGGGGGATTTTTTATGACATATTTTTTTTCTTAATAAATTGTTATAAATTCTTTGACCATTCATATTCGAAATATGTAGTTTTATCCCTCAGAGTATAGTTTTCCATATGCCTAGAGAACATTTAATTCTGAGATGGAGTTTTCTGGCTCCCCAACACCAGTGAGTTTTCTAGTTGTTAAGGAGGTAACAACTCTGACTTCTGAAAAAGCTTCTCTGGCATCTGAGTTAGTCCCTCACCAGGGCCCCAGCCTCCTGGAATCCTGTAGTCTGATGCTGTCCAGTTTGCTGTTGTTATGATCAACAGGTGGGATCATGTGCCGTCTGCATGGTGCTACGGAAGCTTCCATTCATTGCAAAATGAATGTAGTGTTTGAGGTTGGACAGACTGGATACAAATTGTGCACATGAATTTTGTTGTGATTCTGTTGCTTCCTGGCACATGAGTGAATCAGTTTCCCATCTATAGAATCAGAATAGGACAGTTGCCTGAGATGATCATTGTGAGAAGGAAATTTTTAAAAATTATGTGTAACGAAGAACTCTTTATTCCATAAAGAACATAGGAAAAAATGATTAAATATTTAGGATTACAGGGCCGAATTCATAATTCATACTATAGATGATAATAGAATTAGGAGGGATTGAATGATTAAATATAAATATGGTGAAACATTAACAGAATTCAGCTCTTCAGTTCTTGATGTCTACCACATGTCAGGTAATTGTAACTACTAGGAATATAATAGTGATCAAAAGAGACAAAATTCATATTCTTTTTAGTCTTACACCTGGGGAAGATAAAAATAAATACTAAATTCTTTGACCAATGAAAATACAAATAAATAAAATGGGTGAATTATTTCTATGAAAAGAATTTAAGCAGAACAAGACAAGGGGACTGTTTGAGGGGACGGTAACAGTTTAAAATAAGATTCTCACAAGTCTTGAGAGAAGGTGGAGCAAGTGGGGAATTGAACCACTTTACCAACCCCCCCCCCCGCCCTGGGGGCGGGGAGAATATTCCAGGCAGAGGAAAGAGCAGCACAAAAGTCCTCAAGTGGGCAAACCACTTCATAATCTTGGAGTGTGAAAGAATTTCTATTTCTCAAAATCCAGGAAAACATCATTAATAAAAAATTAAATCATTTGCATTGTCAAAAATGTAAATTAGAAAAGAAAGGGAATACTTTCAATCCCTCTCGGAAAGTAAGGGGAAGAATTCTCAACCTACAAAGGACATAAACAAAGAGCTCACGAAAAGGATCTTAGACCAATAAAAAGAAGTGTCACTCACAAGAAGACACATGGTAGGTAAAGCCACACTGAATCAGTACTTTTACCTATTGTTTTGTCAAAGACTGGAAAAGAACCAATGTTCTCTTTATGAAAGAAATAAAAATGTTCTGTGAGGAAATTGACCCTTTCTCAGAGTGCCCATAGGAATGTAGAACCCCATATGAAGGGTACTAACTATCAAATTATAAATTCATATAAATTCATATAGTCCAGAATCTTCTGAAAATTCATGGGTGAGTGAATGAGTTAATTGCAGATGTGAAGAATGTCATATGTGTATGACTGTTCACTGCAGCAGAGTCTCTAGTAAAGCAGGAAAGTCCTTCTATGTCCTAGCTGGGGCATGCATGGAGGGCAGGAGAGCACCCACTGGAATCAGGATGCTCAGGGAGAAGCAGGAGGGAGAGGAAGATGGAGGCTGAGCACAACCTGGCATCTGTTCCTCACCCAGGAAGCCTCCACACTGATGCTGGGATTGGCAGCCCACTGTAAATTCTTCAATGAGTCCTCGTGTTGAACCACACACAAGCCCTCCACTGGGTACTGTACTTACCAACTGCTTTGCTCATTGGGGTTTGAAAACTAGCCCTGAATTCAGTTTTATGGTTGGGTGTATTGTAGACCTTGACTTCCAATGTGGGTAAAGGAGGGACAGGAAGCTCGATATTCATTGTGGGACTCATCTCATGTTCACAGTGCTAGTTATTTTCTACTGATTTCATTGCTGAGGTCTAAACCTGTCTGACTCTTTAGATATCTGCCTCTTTGTCTTTCTTATTATCACCTGGGTGGGCTTTATTGCAAACCTGAAGGCAGCTGCCCTTTTGCTAGATAGGACTGAAGGAGAAATGAGCAGATCTAGAAAAGGGACACTGAAGGTGGCTTCAGTCTGAATTTTTCTACTAGAACCAGTGAGCTCAGTACATAATAAGTGATCAATGCTGGAAAAAAATAAAAAGAAGAAGGAAGGAAGGAAGGGAAGGAGGGAGGGAGGGAGGGAGGGAGGAAGAAAGTTCTTCTTTGGTTCCTTTATTCCTACTCTTTTTGCAAATTTCCTGCCCTCAGCTTCTGTTTTTTTATTATTCATCATGATCTGCAGGTTTCTTCAAATCCAGTTTAAGAAATCAAATTTTTTATCTCTGCTTCCCTCTTGCCTTGTTAACCATATTTCACTTTATCTTCCTATATTTCAACCGTGGCCTCTGAAAATGAATGAATGGTTTGACTAGTCCACCCCCATCTTGAAATCCTTATCTTCATGTAGGTCATGATCAGGGTTTCTAGATAATCCATTTAAAATGTCATAAACAAGACTTTAAAAGTGCCCAAAAGGATATGGAAAACACTGGGTTAATACAAGGTGACTGCATATTCCAAAAATAAGGCAAGGCTGGGGCTGTGGCTCAGAGGAAGAGCGCTCGCCTGGCACGTGTGGGGCGCTGGGTTCAACCCTCAGCAGCACACAAAATAAAATAAAGGTGTTATGTCCATCTACAGGTGGACATATAAATAAATAAATATTTAAAAATGAGTGTGTGTGTGTGTGTGTATGTGTCTAAGAAATAAGCAGAATTCAAGAGAGGAAAACGAAATCCACACAGTATTTAGTGTAACTGTGAGCCCCACACTTTTGGATATCAAGGTCAAAAATTGGGCTGACTACCAGGGAGATATAACAGGTCTGACCCTGACTGTTGCTGGTTTTCATTCTTTCAATCTGGTAAGGGCAAGAGCAAGACCTAGACAATGATTAAGGAACTTTGATTAGGCTCTTATTCCTTACCAGGACCTCCTAGGATAGGAGATTCACTCCAGTCACAGTAGCACCATGAAAAGCATAGGTCCCCATCCCTGTCTTGACACCTCTGGACATGGGGCTGTGAGCAGGATTCTCAAGCTCTCTTGTCTCTGAAATGGAAGGAAGAAAGGCTTCGCATCACTATTGTGAGCAGGTGAGAAGTCGCAGTTCTTTAAATGTTCTTCAAATGCTGAATTGTTTTTTGTCACTGTGAGGGTAAAGGAGGAAGTGCTCTCAAACACTAGCATTTTATGAATCAGGAAAATCTTAGGTAATGAGGAAAATTTGCCAAAGTCCAAACAGCTATCTTGTGTCAGAGTCTGACTAGAACTCAGGATATCTAGTATGAATATCAATTTTAATATTAATAATGATAATAGCAGACATAAATTGAATGCTGCATTTTGAACTTGATCATAGTTGAATTCATTTTGAAAAAGCAATCTATTAAGTTGATTCAAAAGGAAAGTTTAAAAAAAATGTAGCACAGTGAAAAGTCTCACTCCATAATTGTGCTTGATACATAAAATTATTTGCAGTTCTTCCTTACACAGTTTTAATTTTTTACTTTCTTTTTTTAAAATATTTTTTAAAGTTGTAGACGGACACACAGTATCTTTATTTAGTTTTGTGTGGTGCTGAGGACCTAACCCAGTGCCTCACACATGCAAGGCAAGTGCTTTACCACTGAGCTATAGCCCCAGCCCTCTAATTTTCTACTTTCACATATATTAATAATAATTGCTGGTGGTGGTGCTGAGGAAAAAAGACAAGCGGCCCTCCATCCTCTCCTCCTCCCAGCAAGGCATTCCCTACAGGTGCTTCCTACTTGTAGTTCAAAACAAGTGCACGTGTATTTTTAAAATTTTTTCTTATTTTTATATAAAATATCACAATACATAACTTACCTTCTTAAATGTATTATATTTTGGAAATAATTCCACATGAAAGATTTTCTATTTCTCTCTTTTTGCAACTTGCACTGTAATTACATACAAGTGCCAGAACCTACAAACTTCTGCTTGCTCATTAACATGAGGGGAATTCAGCTGAGATATAGGTGCAAGCTCTGCTTATAAACTTTCAGAGGCTTCCAGTGCCTTAAATCATTGTTTGTCACTATTTCTAAGCCTGGGCTTTCCTACAAAGCTTTCTCATACAAAGGCCCTGAAACATGTATGACACATAGTTAAGTCTACAACAAACAATTATCAATGTCATACCCATCAACAGCATCCTAGTTTACATTTCCTCACTAGTCAGGATTTTGTGAGATTCACTTTTTCAGAATTTGTGTTAGGAAAACAATAGATATGCTGAATTTTCCTTTTAAAGTGAGAACTAATTTTCCCTTCCAGAGTTTCCCTGTGTTCTTGTGTCTCTCCCCACCCCTAGCCTTACTCTTCTTACTGAGTCAGATGCCCCAGATATGAATTCCAAGGCTCTATGTGCGTACATAGTGCCTACTGTTGCATGTACCCCTCCGGCTTTATCTCTGGCTGCTCCCCTGTCTACTATAATGTTGCAGAACTACAAACCTTATGCCAGCGGCTGAAATCACTGGTGATTTGGGGATTTCTGGCTTGGCCTATAATTCCTCAGGCATTAACTTTCTTCAGGGATATTTCCTGCTAGGAAGCCTTCCCTGATGAGGATTCTCCATGGTTTGACTGGGAACACCTCTTAGAGTTTCCAAAGAAGCCCTTGTCAGTCTCTGGTATTGCCCTGATCTTATAATGACTGTACCTGAGTACCTAATTAAGGCTCCAAACTCTGAGGATCAGCACCTTTGCTGATTGTTAGTGAATTCAGAGGGTCAAGCTTAGAACGCGGCACTTGGTGTGCATGTCTCTTGAGTGGATTGGAGCACCAAGGCAGGATACCTCTGGAGACCCCTCCAAAGACCCACTGAGATCAGGGAATGGGCTCCCTCAGAGCCCCACACCTAGATCCTCTATGAACTGTCTCTCCTCAGCCCCACAAGTAGGTATAAGAAGACAGTTCTTACTCCCAGTGCAGTCAAGGAATCAGAGATCCACTGAAGGTAATTTTCTTGGATTATATAGCTAGAAAATGGCTGAGCTGGGATTCTACCCCAGCTGATCTGGCTGCTTTGTTATAGCAAGGCTGCTGTCCTCTCAGACTCAGAAGCGATGATTTCTCTTCTTTATTTTCATCTCCTGGCCTCCTGTCTTTTACTATGCTGGTGCCTTCTGGAACTTGTAGGTCGCAAAAAACGAATTCACACTGATTTTCCTCCCCCAGACAAGAGGTCACCAGAGTCCTGAGTCTCAGGAAATCGGGATGGTGGTCCAGCTCATGCTGAGGACTTTTCTCATGGATGATGTGACTCATGGGATGTATGTGAGATGGATAGCGAAATGGAGGGGTGGGAACAGGTGTTTGAGGGTGGGTTAGAGTTTGAGAGAAATTTGGTAAGAAAAATCCTCACACTTCTATTATGTGTCTGGACAGACCTATGTTTCCAGCGGCTCTGTGTTTCAGAATCAGACAAACATTCCTACAGCTTAAACGATGCCTTAATTGTGCCAGGCAATTTAGATGCACTTAGAAGTGACAATACCTGCGTGTTCAGCCCTCGCTGAAAGAAGTGTCGTTTATCAAAACGGCTTCCAAACGGCTGTTTTGTGTAAGCCCCATCCAAGGTGCTCATCAATGTCGAGACTGAAGGCAGCAGCGAATGTTCTGAGACTGAGAGCAGCCACCGGGAAAAGTGCTTGCTGGCCTTTCATTTGCAGCTCTGAAATCACTTTCTGCTGGTGAATGGAGGCCCTGATATGTTGTGATTCTTCAGGGGCTGAGGTTTTTAATCTCAGCCTCCAGTATGCTTTGGAAACCAACGATTAATTTTCCGATTGCTGCAGGGTTGTTTTAGGATTCCCCCCCCACCCCCCGTTTTAATTTTATTTTAGAGCTGGGGCACCGCAAGCCTCTGTAAACAATGTAATCGATCAGTGGCTATCAGCAATTCTTGTGAGAGGGCAGAATAATTTGATGGATTCCGGACAATAGGAAAAAAATAGAGCAAGCAAGTTGAATAAGTTAATGAGCATTGTTATCAGCAGAAATGGACGTTCACTCCGGTGCTTTTAAAGGTGCACACTCATACTTACGCTCAGGCTATCACAGGCCACATGCAGGTGGTGACACATGGAAGGTTCAGGTTCACAGCCTCCAGGTCCGCTGTCAATCGCCGTGCCCTGGATTGCAGGTGGCAGAGATTTAAAATGGATCTTTGTTTATTGTAGATGTTTCTGAGAATCTGCATTCTAATTCTGCAGGAAGAGGGTCCTGCCTCCTAGACTCTCCTGTGAGAAGTGAGGATGCCACATCCCAGAAAGGATCACTGGTAGGGTCGCGGTGACAGCTTCTGATTAACACAGGTGTGGGGCCTCACGCTCACCATTTCTGCCTGCACCTCTGTGCTCACCACATCCCCCTGCCAGGCTTTCCTTATGTAACTGTGGCCTCTTCGCTCTTGCTCCTACTCCTCACTTCTTTCTTGAGTCCTTTTGTCACATGGCCCCTGTTTCATTTCTCCCAAATACTATTTTCGTCCTTGGTAGGACTAGAGAGCCCAGAGCAGAGTTCACCATTCAGTGCTTGCTCTGTGCTGTGCTGACTGCATACAAGCCTCCCCTCCTGCTTTGAAATCCTCTCCATATCCTTGCTGGGAGGGCCAGCCTCCTGCTGCTCACCACTTTCTCTCCATGTTCCACATACAATCTCTGGCTCCAAAGCAGATGTCAGTGTGTTCATGTTCTTCCCTTAACAATCACTACTACCCTCCACCTACATCATTTATTAAAATTCTCTTGGTGTTCAAGAACATGTTAGTTGACCTCTTTTATGAAGTTGTGACAGTTCTCCACACATCTGACCTCCTGTGCACCATTGCCTTGCTGCCTCAATTTCTGGAATGACTTTGCCATTCCTCTATTGAAGGTGGTAGAGCCACAGGATGGAAAGAACTTGGGGTCCTGAGTGGTCACGTGAGGGATGGTTGTCCTATGCAGAACAACCATTTATATGAGACTTTATATGGGCAAGAAATAGAACTGTAAGGTAGAGTGGAGAATTATCTGATCAGGAGCTTTGTGGGTTGTTCAAGACATAGTGAGTCATTCATTGTCTGTACGTAGATCAGGTTCTGTGACTCTGTCCCATGGTCCACATTTGGTCCTCTATCCAACTTTAAAAAGTTTTACTGGGACACGGGCACACTTATTGGTTTACACATGACCTATGGTTTTCTTCATAATACAATAACTGAGTCAATTAGTTGTGGCAGAAACTCCATGGCCCATAAAGCTGAAACAATATATTATCCGTCCCTTTTCAGAAAAGCATGGCCAACACCTGCCCTCTGCTGTCTCACCTCTGAAGAAAGAAGATAGGAAATGGGGCTCTTGATACCATTAAGTAATTTGCACTGTTCTGGCAAATGAGGACAGTCACCATACCCAGCTCTTGTGGTTGTCTGAGGATAACGTGAATGGATGCACAGTAGCCCCTAGGATGACAGGTGTGCCTCAATTGTCTTGAAGAAAAGGAGGTACAATTATGTAATACATAGTGGACACGTTCCAAATCACATATTTAAGTTAATTACATTTCTGCTCTACACAAGGACTTCATAGGTGAGGGAAAGAGTGGGGGATAGAGAGGCCACGGATAGAGCCTTCCAAGATGCTCTTCCTTTCCCAAAGAGTACCTTAAATGAATTTTACTTAATCATTTGCTGGTTAAACAAACTCAGGTACTCTTAATAAGATATTCTGAAGATGTCTGGAGATGTTTGACAGCTCTGAACTGGTGAGTTACTTGCTCTACACCTGCGTACTTCTGCTCCCAAGGGGCGCGTCGATGCTTCCTGTAAAGCACTTGTGTTTTTGTCAGTTAAACTTGTTGTTGTATCTATACACTTAATTAATCACTATGCAAATGATGAAATGTGAGCACAAGGACAAGGAGAGTTGTTTCTATGAATCAAATGTAAATCCTTCGGGAAGATTTGATAAAGTGAGTGGTTTTAAATCAGTAAAAGGGGGTAATAAAGTTAAAAACAAATCCTGAAGTTTCTATTTTATTGCTTTCCAAGGGTCTTTACATTTTTACTTTACTTTCAAGAAATTCATATTGGAAATCAAAGATCATACATTATGAGTATGGTTTATGTAAAAAAAAAAAAAAACTAGGAGGAACTTCAATCAATCTAGAACCCATCTTTAAATCCAGACCTTGGCTGCACATCTGAACCATGGCAAATGAAGGCTCATTTTTATGTTTTAAGTTAGCATAAAATGTTTAAAGTGTGTATGCGTCATTTTTAAGATCTTCTCTTTAACTGATTTTTTTTTTATTAATTAACCAATGACAGCAGCCCTATTTTCTTGACTACAAGGGCTTTGAACTGATTTGAAGTCTCTTGAGGCACTACTTCCCTATGAATTCTGCCTCGGTAGGTGTTCCTTTTCCATGACCCAGACTCCCAATCTCTCATAGAGCTGCATTAACACCTGTTTGCTTTAGATCTTAGTGTCCCCCAAATTGCTCATGTGGTGAAGGCTTGGTCCCCAATGCAGCATGTTTCAGGAGTGGAGCATTTTATCAATGATTAGGTCTGATCTTATGGTTATAGGGACTAATTGGAGGTGGGACCTAATTCAAGGAAGTTGGCCACTCGGGACATGTCCTGGAAGGGTCTCCCTGGCTAACATGAGATGAACAGCTTCCTCCACCATGGCCTTCTGCTGTGATGTTTTGCAATGGACCAGGCCAACCCTGGACTGAGGCTTTGAAACCAGGAGTCAAAATAAATCTTTGCTCTCCTAGCTTGTTCGCGTCAACAGGCCTCCCTGAAAAGCTGACATCATACCTTTTGTTTTGAGATGCTTTGAGACAGGTTCCATCTTTGGTCTTGTTTTCCTAGTACTTGGTCCAAAGTCTGGTGCAATTAAATTCCTCTACTGTAAGTGTTTAACTGAGGCTCTCTGTTTGGATGTCTAAGGGAGAGTTCAGGAGTAACTTGCCCTACCTTCTCTGCACACTGTCCTCCCGTCCTCCCATCTCAGTAGTGGGGGCTCCAGCTCAGGCCCAGAGTCAAGTCATCCTTGGCTCTCCTCTGTTGTCTCCCAGCCAGTCCATCAGTTCACCCTGCACACTTCCCCCCCCCCCCATAACAAGCCCACCTTGACCCCTTCTCTCCAGCTCCACTGTACCACGGTGTTCTGAGACCACTTCCTTTCTCATCCAGAAATTGCAATAGCCTCCAAACTGTTCCCTCTGCTTTCAGACTTGTCTTTTTACCGACTTATTCTCAATACAACAATCAGAATCACAATTTTGAAATATAAATGTAATTCTTTCACCTCTTTTCTCTCAAAGTACTCCCTAGCTTCCTAGCTAACTAAGAGCAAAACTTGCTCAGTAGAGGTGCTTAAATGAATGACTGATAGCTCCTATTATGACTACAGTAGTAAACCCCGTAGTAATAAAAGTAGAAGCTAATGTTACAACTTAGTGGTAGTTCCTGTAACTCTCAGAAGAGACGGCAGCAAAGATAATGGGAAAATGAGGGGATCAGCACAGAACAGGAAGGTCTGTGCAACACTTGCAAATTGATATGACTGCCGGGATCAGGGAGGGCTACGCAGTCCCCAGGCAGGGGTCCTATCACTGCACAGAATGTGGAGAGGAAGAGGTGGCAGTTGGATGCCGAGTGTGACAGGCCTTAAATGCTACACTGAGAAGTCTAGATTCTATTTCACGACCACCGCAAATAACACCAAAGCCCAGCCCAGGGCTGATGGAGGACAAGACACAGATCATCTCAACGTGCAATGACTTCTTATGTGGTAACAAAATTGGAACCCAATAGTTATTGGTTAAGTGTTTGGATGAGTGAATGAATACATGAATAGAAGAAAGTCCCCAAGTAGGAGACATGAGGGGTATTGGAATTACTTACCAAATATGAAATTTCAGTCACCTTGTATCCCACCTTCCCTTTAACAGGCCTCAGTATGCCTCATGGGCATGGCTTTGGGGAAACCAGGATGCTCTCTGTGCTTCCTGCTTTTCATGTTCTCGTTCCCTTCCTCCATGATGTTCTGCCTCACCTCTGGCCTAGAGCTACGGACTCAGCTGACCAGGGATTGAACCATAATAACCATTTTCTCCTCTAAGTTGTTTTGTTGGGTCTTGTGGTCATAGCAACAACAGAAGCTGACTGAAACATCCCATCTCAGGAAACAGCACCACCATCCATCCAATCGCCCAGGCAGACAATTTCCTAGTCCTCCATTTCTTTCATAAGCCACTTTTGGTCTTGGCTGAAAATCTTCTGTCAACCACAGGGTCATCTCAGATGCCAGCATATCTTACCACTTATGCTATGGCCACCCTGGCCTCAGCACCACCATCTCGGGCTCACATTATTTATCAGCAAGGCCTTAACCTGTTCTCTCCATTTCCATTGTCTTCTCTGTGCTTCAGTCGGTTCTGATATAAAACTAATCAAGACTGTACCCTCAACATTTTCTTTGTTCTTCCTCTTAAATTCCCCATTAATCTCTTTTGGTGTAAAGTCCAAAGTTCTTACCATGGTTTGGGAGGGGATATATGAACTGTCCCATGACCTTCTCAAAGGTCATCCCTTTTCTGTTGCCCTTGCTTTTCCTCCTCCAGCCAGACCCCAGAGAATTCTCACTTAGGGGGCATCCCTTGCTCTCTCTACCTGCAGTGCCAGCCCCAGAGCTTCCTGGGGTTTGCTTTTTCACCACCAAATTTAAACTCAACACTTCTGCAGAGAGGCCTTCCCTGCCTCCTTCTAATTTGGGAATCATTCGCTTTCCATCACCCCCTATCATTGAACATTTTTGATTTTATGAATAGCCTTAAGCATGACCTGAAACAGTACAAAATAAATGGTACCATGGAGTTCTATGAGAGTAGAAACATTAAAAAACAAAACAAAAACAAATCTCTGTTTGCTCAGTGCATAGAATAAAACTATGCACATAGTAGGTGCACGGTAATTATTTACTGAATGATTGAATTGAAAGGACAAGCACTCTTTCTTAGATTCGGATTCTTTGGTTTGAGCGGCTATTTTTTTCCCCTCTTTAAATGTATTCAACATAATTTTGGCAAGAGAACACAGGAGAGTGAGTATAAGTCAGATGATATATGGGAAAATGAGAAAATAAAATGGAAAAACTGCTGAGCTACTGAATAGTGAACCTTAAGGGGGAACTTTCTTATTTTCAATATCTTTATTTCCCAGAACAGAAATAGAATATCTTCGTTTGGAAAGAAAATCCCAGTGGACTTGCAAAACATGAAAGAGAATTGCTTTGCCTTTTTGGGTTTTGTTTTGCTTCCGTGTATGAAAGTGGGTTTCTGTGCATCTTTATTAGGTCAATGTTTGCAATAATATTATCCTCAGGGTAGTGAGGGAGCATTGGGAAAGGGCATTGGGCAAGAAAAGGAGATGTGTTTTCAGACCACTAGAGCTTAGGGTTTCAGAGCAAGTGCGATGATAGCTGAAATTAACGTAGAGGTTCATCATTGTGTGTCACATGTACCTTCTGAGGTGGTTCTGCCTACTGGTGATGGCATCTGGATATGTTAGTATGACTATTACTATTCTTGTAGATGAGGAAACTGAAACTCAGAAACAGTCTCCCTTTCCAAATCACAATGCAAGTTCCTCTGTGTTGGTCCCACTGCTGGTGCTGCGGAGGACTCCCATGCACTCTAGTGTATTGCAGGGGTTACTGTAACTATTTCCTTGTCTCCAGGCTCATGTTTCCAATTCTTTCTCAGATGTGGACAGTTACTCCCTCATTCCTGTGGACATCCAGTGTGGGACAGATGCTACTGTTGGTGTGAGGGCCTCTGAGGGGCCACGGAGGGAGCTTGAGCTTCCACTGAGGGTAGGAATGGGGGGGATGTGGAAAGCTTGGGCATAGGTCTTGAGCATTGTTCATCTCTGTAGTTCCAGTGCGTACCATGGTGCAAAGAGCAGATGACACACCATTTAATCATTCTTGATTATCTCCTAAGCATTCTTTTGCAGATCTTGAGTGTTTATATGTGAGGCAAGCAGTGGCAAATGGGAATAGAAATGGTGGCTAGAAACCATATGTCCTTTCTACAAGGTTCTGTAGCAAATGTAGAGAAATAACAGTGTATCATTTGTGGATTCCAGAGACTGTGTGGGATCAGTTTGAAGATCTTTCCCTTAGCAATCTGTGGCCTTGGAATATTTCTGAAATCTTCTCATTTTCCTCCTCTCTAAAATAGATGAAGCTAAATAATCACACCTCCCTCCTGAGATGTCCATGAGGATTCAGTGAGTTGAGGCACAACATGCAAAATGATACCAAAGAGTATAACAAGCATCAGTGAGTGTGATTTAAAATTGTGACCTTTCTTACCTAAACCTTGTGAGCCACATTGATGCACATCCTGATGATATAGATGCTATTGAGCCTTCGGAGGTTATGTGACTTGTCCCAGGATTCACAGCAAAGAAAGAAAAATCCCTGGCTTGGTACCAGTGTCTCTTTGCCTCTCACATGTGGGCCTGAACTGGGAGCAGATTTGTTCTCCTATTAACAAGGCCTGGGGACAGCTGTATGTTTATTACTGGGTAGTCTACTGGCACTCCTGTGAAGAGGCCCAAGACACATCCTACAATAGGTAGGGCAGTCCCTACAGCAAATGACAATTCTACCATATGTTTCCTGGGCTGAGGTTGAGGGACCAGGCTTTAGCCAACAACCTACTAGATTCATTAGCTACTATACTGCAATAACAATACAATAATGAAATGACCAGAAAGATGACCTCCATAGGCAGTACTTCAAGCCCTAATGACCAAGGGACCTGCCCATGCCCAGCTGAATGAAGTCTGGTTCTACACGCACAGCTGATCCAGTTAGGTAGTCAGGGCTGTGAGCTGATCTTTCTCAGTAACAGTGAAACTTCCAGGAGCCTCTTTGGGTCACAACCTCAAAATTATTTTTCATGGCTTTTATCAAAACTATAATTCATTAATTCAGAATGCTGCTGAGTTTCTAAAGTTGTTCCCTCTACCTTGTAAATGCTGTGGTGACGAGGGCCACCTGGGCTTTCCCACTTCTTATCCTTAGCATTGAGAATCTACATCAACCATATAAAGTCCCAAATAAATCCATGCTGGAGAAATATGGATGAATGGGTAAAGTAAGGGGCATGCCAGCATTGGAAACATGGGAACAGGGTCCAGAGCCCAGGAGAGGACTATGTAATATTTAAGTTGAGTGTTTAAGAGCACAGGATTCAAAGTTCAGGATTCATTCATTCACTCATTCATTGACCAGAGTCTGTGATGTGCTTGTTGCAGTGAGACTAGGGGGATAGAGCTCAGGTACAGTGATGGATCTGGCTTCATGTCCTGGACTTACTAATCCCACCTCTCAAGGTATGCTAAGAGGATTAAATAAAACCATGTAGGGTATGGTGTAGTACCTGGGTAGAGAACATATTCAGCAAATGGGTAATTCCATGTGATGACTTTAAGACATGTCCACACATGTATTGATATACTCTGCATCAAGAGGTAGCATCAATGTCCTTCCCCTTGGGCATGGGCAGGCTCTGGGAACAGAATGGGTAGAAGTTACACCATGTGGCTTCAAGGCTAGGTTGGGAAAGACCATGTGGTTCCTACATATTTCTTCAGGGACACTTACTCTTAGAGCCACCCTGAGGCTACCATGTTGATACAAAGGAGAGAGATGAGGGGAGAAAAAGAGAGATGGAATACAGGGAGAGGTTTTCAGGTATTTTAGTTATGTAAACAAAGATGACTGAGGACTCAGACACCACTTGTTTGCAGTCTTACAATTGACTGCATTTGGAATCCTCCTGGTTGGGCCCAGTGAACCTTAGATTTATGGATAGAGATAAATTACTCTTGTGTAAAGCCACTGCTTCAAGGTGATTTGGGGGGTAACAAAAAATGAATAAAATACCACAGTTTCTGCTTCTTAGTCAGATTTTATGTTTAGGTGGTGCTCTAGTGTCAGGGGTGCCTGGGAACAGGAGTGACAGACAGGAGCCAACATGTGTGCTGGAAAACATGGCGGCAGGACATGGAGACTGCTGTCTGGTAGCACCAGGCCCACCAGACCTTGTACTTTGGGCAGCAAAACCAATCAAATACACTTCCTGTGTTGAGAATGTCAAATATGGAAAAATATGGTAATGAGGAGGTACTGTAGAAAAGGAGTCAAAACAGCTACATGGAAATAATATTTTAAATATTTATATGTCATTATGAAGATTGTTCAAGAATGGACTATTGAGATTTTTGTTCAGCATGAAGGCAATAAATTAAAAAAAAACTTCAGAGGATTCAAGCCACTGTGAACAATAACTTCAGTGTATTATATAAGCCAGAGTAATAAAAGATTATAAGGTAGATAATAGCTTTACATCATTTATGCTGAAGAAAGACAATTAGAATCCAATCAAAGAAAACCAGCTTGCTATTGTTCTTTCATAATTTTTCAAGGTGTAGAATGTATTCAGAGTGGATCAAATAAATAGGAATTGATAGGCAATTAGGAAACTCCTAGAAGAAAATGTAGGGTTAATACTCCAACACATAGGCATGGGCAACAACTTTCTCAATAGGACCCCAAAAGCTCATGAAATAAGAGAGAGTTTAATAAATGGGATGGAAGCAAATTAAAACACTTCTTTTCAGCAAAAGAAAAAAGAATGGGAGAGAGAAAACTTAAAAGAGGAGATAAAATCTTTTCTAGCTACTCTTCTGACAGAGGATTAATATCAAGAATGTTAGAACTCAAAAATCTAAACGCCAAAAAGATGAACAAGCCAATTAATAAATGGGCAAATTAACTAAACCAGACACTTCCTAAAATAAGAAATACACATGACCAACAAAAATATGAAAAAGTGTTTAACATCATTAGCAATTAGTGAAATGCAAATGAAAACTACAGTCAGAATGGCAGTCCTCAAGAATACAAATGCTGGAGAGAATGTGGAGCAAAAGGAAGACTTCCACTGTGGGTGGGACTGTAAGTTAGTATAACCACTGTGAAATCAGTATGGAGTTTCCTCAAAAGACCAAGAATGGAACTACCATATGACCCAGCCATACCACTCCTCAGTATTCATCCTAAAGAATTAAGGTCATCGTACTATAGTGATACGTGCATAACCATGTTTATAGCAGCACAATTCATAATAGCCAAACTGTGGAACCAGACTAGGTGTCCATTAGTGAATAGATGGATAAATAAAATGATGAACATATACACAATGGAGTTTTATTGGGCCATAAAGAAGAATGGAATGGGGCTGGGGTGGTGGCTCAGCAGTGAAGCTCTCGCCTCACATGTTCGAGGCCCTGGGTTTGATCCTCAGCGTCACATAAAAATAAATTTAAAAAAAAAATTGTCCAACCACAAATAAAACATAAATATTAAAAAAAGAAGAATGGAAGTATGTCATTTGCAGGGAAATGGATGGAACTGGAGACCATTATGTTAAGTGAAATAAGCCAAATTTAGGAGGTCAAGTGTCATTTGGTTTTTCTCAAATGTGGAAGTTAGGGAGGAAAAAGGAAAAGGAAGATGTTGGGGGGAGAATCTTATGAAAATTGAAGGGAGATTGTAGAGTAGAGGACAGGACCAGGGAGAAGGACTGAGGAGAGAAAGAGGAAACAGAGGACATATTGGCTAAATTGTACTGCTACATTCTTTTCATGTATGCACATATAACAACAAATCCTACCATTATGTACATCTACAAATGTTCTGCTAAAAACATGGAATAAAGAAGGTAATGATAGTCTTAATATTTTGCCTCACCTATTCTTCTAATAAAAACTTATGACATTTAATCATATAACATTTCAGATATCTACCTCCTATTAGTGGTGAAAACAGCTATTTTAATCAATGCCCAAAGATTAGTTTCAAAAGAAATGAAACCAATTATTCATTTTTTGTTACCATAGAGAACAAGAAAAAGAATAATGTCAAGAAAGGAAGCCAAAATAAGCTTCCCTAAGGCTATGATCTTCTCTGTAGTAATCAAGGTCTGGCACATAAGGTATCACGGGACACCACAGATCAGAACAGAGATCTTTTCTCTGGGCACTTCATGTGTGGCTCCACCTTCTGACCTCTGAATCGTGTTACTGTGGTATCTGATGTCATCTACCATCAAGGTTACTTTTACTTAGTACCTGCTGGAGAAAGAATGCCAATCCTTATTTGGACCATTGGCTCTCCTCTGCCTAGGGCTGAAGCACTGAGCATAGAACAAGCAGTGTTTGTGCAAAACAGCAGACTCTCAGCTTCTCCAGGTGCTTGAATGATTGATGGCCACTCCGGCACATGGCTAGTGAAGCCCGAAGCTCTTGTGGCCCTTGGCTGGATGAGACGGAAGAAACGTTCCCAGAGCCAGGGACCTGTCTTACTGGAGACATGGGTTTTAGCACCACGTTGTAGGAGTGGGGGTTTGTGTCCCAGAAGCCCTTGGAAGACGTTGTTGCAGTGGGTTCTGGTGGGCACACACCATGGCAGACACACAGAAAAGACACAATAAAGTCAGTGCTGATTATTGGCAACCGTGTAGGGTCTTGGAGTGACAAATGTGACTTGTATTACTGCACTCTGCTGCTTACACTCTTCCATGTTTCCCGTTGCTCTTAGAATAAACTGCACACTAGGGTCCTGCCATGACCCAGCATCCGCCTGCCCCTGCATCCTTGGCTCTGTTCCCAGAAGTGGCTGCCGTGGCTATTCCCGGCCCACTCCCAACCCAGTAGTGTGGCCTGTTGCTCCTTTCCTCTGGAAGGGTCTTCCTCTGACTCATCTCAGTCCTGGCTTCTTATCCCATGGGTCTCTGTTCAAGGACCACGCCCCTGAGTGGCCTGCAAAGACGGCCCTTGCTCATCAGTTACTCCTTTACAATCCCATCCTCTTGCCTCCTGGATTTATCACCATCTGCAGTTTGTTTACAGTTCATTTTCTGTCTCCATCACTAGAATATAAGCATCAAGGGGGCCAAGATCATGTCTGGTTTGTTCACTTCTCTACCCTACCTATCTCCATGGGGGTCTGGCTACAGCAAGTGTCACTAAAATTATGTAGATTGAATGAATGGAAAGAACATGGTCTTTGGGCATAACCACCTGGATCCTAGCCCCAACCCCACTACCTGTCGATATTTAACCAGGCAAGTCATTAAATCCGTGTTGCCCAGCCTCTGTCTCATCACCTCGAAAAAATGAGGATTGTACTCATGGTCATAGTAGCATTGTTTATAATAGCAAAAAGGCGGAAGTAACCCATGTGTCCATCAGCACATAAGGGGATAAAGAAAATGTGGTATCTGCACGTAAAGGAACGTTATTCAGCCTCAAAGAAGCAAAGTAATTCTAACACATGCTGTACTCCCGAGGAGCCCCAGGGACAACCCACTAAGTGAAATAAGCTGGCCACAAGAAGATAGCACTTTTATTTGGCTTAAATGAGACTTTTAGAGAAAAAAGATAGCAAGGGCAGAACATCCTGTTGTGTTTCCAGGATGGGGGAGGGAGGGAGGGAACAGGGGATTGTCTAATGCCAGCTTTTCAGTTTTTCAAGGTGAGATGTCCTGGGGGGTGGTTTTACTGCCATCAGAAGGTAGCGAACACTACTAAATTACACTCTCAGAAGTGGTTAAGATGCCAAGGTTTATGTTATACAGTTTTATAATTTAAAAAAAGGGGGGGGGGAATAACTTTGTTAAAAGATAAGAAAAGAAAGCACTCACCTTGTTAAAAAAAAATAAAAATAAAAGCACTCAGGCAACCAAAAATCCTCATGGGGGCTTTTGAGTCTAGACTGGTACACACAAACTGTCCACCATAGGGATTGACTGGGTGTGGCACTTGACAGCGTCAGGAGAGCTACACACCGAGAACTGAGCTACTAAAACACTAAATGACCTAAGCTTGCAATTAAATACTTTATATTAGAAACAAATATGATAAATAAAATTGAGTGACCTTGACATATTGATACTTTTAGCATCTTCTGCACATAGACAAGCGTATTTTGTTTAGTTTATTGAACACTGCAGAGGTCTTCACACAAGAAACTAGGACGGTCGTTTAGCCTTGTTCCTTCTCTGCAGGAAGTGGCATTCAGCAATTGTTTAAAAATATGGTCCCAGGGAGAAGAGGCCTGCACCTGCTCCTATGACTCCTCACACACCCAGTTCAATAGATGTGTTTTCCTTTCCTACATATTGGGGTGTGTGTGTGTTAATATCTATAAAGCAACTGTGGTGAAACTGCAGTCTTGGCCACCCTTTATTTCCTGCCACCCTACACCCAGATGCTACCCCTTCTGTTTTCTGCTGGGTCTGTTTCTGCTGCCTTCTTTCCTCTTGATTGTTCTTCTTTTCCTTATGCTAGGGCCTTTCTTCTGCAAATACAAATATGGAGAACTCTCTGAGGCTATTGCTGGGCGGAGCCTGATCCACCCAGAATCAGGGCAGAGGTAGGCCAGAATGCTGGGGTTCATCGCCTTGGGAACAGCCCTCAGCTGGGGGTAGAGGTCACAGGCAGTGGGTGTGGTGCAGTTTTGCTGCCTGGCAATGGTGTGGACCCCACTTGCCTGCTGCAGGAATAGCTCATCGGTGCCCGTGCATTGTGTTCCTACGCTCCTCTCCTCAGTCTCCATGGATCTATGGAGCTTCTGGAAACTCCTCCCAACCAAGAGAGATCCTGGCCCAGGGTGGCTTCTGGGACCTGAAGATGTCACAGCACTTCTGGCCTCTGCAGTACTTTTGGAAGCTTGCTTTTTCATGGCAAGCACAGCTGGGGGTCTTTGATAGCCTGAGCTGAGGGTGGTGAATGTGGATGGTGTGGTTCAGGCCCAGCCCCTCTGTGAGCCTCAGTTCTGTAAGAACCTCGGTGACTGACCAATTGAAGGGCTGTGAGAGCCATGATGATGTCACTTTGACTTGTGCAGGCATCCTCCTCCTCCCCTTTCTCCTTTCCCATGGCTATTTTATTTTTTTCTTTTTTTCTCATATTTTTTACTGGTGCATTACAGTTGTACATAGTGGTGGGGTTTGTTGTTACACACTATATGCACATGATATATATGCACATAATATAACAATGTCACACACTATATGCACATAATATAGCAATATAATTTGGCCAATATGATTCGCCCCATGGCTGATTTTCAAGTTGGGAGATGGCACAGATAATTGCAGTGTTAGTTGACAGGACCTGATTCTTCAGCAGTGGAGAGAAAGGAACAAACCCTCCTGTGTATACAGCAGGTGCCTCAAGCCAGGCACAGTGCTTGCGGTTTAGAGTTTACAAGGGTAGGTGTGCCTCCATGTGTTCATCTGTGAAGTGGAGATGATGTGACCCACTTATCACAAGAGCAAACACAGAAGGTTTTTAGAACATTTTCTGCAATTCAGTATGCCATCTATGAATCTCAACCAGTGACTCTTATTTCTGTCACCTAGTTGATAAGTGACAAGGGCTGGAATCCATCCTGGGTTTGCACAAGTTCATGAATGCTCTTATTACCCAGAGGTACTGTGAAATACTAACATTCTGGGAGAGAATAATACTATCTAATGAAAATTGAGTCGGGTATCACCAGGTTCTATAAGAAATGAGAATGTATTAGAGGACTGTGAGTTCCAGATGTACTTCCTTTGCAAAGCTTGGGAGTATCAATTGCATAATGTATTCTGGGAGTGGTTTTGAGAATGAGTGTTTGAAAATATGTATACATATGATAAATATTTACATACCTGGGTGGTGTGACTCAGAATAAAATTCTTTTGTTTTGATCATTTTTGGTATTTTTAGTTTTTCTGAGAATAGACAGTTATTTTAATGATAGTGTAACTTTTTAAAAAACATGCTTTTTTATAATTTTACTTAATTTATTTATTTTAATGTGGTGCTGAGGATCACACCCAGTGCCTCACCCATGCTAGGCAAGCGCTCTACCACTGAGCTACAGCCCCAGCCCCACAGTATTGTAACTTTAAAAAGTGTTCACATCATTGTTTGCATTAGAGTCAAAATGAAGTACTCACTGGCTTCTACATGTGAGACATGCTGGCACTGAGACTCTGTCCTTAAGCCCACCTGAAAATGGGAGCCACATCAGGAAGCTCAGAGGCACCACAGGGTTTCCTGTGTGTTTTTAATACCAAGAAGCATGCCCTCTAAAAGAAGTCATTTCTCATAACTGCAAACCTAAGTCGAAGATTGTGTGCTTAATATAATCTTGAGATGTCCCAATAAATAATGCATTTGTGTTCTATTTATTTCCAGATGCCATCAAATAATAGGTCTCTAGCCACCAAGCTCCACCTAGATCAGGGGCAGTGTAGGGCCAGGAATAGACCTGGGCACACACATGAAGTCTACCACATGTTGGTCTCTTACCAGGTCTGACTAGCAATGAACATGGGCCTGGCATAGGTGTGGAGCTTGTCTGTCCTCCATTTATTCCAGAGAGCTGACAACAGTGCAGAAGACAGCAGAGCGGCCCTACCCCTTGGAAACGACAAACTGGGAAAACATTATGCAAAATGACAATAAGGCACCATTTTATAAGCCCCAACTTAACAAAGAGAATCTGTAAATGCTAATTATTGACAAGGTCAGGGGGAAACTAGAGTTTTCCTACTCTGCTATTAGAAAAACACAGAGAAGTGACTAGCAAGGATGCCAGCTCTAGCACCCCCTGGTATACTGAGGAGTTCCCAGTGCTCCAGCCCACACGGACACACGGCTGGAGGCACACCGTGCAAACCATGCCATGATGCTGAATTTCGACCTTCGCCTGGGCTAGTTATGTGTGGGGAGACCCTCTCTCATGTTGCTGGGCAGCAGCAGTGGGATCGAGCATCCAGTTGGCCTCTCAGTCAAGTGGGTGAGCACAGAGGACTGTGTTGCTAAGCTGTGATGTTTGGGAGGTTAGACGTATTCAGTGCTTTCTCGACTTACAATAATTTCAAGGTTTGATGGAGTTTCAGGGTGCATCCTGAAACTCATGGGACATCCATGTTCGCATTTGCTGAATTTGCTTCTTCACTTTTGAGTGTACGTTCTACGAGGACACCACTACATTTGCTTATTGCTGTTTGCTAATTGTATAAAATAGTGGTTGGCTATAGAAAAAAAAATGTAGAATAGGTGAATAGACAAATGAACGAGGAAACAGAAATTGGGTATAATCCAATAATTAATTATGGTGTACTTTTACTTTGGGATCCCATACAGCAGTGAAACAGAATAGATCATCACTACACAGATTCACAAAGGTGAGTCACATTGCACATTACTGAATTAAACAAAAATGCGAATTCCAAGGAGAACTATGGAAATATGGACATGAACCAGGCAAAAGACAAATGGTCTTGGACTAACCGGGGTCAGGAACCACAGACGAATATGCCATTTCTCCATTTCTCAGAGTGGGCCTGCGGTAGATTGCCCTTTCTTGACTGCAGGTGAGAGAGTGGCCACCAGATTCACCACAATCATTTTCAGTGTCCAAGGTGGGAGTGCTGGGGGAGTGCAGGCAGCTGAGCAAGCAGGTCTGGAGCCTCACTTTCAGTGATTCTCATGATAGCCAGCTGTAAAATCATCCTTCAAAGTGAAATTACATCATTTTTTTATGACTAAGTGCGGGGAGTTTGGGTGTGTGTGGCGGGTGGTCATTGTTTCTTTTGGAACATGCAAAGACTAATGTTATGGAGGAGACCAGAGGTCAGCATCTCAGGCTGGCATGCAGCTCCTTTGCTCTATGAGGCAGTTAGGTGGGTAGCGTCTGTGTTCCTCTGAGTCATCCACTGGAAAAATGAGGAGTATATTCAACTACCTATTTACTACCCACTTTGGTAATGATCCAAAGCCTGGCCAAGACAAAGTGAATAGGACAATATGTCCCCCAAACACTGGAGTATCTATAGAACATGGACATTTAGGTCAGAGAGACCTAAGTTAAAATCCTAACTCTATAATTTACAACTTGTATGCCTTTAGACAAAATGTCTAATTTTTCTGAACCTTAGTCTTCAAGAAGTATTACAAGAAATGGAGGCCTTAACAAGTACATTAAAGATTTTTTTTTTGCAATGGTGAAAGAAAAAAATAAATACGAAATTACAGAATATACGGGCCCCACATTAAAAGTCAAATCATTGCTTGAATGATTGTATAATAAGTAAATGAAGGAATGTTGAACTCTGCGTCATGTAAGGAGATGTGCATGCAATGAAGCACAAATCCAAGTTCAAATGTGATGAGGCATCGGAACTCTTAGTGTCTCCTACTGTGTTAGAGAAATAGGGAGGGCATCGTGGAGGATCTGAGGCCTGGGGCATGATGGGAACAGAGGAGGTCTTTTCTATCAGGGTGAAAGGAGAAGGTGGCATAGAGAGAAAAAGCAAGACCCAGGGTTGATACCAACTGGGCAATATCTGCCCTTTGAACCCAAGGCTTTACACTAACAGAATATGTGTGCATCTGCTCAAGGTCATCAAGGCAGAAATGCAGATGTGCAATCACTTATTAAGAATTTTGGGGGGCCTGACGTGCTTTAGAATTTTTGCCTTTTCTTATTTCTCTCTCCCATCTTTTAATTTTAGAAAGGCAATATCCTTAGTGGATGAGGGACAGCAAACACATGAATATTTCTGCAGTAAACCAGGAAAAGTAATGGGATCAGTTAAGACTAGAAAAAGCCTCATGGCAATTCGGACAGAGTTTCTCCACAAAGTGCTTATGAAAAACTTTCAGCTTTCAAAGAGTTTTGAGTTTCAAAAGTGCAGATAAGACAGCCTGGATAGGCCTTAAGAAAAAAGCTTGACCACATGAATACACATTCAGCTGTGTCTGAGACAAACATCTTACAAAACCACTTAGGGCAAGAGGTTCCCCGGAAGGAATGCTAGAGCCACACTCCACCTCCTGCTCAGTGGATGTGTTTCTCCCTGCTTTAAATAAGTCGCAAGAATTAGGGGGCCCTCTGGAGAAATCCGAGTTGTCACATAGTAATTAACACAAATAGCAATCCTCACACGGATGGATTATGTCTGAAAAATCATCTTTGACAGAGCGCATCTAAGCATCATAGAAAAGTGGTGACAAATGACTGTTTTCTCTCTGTAATGGCCTGAATTGCCAGATATTTCAGAAAGAAGATCAACAGAATACCAATTTGTCTGACAAGGGAAAGAAAATGCGAGACATGTTTTTCTGACTATTTTTTTCCTTGTGATGTCAAAGATTTAACTCAAATCTGCAGCTCTTTGTCCTATTACTAATGTCATTCCAGAAGCCTGGTTTAATGGTTAACTCCCTGTGAGCAGTGAACACCATCTCATCACACTCATTTCAGGATCTCTTAATTTCTAGAAGGAATTGGCAAGTGGACTCCTTCCAGTGGCTACTCTGAGGGATGTACACTCCAGGATGCGGGACTGTGTGAACTTTGAATGTTTTGCATTAAAATTAAGACAGTAAATGCTCACTATAGACAAGCCATCACACAAGGATGGTGAGAGCACCTCTGAGAAGTAAGTGCTTGCATATCCTGGGAGCCCATTCTGACCACACACTCTTCATCTTCCTCCTGCTAAGAGGTTGTTCTCAGAACTCTGCACAGGGTGGCCAAATACCGATGATTCAGAAGTCACTGCCAAGCCAGAAGGTCATTGCAAAATTCAGTTAAAAAAACTCCAACAGATGGTGGTAAGCTGGACTCTTAAAGACCCAAACAATGCATCTGGGCTAAGAGGATTTAAATAAAAGGGAAGAGGCAGGTTTGCCCTGGGGGAAATAGACAGGTAGAATCAAACAATTCCAAGCTTGAAACCCACTCCTTCATTTGCTAACTCTGATTCTGGGCAAGTCATTTAAACTGGGCTCCGAGCCAGCATTCTTCTTGAAGACTTAATGAGAAAGTTAGCAGTGTGTGGGCACAGCAGTGGGTTTGGTGAAGGCACTCTCCTTACAGTCCTAGGGTGGTGATGTTGAGGTGATACCCAAGTGATCGTGCTGCTGGTGGTGGTTAGAACTAGAAGTAATAACCAGATGAAATTCAAACCAGAGAGGGTCTGGGATTCCAAATAACAGCAGCCTCATTGGCAATTCTGTGCTACGTGGGGGTTTGTGGTGGTAAACAGACATCCACTTGGGAACATGCATTTTGATTGGAGGGAATTAAAAGAAAAAATATTTACGTAGTTGGTAACGAGAGCAAACTGTACACTCTCATCGGTGCCCAAAATTCTTCTATGTGCTCAGGACACATGGTAGATGAGGTGGATAGAACTCCTGCCTAACAGAATTTATCTTTTAGGGAGGGAAATAATAACCAACACAGAGACAAATGAGCACAGGAGATATGCTCAGGTCCTAATAAAGTCTCTTTCCATTACACAGGAGTATGTGCAGAGAGCAGCATCCTGTGTGCTGTGGGGAGGGCAGGCACAGTGTGGCTTTACCTAGAGTGGTCTCAAAGTCTCCCTGAGCAGTAGATTTGCCAAATTGAAACTGAAATGGTTAAAAAAGAAAAATCAGATTTATTTATGAAGAACTATATACATCATGGTAAGGATTATGGATCTTTTTCTGAGTGAAAAGGAACGTGATTGGATAGTTTTAAGCAGAGGATGACAATAATCTGATTATGCTTTAGAGAGATTATTCTGGTTGCTGACTGTGGCTATTAAGCTTTTTGGGGCAGGGGGGTAGCATGAGGGAAAACCAGAATAGCAACTAAGGAAGCTTTTGTAGAATTCCAGGAAAGAGAGGACAGTGCTGTGTACTGAGCCCTTGTCATGGAGAAATGGGATATGGTAGAACTGGGGGAATACATTATTGTGTTAATCAGTATTCTATCACTGTGACAAAATACCTGAGAAAAATCTGCTAAAGGAGGAAAGATTTATTTTGGCTTATGATTTCAGAGATTTCAGTCCAAGATCAGCTGGCTGTATTGTTTCTGGCCTGTGATGGGGCAGAACATCGTGGGTGAATGATGTGGAAGACCACAGATGCTCAACTCATGGAGCCCATGTAGCAAAGAGACGAAGGGACAGGCGACAAGAAATAGTTCCCAGGGCATGCCCCAGGGCCCCACTCCTGTGGGAAGTCTCCCCTTCAGGAGTTACAGCTCTTCCCAACAATGGATCATCAAACAGCTTAATCCACTGATGAGATCAGAGCCCTTGTGACCCAATCGATTCCCACAAGTCCCAGCTCTGGACTTCACTGCACTGGGGATGAAGCCTTCGACACATGAACCTGTGGGGGACACTCCCCCAGATCCAAATCACAACAACTATGAAGACAGACAATCTTTGCACCTGGAATGCATGTTGAAGTCCACAACCCACCTCCCAATCCTGTTTCCCATCATGCCCCTACCAACCTCTGTATTTTGATTGGAGGAAATTAAAAGAAAAAAAGTATTTACTTAGTTGGTGATGAAAACAAACTGAACACTCTCATCGGTGCCCAAAATTCTCTGCTTATGCTACATCGTCTTGATGTGTCAGCCACATGGAACCCTTTTCATTGTACGGATGTCGTTGGTGCTAAAGCTGTTGTTCAGGCTCGCCTTCCCATCCCTTCTCTAGGAAACGCCTCAGGACTCTGCACCTGCTTGCCTCACTTGTCCTCCAGATCTGACTTTCAAATTCACTTCCTTGGAAGCCTGTGCTCACTGAGAAGGATAGGTTCACACCCCTGGTCTGTGCTGATGCAGCACCCTGAACTTCTTGGTAATAATAAAAAAAAAAAGGATTAACAGGTGTTCTTCTCGAGGGTTTGCTATGTAGTTGTCACTCTTAGGCAGTTTACATGAATTGTCTAACTGAACTCTCATGGCAGAATTATAAATTTGGGTAGCTACATTATCTCTATTTTACATGCAAGGTACCTGGTCCTCAGAATGCTTAGATTAGACAGCTCATCAGTGGTGGAACTGGGGTTCAGGCAAGGCAGTCTGAGTTAAATAACTTAATTATAAACTGCTCCACTTTCTGATACTCTTATCCTGTGACCTTCACATGGCTTACAATTATTGGCTTCTGCATGTTTTGTCTTGGGCTTAAGCCTTCATTAGTCTCAGAAGCATGTCTGTATTGTTTTGAAGTATTGTACCAGTAACCAAGGGCCTAGTGTAGAGCCTGGGATGACAACTATTTGTTAATTGATCATTATCCCTTCAAACACATGCCCTGTGGGACCAAGAAGAGATCTCCTGGGCACTTGGGAGCCATTCCTGTGTGTTGAATCTGGTCCGTTCTGCCCACTGGGGTTTTGATTCATGGAACCCAAAGGTCAGATTGGGGCTGCCTTGCAGGTGTTTCCTCCCTCGGCCCCACTCACTGAGCTCCAGGTAGGACACCTTTGCTGAGCTGCAGGCTCATAGAGCCCCTCCCCCACCAAGATACCAGTCCTGTGACCCTCGAGTCTGCCCTGCTGGAGGAATTGCTGATGAGACTTGAGGCTGTGGCTGGGAGAGGGAGAGGGAGAGTCCAGCAGGGAGCAGCACGCAGCTTTCACAGGAAAAGCCCCGCCGTTCTGAGCCTGCCCCGGAGCCAGCACCTCTTCATCTGGATGCTCTCCTTCTGTGTGAGGGGTATATTCCTGAGTCCCGCACAAGGTTCCTGAAGCTCCAGATGACCCAAGGCAATGGCGGTCTCATAGGAGCCTGCTTTTCGTGGCAGATGAGTTGGAAAATCAGTCTGGGCTTCACACTGAAGGACAGACTGGGAGTCTGGACCCCACCACTGATAAGTTCCATGTGCATGACTGTGAACAGGTTCCTCCATTTGCAAAGCACAGACCCCTCACCTGCATGGGGAGGTGACATCATCCAGAGTTTTGAGCATTCATGTGGGTGGTGTTTAATACACCAGCTCTCATAAAAGCAGCTGTTTGGACAGCACTTTCCAGCTTAGGAGCCTTAGTCATATCCACCTCTCCTGTTGTCTGTTGCAATTGACATTCTAATTTCAAACTTCAGGCAATCATTTGAGCTTATTTTGACCTATTGCATTAATAAAGGTCAGATTGACCACGATGTAACAATAACAACAATGATGGCCAACACAGCAGCAAGGAAATAAACATGGAATTTTAGTGACTTGATGACACGTTGCAGTTCTCCTTAGTGCGGATGTGGCAAAGCAGAAACCCAGATTGGTTCTCACCTGTAATTCCACCACCCCAAGGTCCTTCATTTCCAATCACAGGAACAAGAGCGAGGGGAATGGCCAACCTGCTGGACAGAGTGAAATGACAATACCTGGTTCCATGGTGGTGGAAAAGAAAAGAACATAGATGGTCATGGGCAGGAACCACCTCTACTACCCCTATTCTGTGTGGAGAGCTAACAAATAGAATTTAGTGAACAAGTTCTATTGCTCAACATTGTTTTATCTTGTAAAGTAATGAAATTGGGATGTGTTTTATCGTCAATGCTTATATTTCATAAGTAGGTTTTCTTAAATCAACTAAAGTGATTTTTAAACTGGTGATGTGTGTTACCATCAGTGACATGTTAAAATCAAGGCATTTCTTCCTCCTGAAGATCATGTCCTGTGGTAGGAATTCACATGGAGACCATCTTTGCAATGGAGTTGCATGGAGTTTGCAAGAGCGGAGCAAGATGTGATCAAGGCGCAGAGGTAGGTGATACAGAAATGGACAGGTCAGAAGTGACTTCCTAGAAGAGGTGTATCTGAGAGTCAGAGAATAAGTAGGAGTTATTTGTGGGAAAGAAAGAGGCAGCATTTATTACTGAGGAGGCAGGACAGAGCATGGCTCAGTTTGGAAATGCAATTTAAATCACTAGGAGACCGAAGTGAGAGGAGGTGATGGATAGAGAGAGCACAGAATCATGCTGACTCGGGACTCGAAATGCACAAACAAAGAACCTAGTTGGACCTGCTTATTATTAAGGGTATCATCTTATTAAAGTATTCCAAGTCATGGTCCTGAGAGGTGGCAAGAGCTTTCAGAAGGTCACAGAGTATGTAACAGATCCTGCCCAAATTTTGAGAGAGATATATTGCTGTAGTCTGGAAATTGAATCCAGGAGTCTTGCATGCTGGGAAGTCTCTCCAGCCAGGGATGTGAGTGGGGATGGAGAGTGGAGAAGGGGAGGTCAAGGGTGCATTGTGTGAGGAGGTGGAATGGGAGGATCTAAAGGAGGAGGGGGTTTGCGGAGGACTCATCTGAGAAGAGCAAGGAATTCAAACAACTGTGCATTTAGAGAAGCTGGGCTTCTGGATCAGAGCCCTGTTCTGTCTGTCAGGGGAAATACTTGGGCATAGCAAAGAGTGAGCACCTGTGTCTTGATTTATGGTGTTGTGTCTGCCAGTGACCTTGGGCAATATGGCCTGCCCTGCAAGATGAGAATCAGCTCCACGGAGAGGTGGGAGCCTGCCACTGTACCTTGCCTGGACAATGACCTTGTTCCCTCATCTCCTTTCCATGGTGCCCTGTTGAGCTACTATCATCAAACCCTTCCTGCATGTCCTCACCAAGGGGAACCATCTCCAGAGAGTGGCAAGAGCTAGCTCTCAGATTAGAGAGGCAGGGGCCAGCAGGGCAGTGTGAACTGAGCCATGCTGGTTCACTTGCATGCCACACAGGCACAAGCAGATGTCACAGGAGATTCACAAAACAGTGCACCACATCACACATGTGCTTAGTGGTCACGATCACCCCTTATACTGGGGTCCTGCTTCTTGTTATCCTGGGGGTGGCCAACCTCCAGACTGGACAAAGGGCCGCATCTTTCCTCTGTGGAGCTTCCTGCATGGGCTTCCTGTCCCAACACCACAAGTATGTGCTTAGGCACCTGAGAGCAGGACTCAAAACGAGTAAGGAGACAGGGTTCAATATGGTTCTATTGAACTGTAATTCCCAGAAAAAAAATCTAGGAAACCATTTTAAATTGTACCAGATGCATAACTTTTCCATTTTATGGTTTAATATTGCACTTGATTTAAATTCTATTGGATGATGTGGGCAGGAGGAGGGGCAGATAACCTTTCACAGTCCCAGGTTCACTGAGGGAAAGAGCCTTGCCTGGTCCATCCAGGTCAAATCCCAACTCTCCTATGTCTAACATGTACCCAGCCCCCATCTACTGTCACATGTGTGCAGACCTGGTCTTCCTGCAGCACAGGCTGGTGGTGCTCTTCTTCCTATAAAGCTCCACAACTCGAAGCTAATGCTCAGGCTCTCTCTCGGCATGCACAGGGCCTCTGTGTGCACTGGCCTTCCCCTGCCCTGCCCTCTCCCAAGGCTGCACCTCTGCCTGCACCTGCCAGATAGGACGGCTTTCTGTCCTTTATTCCTCTTTCTCCTTAGCCAGAGTTGAAGCCTTTCTTCTCTGAGCTTCATTTATTTTGCTGGTAGAGCTTATCATTTTGATGTACCTGTGTCCCCAGCAGGCTGTCAGGAACTCAAGGCAAGGGCTTATGTTTTCTCTATCTTTATGTTGCAGAACTTGGTGGGGGCAAGGGATAGTTAACACTCACTAAATTAAAACAAGTGAAAATCAAGACAAACAGGAGTGGAGGGCCGGAAGTGGGAATGCAGCACCATGGCCAGCAGTGCCAGTCCCCACCCCAAAGCCCAGGAGACCATGTTTCCAGTAAGGGACTCTGAAAGGCCCTATTTTTTAGGAGGCAAGAGCTTCTGGCCACCACTGACACAAATACCCTTGATCCTAGGGTAAGATTCGACTCTGGCACCAAACAGAACCTAGACAGACTGCAAAATCAGAAATGAGTTAATGAAGAGTGGGGACGTGGGAGAGCTCTCCAAGTGTCTCTGTGGTAAGAGTTCTGCAGATCCCTGGGCTCAAGCTGAGTTCCAACCAGCCCCCCAGCAGGGGCACCACTGGGTGTCTGGGAGGGTCTTCTGCTTGTTCACATTCAGGGTTAATATTGACATCCACATTATTTTTCCATTTCCTACCCAGAGCTTGGCACCACCAAGTGGTTAGCTGTTCCTGCAAAGTCCACCATGGAAGATGCAGGGTGTGTGGTAAGCTTCACCCTCACTGAGCCTTCAAGATCCTCCTCCACACCCTGACCCAAGTGCTCAGCCCTAGCTTCTTTCTTCTCACCTGGCTCAGTAGAACTGATCTAACTGCATATTCTAGACTGACGTTTTTGGATGAAATACACAGAATTAAGAGTACCAGTTAGTTCCTGGCTCTGCTACTTTTAAACTCTTTGACCTTGGAAAATGCCCTTTAACTCTTCAAATCTCTAAATATAACAATTTAAAAAATATGCTGTATCCTGCTGATTTCATAAGATTGCAATGAGGATCAAGTTAATAGGCCTGGTAATGTTCAGTGAACCATAGAGGGCTATTCAAAATTGAGCCGTTATTACTTGATCTCTGTTTTCTTATTTACTTTGCATATTTCTCTCCAAACTCCAATTCTGACCTCTCTCAAGCATCCCAAGGGCTGGAGGGAGGGACTTTGGCACCCACACTGCTGCAGGAGAGTATCTTCCTCACCAGCACTTACTGACCACCAGCCCTGGCCTGGCCTGATGCCAACTCTAGGTGCATTTCATTGTTGATGGTCCTAGGAAACATGCATAACAAGTGTGTTTTGTTGTGTCTCAGTTAACAGATGAAGCCAAGATTGAGAAACATAAACAGAAAAAAAAACCAACATACAATTTCAAGGTGACACAGCTATAGAATGCAAGTTTGAAAATTACACTCAAATTCTGTCTCTAAAGCATTTGCTGTTTCCAAAGACCGTGCAAGAATTCTATTACTGTCTGCATCTCCCATGCAAAAAGCTTTGTCCAGAACAATGCTGGGATTCAGAAAATATTTGAGAATTAAACAGTATTGATCATCACTTGGAAAAGTTTTTATGGGTCTATTGAGAATTTTTTTAAAAAAATGTTTTGAGAGAACAACTTGTAGAGGGATTTCCCAAGGGTGCAAGCTGAGAGTCTCGTCTCTCTGCCTCCTTTCTTGCATGCCCCTCTCCTCACCAGTGTTTCCTCTCCTCTGTCCACATATCTTATTTCATTAGTCACCATCCATGCACATGCTTCTCTGGGCATCGGCCTTTTGGATACTGAGAAAGGTCCTGGTCAGGTGGGACTTCTTATTAGCCACCCTGAAGTGCTGCTGTGAGCATTGAATGGAGAGAGCAATTCCTGGGGCTTTGCAAACTCTCAGTAAATAGAATGGGACAAACCAACCCTCTCTGTCCTCTCTAGGATGTTCGTCCACCTGGTAATGGCGCCAGGATATTCAGACCCCAAATTATAGATCTACAGAATGATTTGCTTGGTTTTACTGGCTAAGGCAAAAGTCGTAACAGAAACAGAGCTCCAAAGACAGCAAGAGAAAAGCTTGGAAGGAAGGCAGATCCTGAGTCCTGCCCCACCTGGGTTTGCATGGTTGGTAAGAGAAAATGTCCTCTTTCTCGTTGGTCACAGGGCATTGAGGAGTGAGACACTTAAATGGTGGACTATGTCTTAAGTTTTAGATAATCAGTACTAATCTGTACTGGGGGAAGATGCTGGGGAGGGGTTGGACACATCGACTTTTGTGGGGGTCTGGAGAGGAAGTGAAAATGCTTCCCTAGTGCTTGGGCACTGTCCCCAAGGGGAGAGCACTGTCCCCACTCTTCAGCACTATCCTCGGTACTTGGGCATCCTTCCCTCTGCTCCGGCACCCTCCAGGATTGCAGAAGGTTCCCTAGTGCTCTGGGCCCTGCATAATACCCCAGCACCCTGCCCCAGTGCCTTAGCATCCTTCCAGAGTTTCAGCTTCTTCCCCCAGTATTTCAGAGAGGGTACAAGAGTTGGGAATGATCCCTCATTGATGGGCCAAGGTAGGAATGCAGGAAGGGGAAAGAAAAAAAGAAAAAAAAAGTTCCCCTAAGATCAACAAATATTTTCTTTTATATGTGTGGGTGTCTGTGTGTGTAATATATATGTATATATATATATATATATATATATATTAGTTGTTGATGGGTATATATATATATATATATATATATATATATATATATATATATATCTCCTCCATGTTATAGATTTTTTTAAAAATCCCTGAGGTTTAGGGAAGTGGGATTTTTAAAAAAATCTATAACATGGAGAAGATATATATATATATATATATATATATATATATATATATATACCTATCAACAACTAAAATATATACATATATATATATTTTTAATTGTTGATGGGCTTTTATTTTATTCATTTTACTTATATGCAGTGCTGAAAATTGAACCCAGTGCCTCATATATGCTGGGCCAGTGCTTTACCACTGAGCCACAAACCCAGCCCAGAACATTTTATTTCTGAAACAGAAATTTCAAATGAAAAGTACCAGGTGTGCAGATGTGCAATAAACTGCAGCTATTATTGTGTATTTCAACCTTACTTCCCAATGATTTATGTTTCTTATCTCCACTGTTTGACTTTAAGTGCCCGATAACAGGATGCTTATCTCATTTATTTATTTTTATTGCCTATAGGGATTTGTACATGGAAAAAACTAAAAAAGATATTCGTGCAATAGGTGATGTTTGTGTGTTTGTGTGTATGTGTGTGTGTATGTGTTTGTGTATGTGTGTTTTTAATCACAGAAGACTAACGACTAGTTTGGTAATCATCAATACATATGAAATATACTCCTTGAAAAGAGTTCCTACACACTGAGTACAGATTGTAGGCATGAACAAAGTCAGAATGATGGGATTACAAACAAAATTTAAAACTGACCCCAAATTCTGAATCTTAAGATTAATTTGCCACCAAAAATTTGTCTCAGATTTGTAAGAATTTTTGATTGACTCTATTTCTGAATATTAAGAGATTCCACATGATATTTTAAGTTAGAAGATCTCTGAAAGAGAAGGGTTATAACCTCCATGTTGTAGAATTTTTTAAAAATCCCTGAGGTTTAGGGAAGTGGGAACTAAATTATTTTATCTCATGTACCTAGTATACTGAATTGAACTGAGAAGGTGAATCCAGGCACCGTTTCCTAAGAAGGACCATGAATTTCACCAGCGTAGGTAACTTATTCATTTGAATCAGGAAAAAGGATACTCAAATGTAAGGCGTTAAATAGTTCCTTTGTATGAAGAATAGGTTTTCTTAATTTTCTCTAAATAATTTTTATAGCCATCAGACTGCTTCACTGATTAGCATCTGGGATTTGAGTGAGTACAGAACATTTATATAATTGTATTGATCGAAATGGTGGGGGGCCTTGACCTAGGTCCAGAAAACATTTAGTAATACAGAGAATCTCTATTGCAGTGAGACACAGTGTGTTCCAGAAGAAGGGTCTGAAGCTGAGGGTCCCCAGCAGGTCCCATTAGCCAGAGCAGTGCTGTGTCCTGATTGCGTCGCTCGGTTTTCTTGAACACCAGAGACCGTCCTCTCCAATCAGCCCCTGGTTCAGGTTCTCTTCTGCACACTCTGTTGCCTTTGAAGCTTCACCCCAGTGGCTCCTCACATCCTGATTTACTGCATTCAACAAGACAGCAGGCTTTCTGCACATCACGGCCTCCTCCGGGCATGTGAAAGGCACACGCACGCGAGTCAGGCAGAGCACGCAGCCGGGGTGAGACGCTGACCCCTGCAAACCAGGTGGATGCAGGCTTGCAGGACTGTGCGCAGGAGTCAGGCTCTGACGCTGGAAAGACTCAGGCATGGACTTCCGTCATCCAACTTGGGCCACCTGGGAAATTTGTTGAACCACTTTTCTCCTGCTCTGCACCACATCAAAATCATACCTCAGGAACAAACAAAGGGATTTTAAGAGATCCTTATGAAAGTATTGAGCTCAGAGTCTGGCCCCACCACAAACAAAAAATTCAAGGTTTCCCACTGTTCTTTCTCCTGTTCTCATTTTTTTTTTTTGAGGGAAAAGTCAGGGGTTGAAAAGGTTTCTTGAGTGGGAAACTTAAAGATAAGATGTCAGAATAGATAGAGGACAAGATTAAATCATAAGAAGTTGGATGTGTAGAGCCCCCAGACAGCTTATAAGTACTCAGGTGTTTGTTTACAGCCATCTCTAATCTATTTTAGAAGCAATTAAAATATTTTGAACCCTGTCCTCCTCTGCTGAGGGTAAGCATGCAATGGAGTGCAATATCTGCCTTTCTCTGTCCTAATAACTGGTCTCACTGTCCCAGGCCTCATGAATATTTGATCACACAATCCACCTGGTTCTGATATTTGAACTATGAGAAGTGAAGTGTGGATAGCATTTTTTCCTAATCAATTAACCCAGATATACCAATTGATTGAAGATAACAGTTGGGTTTCTGGTTCCTGGGACGAAACCCTGAGGCCTGGAGTGTGCCGTTCAGTTCTTGACCTGAAGAACAGCTGTCAATCACATGGGCTAAGAAGCTGCAGGTACAATGACAGTGGCTGGATCAGCAGTCAGAGATTGATCCATCAGCAGAGGGCCCATTCTGCAAACAGAACATCCGAGAAAATCAAGTTTCTTGTGGAGTGTATCTTTAAAAACAAGAAACTTTATTGAGGTGAGATTGATATTCAAAGCATTTCATGCATTTAATGTGTACAATTTGATATGGGTGGACTTCATCACACACTCAAAATATCATTACCACATTCTACGTAATGGAGATATTCAACATACCCCAAGGTTTTTTTGTGTTCCTTGTTTTTGTATTTATTTTCAATTTTTATTCTTGTAGTAAGAACATTGAGCATGAGGTCTACTCTCTTACATTTTGAAGTGCATGATATTCTGTGACCATATTGATACCTATGGGCACCACATGGTAGAGCAGCTTTCTGGAATTGATTCATCTAGAATAATTCAGACTTTCTCTACATTGAAACACTGCTCTCCATTTATTCTACCCCAGTGCCTGGCAACCACTACCTATTCTCCGCTTTTATGAGTTTGACTATTATAGATAACCTCACATGAAGTGGAACATGAAATATTTGTACTATGATTGGTTTATTTCACTTTTTACAATGTTTTCAAGGTTTATTCCTGTTTTAGCATGCTTTGGACTCTTATTCTTTTTAAAAATGTATGATGTACATATATATGTATATACATATACATATATGTCTATAAAGATATATTGACATATATCTACATCTACACATATAGATCTATACATATAGATAGATATGGGTACAGATAAAAAGTATGTGCTAAACTAGTTTTACTTAGTTAAGCCATTGATAATTTATGTATCTGATTTATCATTTTCTTGTCAAATCTAATCATGTTTTATTGTCATTAAGTTTTTTTAGTTTATTAACAAACTTTAAATTTAAGAACATTTAAAGAACTTCACATTTTAATAAACTTTTTAGTGCCCACCATTCAGTTTGCTAATGCTGATATCCCAGTTTGTCTGCTAAAGATATTTACAATGAGGAGCAATTCTTAGTTCTAAAGACCTATCAACATAAATATAATCTTATCAATAAATATAATCTTTATCAACATAAATATAATCTGCATATGTGCAAGTTAACAGACACCACAAGATATTGGAGCCCAAAAGAGAATTCAAGGTAGAGGCAAAGGAGAGTGCAAAGCCTCAGGTTCTAGAAGCCTGTGGAAGGAGGGAGAAGAAATAGAAGGACCAACCTGAGTCCAGAGTGTGGGAAGGAGTGAAGTCATGGAGCAAACAAGGTGGCTCTTCTGTACTAGGGTTGGTGACTTGAATTGAGAGTCACCTAGTCTTACATAAAGACCGAGTTCTAGCTCTAGGTATCCTCTGCCACAACAGGCCCTCAAGTGGCAGAGGAGAACATCATAATGGCTTGGTTTGAAAATTAAACACTTTACACTCATGCCATCCTTGTTTGAGAATTATTTTTCTTGTTTAATGGACGAGGGAGCATGTAACCAAGACAATCTTGATGCAAGCCCCCCTACCGAGCCACGGTCAGCAGGTACTTGTTGCTGATTCTGAAGGCCATGGTTGTTTCCCTGTACCATGTTGGCTCTGTAGATTAGGAAGGAAGGACATTGGTCAGGGACTATTTATAATGAATGGAAAATGGGAGGAAGCACAGGCAGGGGAAGACCAGGGTTACAGTTAACTGTGTGGCATAGAGGCAGGGTGAGAGGTTAACAGGGCTTTCTGTTCTAGTTTTTGGGAATGGTAGTCTGATCAAGTGTGAGAATTCCGTGAATCCAATGTAGAAGGGGAGACAGAAAGGAGGCTCCGTGCCCAGAAAAAGTAATCCATTCTTCTGGGGCTGGACGTCAGTTAGCCAAGATTTAGACCCTTATTAGAGCTGTTTGAGGTGACCCCATAGTTAGTAGGTAGACAAGCCCAAAGTGAGAATCTGGGATTTGGGGTCAGGCAGATTTGAGCTCAAGTCCTGCCTCTGTTGCTTACTATTTAAGGAAAACCAAACATTCTTAAACATCTCATGAGTATTAGTTTCAAAATAAAAACAGAAATGAAATCTTGTTTAAGAAGGCAGTTGAGAAGGTAATGTCTATCAGAGGGCCTGCTATGATGACTGATGACATATTTAACAAGCTGACATGAGTATAGCTTCAGTGCCACACACAGCACATGCTCATACCTTTCCCAGAACCTAATGCAGCATTCAAGTGATTGTCTGGGTCCAGAGAGTGGCAAGGTTGCAAAGTGGGTCAAGAGTGATTTCAGTCTAGCAGAAAGCCCTTCAGGAATTAGTTCTCCTTTCAGAACATCTGACCTCCATCCATCCAACACATTAGTTAAATCATGGAGGGATTTGCTTTCATCCGGCTCTGTCTAAACTTAGACCTCATTGAACTACTTGAGGGACAGGGTTGACTACAGTTCTATGGACTTTCACTTTTACTGTTACCTCACATGATGATTGCTTCTGGCATTGTGAACGTCTTCATTCTTATGTCTCTTGGTTCACTTTCAAACATTTGAAAATATCATCCAATAAATTAGGGAGTCTGAGAGATGGACAGAATGTTTTCAAGTGTCTTGATGATTGTGACATCTAGGGGTGTCACATGGCCATACAAGATGCTAGCCCCATTCTTAGCAAGCAGATTTCCTTTCTACACTGTACTCTGTGTCTATTTTTTTTTTTTTTTTGGCCTGAGGTTGAGAAACCCATAAGATGAAAGTTAAGTATAGCATTGATAATGCTTCAGATAACCCACTTTGATGAAAAGAACATACTTTATCCTGTTTCAAGTGAGGACAATAACAATATTGATGCTTTTTTTGCAGATTAGATACTGAATAATGCCTGTTGTAGTACTTTGTTCAGCTAAAATGTGTCATCAGTCATGACAGTATCTATACTGTATGGCCTTTTTCTTATTGGTGCTATTCTTAACAGTGGTTCCTTTGTGAATTTGGTGAGGAGTGGATAGAGGTTAGGTATCACTGTTCATCTAGTTAAGCTTATGAGCACGTGCACATCTAGCTATTTGATTTTCCATTAGGTGCCTCAATATTGATACTCAATATTGGTGAATATGAGGATCCTTCATGGAAGCTGATTGAAATCCAAAGTACCAAAATACCTCATTTGCAAAAGGAAATTTTACAAATGAGAAATGAGGCAGGATTTCATAAATCTCCCCAACAGATGAGGTGTGTAAAATAAAGAGGGCTAAAGCATAGCTGAAAGTCTGGTTATATAAGGTTGAGATAATACCATATGAAATGAGCTTTAACATGCACTGCATTTGATAATCTAGAAAATCCATGCCACATTTCATTCATTCGTTTGTCCTTTTATCAATAATTTCTGTGATGTATTTTGTTCTTATTCCTGTGGACCACTATCTTGCAGTTCTGTATCAATTTTATGGGTTTAATCTGAGTTCCCCCTATCACTCTGGGGTTTATTTGGATGGGTTAATGCATCTTCTTTGCAGAGATGATGCCTACTTATCAGGAAGACTGGGCTTCAGGGTTCCTGAGCTGATCATGATGCTCTCAGGGTGGCTGGGTGATTGATGTGTTGTATAAATAGAAGGTTGAAAACACAATATGGGAATAGGAAGAGCCAAATGTCAAAAAAAAATTGTTCTGAAAATAACAATTTAAATGTATGCAAATTGCCTAATTAATTGACCTCATTTGTGCTTGCAGATATCCTCTGCCTTCCCCTTTGTGAATTGGGTATTTTTCATTGTGCTCCAAAACAATATTCCAAGGTTAATTAAACCCTTTCAAGCTATAGGTTAATATTCAATTCATATGTAAACACATTTATAAACATTAATCAAATCCAAATTGCTCATTTTATAAACACTGTTTTATTCATTTTCAGGTAATGAATGTGCTCTGCATTTATGCAGGGTTGGTCTTGGGGAGTTCTCGTTGGGGGGATGATGTTTATTTAAACAACGGCAACTTAGTGTTTGTTTTCCAGTCAATTGCCACCTTCCCTTGTTCCCAGTTGTTGTTTTTTTTTTTTCTTCCATAAAGACTTAGCACAAAGGCTTCCTCTGGTGCTGATGGGGCGTATGCAATATAATGATGATGATTTCATCCAGGAGCATTTGTGTTTAAAGAGATGTCAAAGGAAGACTTGCCTCTTCAGGCCTGGCTCATGTAAGAACAGGCAGAATAGGAATCCAATCAGTACAGTCTCTAGCCTCAAATCATCGGTGTATTTATTTGTCTATTCATTAATTAAATGGATAAGTGATGTGCTCATTCTTTGTTAGCCGTCTATCTATCCATCCATCCAGACATGAATTTATTCAATAAGTATCTGATGAATATTTGTATACATCAGATTTGAAAAGTCTTTGATCTGCTCCTAATTCCCAGGCTCCATCAGAGAATCACGGAATCTGATATGTCCACATTAAAAAATAAATAAATCCCAGAATAATTATTGTGTGCAATGAAACTTAGCACATTTTTTCTCATATTCACATGTGTTATGCTCATGCTTTGTGCTGGGTGCTGAAACATATTGGGCACCAAGTGTAAGATTTTGACTGAGACAGATATTTCCTTAAGGTACTATTATTTACAGTTAGTTTCATAGTAGGGGGCGTATAAGGTGTTGTGGGACTCTGACTTGAGATTCTAAAATAGGGCAAGGGCCAGGAAAGGGCTCCCCGAAAATGTCATTTTAAGCAGAGCCTGAAGACTGAATGGGAATCAGCCACAGGCAGATGATTTCCCAGGGCAGTGGCCGAGCCACTTGGAACAGTGACTCCTTGATGGTGGACTTGGAGACATCAAGCCCTGGCAGCAGACCCTGGCAGGAAGCTGGAGCAGGCAAAGAAGGAAAATTGTGAGCACTCTGTGGTCACCCAACATCTCTGGGGAGTCTCAGCAGTGCAGGAGAGGTGAGAAACTAAAAGGAAGGAGAGATCCAAAAAAATCTATTTAGTGATCATTTTTGTGATTGCACTTTATCCCAGTTAGGTGTGGTCTCCTGACACAAGCAAGGGTGTTTGGTACCACAGTGACATCAGACATGATGGTGGTGGTAATCCTGCTTCATGATTTAAATGATGTTACCCCTGACTTTGCATGCTTTATTCTTGAGCTTTGTGAGAACTTTCAAGAGTAGATGTTCTTTATCATTGAACACAGAGGCTTTTTAAGTACACACCTGATCATGATTTTATCCCAGAATGAATTCAGAGATTAAATAAAATGTTATCTCTACACTGTTCCTTCCTCAAAGTCAGAGATGATTTCTCATCTGGCATTGGGAAATGGGAATCATTCTACTCTCTCTCTCTCTCTCTTTCTCCCTTTTGCTTGGTCTCTCATTTCCTCTGTTTTCTATTTGTCCTTCTTCCTTTTACATCCACCCAGGGATCTGACTTGAACCCTTCCCTCAGCTCATACAGACACGAGTGAACTCCTTGGCTAACTTTCGTGTCAAGTGTAAAGAAAGACTTCTTCCCCTCGCCTGAAAAGATTGCATTCTATTTACTTTTCTCCTAACTTTTAGACAGGGACACTGACATCCACACTTTCTAGATGAAGCCACCTGCTTGAATTCCTTGTGCTGAGACTCCTGAAAGCTGAAACAGATATTTCCACAAGGTACTATTATTTACAGTTAGTTTCATAGTAGGGGACATATAAGGTGTTATGGGACTCTGACTTGAGATTCTAAAATAGAGCAAGGCCCAGGAAAGGGCTCCCTGAAAATGTCATTTTAAGCAGAGCCTGAAGACTGAATGGCTTTTGACCTGACCAAGCTTCTGTGCATGACTAATAAATGTGTGTTTATTTCTCTGTGTGTCAGACCTTCAGGTAGGTCCAGCAAGGAACAAGGAGAAAGCAGTTTTGGAATTCCTGAATGGTGAGCTTGGAAGGTGATGATGCAGACAGGGAAAAGGCCATCATGACAGACATCCCATAACCCAGACGAGTGTGTGTGTGCAGCCGCACATGCATGTCCATGTGGGTACATGTGTATGTCTGCATGTTTCCGTGTGCATGTGTGGGTATACAGTTGTGAGAGAGTGCTCTCAGAGGAGTGTGGATGCCTTTGAGAGTATGTTTGCAGAATGGCTCCAGGAAATGCAGAAAGGACAGAAAACCAGGGACTCCAAATTGCATTTTGAGATGAGAGAAAATACTTTCTGAAACATCACTTTTAAAATAATGTTGTCACAGTACAGCATTTATCATGGTGAGTGCGTGAGTAACTAGGATGGATTTTCACATTCAGTGCCAAAACCAAGGAACAAAACATTACCAGAAGCACAGTGTCCTCTCCTGTCCCCTTCCACTTACACCCACTCCTCAGAGGTGAACTTTACCTTGGCTTCCAACACTAGGAAGTGCTTGACCTGTTGTCCCAACTTTATGTACCGACTATGTGGCCCGTGCTGCTTCTCATCTGGCATCTTTCACTCATGTCTTTGATGAGACTTTTTAAAAGCATTGAGGGATTTTACCGCAGTCCGGCTGCAGCAAAATAACCGAGGGGTGACGAGCAACTTGTGTACATTGATACAGCAGGAGAGGGAGCGTTTATTGTAGGACCGGAGGGATATTTATACATTCCACACAGCTTATCTTAATTAGCATAAACTAGATACAGCAGTCAACCAATAAGGAATCTCCACACTTAATGGCTCGATGGCGTTACTTCACAAACCACTCCCTCTGGCAAAATGCCAGGCGCCATCCTGACTTGTTTACAGACTCTAACATTTCCCCCTTTTGTTTAATTTAAATAACGACCATAGTGGTTTTTACACAAACACCACAAACAATCTGCTACAAGCAGAAGGGGAGGATACAAAATGCCATGATACCAAGCCAATTGATGGCTTCATGCAAGAAGCCCTTGGAAAAATTTTACCAGCAATGACACCATTAGCAAAGATACCGAGTTACAATTTGTTGTAGATTACAGTTTGTTGTCTTAGTCCAGGTAAAGCAGTGTCTCAGTACATTAACTCACAGTCCAGGTAAATTCTGCAGGCAGCTAGCTTGATCCGAAGTCTCGCCGGTTCTCAGCAACACTGGAAATTCTTCCATCCTCGTTTTCACCGGCACTGGGACCAAGGCAGGAACTCCAGCAATGATGTTAAAGAAAATCCTGTAGTATTCCACTAAGAAAACAACCTTCTGAACAATTTAGTACATTATCTCAAGGTTTTTTTTTTTACATTTAAAATAAGCCTTAATAGTGCTCATTATTCATCAGCCTCCAGGTGTGGGAGAACCATTGTAGCTTAGTTATTGGCATTGAAAATGACCAAACATCAGGGACGCTATAGCGTCTTCTACCGGCTGTAGTGTCCCGGGCAGCCCCAGACGGCCCTGGGGAGAGTCCCGGACTCAAACTGCTTCCGGGTCAGGTTTGGATTTGGGCTCTCACCATGGCATCCCGCTCCCTGGGCGGGGGACGGGGAAGAGCCGGCTGCCCCTGCTTGGAAAATCCTTGCTGTGCCATGACTGGCTCGTGCACGTGGCAGCCGCCGCGCCAATTTACACACCCTCCAGTAACGAAAAGTATTCAGTAATAGCCTTTTGCTGCAACTTTTTTCCTGATAATCCTTCCTGCTCTGAACTTTCTTCTTTCTGACTAGAGTTCCTGGGCTTCCATCAACACATGCCCTAACTATTCTTGGTTCCACTGGGGTGCCTCTTTCCCTTATCAATTTACTTCTCACCCCTTCCATATTTTCGTCACAAAGACAATACAACATTTCAAGACAAAGCAAGACACAAACATTCTGTATCAATCTTCTCCATTTTCTCAAAATGGCCATTCTTCCTCTCGCCCTATCTGTCTAGGGACGAGCAGATTTGCTCCCGTCCTATCTATGGACAGGCAGCTTCTTTTTTCATCACTTACCCCCGAGTGTCCCGGGGCTCCCCATAACTGGCCACCATTTGCCGCAGTCTGGCTGGGCACAAATCACGAGCCACTGAAGCAGGAACAAACTTTATTTTTGAACTGCAAGAAAACACTTCACACACGCTCCCGGGGAATTCTTCTGAACGGCAGGAACCCCAGCCGGAAATCTCTCTCCTGGAAATCCCTCTCCCGGAAATCCCTCCTCCTGCACTTCCCCAACCAATGGGAACTCTCGGGGAATCCCCGGGAATCCCCATGAGAACTCCAAAGTAGAGGCCAAGGAGGATAGTAATGCCTCACCTGTCAACCAATACTGTTGGCAAAATGCCAGGGGCCATACAGACTCGGCCATGGCTCTCAGCAAGATTTAAGTTTTAATTTTTCCTCACTGTGAAGTATTCTGTTGTGTGAACAAGTGTCAATTTACCCAAACTTCTATTGCTAAACATGTGGGAAATTTACAGTTTTTGACTAGTATGAATAGTAAGAATGTTCTTGAATATTGTGTTTGGTGAATAAAGGTCTAAGTTTGTTGTTGGAAATCTAGGAGTAAAATTGCTGGCTCATATTGTGTGTATGTGTCCATCCTTGAAAGATTCTGCTAGATGGTTTGCCAATTTGCTTATATCAGTGTAATTTCTACCAGGAATGCACAAGAATTGCAATTGCCTGACACCCTCACTGACATTTTAAAATATAGATTCAGCATAATGGAGGCTGACAGGAGTATCTTAAGCCTTAATCTAAAATGCTGCTTCCAGGACTGATTTGTAGTGTTACCTTGGTTAACTGTGTAGCGTCTCTGTCTCTCAGCTTCCTCAGATACTTTAATAAATAATAATCATGTGTGTATGTATATTTATGTATATGTGTATATACACTTGTCCTCTTAGAAACTTTGATGACATAATTATCCAATTAAAATATAGTGTAGATTTAAGGCCTAGATACATACAGACTTATTCCTTCTCATCCATTACTGGGGGTTGTCTATTAGGTAGCAGCATCACCATTAGGAAGGTCATGTTAGAGAACTCAGGAGCACATGAAGGTTCAAGGTTAAAACAGTTCCCTCATGGGCCTGGCCTAGAAGAAATTTGTCAGAAACTTGGCACAATGACTAACCTGGTTGGTGTTCACATCAAAGGTCTATTCCCGGTTTGGTTCTGCAGCATAAGCCAGGAGTGTGGGAAAGAGAAGTCCCTTCACAGACCAGTGTCTTGGCCAGCTAAGTGGGTCAATGGCAGTTCTGAAGACACGCAGGTGTCACGGGGCTCAGCCTCTGCTCAGAGGAGAAGATTTGAAATGCAGACCCATTTATGTGGTATGAGTGCTTTTCATGCCTCTGAACCCTTTCTACCCCAGCTCCCCTTGGCAATTACTGGTTGTAAATTATGCCTCAAAACACATGCAGGCTTCACGTAAGAGGGGCCAGAACCCACAGAGCTGCCTGCTGTGAGAGTGGTGTTCAACAGAGGAGCTCCAGGTTGGGTGCTGCCTGGACATGACAGATCTGTCTTGGAATATGAGACCTCAAACAGGAGGCAGGAAGAGCAGGGGCATGACTACTAGAGAAAAAGAATCAGAGTAGGAAACTGGATGCAGACCGTAGGCTCAGAAAACTGGCAGTTACTCCAAATGCTGAATCCTGGCCGGACAATCATGGGTGAATTAGTTAATATTTCCGAGAATCTGCTTCCTTATTTTAAAACTTGACAGGTAGTAATAATACTTAATGTGGGGTCATCATGAGGCTTAAATGAAGGCATATTTGGATGGGTTTAAAGTCTCAGAAGACTCTAAAAACCCATGACTTCAGTTACTCTTGGTGCACAGGGCATGGAAAGCAGAGTCGTGACACCTGCTGGTGTATTTCCTGTCCACGCTCTCTTCTTGTATCAATACCTCTCTGGTTTGAGGCCATGCTTAAATGTCACCTCTCCCTGTGGTTCTCACTGATTCCCAGCCTTGACACCAAATATAAAATGTCCTGATCTACATCCTCAGAATTCCTGTATCTCCCCCTCTATACCTTCCCCTAATTTCCATGTTACGAGTTCTTCAAGGATAGAGATTGGTTTCTTTTCATCTTTGTATCTCAAGAATAGTGCTAGCGGGGCTGGGGCTGGGGCTGGGGCTCAGTGGTAGAGTGCTTTCCTTGCATGTGCGAGGCACTGAGTTCGATTCTCAGCACCACATAAAAATAATAAGTAAAATAAAGGTATTGTATCCATCTACAACTAAAAAAAATATTTTTTAAAAAGAATAGTGCTAGGGCTGGGGTTTTGGCTCAGTGGTAGAGTGCTCCCTAGCATGCTTGAGACACTGAGTTCGATCCTTAGCACCACATCAATGTAAAATAAAGATATTGTGTCCACATAAAAAACTAAAAAAAATAAAAATATTAGTGCTAGAAAATATAGGGAAAACTCAATGCTTTTTGTATTATTGATAATATAAAATAGTTCTTCAAATGGTTATCTTAACAAGGGCACAGCAAATGTTGCTGCTAACACATGAGAAAGGCTTCACCTTCAGATGTGCAGAATTGTTCCTTTTTCCTATTGTAGTCCCTCATTCCCACCTGGATCTGTTTTTTAATCCTTATCTTTATTTTATTTTGCTTTAAATTTCTACAATTTTTCTCCTACATATGTTACAATAAATCCCTGAACTAGATTTGCTTCTTTGAGCTCATATTTCCTGTTAAAGCAGAAACTACTGGTAACTATTATTGTGAAATGGGCAAATGATTGCATATTTTGAGTACTGATTTATAACTGTTTCCATAGATACCTGATCATAATAGCTAATTAACTGAACATGTTTTCTGAAGTTCTTTGAATGACATTTCTGCAATAATAAACATCCCACTTTTATTCAATTAGTACATTTTTCTTTTTTCTCTTCTGCAACATTCATAAATGCTACATGATGTCCTGCTTCAATAGATAGAATGTAATAGGACTCAGGTAATCTTTTGATCCCCGTGAGGAGGCTGTTCTGCTCATTGCTCCACCTCAAAGTCATCTTTTTTCCGTTTAATGAACTCCCTGTGCTGAAGGCTCAACAACAATGCACACTTGAAAAACACATTTTAGGTTAGAAAAGTGCTTTTATACATACTAATCCATTAAAACTTCACAAAGAGCCCAGGGATATCAGGCAGCTATGATCCTCGTTTTGCAGACTGGGGTGTAGAAGCTCCTCTGTGCACAAGCATGGTGTGTGAAATCGCTGGTGCCTGTGCATCCTGGTACTCAGCAATCACTAATTAGAACTGAGGCTTCACCCAAGGTTGTGCAGGTGGAGAGCTCTGTGGATGGTTTTAAAACTCTCTTTCTTCATTTTGATCCATCACACTTTGGTATTTTCCTTGGTCTCCATTTGTATTAAACTTAGAGCGATCACCACTTTCTGTACTGCATTATCGGTACTTGCTAAGGTACAAGGCTCAAATTGAGGCTTTTTCTACTCCGTTCACTCAAAACACTTTTATTGATGATCTAACATCTGATATATATTGTAGATACAAAAAAATAGATAAATACAATTTCTGCTTCAAGGAATCAATTCACTCTTACGTTCCTCAAATGTTCTATATGGTACCTGTGAAGAATGGAGGTTCACTAACCATTTTTTAAATAATAGTATTTTGTAATGTGTGCCCCCAAAGAATGATTAGGTAAAATTTTCCCATCGCTTGATTTTTATCAAGTATTTTCTCATTGGAATTAACATCCTGTGTCTCCTTTGGTTTGAGGTTGTCTACACTACCTCCATCTTGATTCCAAAAAGCTCTTCTAATTTTCCAATCACTGCACACACTTGCTCTTAGGATGAATTTTCAGAATTGAGATGAATGTTTAATATGAATAACTATTAGCAAAAGCCCTCTTCACCATGCATTCTCAGTTTTAAATCTCAAATTATGAGGTAGTTAATGATACTATATCTATTTTACAAGAAGAAAATAGAGGATTAGATAGGTAAATGGCTTCCCCAAGTTCACAGTGATTGGCAGGGTAAGATGGTGAACTCCTCTTTTACTGATCCTAACACCTATGCCCTTTTAATTACATATTTTAAATTGAAACATCAAGTTTTACATTTTTATAGGGTATTATGTAATGTTTCATTATGCATAAACATTGTGTAAAGTTCAAATCAAGGTAAACATATCTGTCTCCTAAAGCATTTAAAATTTTAAAGGTAAAACATTTAAAATATTTTTGTAGCTTTTTGAAATATGCAGCACATTGGTCTTATCTATAGTCACAGACTTACTATGCAACCAGACTAAAAAACTCCTTTCTCCCTCCTCTGTAGCTTAGGATACATACCGTAGCCTTCCCATCCTTCCCTGCCAGCTATTGTCTGCAGAGGGTTGGGGCCATCATTCCATTCTCCACCTCTATGAAAGTCAAGTTTTTCAGATTCTGCATGAGTGAGACCATGCAGTACTTGTCTCTCTGACTGCTATTTCACTTAACATAATGACTTCCAGTACCATCCATCCCTTGGCCTGTGTTCTTACACTTTGATGCCTGGTGTGTCAGGGTTCTCTGCTTCATATCTCTAATTGAGATAAAATGATTTCTTATTGTTTTAAAGAGCAAAATACCCAAGGGGTCATGCTTGCCTGGGGTAGAGCATTCCCTTCTTTGAGAATACAGAAAGGCAACAAATTCCTTGAAACCGGGAAGTTGTAAAGTACATTATTTCACATCTCTATTTCTTTCTATTGAAGTTTCAGTTGTATGCTGAAAAGAGGTGTCTTCATGAGGAGATGGACAGCATGCTCTAGAGAAAAATGAAAGTAAGCATAAAGATGCCTGGAGCATCGTTCTCAAAGGAAATGGAATGATGCATGGCGTCAATTGAGATTGAGACTGAGAGAGACCTTGAAAGTCAAATCTTCACTCTTATGAAGTTCCTGAACCACCCTCAGTTGGAAACTGGCAATTTTAAAATAAATATTTGTACCCAGATTCTATCCAATTCTTGATGTGTGATAAAATGAAGAACTGATAAGAAAGGAAGAACAGGTGTCTCTTTTTCTGGAAGACCATCCGACCCTTCCTGTCACTTGGGCATTTCTTCAGTGCTCCTTCAATTCTTTGCCTCTTTCTCTCTCTTTCTTTCTGTGTGTGTACATTTACAACTTTGGAAAATAATGCTATTGTTAATCTGTTTCCTGCCCCCCCCATTCTTCCATGGCACTGTGAGCACTTAACCTTAGGGTTGTTTATTCAATTTACAAGTTGGGTGTACACAGGAACGGGGCTTACAATCTCTGCCAACAGATGCTTGCTGAGTAGGGAGGCGCACCCACATGATACTGAAAGAGACAAGCAAGTGATGAACAGCGCTACTCATTGTTATAAGTGCCAAAATGGTACTGAATACTAATGCAGTGGGGAAATACCAAGAGGAGTATAATGAGCACTAAATTGCAGGGAACAAAACACAACAATTATTTGAAAGCTTTGGAGATTTTCTTCAGTATAGGCATATTTGAGAGAGATCAATCAGATACCAAGACATCCCCCCAACCAAAGGCAGAAGCCACAAAGTTTCACAGAGAAAAGTCAGTTAAAAGAGGTCACCATCCATCCATTCAGCATTTGTTAGCTGCAATGGAGCTGGCTGTGTGGATCTGAGCTGGAGCTCCCCTCCGGGAGCCCAGAAGGTACAGCAGCACCCATGGATTCTGAACAGCTCTTTTGGAAAATCGGGGGTTTCTTTTGTAGAGTCCTGATCAGCGTTGCTCTCCACTTTTCCCAAGTGGTAAACTAGGTAAGTCTGGGTGCCCATGCTCCAGGCTCAACAAATACATCCTTGACCAGTTACAAAAGAGAGGGTGCCAAAGGGCCCTGCTTGTCACCCCCTGTACAGGTGAAGGAAGGCCACACAGGCCCTTTCCATTTAATTGCTCCTTTTCTGACATTTCCATGATTTAATAGATTGCATTTGAAAAGTAAGAAATAACACAAAGAATCCAAGGGTTCAAATAACCTAATAAACATATATTAGAATTAGCCCCAAACGGAGAGAGAATGCAATGCACGGAAAGTCCATTAAACTTTGCAGATGCCGTGCAGTGGAGGTGTTGTAAAGGCGAGGAGACCTGCTTTGTGCAAAGGTGGATTCACAGTCAAGCAAAATGGGCCTATGCGATTATCTTTAGCAATAATGAGGTTAGTGAATATTTAATGCACACAGCGTATGTCTTACCTCCCATCCTGGGAAGGAAAACAAAACCCCAGGGAAGAGAATAGTGCTACCATGGTCACTCATATCGACCATGCCACCACAGACATGATGGAGGCTTAGCATCTGTTGGAAAAGCACCAGAACGATTGTGGGCACCAGAGCCTGTTTAACTGGCCATGTAGGGTTCAGACTTCCCTCCTCCTGTGATTCCTCTGTTCTTTTATGTTGTAGGAACCAGATGCCAGCTGAACTCTGGATGAAAGCCTGCCAGAATTAGTAGCAAGGGTTAGTCTGTTCATTCTTACTTGTGTGTATATTTAATTATCATTTTCATTTGTACTGTTCATGGAGGCAGTGCTGACCATACTTTCCAAGTATGGAATTCAGACACCTTTTATTTAAAACGTTTCAGTCTTTTCTAGTTAATTTGAAATCTGTAGTCTTTAAGTTTTTCATCTCAAGACTAAGGATAAGAATAGAAACTACCACTGAATTATTATGAGTGTTACTTAGATGATGGATGTCATGTACGTAGCACGGTATTTTATGTTAGAAATGCTTACTGATATGAATGATAGTACAAAAAGAAGTAGCCCCTCCTATCACAAGTACCAGGAAGCAGGCTTGCTTCTAATAACCACATAGCTACAACATAAACATTTCTATGACATTCTGTGAATGAGAATGGAGAAGTGAGGTATTGGGTAATGTGGATAAATAGAGTATGGGGCACTACAATAGGACTTGGGCTCATTTGTCATATATATTTTAAGAGGATGGCTGAGTCTTAGTGTAGCCAGTAACTTGCCCAAACAACCCCACTACATGTGCTAGAAATAATACCAACAGTCACACTCCACTGTCAGATCCAGAGTAGGTCTGTATGCCTTCCTGTTAAAGTGGGATCTTCTCACTTAGAATGGTGCGAATCCAGCTGCACAGGGGATGGGGGAGCTGCCTGGGCCCTGAGGAAGCCTGGAGGTCCACGGTTATGGGGCACAGTTTGGAAACCATCACTCTGACTCCTTCATTTTTCTGACACCCTCTGTGGCCTGGGAACTTAGCAGAGAAATCAGCTTTGGTCCAGATCCAAAACTTACTTAGTTCAGCTGTACTTGGCAAGGCGCTTTCCATCTAATTGCTCCTTTCCTGATATTTCCATGGTTTAATAGATTGCATTTGAAAAGTAAGAAGTAACACAAAGAATCCAAGGGTTCAAATAACCTAATAAACATATATTAGAATTAGCCCCAAACAGAGAGAGAATGCGATGCACGGAAAGTCCATTAAACTTTGCAGATGCCGTGCAGTGATCTGGCTCTCCCTGTCGAGGTGTGTGTGAAGATCCGTTGCCTCCATCCATGAGGGCTAGAGAAGAAGTGGAAGCCGGAAGATCCCAGGCTTCAGCATCAATCATGGTTTTGAATTTCTGCTGCTAATTAGCTGTGTGATTTGGGCAAGATTGGGTCTGTTTGATGTCTTACATACCCAGGCCTCAGTTTTTTCATATGCAAGTTAAAAATGCAACTTAGTAGAGAGTATAATGACTCATCTCACACCCTTCCTTTGACAGCACTCCTGCCACCAGGATTGTCAGTCATGGTGCCGTTTCCTTTCAGCACTCAGCATGTTCTCCTCCCCACTACACAGTGCATGGTGGCCCTTGTTACCTTGACGGTGAGGAAGAGTGAAAGGAAAGTCACATGCTCCAAGCAGAGTGATGAGTGTCCTCTGGGGGAATTGTTTGGCAGCCAGTGGGAAAGAGAGAGTTCTTCAATTTCCATATTGTAAGGACCTTGGGGCTCTAGTGTAGGTGTTTTCTACCCCAACCTCACGACAAAGCCACCATGGAGGAATGCAGATCAGGGACACCGAAAAAGAAAGTAAAGCTAAAATTGAAGTCAAAACTCCATCTGAGCTTCCGAATCCAGCTATGCTTGGTTGTGGTTCAACCCTGGGATCCTCGGTTCGGGGGACCAGCATTATCTCCCTTGTGAGTTAATTTTGGTCATTTGCAGTGGGTGAGTTCCAATAAGAATGCCTAACATTTGGAACAGTTTTCAGGATTATAGGAATAACACGGGAAGCTCAAAAATGGCAGATCCTTTCATTATAACTTTAGATAAATGAAGAAAGCCTAACTACTTTAACTGATCTTGATATTTTTTCTGATATTTTGCTGACACTAAACCCCAAGGCCTAATGAAATAGGTGTATTTGAGCAGTTTACTCAAATATTGAGGTTATCTTTTAATTTCTACGTTTAAATACATTTAGTAGACTTTAGAAATATTGTGATGTTCAATTTTCTATTCATATGTTATTATACTAATAAAAATGATTCTCTTAAATGGAAATAGGAGAGTTGTGAAATTAATAATATCTGCAATGATATTCCCATTTATCATACTGTTAATCCTCTTTAATGAGGAACAGAAAGAAATACTATTTATTAAGTGTATGGTATGTCTCAGGAAATTTGCTAAGTGCTCATAAATGTTTTATCTCTTTTGAGTCTGACTCTGAGTATCTAAAATAGAGCCTCTTATCTTTATTGCACAGGTAAAGAAACAGGGGCAGCAAGATTTTGAATACTTCACCTAAATTAATGGAGATAAAGAGAGATGGCTTCAAAGCCTGTGTCATTTCTAGTGTGCCAAACTGTTCCTCTAAAAAATGAAAAGCTGGGAAATCAAGAAGCAATAATGGTCTTCCAGAATAGAATTTTGGGTATTAAATCTGGCTTCTACACGGATATACAAGACACATTTGCTGTGGGATCTTTGTATTTGGTTAGGCCGTTTCCCACGCTGTGCCCTTGGCCTCTAGTCCTGCTGGGAAGCAGGGTTGACCCCTGCTTATGCTCCTCTCTGATCTCAAAGGCACCCTGCCCTGGGAGCCTCCCATATGCATGCTTTCAAAATCATCCCCCACCTCCCTCGATCTCTTCCTCTTTCTTCATTTTCTTCTTAGAACTTGATTTGTTGATATCCATCCCCCCTCCACTAAAATATCATCTTCCCGAAAAAAGAAAACTTGTCTTTCTTTCCCCACTTGCAATTTCCAAGTCCTTAAATAGCGGTGGGTGCATGGTGTGACTACAAGCATCTGTTGCATGCGGAGAACCACCCTCAGTGAGCCACAGTACACCTCAGGTTCCCAGGAGACAAAATTTACTCCAGACACAATTAGAACCCCCCTACCCCCACATGCCTCATGCACTGGGTACAGATGCTCACTGTGACTGCTCATCTTGTCCTGGCCTTGCTGGGAACACACACACATGGCCAGGGCAGCAGATTGCAGGGTTCTCCATGGAGAAATATTCACACTGCTGCAATCTTCAAGAAGAACATGGCCAATACGAGGCCATTTGGAACATTAAAACTGCTCTGCAATTCAGAATAGCCAAATTCAGCCTAGGTGTCCTTTAACAGGTGAATGGATAAAGGAAATATGGTGTAGACACACAAGGGGTTTTTACTCTGCCATAAAGAAAAATGAAATTATGTCGTTGGCAGGAAAGTGGGTGGAGGTAGAGCTCATGCTAAATGAAATAAACCAGATTTAAAAAATTGAGGGGTGTATATTTTTCTCTCATAAAACCTTGAAAGGAAAAAGGATTTAAAAAAAGGAGTGTGGAGAGAGGATCTCATGAAAATCAAAGGAAATCAGTAGAATTAATGATGAGTAATAGAGGGAGGAGCAAGAAAAAGAATAAGACCAAATTATGCTATGTGCAGGCATGAGTATATCACAATGAAACCTACTATGATGTACAATTATAACTCATGAATACAATTATTAAAAATCCTGCATTCTGACCAAGTCACTCATTCATGACATGAAGGCTTAGCTGAATGTGATGACACATGCCTGTAATCCTGATGATTCAGGAGACTGAGGCAGAAGGATAAAACATTTGAGGCCAGCCTGGGCAACCTATTGTGCTGTCTCAAAAGTGAAAAAAGGGTTGAGGGTGTAACTCAGTGATACAGCACCCCTGGGTTCAATCTGCAGTATCAGAAAAATTATAAAAGCTATGGTGGCTGGCTAGTGGAACGAGTTCAGGCACAGCTCAAGTCTGGGTGCTGGTCAGACAGGACATTATCCAAGGCAGTTTCCAGCAGGTTAGTGGGGTTGAATGATCCCACCCAGGGTCACTGAGGAAGGTAGAGTCAATGGTGGAGGAAACCACAGGAAGACAGCAGCAACCACCAGATCTGAGAGAACAGGTTGAGGTTAGAATAGGAGATGAAGTCTGGGATCCCCAAGCTGCTCGGGGTCCCCTTTCTACAGGTGAGTAGGTTGCCACTATATAAAATCCAACTCTGCAGGACAGAGGGCAGAGGACAGGGACAGGCAGGCCCTGACATCCACTTGCACTTAGGTTCAAGAAATGGTACAAATCAGCCACTTCTTGTGCTGGATGCCTCCCTGCTTCTCAAAACTCTCCCCCCTGGTATTATAATTAGATAACAAGTTTAAAATCTTAAAACTTCTACCCCTCACCCCTGAATCTCCACTCTCCTTGCCTTAGCCAGTGCTGTCATCTTGGGTTGCTTACAATATCTACTCACTGATTTCCTTTCCTCCAGTTACATACGCCTCCAGCAAACTTTTGTAATTCTCATAGTAATATTAAAAAAATTTTTTTTAGTTATGGATACACATAATACCTTTATTTTATTTATTTGTATGTGGTGCTGAGGATCAAATCCAGGGCCCCACATGTGTTAGGCTAGCACTCTATCGCTGAGCCACACCCCCAGCCTCTCATAGTAATATTTTTAAACGTTTAGACTTTATTTTCATGTCCCTAAGTAAAGGGCTGCCTTTGACAGCATACCGCTGCATACCTCTATCATATCCTTTATTGCTCTCTTCCATGTCAGTGGACACCAACAGCTATTGGACCATAGCTAACCAGGAACAGGTGCTCAGATGATTGTGGCTGGATGGCTGGGTGCTTATTCCTGTAGAGAGGACCCAAGGGCTGGGAAAGTTGTGCGCAAGGCCTGAGTAAAAAAAGTCCTAATTTTGCAGTTTTGCATTGGAATCACTGGTTCCTTGGAGAGAAATCTCACCATGGAGAGCTTTGTTAATCGAGTTTCCTTAGTTTTATCAGTGAGAGCCCCTGGTACTCAAAGAGCTTGTACACTGCCTGCTTGTGATGGAAAATCACTCACCTGTGCTAGCATGTATGGCAACACGCCACCTGTGTGATTGACGGAAGCCTTGCCATGAAAAAGTATGTCACCGGAAGGAGCAGCGTGCTTGTGACCATGGATCTGATGGTGGTGCAAGCCCCTTATCCTGATGCAGGACGGAAACTCACCCTCATGAGCTCCCAGAGAGGCCCCTGGATCACACTTCTAGAGGCCTGTGCTGAGCAGTCAGTTTCCACCTGCTGAAACAGCTTGAGACAAAACATAGGACTGCCATTTCTTTACTTGTTTCTTCCCATGGCTCAAATTAATATCTCCCTCTGGGTTTAAAAAGTAAAAAGAGAAAAGAAACTAAAGCTGGCTCTAGCCAGCTTTGCCCCTCTCTGCCTTTCTGACCTTGGCCAATTCATATCCTATCCTTTGTACATTAAAAAGGGCAGATTAATCCCCATCCTGTGTTCTTTCCTGGCATTTGTGAAGATTAAATGTGATAATGGTTGGGAAAGTGCTTGAAGTACTGTAAATTGATGTACAAATGGAAGGGATTAAGGGATTAGCTTCAATCCAGAGAAGGTTTTCTCTTTCCTAGTACAGCCCTCTAAGCCTGGGTCCCCTAAGCGGCTTGCACGCACCCAGGACACACTATGGAGCCCCTGACTTCTTGCCTTGCCTTTCTCCTGAAGCGTTTTTTTTTCAAATTCCATCTACACTACCCTTCCCTGACTCTTGCCCACGAGATCTCTGTCCACTATGACTTAAAGGAAACTGTATCATTTTAAAGACTTCTCACACTCAGGGACAATGTGTACAATGAAAGTGGTGTGTGTGTGTGTGTGTGTGTGTGTAGTTTATTTTTTGGTCTTTCAGTTTGATTCGTGCAAGGAGAAACCCCCAAACAAACAAAAAACAACAATAACAAAACAGACAGTATAAACAAGAAGTGTTGCTATTTTATGCTTCTTTACTGGAGTTAAATATAAAGAGAATACTGATGAGAAAATATTGTTCCCTTCCTGAGTGAACAGGTCATAATTCCTCACCTCTTTTTTTTAAAGGTGGTTGTTATCTGATTTTCTTAAAATCTTATTTGAATGACGCCTCACCTTGCAAGTGCCTCGCAAATTCCCTCCCTTGACAGAGGACTGCAGTTGACTGTCACAGACTACGGGATCACTTTTCCACTGATCAGCTGTTTGGCTTCAGCCCATTCACAGGTTCTGGTCTAAACCAACCATTATTAGAAAGTGGGAAACTTGGCCAAAGACTACTTTCATGGTAACCTTTAAAACACCATTCCTATTCCCCTGAAGTCTGTCTCCCTCCCTTCAGGTGCTCCCTGAGGGCAGGGGCCACATCTATTCCTCTGTCCCCAACTTAGCTCTGAAATGCTAGGGCAGTGCTCTTATTTATTGAATGACTAAAATAATATATGAACCTGTGTAAATGTACATACATATATTGAGTCCTGATTCTCATACTTTCCGTGCATATTTTCCCATATTGTATATAAAAGACGGGCCTCTTGGTAATAAATAATTCTATAAGCATTTTTCCACATAGAGACCTAATATGGAATTTAGAGACCATCTCCATTCACTCACAAACATATTTTTGTAATAATGTGTACATTCACTACAAAAATAGAAAGAAAGAAAGAAAGAAAGAAAGAAAAGAAAGAAGGAAACAAAAGAACAGTTCAGCTTCATCCTGTTTTCAATTTAACTCCCCTGGACTAGACCTGGCTTGACAGAGAAGCAGATTCCAAGAAGGAACCCGCTTTGTGTTTCTCTCTGACTTCATATTCTGTCTGCAGCAGCGGGGCTGGGCAGGATGGGGAGGTCAATGGAAGATGAGGTGGGAGGAGGAAGCATTTGAAGGCAGTGGATAGGAAATCAACAAAATGAAAAGGTGCATCAGTTATGGGTGAGCATCCCGGGCAGTAGTCAGTCAGGAAAATGATGCTTTTCCTTGAAACCTGGCAAGGGAAATTAAACTCCTCCCACCACAGCCACACAGCATCTCGCAGAGGCCATTGCCATGCACCTTCAGTCAAGGAGAGCGGCACTCACTGAGTTTCTGCCATTTTCATGCATTTACAAAACAGTTATTGGTGGGGAAAATAATTAAAGACCGATGCAAACTGTTTCTAAATTCTGGGTAGTGAAGGCACAATATCTCCAAGATTCAAGGACTGTCAAAGCACCCTCAGAACCAGCATTTTATTTAATTAGGACCAATTCATTTGCAACACAAATAAGTTGGTATTAGAATTGCACATGGTCTGCCTTCACCAGCAAGGGAACAGTCAGCGTCACCATGAGGAAGAAGTGATAAGTAGCACAAAACCCACTCTTTAGGCTAGTTTTGCAAATTATCTTACATAGCAGATTTGACCTAAAATTTCATAAAGTCCATACAGATAAACACTTCTTCCATAAAAATGTGCACGCATATGGAGAATGTTCCTATTTGATGTTTTCCTGTTTGATACGGTACTGTGGGGAAATTGCTTAATAAATATTGACTGAATATATCAATAAATTGCAAGTTTGCTGCTATTTCATTAAACAGAACGTGATTCATCTGTCTAGGCTGAGTTTTAATATTTATTTGTGCTGCTGGGGATCCAACCCGGCGCCTTACAAATGCTTAAACAAGCAAGCCCTGTGCCATGAGCTGTGCCCAGCCCCTTTTGTTTTACCCTTCTTATGTTTTAACATGTCTATGTAAAAAACACTGAAAAGGAGGTTTGCACTGCCATTGGTATTTGTGGGTCTGAGCTTCACCTTGCACAGACAGCAGAGGATGCGGTTCACTGTGGCATACTGCTTGCTATTCCCATGAGTGTAGGACAGATTCCAAATTTGATTCAGAAGACAAACCCCTGAACTTCACCCCTTTTTGATTATGTGATGGTGGTCAACTCACAAGATTTCCTTACTTTTTATTTTCTTCTCTGCAATAATGAAAATCATGCCATTTCAAGGTTGATACAGGGATTAAATGGTCAACATTTTAGAGTTTTGTCTAGTTTTAGAGACAAGATAGAACATACTAATTTAAAACTCCATGTAAACTATTAAAATGTTATGTGAGTGCTTTATATAAATTACCAGGTCACCCTCATAGATACTCTGAGAGCTAATAAACATTTTGTTTCCTCTATGTGACAACATGTTGAAATCTAAGGTTAAGCCATTTGTCCTAACCTGTATGGCTATTAATAGACTTATTTAACATTTGCACTCATCTCTTTTGGGACCAAAGAACAGAATATTTATGCCCCTCAAATGTGTCTGTTGAAACCCCAATTCCCAAGGTGATGGTATAAGGATATGGGCCTTGGAGGGTTCTAGGTCATAAGCATGGGGTCCTCAGGATGGATTAGTGCCTTTCTAAAGGAAGCCTGAGGGAGACCCTGAGTCCTTGCCACCATGTAAGGACACAGCAACAAGGTGCCCTCTGTGAACCTGAAGCAGGCCCTCAATAGACAGGGCATCTGCCAGCATTTCCACCTGGACTTCCAGCCTCCAGAATCCTGAGAAATGAGCTCTGGCCGTCCAGGAGCCACAGAGCCCTTGGTGTTCTGTGAGAGCAGCCTGAAGGATTAAGACAGGCCCTTTGCCATATCGCTTGTTCAAGACTTCCACCACCTCTGTATTCCTAGACGGTGCAGTAACTGTCCTATCACGATCAGAGTCTGTCCCTACAGGACACATACATGCTGTCTAAATTTCAGATGACCAGCTGAGAGGAGATCTAGGGTTAGCTTTAAAAAGAAGCATATTTCCCTCCCAGAGAATCTTCCTTTTTTTTTTCTTTCAATGTCATGATCAAGGTTACTGACACAACATGTCGTTTATGAGTTTGGGGTTAGAGGACCAAATAGAAACAGGAATAGAAAACACAAATATGAAAAGTCACAGATTGTACATTTAAAAAAATTCTAACAGCTGTTCCTTGAAAACGTGCAAAATGCTATTCTTCACTTTCTGATAGTTAATCTGCTTAATACATTGAGAATATACTATCATTCTCCTCCTATTATGACTGGGTGGTTGACACAGGCATTTAGGCACAATTGTGATGTATTTCAATCATAAATTAAAGGCAGAATTACATAAGTTTTATTGCATTTTTCCCATGCTATGCAGTTTAAATATATATATATATATATATATATATATATATATATATATATATATACCAAATAATTAAGATGGGGAAATAGGCCATCAGAGATTGTTTTTGGAAAAACTCCGTCTGCTCCAGCCACTCTAACCTGGAGCTAGTTTCTCTCTTGAGACAAAAGAAGACAGATTTAAAAATAGCAGGTGATATTTAAATTCCTACATCAGGAATATTCTAAATAAGATTTTTTTAAAAAGGCATTATAAGTTAATGCCTTCAGTGTATCACTAAATTTTTAACAATGCTCTACATCTTTAGTTACGGTAAAATTTTTAGTGGATGTGAATCCTCTCAAAGCAAACTGTGGGCATTCCTGCATGGAATTCTCCCTGGGAGACTTTTACCTGCTTCATACAGAACGCAGAAGTACAACAAAAGTAAATGTCAAATCAGAGAAATGTATTTTGGTGTTAACTTCTAGAACTTAAAGAACTTGTGAACACCATGCTGTAGAATATTTAAAACTTACATGCAATATTTTGAAGTAAAAATGTCATAAGACAATATTCAATTATAAATAAATTGTATAGACTACATTTGTAAAACATATATGGGGTGTGTGTGTGTGTGTGTGTAACAAATGAGTAGATATTTAGTTAAACACTGGGAAGCTGTCTCTGAGTCCCACTCCCAACAATGGGCTGCAACAATGGGCTCCCTATTTCAAAAGTCTAACAGATTCCATGTCCACCATAGTCCACCTCCTGTCTGCTCAGTTGAACTTCTCCATTTATATTTGGAGACTAGGCAGCTAACCTGGTGGAGCCCTGCTTGCAGAGTTAGGAAATTTCCTCTTTGTTTCACTGTGAGTGGTGTATCTACCTCTAAATTACTGAAGCAGGCATTCTTCTTGGGAGCAGACTGATTCACTCACGGCGTAGACTAGGTCCTGGAGGACAGAACCCAATGCCTCTATTGTCTCTGAACTGCTGTGTTCAGTTGTGCTGCAGTAGACCAGTTTAAGATCCTAAGTGGGGTAGCAAGATGCAATCAGAGCAGAGACCTACTTTCAAATTAGGGTTAGAAGAGAAGTCGTATCCAAGCCCAGGTTTTCCCACTGCCTCGCTCTGTGAGCCTCCACCAGTCACTTTACTCCTGAGCATTGGTTTTCTCTTTGCAATGAGAAATGTCATTCCTTTCTCTTGGTCTCACCAGGTTGTTGAACATTTATCCATAACTCATCTGTTGGAAACACCTTTGTAGATTATCAGGTACCATTCATTTATTGCCTCCTACACTGCCTCATAGCTCCCTATACTCTGAATAGGAGACAGAGAGAGCGAGCTAAGCCTGAAGTGGAAAATGCCTGCCTTGGAGACACAGGATTGCACAGTGTTTAAGGGAGTGGGTATCCTGATCCTGACGTGTTGCTTAACTTCTCTTCCTCAATCACCTCATCTTTAAAATGAGGATAATAATAAATAATAATAACAACTTCATAGTATTACCATCATCATGATTCATTATGTTAATTCAGTATTTATATATTTATGAGGGGGAGCTTAGCACCATAAAAAGCTTGGTAAGAACTAGGTTCTTAGACTTTGTCATAGCTACCTTGATTATGCTAGGTACCTACAAATAATCTCTATTCTAAACATTTTAATTATGTAAAAAGGGTTTAATTAATTAATATTGTGTTTTAATATTAGATATACATGTGTATTCATATCATTCTTATTACTTCTTTCTACTTATAACAAAAATGCATATATAATTTGAATAAAATGTCTATTGCTTTCCACATGTAAAACATTTTCATGTTTTCTTACATGGTTTATGTAATACATTGCATTATAATCAGTTCCTAGTCCAAGACTTGTGTAGGTCTGTAATTCATGTGCACCTGCTGCCTTATTATATATCAATGTTTTGACTGTTATAAAGTTTTTCTTAGATTTTTTTCTGCATGTTTTCTCATGTAACTGTGTGATAGTTTTATTTATGACCTATTTGCTTAAATCTTTGCTGTATTGAACTTTATTAAATTTAGTAAAAATCATATTCAAAATTATTTCACCAACATACAATATCAATTTATGTAATTTACATAACCTGTATTTGATACTAAACAAGTGCCAATTAATATTTTATAGCCATACTACTATATTCTAATATTTTAATTTCATTAAATTATTAACTACCAACTTACTATTATTTTGATTTATATAATTTATATTTATTTACATCTATCAAAAGGTCAGTCTCATGATTACTATGTTTTAAAATGTTTTTCATTAGGTTATTAGTGTTTTCTGAATGATTAGTGAAATTCAGCATCTGCTCATGTTTTTGCAATGTGAATTTTCCCCTTCTGCCTTCTTGCTCCCTCGTTTCTCTGTGCTCAGGGGTGGCAGATTTTTGCTAATTTTGCTCTTCAACCTTTCCTCTGATTTTGGTCTTTGTCCACCTGACATATTATGTATCTGTCTAGATCCATATCATCTATGCATGCCATCTGCATCTGTGTGTGTGTGTGTGTGTGTGTGTGTGTCTTTAATGTCAATTAAGGATCCAGTTTATTTTTCATGTATATTTTCATTGTCCCTGTACTATTTTTGTGGCCTCTTGTTATAATTATGTATCAAAATACAAATGAAGAGCAAAGGCAATCCCTTTTCTAGGTTTGTTACAATGTTTCTGTATTATTATTTTATTTTAATTACAATACATTTGTTTTATTTTTGAACCCAGCCCTTACATGTGCTAGGCAAGCGCACCACCAACTGAGCCCTAGCCCCAGGCCTTCTGTATTATTTTTATAGCTTTTTGATATATTTCAGTTATGGTCTGGGGAGTCTGCTTTCCTCCACTTTGGCTTACAATTTGATATGGCCGTTTTTGAATTTTCATCTTCTTATAAGAACTTAAATATTAGCTTTTTTAAATCACATAAAAAATTGGTTTTGATTAAAGATGAATTTGTGATAGTTGGCATACCTTAAGACTATTGAATGTTTTCTTTCAAAATGTGAGACATTTTCATTAGTTAAATCATTTTATGTGTCTATTCACAAAGGTAATTTATTTTAATTGATTTTAGCTGGCATATAGAAGCATTATTTATATTTTTCTTTGATCCTATATCTATCAACTTTCTTTTAGTTCTGATAATGTAGATTATCATTTTTCTATATAATGATAATGTATGATAATGTTGTCAATATGTTGACAATATATAGAATATACATGAATTTCTATATATTGTTCATCAGTTTGTCATAATATCAGTTTTAATTCTTTTTATTATTATTATTATTATTATTATTATTATTTTTTTTTTTTATTTTTGTTTTGGGGGCCTCATTTTTCTTCTTTGTCTTCATTGTCTTACTGTGCTTCAAGAATTTCTGGGTAGAGGTCAGGACTTTAGGATACTGGCTCTTTTATCATTTGATACTTGCTTTATGAATTATAATATGATTAATTATTATGAATTTTCAATATTAACTCAAACATAATATGTGTTTTTTGAGTTTGCTCTGTGTAGGATGTAGTAAATGTTTATTAGATTGGTCCTGTAACCTGTGTTCTTGTCTAACAGACTGGGGTTTTGGAAACAATAATCCACTAGACAAATTCAGTCCAAGGCTGGGCTTCTATGTGGTCAGTGAGTTCAGAATGGCCTTCAAATACTGAAGGGATCATATAACAAAGTAACATATAATTATATATTAATCACAATTTATATTATATGTCATTAAAATAATTATATACAATATATTATATACAATAATTATATACAAAATATTTCATATGTAATAGAGAAAAAGAAAATATTATAGATTTTATGTCATGTGCATATCCCCAAATATTTATTCTCTGACCTTTGTAGAAAACATTTCCCAATCTCTATATCCTTAGGGGTTTTTATGTTGTTGTTTTTTGCTTGATTTATAATTTCTTTAAAAATAGGCTAATATCTTTCATTGACTATTCTTTAGTTAATCAACTGTTTGTCATTTTTGCTTTCATTTTTAGAAGCTCTGTTTTTAAGTACACATGGGTACAGGATTATAACATCTTTCTGGTGAATTATTCATTTTATCATTTATAAAGGTCACCTTTATCCATATTAATGCTTTATGCATCCATTTAATTAGTATCTGTCTTGCCTATATTAAAAGAAAGTTGGTGTTCAAATATTGATATCAGAGCAGAGATTTCACAAGAAACATGATTTTTTTTTTAGGTGTTGATGGAAGAATCTTGGATTTTAGAAATGTTATCTCTGAAACTTTGGCCTTTCGTTCCCTTCAATGTCCCAGGGGTGCTCTGGGTCTAAGAGATGGTAATTTGTTAATAATTCAGTTTAGGAATTACAAAGCTATTCAAATGGAATGATTTGAATTCTGTACCAGCTCTCCATGTTTCTTTGGGGTTTGGTAATTTCTATTTTTCCCCCCAATGGAGATTTAATACAGGGTTACTTTACCACTGAGTCCACATACCCAGACTCATACTCTCCCTTTTTTTGAGACAGGGTCTTACTAAGTTGCTTAGAGCCTCCCTAAGTTGCTGAGGCTGTGATCCTCCTGTCTCAGCCTCCCAAGTTGCTGGGATAACAAACAGGAACCACTGCCTCTGGCTAGGGCTTTGGTAATCATCTCTAATGAGCAATTTCTGCCCATCCCAACCCAGGGTTTTGACAGAGATCAACTTCACTCTCTCTTTCCTGGGCTGGTGGACACTTGTGTTCTTCTCTCCTTCACTTAGGCCTTTTTTCCCCCGGCCCCAGCTCTATGGACAAAATTTATTTAAAAATCCACAAATGCAGTGGCCTGTAGAGTCTTCTGTCCCATGGGGTTAGCATTCCCGTATCCAGCTAGCACTTGCATCAATGCCTCTTTCTCCACATTCCCTACATAGTCTGAGAAATGTCACTCACAGCACTGACTTTAGTTACAAGCCTGGGTCTGAACTGTATCTACCAGTCCAACATTCAGAATTGCTTCGTGGTACCAGTTTCTGGTATTGGGTGATTCATTGTTTCCCTTTGTGAATATTGTGCTCGTTTCCATATTTAAAACTTGTTTTTCCATTGTTTCTCAGTGGGAGGGCCAGGAAGTGACACCAGTTACCCCTACTGCTGGCCTGAAGGCTTCTTTCCCATACTTAGCCTCCATGAGGGCATGACCCTGCTTCTTTGGCCCATCATTTTATAGTCAGTGCTTCGAAACCTTGTGGTACATTACAAGGAATATCTGTGTCATGATGTGAACTTATTCTATCACATGTTAAAATGTGAATCCATCAATCTCATTTCTTCATCCAGAGATTGTGGATACCATTATATTTTTATCAACACATTTAAGAATGAGATGCTTTGGCTCAGACATATTTAGTAAGCTGTCGGTGATCACCTGGCTATTATAATTACAAAGTAAAAAGCTCATAATTCTTATTACTATGTTTGAATTCAGACATGTTGCAAAAAATTATTTTATGAGATTTAGTGAATGAACAAAATAGGTAAGTTTACACTCACCACAGTTCTCTAGGTTGCATGTGATAGAAATATCTCACCTGTTCTAAGGGGGAAAATGGCTTATGTGTCCAAAAAATCCATTATGGCATGACTGTTCCCCTTCATCTCTCAGCTCTCATTTTCTATGATTGGTTTAGTTCTTGTTCAAGCTGACTTGATGTAGTAGAAAGATAGCCATAAATGGATCTCAGTCTATACCATATAGCCAAATAGCCTTAAAGAAAAATCAATGCCTCTTTCTCCACATTCCCTACATAGTCTGAGAGATGTCACTCACAGCACTGACTTTAGTTACAAGCCTGGGTCTGAACTGTATCAAATAAATATGTATATCAGGAATGACCAGAGGGTATCACTTGAATTTAAGCCCAATTGAGGCCATGTAGAAAGTATTCTGCCCCCAAATCATAGAAACGGTTGTCCAAAACTTGCTCAAAAACAGCTGCTTTCACATACCTCTGATATTGTTGCTTTCCCTGCTGAAACACTAACTGCTTCATACCCCTTTAGACACAGTGCTCATTGAAATGGGGTTGTGATTGTTTTTCAAAGCATTTGCTTCTTTTCCCATTCTTAGTCTCCATGAGGGCGTGACCCCGTTTCTTTGGTCCATCATTTTAATAGTCAGTGCTTGGAAACCTTGTGGTACATTATAGATAGGCAATAAACAGATTGTTAAAGACCAGCTGCATAATGGAGAGAACAGAGAATCTCGGTGTTGCAAAGAATAGAAACTTCTCCATTACTCAAAGGAATTTTGACTGGTGATGACGTTGATGGAGACCCTGGGAGTTTATCATCTTGAAAAAAAATTGTTTTCAAGATTGAACTAGTTCTCAACATCCAACTGGCCGACAGATGGTGGAGTGGGAGGGTGCTGAATGGGGTCAGGCCAGGAAGTGACACCCTACTGTTGGCCCGAAGGCAGTTACAAGTTTATCTCCACATTCAATAGGGACTAAAAATCATGGTTCTAGACTTTGCAGCTATGTCCCACCAACACCTCTATGCTGTGAATTGGAAGTATACACCTTAGGTGAACAGTCACTGGTCTTTGTCACAGTAAGATTTGTTGAAAGAATGCATAATCTCATCACATTTTGTTCCAAGCAAGATTGGGGTATGAATGTTTCTGGGGGAAAAATAATTATTTTGATTTTTTTCTTTTGGTCTATTTCTCTTAAAGGATGTCAGATAATATTCATTTATTTTTTACTTTTTACAATTTTCCATAATCTGAGGGGCATTATAATTATATAATGGGATTCAGTCATTCATGTACATGATATAACAATATAATTTGGTCAATATTATTCCCTAGTATTTTCTCTTTCATTCCCCTTTTGTCCTCCCTTGGCCCCTTCCCTATACTCTACCAATTTTCTCTCAATTTTCATGAGATCCACCTCTACTTTTCTTTTCCTTTTTCCACTCTAGATTCCACATACGAAAGAAAATAATGATCATCAACATACTCAGTATAGTTTGCTTTACTTAACGTAACGTTTTCAAGTCCCATCCATTTTCCTGCAAATGACATGATTTCATTCTTCTTATGAATGAGTAAAGTCCATTCTATGTATATACCACATTTTCTTTATCTATTCATCTGTTGATAGGCTCCTGAGCAGGTTCCAGACTTTGGCTATTATCAGTTGTTCTGCTATAAACATGGTTATGCATGTATTGCTACAGTATTTTGGCTTTAGTTCTTTCGCATAAGCCCCGAGGGGTGGAATAATTGGGAAATGTTTTGGTTTCACTCTTAGGTTTTTTATTTTTATTTTTTTAAGGAAACTCCATACTGAATTCCCTAGAGATTGTACTAATTTTCAACGCATCAACAGTGTAAAAGTATTCCTTTTTCTCCACGTTCTTACCAATATTTATTATTGTTTGTATTTTGATGGCTGCCATTCTGATTGGTGAGATGAAACCTCAGTATATTTTTGATTTGTATTTCCCTGTCAATGATGTTAAACATATTTTTGTATATTTGTTGGTCATTTGTATTTCCTCTTTTGAAAATGAGAGCTGTTTAGTTCATTTGTCCAGTTATTAATCTTATAAGTTGTTTGTGCTTTTTTGTGTTGAGGCTTTTGGGTTCTTTATATATTCTTGATATTAGGCTTGTCAGAAGAGTAGCTAGCAAATATTTTCTCCCTTTTGTAGGTTCTCTCTTCACACTATTGTGTCCCTTATTCTGCGGAAGGTTTTAGTTTTATGTCATCACATTTACTAGTTCTCAGTATTATTTTCTGAGCATTGGCAGTTCAACTGAGAAACTCTTAGCATCCACCTACACATTGGAGTGTTGACCCTATGCTTTCTGGATTTGCATTGAAGAGGTATTTCATCTTCTTCACTAGATTTATTTCTAAGTAGTTCTTTTTGTTTCTGCTTTGTTTTTGAGGCTATTGTGAGTGGGATTGTTTTTCTGATTTCTTCCTCAGCAGACTTGCTATTGGTCTATAGGAAAGCTACTGATTTTTGTAGACTGATTTTGTGAACTGCTACTTTACTGAGTTTGTTGATAAACTGATAAATGGACTTCTTTTTCTCCCATTTATACCCATTTTATTTCCTTCTCTGCGTTAAATTTCTCTGGCTAGAATTTCTAGTACGATATTGACTATTATGGTGATAGTGAGCATCCACATTTTTCCAGATTTTAAAGGAGGATGATCTTAGTTTTTCTGCATTCACTATGACCTTGGCTTTAGCTTTATTATATAGAGTCTTCATGATGTTGCTGTAGGCTCCTCCTATCCCTAGTTTCTTCGTTTTTTTGTGTTTTTTTTTCATGAATGGGTGTTGAATTTGTCAGAGACTTTCTCTGAATCTATTGAAATGATGAAGTAATTTTTGTCCTTAATTCTGTTTATGTGAAAGATTACATTTAAAGACTTGCATTTGTGAAATCATCCTTGCAATCCTTGTATAAACCAAGTTTGTCATATTGTACAATCGTCTTAATATGTTGATAGATGTGGTTTACTAATATTTTGTTATGAATTTTTGCACTTACATTCATCAGGGATATTAGTCTGTAGTTTTCTTCTCTGGATGTCTTCTTACCTAATTTTCATGAGAGTGTGATCCTGGCTTCATATAATGAATTTAGCTGTCTTCTATCCATTCCTATTTTATGGAATAATTTGAGGAGCATTAGCATTAATTCTTTTTTAAAGCTCTGTTAGAATTCAGCTGAGAATCCATCTGTTACTGTGTTTTTCTTTGTTGGAAATCTTTTAGTTACTGCTTCTCTCTCATTACTAGTTAATTGCTCTGTTTAGGTTTTCTATGTCCTTATTTTTTTTTAATTTAGTTGTCAATGGATCTTTATTTTATTTATTTATATGTGATGCTGAAAATTGAAACCAGTGCCTCATATATGCTAGGCAAGTGCTCTACCATGGAGCTACAACCCCAGCCCTTTGTGTCTTTATTGATTCAATTTTGGGTGGTCATATGTGTCTAGAAATGTAGTCATTTCTTTGAGGTTTTTCCATTTGTTGGAGTATAAATTTCCAGAATAGACCCTCATGATCCTCTGTTTTTTCCTCTTATGTCTGTGTTGATTTCTGCGTTTTCATCTCTAAGTATATTAGTTTGTGTCCTTGTCTTTTAATACTTTGGTTAGTTTGGCTAAAAGTTTATTGATCTTGTTTATCTTTTCAAATAACCAACACTTTATCTTATTGGCCCTTTGTGTTGTTATTTTATTCACTATTTCATTGATTTTAGTTCTCATTTTAGTTATTTCCTTCTTCCTACTGGTTTTGAATTGTTTTTTTTTTTTTCAAGGGCCTTGAGATGCATCCACACTACATTGTTTATTTGGGATCTTTCTGATTTTCTTATGTAGCCATTGATAACTATAAACTTTCCTCTTAGAATTGCCTTGATAGCATCCCAGAAGTTCTGGTAGGTTGTATCATTATTCTCATTTGATTCTAATAATTTAAATTTCTCCCTTGATTTCTTCTATCAACCATTCATCATTTAAAGGTGTTTTATTTCAATCTCCCTGTGTTTATATATAGTTTTTATAGTATTTTTCTTGTTGTTGCCTTCTAACTTTATTCCATTATAATCAAATAAAATGTAAGGAATTAAACCAATTATTTTTTTTCTTTTGTATTTGCTAAGACTTACTTTGTGACATAAACTGTGGTATGTTTTAAAGAAGGATATGCTAGCATCTGAGAAAAAATATATTTGGTTTTTGTTGGATAAAATATTCTATAAGTGTCTGTTAAATCCTAAATTATATTTTAAGTTCAAAGAGTCTTTATTGAGTTTATATCTGGATGACCTATATACTGTTGAAAGGTATGTGTGTTGAAATCACCTAGTACTGGGATTTATCTGAGTCTTTAATCAATTAGTGCCTGCTTTATGGAATATGGTGCTCCAATGTTTGGGGTATAAATATTTATTTTCTGCTGTATCTGTTTATTAGATTGTTCCTATGTCCATGATAAAATGACCTTCTTTGCCTCTTCTGATTAAATCTAGTTCAAAGTCTCTTCTGTCCTACATGAGAGTAGCTAGTTGCACTTGTTTTCAGGCTCCATCTGCATGGTATATCAATTTCTATCCTTTTACTTTTAGCCAATGGCTCTCTCTGTCTATAAGTCAAGTGTACTGCAAATGAAATATAATTGGGTTTTATTTTTTATATCCATGCTTCCAGCCTAGTTTTTTTTAAATTGAGAGTTGAGACTATTTATATTCAATGGTATAATATAGAGGTATTTATTGATCTCTGTAATTTTGATTTATTTCTAATGTTTAATTTGTTTCTTTTTCTCATTTATTTAGCTACTTTTCAACTGCAGTTTGTCCGTTTGTGAGCTCTAGGTTTTGATTTTTGATTTCTTCTCTGTAAAGAATTTCTTTAAGTATTTTCTGTACATCTAGCTTAATACTCATGAATTCTCTTAATGTTGTCCCAGAGTTCTTCAATATTCTGATCAAGGCTACTTATTCTTTCTTTTTTTCAATATTTTCAGAATGTTCAAGGCAAGCACTTTGTCTTCTAGTTCTGAGAGTATTTCTTCCATATGTCTACTCTATTAGAGACATCTTAACTGAACATTTTATTTGGTTTATTGTGTCTTTCATTTCCAAGACGTATGTTTGACTCATGTTCAATATCTCTATGTTGTTACTTAATTTCTTATTCATATATTGTACTGACTTATCTAATTAATTCACTTTTTTCTGTGTTCTCTTGGAATTAATTGATTATGATAAACATAATCATTCTTTTGAATTTTAGTCTGGCATTTCATCCACACTTTGGTATCTTTGAGTCAGTTCTTGGTGAATCAGGAGAAATCATTTTATCTTGTGTTTTAGTATTTGTTATATTCTGATGTTGGGATTTGTTCATCTTTTGGGGTTTAGTCTCTTCCTCCATTAAGTGTGGGTCTTTTTAAGACACATCATTGTCTTGCTAAAGTGTTTTGGAAAATAAGGTTGTTGTGCATTTTTTAATGTATTTCAAAATGTGTTTTGTAGTATGGTTTCCCTGCTAGTTTTCTTGGTGAAGATTAGTGTTATTTTGATACAGTGTATACTTTTTTAGTGCTTGAGGATTTCACTTTCCCTATAGGTCTTAAAGGGCTGGGTTCCTTCTTCTAGATCTGGTATGTGTGGGATATACAAAATGGTATGTGTGGTACACCCTCTGTTATTACACTTCTTCATTTAACATTCAGCATATTCTAAAGGGGTATGGCAGTAATATACCTAGGGATCCTTTTTCAGTGTGGAATATGCATTCTTTGTATTAATTCTGTCTCTGATATAGGAGAATATATGAGTAGGACCAGAAGGCTCCCTTAGCTGTTCAGACTTGGAACCTGAGTGTTAATTTGTTTGGGGTTTTGTCTCTTCTGTTGATTGTCTTAAGGTATTGTTGATGTTTCAGCATGGTTAGATTGTGTGTGGAGCAAGATGAGCTTTCTCTTGACTGGGTTAAAGTGAACAGAAGGGTTCGTAATTAGATAAACCTAGTTCTAAAATATCGTAAAAATATAATTTATTAAGAGAAAAGAAGGTGTAATACAAAGACAAAAGAATGCTTAGATGTTAAAAATCTCGATAAAGATGTTAAATGTAATGACTTATGTCTGTAAAAAAGGAGGAAAAAATAAAGGAACAAAGTAAGTAAAGAGAGAAAGAAGGAACAGGAGAAATTGTTTCTTAAATAAAAAGAAGAGTAAGAGACACAATAAAAAAAAACTCTAGTTTTCAAAAGAAAAGACAAAAACAAAGAACAATTATAAAAGAATGATAAAGATGAGAGAAAAATAGAAACAGATAGATGAACCAATAAGCACAGTAAGGAGAGAGAGAGAGAGAGAGAGAGAGAGAGAGAGAGAGAGAGAGAGAAGTAGAAATTCTTAATGAAAGTTGAAAAAATTATTTTCCACTGTGGTGGTCAAAAATGTCAATAAGGATGGATGATCACTGCCTACACCTGATAGTCATTTCCATTTCCTCTTAGTCCCTTAGAGAGACCAAGGCAGTTGCTTGCCCACTGAGCTGATGGCAATCTTCTCTGTGCTTGTTTCACTCACATTTTGGTAGGTACACCCCAGCCACACAGTAGGCAGTTGTAAGCTCAGTATGGCCATGTTCTGAAGGCTCTCCCAGCTAGTGCCTCCTTCAGATGCCCCTAGCTTCAGCTCTCTGCTTACCAGTTGAGCAACACAGAGCTCTTTTCAAACAGTTTGCTGTGCAGCTTCTGGTTCAGCTGAATTCAGGCTCTTTTTTCTGTTCTATAGGTTTTTCCATGACAAATTTGTGCATTGCATTTCTTTGTGTTTTTGTTTACTCCACTTTTCAATGAACTGGTGCAGTTGTTGCTACTACTATTGGCTTGGCTCCAATGTACTCTTTCTCATAATTGGTTCAAAGCACCTAAATGTCCAAGTCTCTGAAAGACTCTAACAGTCTAATGCTGAATTTCAGTGAATTCTCTCTTTTACCCACCTTCCTGAGAAATAGTAGTTCTAATACTTTAATCTTAAGCCATGGAGCAACTGGAAACACCCTCTTCCTGTAATCTGCCAACTTGCATCTCATAATATATTTGAATGAAGAGGAAATCAAAACTACCAAGAAATGTCAAGTAAAAGAAGGAAATCTCAGGGCCTCTCTGAAGACACTGAAGACCATTTTAGGATACTTTGAGTATCTCATGATTTTATAGAATTACCTGGGGAGGGGAAGATAATGGTTTCTTTGAACGAAATACATCTTTTTTTTTTCTATTTTGGACATTACTTTCTACTTTTAGGTTTGTTTTGGAAGACAAGGGAAAAGAAAGAAAAGAAGTTGAAATAACTTGTATTGAGCTTCCATTGTGGCTACCCTGTACTAGCTCCATACTTTATCTAATTCATTTACCTCAGTAACTCCATTAAGATATCATAGTATATATTGATTTCCATATAAAAATAAAATATAATGAAAATCATGGCCATAATAAGAGTTAACATTAAGGAGCTTTTACCGTGTACCAGTGTCTCACATAGTTGCTCTCCTTTCATCTTCTTGATAACCTCATGGATTTGGGGTCTCTCAGTAGTTCAAGATCATTCATGAGGTAAAACGTAGAGAACACATGAGAACTGAGACGAGTCTTTCAGTTAGTTAAAAACAGACTTGAGATTGAGCCAAGCTTCTGCCCTTTCAATCAACCTGGCATTTTTGTTCTTTAATAGTCGCTGTTGTTACTTGCATGCCCCCAAGTGGAGTGAAACCACAGGTCACATGGTGCCTGAGATAAATTGGTTAGCAGTAGCAAGAGGAAACAGCTGAGCAGCATGGACAAGGTCGGGCAGTGTCCTGGCAGGAGGGCTCCCTGGAGCTGAGGCCGCTGACCGTGAGATGCAAGGACACAGCACTTTCACTTTGGGTGCATTGTGCAGTGTGGCGTACAAGCTATTGGGTGACATATGTCTTTGTTTGCCTATAATTCCACAACGTCTGGTGAAACTTGTTGGTGCCCTGCTTCCAGAGTGATGAATGCAACCGACAGCTCACTGGGTGGCAGCTGCTGTGTGTTTAAAGGAAAATACACACTCCTAGACAAATCATCCATTGCCTTAGTGTGCGGGATTGTGTGTCTTCGTATATATGTGCAGGTGTACATACATACATACATACATACACACACACATATATAATACAAATATCTCAGCCTCTACTCAGCTGTAAAATTGCTTTCTTGTTATCAGTAATAACATCCTTTTTGAGGACTGAGATTTAGGTTGCCACTCTGATTTCTGGCCCAATCTTATTTTAACAATTGTTCTATCCTTTTTGATCTAAAAAAAGAAAAAAAAAAAAGAAAAAGAAAAGTATCAGATGATAGATGTGTTCAATACTTGAGGGAGAGATCAGTAACTTTATATTCTTCCAGGCTTGATTAGTCTATTGCCCTTGTATTATTATATGAAGCATTTTTCAGATGCCAGACTCAACTAGCCAGGGAGAATATGAGATTTTGTTGAGTACCTACTATTTGCCAAATATGAGGTCTTTTGCCTTGGTTTTCTTGATTGATCCTACCAATGACTTTCAGAGTGTGATAGAATTCTTTGCATTTATATATATATATATATATATATATGGGAAATGAGGCTCAGAATATTGAAGGAACCTGTTTTATATTACCCACCACTATACAATACAACTATAATTGAACCTCATCTGTCCCTTTCCCAAGGCTAAAACATTTCTATCCAACCTGTGAATTTCAAACTTTAATGAACTTTAGAGTCATCCACATAGCCCTTTAAAAGTGAGGAGCTCAGAGCCCCGTCCCAACCCTGATAAATCTTTATCTCTTTCTATGGCATTATGCTCCTTTTAAGAAAAATAAAATTAGTCATTTAAAACTTCATTACTTGTGTATTCTTGAAGATCCTTTTTTGTCTTCAACAATTGTATTAGTTATCTATGTTGTGCAACAAATAATCCTCAGACTTATTCCTTTCAAAGAGCAAACATGTATTAGCTCATATTTAAAGTGAGTGAGAATTCTGGTCTTAAGTTGATTGAATGCTTCTGGCTCAAAGCCTCTCATGAGGCTTCCTTCAGCTGGCGAGGTGTCTGTGGTCCTGCTGAGGAGCTGAGCTGAGGCACGCACACTCCAATCTATCTCACCTGAATGGTTGGCAGGCTTTGATCCCCACCACTGGACCCTCTCCACAGTACTGGCAGCTGACTTCCCACAGAGAAGGGATCTGAGACATGAGGGACAGTGTCTGGGATGGCAGGCACACTTTAGAGTCTGGTCATGAGTGGCTTTTCAGCTCACATCAAGATGGGGACATCTCACCTAGTTATGAACACCCATCATTGGGTGCCCTGGCAGCTCAATGGAGCAAATCTCAGTGTTCCCTTTTGAGGGACAGGTGTAGGAAAGAAGAGGGTAGGAAATGGCTTAAGACCCCTCTAGACTGGTGTGCAAACCAACAAATATTTGGGAAGAAAACAACAGTGAGTCACATCATTATTACACTTCCAGAAAATAGAATTGCAACAGGTCTAAAGTTGACAGTCTTAGTTCTAAACATTGACATTCTAATGAAAGAATCTTCAAAGCTTGTCTAGGTTCTAGATTCCAAATCCTTTAAAGGAACTTTCACAAGGTTACATGATGTGTACTAGCTGTTCTTATGACTGTCTCTTCCATTATTGCCCTTTATATCTGATTTTGTAAATAGCAGAAGACTAATTTTGGAAAATTTTGTGCCCTGTGACATTTTTGATTTATTGTCCTAAATTTCAATTTATTCCTGTGTAAAGTGAGGATAAACCCCCTTGCTCTACCTAGCAGTTCTGAGATGAGTTTTTTTTTTACCCAGAAGTCCCTTTATTTTGCTTTTTTAAAAATGCTGTTTAACTTTACTGAATGGTGGATCTACCTAAATAGCAATCCACCCAATCACTTCTATGTCTTTGAGTTAGGTTTAATTTCTTCACAAACTTTATTTTTCTTAGAAATCTTGTTGCATTTACCCGGGGGCTTATCTCCCACACACTTCCACAGTTCAGGGGCTGTCTTGAGCCTTCTCAGAACCTTCACAATCCCTTATGAGGTCAGCTACACCCCACTTCATTTCAACCAGGCTTGGAGTAGAGAGTAACATTTTATAGAACTTTTAAGGCAGTTAGTTTAATCTCTAAATTTTACAAAGAATGGCTTTTTAAAGCCATGCCCACCATAAGCACTCAGTTTGGTTGTTACTGTGGTTAAATTGTGTATGTGTAGTACAGATCCAGAGAGCAGCCTGTTCAGCCCCCACCCCCAGTCCTGTCTTTCCTAATGAACAGTACCTTCACTCTGCCTCATGTCCAAATCCCACTTAACTGATCCCAGCATGCATCTGATCTCTAATTATGCATGGAATATTTTTTGCTGTTGTAGTTCAGGAAGATAATTATACTTGCTTCATCATTTCAGACTTGTCTTAGGTATGTTAACATGACTTTGTAAGTTTTTATTTTGCCTTTGGAAATGCATCCTCTATTAAGTCTAATTTTGCATATTCCTATCTTTTGTCTGACTCCTGCCACCAATTTCTACCTTACTCCAGGTCCTACTGCATCCAGGAAAGAACTAACTACATTCTTGCATTTTATAGCAGTTCTTCTTGCTGATTTGTCTCTGTCTTTCCCATCCAGCCCCTAGAGTGAATGAAACTATTAGACTGTGAATGTTTTGAATTAACTTACTCAATTATGAAAAATCCCTTAAACTTTCCCTTTAAATCTAATTCAAGCTTCTTTTTCCAGACTGATTCAATTAAGATTCATTTTAACTGCAGAACCCTGTCTTGGTAATTGTTCTTTCAAAGGACTTTAAAAGACATGTATCAAATTCCCAAGTGCTGTCTGGCTTCTAGTTTTACCTCCAATTCTTTACTTAATGAAGCTGAAAAGAGTGGGTGATTATATTGTTCCTTTGTTTTTATTGGACAGGCCCAAGAGAATTGAACCAATTCTGTTGAAATACTACTAATTTGAAATTTTCACTAGGATTTCGAACACAGTCTCTCTGTGTGTGTGAAATGTGGGATTTATTTCTAATGTGTTTTCATTCAAAAAATATTGAATATCTATCATGCCCTCAGCAATCTCACCATGCTGAAGTTTCAGTGGTGAAAAGGAGCCAGACTCATTGCCCATGGCCTCATGCACAGCCCCACAGGCCAGATGCAGTGGGGAGGGCTGGGACAGCACGGTGTGCTAAGTGCCTTTGCAGAGATGTCAGAGGACCATGTTGACAAGAAGCTGGGACGTTTCTTCTTGGAGGAAGTCCCTCCTGAAAGAGCACCCAGGGGAAGTGACACTTAGGCTCTGTCCAGAGGGTGAATATGAATATGAAATACACAGCAGAATGAATGAGGCGCCACTCAGTTGGTAGGTAAACTTACAGCATCAGCATGAACTTATTGTCTGCTCTAGCTATGACTGGGGACTCTAAGGCACTATGTGGGCATGACTGGGTCCCGTACTCAAAACTGTCTTCAGTTCTCTTGGTCTCTCTTATTTTCTTATTTCTTTTCTTTTCTTTGAACTGCTTTGCTAGTCAGGCAAAGGATAGCTCCTCAGTAGCTCTAGGCTCACATGGTCCTTGTAGGAGTGATTACTCTGCCAGGATTTGTGTCAGGTCCCCAAAAAGCCTCCGTTGGCCATTCTTGGGCCACAGTGGTTTGCTCAGTCACTCCTTTATCCACCCTTCCCTGGCGGTGGCCGTTCTAATCTTTGTTCTCTGGTCAATCTCTGACTCTGGAATTTGTGCATCTAGGCCAACCTGGATCTCCAGACTCCCATGGACAGGAGAGCTAGCATTCCCACCACATTGGCCAGGGAGGTTGCTTAAAAATACATCTGGGAGCCAACTAAAAATGACATGGTATTCTAACCCGGTCAAGGAGGAGGAGAGGACACATCATAGGAAGTCCCAGGGTTGGGAGGATAGTGCTTTAGCGCTACTTGTCCAACACTCAGGTGCACACTAGTCACCTGAGGATTTTTCATCTCAAATTTGTTTTTTAAACTGACACATAAAAACATAAAATCAATACATTTTGTAGGGTACCATATATATATATATATATATATATATATATATATATATATGAAAGATTACATGGATTCAATTTCCTTTCTTCTAGATTTTGGAAATATACAGGGCATTATTGTTATTCCTAGTTACCACACTGTGCAATATCACACCAGAACGTTCTACTCCTGCGTGTTACTGAGTATTCATTGGTCAATCTCTCTCCATACCCTCCTATCACCCTCCCCTGCCCAGCCTCTGGTAACCATCATTCTTCTCTCAACTTCTACGAGAGCAAGGTTTTTAGATTCTAGATAAGAGTGAGATCCTGCTGTATTTGTCTTCCTGTGTCTAACTTATTTTACTTAACATTACAAGGTCCAGTTTCACCCATGTTGTTGAAGATGACAGCATTTTATTATTTTTGTGGCTGAATAATATTTTAATATTTTTGTGGGAGCATCTTGACTGAATTTTGTTCGGAGGGGAACATGAGACTGCATCTGTAAGCTCCCTAGTGATGTTGATGCTGTTGGCCCATGGAAAGCATTAGTGGTGCCACAGTGGTTCTTGGGTATGTATGTGGGTGGGCGGGACCAATGAGGAACACCATGTGCTGAGGAGTGAGCTGAGCCTGGGAGTACTACGTCCTGGCTTGGCTCCTGATCCTTGGGTTTGCTCACATCTGTCTTCTTCCTTCACAGTTCTATGTCTGAAAGTGGATGATTGGTGTTAAAGAATCCACCGGGGAGGTATCCTAGTTGGAGAAGAGCACAGCCTTGGAACCTTCATACTGAAAAGCTGGTTCTGCCTCTGGATAACCATGGCCTTGACCACTTAAGCATCTCAAGCCCCTGGTTTGGTTACTCCACACTGGCCCACGGGATTCATTGTTGCCCTGTGTAGATGAGAAATCCCAGGGTGGCTTCACTTTGTAGACTAGATCACCTGTCCTCGGTCTGTGGTTTCTCTTTGCTAGTGGGAGGCATTGGCAGATTCAAGTGAAGGAGGAGACAGGGGAGCATGTTTATTCTCACTGTTCCATTGCTACCAGGCCAGAGTTTCTACCTAAGGCCCCCGCTCCCATCAGGAAACCCTTCAGCTCCCAGAAGGTTCTGGAACACTGCTCTTCCCCTGCCCCTGAGGTCCAGAGGTGGCAATGGAGTCTCATTCTGGCTAGTTTCTGGGTCATTGCCACCTTTTGATGGCCTGGAACCCTGATGGAGAGAGCCATCTGTTTCCTGCTGGTTCCCCGACTATGCATCTCTCATTTCTCATTTGTGAAATGGGCTAAAAATGCCCATGCAGCTGAGTTCTTGTGAGAATTCCATAAAATGGCTCTTTGTGCCTCCTACTATGCTGGGCATGGCAGCCCTTCCCTGGTCATCTCTTGCTGTTCACACACCACTTCTTAGAGAGCATCTCTCATTCTCCTTTGAGAACTCTCTGTTGAGAGCTAGAGTTGGACTCCATGCTTCAGTTGATTGGTCTAGAAATGACTCAACCAATCAAACTTGGTCAATGTGCCTCTGCTACATCTGGAGTTGGGACTCAGGGTCCTATTGGCCTTCATCACATCCTTTGTCTGGGAAGCCATGCCAACCTGAGAGAGGTGTGGGGGGTGCCTAAGCCATGAACTTGTCTTCATAGACAAAGATGTTGGGGAGAATAAACAGAAGAGAGAAATAGTGAAGAGGAGTGAAGGGAGGGAAGGAGAGGCAGAAAGACAGTGTCTGATTGATTCTCCATTTCTACTTCTAACTCCCAGGAGCCTCAGTTTCCTTAAGATGTCCCCCAAAATCCTGTAGTCTTTGTGAGTTGCTGTCTGTATCTATACAGAGAAACTGCTACTGCGGTCACTTTCTTCTGTGCCACAGGGTGAAAGAGTAGATGCCTCAACACAATTTCCATTCAGCTTGGAGGAAATAGGCTTCAAGGAGAGTAGGTAGGTATCTAGAGACAGAACTTAAAGAGTGGTTGGTGTGAAGCAAGCATTCCATGCAGAATAACCCAGCACCATAGTCGGGAGTCCTCTCAAGACAGCAGCTCTCCTTTAGATTGAGTTGGGTTTCATCAGGCACTACCACAATGTTGCGAGCCCAGGAGAGCAAGTTCACTAACTTGGGAGGGATGGGGGAGTGGGGTCTTGCAGCTTGGCATTTATCAGCATTCCTGTGTTTTCTGTGTTCAGTCAGCTCCAGTTCAGCACAACACGAAGAATATGTTTTTTAACCATCTTCGTTCCCAAGTTTAGAGCAGCTATGTGTTTTCCACAATTCCCAAACCTGCTCTTAGACTCCAGAGCTTAGCACAAAGTTTGAGAGTAAAGTACACTGCTCACCTGGCCTTCAATGCCACCACACCTAACTTTAGTGATCTAGAAGTGTGTCCAGAGCCCCACCTGAGCACTGGCGGAGACCCTCACCTTCTCCAACATCTCTGGGTGTTCTCAGGGTGGGAAAGGTCCGCACATTTCTGCTTACTTTCTAAAGATTCTTGTTCTTCTTGGGTTTCCAGCCACACTGCTTTCTATCTGGACTTCAGAAATTGTTGCATTATCTCTACTTTTTTTTTTTTTTTACAAATGGACATAGGACTTATACTTCCCCAAATCAATAACATGAAGTCATTGTGTACTGCAAAGTTTTGCTGATCACTGAGGATAAAGAAGAGTGTTAGTGGCTCAGAAAAAAAGCAGGTAAGAAATGGCTGGAGAATGAGCTATGGCTCAGATGTCCCCAGGAGATGCTTCCCATGGACTTTCTTTTTCCATATGACTATACAGCCTGGTTGGTCCTCCTGCTACTGGCCCCTCCCTCCCTACTGAGCCTTACTCTCCTATCCAGCTGCTCAGAGATCTCCAAAACCTTCTGTCTGGAGAAGAGACACAAGACCTTGTTAATGCGTTAGGCAGGAAAAAACCTGCCTTCTGTGTGAGTTTTCCAAAGCAAAAGAACAATTGTCTTTCTAAGAGAATTCTAGCCTCTGAAAGTAAGGTGTCCATGCTACAGCTGGGGTTAAATGGTCCCAGAACAGCCCACTGGGACACACACAGACCTGGTGTGTCCCCCTTTGGGCTTCCTGTAGGACAAGTCGGTTCTGGTCATGTCCTTTCTGGCACATGTACTGGTGAATGTAAAAGTAGCTGCTTGTTTTGTTCTGTTTACAGGCCAGCCTTTCCCAGTACGGCTCACCAGGACACATTCCTACTGTCATCTCTAGACAATGCTGAATTGATAAACTGCTAACGGATGAGCCATCTTAGCCACAAAATCCTTGAAGGCAGGGATGAGTCATGACATGAACTGCTGCCTTTGTAGATGATTCTAGGGGTTGCTCTCAGCAAGCAGCGAGTCTCTGCCTCCTCAGCCCTCTGCTGCTTCTCCTTAGGGTTAGATCTCTGCCTCAGTTTCCCTCTAGTTCCCTGATAAGGCTGGATTTTCCTCCTTGAGTGGCTGAATAAAGTCGAAAGAACTTGCTTATCACTTTTCACTTATCCTGCAATCAGGATTCCACCAGTCTTCACGCAGACCCTCCTTGGCAACATGCAAAATATCAAGGCCTGTGGGAAAGGGGATGTATGTCCTTCTCTCCTGCTGACCTCTTGATCTGGGTAAGTCAGTTTTGACCCTGATTCCACCTCTCCACTGGCAATGTCTTTCTTTTCTTTTTCACCCTCCACAACTTTAGTTTGGATCATAAGTACTGCTGTTTCACAGCTGCAGCTTGGACTGTGTTTCCACCCTGACTTTTGTTCTCCTTGCTCTGTTGTGTTCTGAATTCATGTTGGAGTTTTCTCTGTTCATAGTCCCTCTTTACTCCAATGTTATTCTCCTCCTGAATGTGGTTTTCTCCATCATGGGTCAGTGCTGGACATTTGTTTCCTGAATTATCAAGATGTAGTGAAGTATACCAAAAGGACTTTACCCAAAAAATATATGAGAATGACTGGGATGGTATGCCAGCCTTCCTTCTGACTTCAGATATTGCTTATCACCTGGGGTCTGACACTACCCATCTGGATCTACTTTAGGCTATCTTTCCTGGTTTTAACCTCTGCTGGAATCTGGGCTTTCATTTAATGTTACAATAAAGCATCTTTGAGCGGTTGTAGATTATGGCCCTTAGAGAAGTGAAAATTATTCTGATTTTTTTTTTCTTTCTGAGAAAATGGTAGAGTCACATTTCTCTTCTCCCATTGAAGTTCAGCATGTGACTTATTTTACCCAAAAAAATGAAGCAGATGTGATGATTGCTACTCCATGAATAAAACTTGGGCTCATCCGCCTGCAGTGATGATAATGTAAGCCCATACAGAGGAAGGGTCTCTGTTGCCTAGGTACCTGAAAGACCACATATTATGAAAGAGAAACATCATTGTTTGAATTAAGAAGTGAAAAGTGGGATTACTTGTTTTGGCAGCACAACCTTGCCTACCCTTATGGATTCAGTGAACTGAAATGGATCATACCCTGTCTCTGGGCTATACTTGATTCACTTGTAAAAGGAATAGTTGGACTACACTATCATTTATGTTTATCTCGTCTCTTTCTGACATTCAAAGACTCTAATTCTTGCCTGACAGCATCCAGGCAAGATAGTAGACCCATCATTTGTTCCCCTTGGAATCTTTCCACAGCACTCAGGAATGATTAAGATGTATGTCCAGATAACACCCAGCAGCAAGAGATGGAGACAGCTGGCTAAACAATTGTAAACCATAACCAGGGTGTGTACTCCAGATGCTCAAATATTATTGTTAAATGTCCAAATAAATGCCCATCAGTATTTGGAAACTGAGATTTTTCTTTCTCTTAATATGATTTTTACTGGCTGTCAGACTAATTTATGGAGAGTCCATAATACAAGTGCCACTTTTTTTTTTTTAATGGGGCAAGTGAACATTGTGGAAAGTGTTTGTGTAACAAAGCATGCAGGATAGATCAAAACACAAAGGCAATATCCGAATCAGCATTTTTTTTTCAAGTGGAAGCCTCTGATTATAAAACCAATTTTTGTACTGTTGAGAAACATGGCTGAATATGATTTCCGCACACTTAATGTCACATTTTTTTAAACAAAGAAGAATAACATGGAGAAAATATTTTTTAAGATTCCTTTTCTTGATCATTTTCCGCAGGTTCCAATAATAAATTTTGGGACTCAGGGAGTTGAAATATTGATTTTGCCATTGTTAGTAGTGTGACATGAACTTCCTAAATCTTAATTACTCAGATTTGAAAATAATGACCACAATACTTCAAAATAGTTTGTAGATAAAATTACAGTGTGTATGTATAGTGACCAAGACAGCCTCTAACCCTCAACTGCCAACAGCCCTGTCATCATCATTATTAGCCAGTCTTCCCAAAAGCATCTTTGTCCCGCGTAAAAGCCAAAAGGCCACGTGTGGTTGCCTCTGAGGACCTCACTGGCACTGGTAACACATCTTAGCATATCAGATTTCACTGACATCCAACAGCCCTAAGGTGAGATTAACTGCCCTAAAGCCACACTCTGTCATTTTCAGCATGACTTCACCCAGAGATATCACAGGGGATTTCTCATAAAACCCAGCTTAGTGAGTTAATCAACCTTTCGGAGGTATTAGAGGACAGAATGGATGTACATTTCAAAGGAGCTTTATCCCTAAATCGTTCCAAATGGCATGTCTGAACAATTTTCTTCTCTCTTGCAGTTAACTTGTTGGTCAAAATTTATTGAACACTTTTTACTTACTCTGGTTTTGGAATAATCCTTGCTAGCCCTCGTCAGTTTAACAAATGGACTGCTGTCTTCCTCAGGCTCTCTGTGAAGAGAGAGGAACTGCCTTTCACTGACTCGTAAAGATTTAAGAGCTTGAGTGGTGGCACCGCCTAAAATGTGAAAAAGTCTTGTCCTTTGAAGGATAAATCAGGAAGCATCAATGCTTATCATGGATAAATTCTAACTTCAAAGTGGTCTAATGATAATAGTTAATGATTATTGATTACTTCTCACTGTATGCCAAGCACTGCCAAGTGCTTATACAGATTATATTATCACAGCACATAACATAAATCATGATAACCCCATGAGTTACATTCTGATCGTCTGCATTTTACAGTGGTACAATTGGTTCGTGGGTAAGCAGCCTTCCCAAGGTTGTAAGTGAAGAATTGAGGTTCAAACTCAGATTGGCTGACTCTCTAGTTCATTCTTCAATCCCTGTGTAAACGTTGGGGGATTCCAACATGAGATGTTTGCTGATAGAAGCAGAGGAAGCAGCCAATCCAAACCAAGTAACCAGGCTACATAATTAAAATTGAAATTTAAATGAGTGAGATATATATATTATATATATATAATATATAATTATATTATATATATATATATAATATATAATTATACTGTACAACTTTTCATCTTAATAAATGAATAAAAGATACAAATTGATACATATCCTCTTTTTTTTTTTCAGTCCAAGGTGACTCTGTGAGCATTTTAGGGGAAACAAGTCATTTACAGGTAATTCACTTGGGTTATTTTTTTTCAAGAGTCTTTCAGATTACTCAATATAAATTGCATAAAAGCAGGGTTTTTTCAGAGTTTATTTTGATGATATATGTAGAAAGATGCATAAAGTAGTTCTCGGTATGTAGTAGATACTCAATAAATATTTATTTATTTTCTTAATGCAGTTTCTCCCATTCAGGTGCATATGTCCATGTCTCTAGCCTCCTGGTTGATGAGAAGTTTTGTCTATGAGCTCATCCTCAGAGGCTTGAGGTCTGTTGCTGAACCGCCTGGGCCTCCCATTGTGTGGCACCCTTCAGACAGTCTGAGCTTACTTTTGCTTTGATGGATTGGAAAAGTATGGAAGTTATTGGTTCTGGTGTGTTTTTTAAATATTAATTTCTACCTTACAGTTTCTTTAATACACAGAAGCATAAATTTCTATCTCACACACTCATATTTATGGGACAAAGCAAAATCCACTTACTAACAGCCATATCCTTACACCCTGATCAGAAAAAGTACAGCAAGCTAACAAATAAACAAAACAATACCTACAGAGCAGCCAAGTAGGACAGAGGGACAGCAGTGAATTGCTGCACACATCCTGCTGGTCCCTTAGACACACCTAAGGCCTGCAACCCATCCTGCTTCCCGCAGGACCTGCTAGCCTAACCAACCCTGCCAGCCCCCTAAACCCCAAGCCCTTAGAGTGCCGATGCCTCCTTTATAAAATAAAACCGTTTAATTTTTCCTGTGTATAGTTCTCTGCCTACAGACCATCGCACCCTGCAATCATCTGTCCCGAAACATCAGACATGATTATCAGCTTCCTTACTGCTTTCTTGGGCCAGTGGACAGAATGTTTGTTTCCCATTTCACATTAAGACTGGACGTTCACGTTTCTGGTGTATAGCAGACAGCTCTGGTGTGTGTGGGACTCTTGGACCTCTCCTAACATTGAAGACCTGACCTGCAGGAATGGAGTTCTATACTTGGTCCTGATTCTCCTTCACCTTCTTTAGTTTTATCATCTCCTTACTAATGTATGTGATTGACCTTCATCCTGTCATTGGATTGCTTTCATTCTGTGTATAGAAGAATAACAAATTTTGGTGAAATCGAACTTTCTATTTGTTTGTCTTGGAGAGGGAGTTCTCCCATGTCAGCTCTCTCTCTCTCTCTCTCTCTCTCTCTCTCTCTCTCTTTCTCATGTTGAATAGAAATCCTAAGCAGTACTGTGCATAATAACAGCTGTGTTGGAGATACCCATAGTAATATGGCCCTTTCTTTAACTAGTTGACTTCTCAGTTGAACTAAATCTCATGATGGCTGGGCTGTGTTGTATCTCTGGAACCCAAGCTTTGTCACAGGAGACACTTGCAATTTTAATGAATGAGCATTTGTCCATTTGCTGTCACTCATTCTTCATTGATTTGTTGACCTCTAATCCCTATCTTGATTGTGGCTCCAGGAACCCACTGTCACATCCCCAATACCAGAGACTCTGGTCCCAAAGTCTTGTGCATTTCTAATCAACATTTTATGTTTCCCCTAAACTAACCTTAGAAATACCATCTGGTCCTGCTGTGCCCACCCTAAGTTTGCTTGACTCACGACTTTTGTTCTCTTGTAGGATGACCCCTGATTTGTAATGATCTGCTATCCACAGTACTCTATCCTGGGACATTGCTAGTCCAGGCTACTGTCAATGCATCAAGGTCAAGTGGATTCTGAACACACCCTCCATGCCATATGGAATCTTAAGGGTGAATGGCAAATGTGAGTCCTTGCTCAAGACACAAAGTTTAAGAGTAAGACATTTGCATCTTGAAGAAACGAAAGATTTAGGGACTCAAACATAGACACAAGATGCTAGAGTCTAGTTATTTGTCTTAGGGTACACAGCTAAGGCTCATATAACAGAAAAGGACTTGAAAACTGAGTGAGAAAATTTCTTCCTGCCTAAAGCAGGATTTTATGTGCATGGGCATGCATGCATACGTGTGCAAGAGTGTGCATGGTGTGTGTGTCCACATGCATGTATTTTTTCTTTTCAATTTTGATAATTAAGCCTGCAGGTAGTGGTAGATCAGATCTGCCTCATAGAGGAAAGAGAGGACATAAAGCCCAGAAAACTTGGTGCGGCAGATTACACTACCTGCAATGGATAGTGTACCAAGGCCAGGTTTCTTTTCTTCTTACCTCCAATCGAAGGTAGTGAGAACGAATTAAATATGGTTGGAGAAGGCCTTGGCTGGAAACAAAGAGAAGTTCTATTTTTATGGGCTGAAAAGGAGAAGTCGAGGGTATTTCTATCTTCCTTGCCTGCCCTGCCTGTGCTGGGAAACCTTATTAGGTTGTTACACTCTCAGCAGATAAATCTGAGAATTCATTTTTATTTATATACGTTTGCTCGGCATTTCCTGTGATAGACTTGGGTTGTAAAGAGAGTTATAAATGCTGTTTCTGCAGGCTGTTTTTACTGCACTGTATCTGTGTTATTTTGGAAGGGCCCATGGAGACCTGATTCCAAAAGGTCTTGTTGTTGGATAGAGGTCTGTTCCTTGTTAGCTGCAGCTGAGAGAGCTCCTGATTGACATTCTGGAGCTTTTGCCATTACCCAGAGTGGTCAGGGCAGGCAGAGCATGTGGATGCAGCTCTACTTTGCCCTTCTACACTCAGTCCATAGAGTTATCCACCCAGTCATTTAGCCAGTCAATAGACTATGCATAGGCATCTGAATCTAAATATAGTATCTACCTGTTAGGTGGCCACATTCTATGCCTGCAGGATACATACAGGAAAAAACAAAACGAAACAAAAAGAACAAATCAAAAGTCTCTGCTTTCTTGAGACTTTATTATTGTGGAAGTTGAAGAGAGAAGTCAAAACCTATCCTCAACTATTGTACTAGTTGATCAATAACGGATATAATTGCAGACAGAGACAATTGTAATGAATCTAAAGAAAACAGAGAAGTGGTTTGAAGATTGAAGATGGTAAGGAGAGGGAAATGGAGACAGGAGGCTGTTCTACATGCCGTGGTCTGAGCAGACTTCTCTGAGGGTGTGGCGTTCCTTGGATAGCTGTGAACCAAACAAGAAAGCCATGTGATAGGTGTTCTAAGCAGAGGAAGAACAGGTAGAAAGCTCTGGGGTGAGAACTTGCTTGGCAGGGTTAACCAAAAGGGGATTGCTGCCAGGCTGGCCTGCAGAGGCAGAGGGCAGGACAGCAGGAGGCAAGTGGGCCAAGGAAGAACCAGGTCATGTGAAGTGACGTGAACACTGTGTAGGACTTCAAGTTCTAGTCTGGTGACATTTTGAGCAGGAAAATGACAGAAATGTATTAAGCATTTTAAGGATGCTCGGGACCTTGGCTATTGGTGGGGTGGAATGAGAGCAGGCAACCAGTTTAGAGACCATGATGCTGCTGCAGATGATACGTGGTGGCCAGGGCAGCAGCATCAGGAGTGACGATGAGGCTCTAATGTGGACTGGATGTTTTAAAGCATAAATGGAAAGTGTTATCAGAAGGTTGCATGAGAGATATAAATAAATAGAGAAACAAAAGATAATTCTTCAGTTTTTTTTTTTTTCCTTGAGTTCCTGGGTGGCAGATCACCAAATTCAGAGATGAGAATACTGGAGAATAAGTGAGGAGAAAAGCCAACCTTCAGATGTGCATACAGGGGCCTTCAGGACACGTGATTCAGTCTGATCAGCCAGGGAGTGGATGTCAGGGAGAGGACGTGTGGAGGTCAGGAGGAGGAAAATGATCCAGAAAAAGAAGCAAGAGTGCGATGGAGGTGAGCAGACCGCAGGGTGCTTGCTGGCCTGGGATCTAGTGCCCGGAGTGTTTTAGAAAACAGCGAAGGGCCTTGCCAAGATCTGCGGTGGGTCAGGTAAAAGAAGTGGGTCTTGGTCTCCCAGGTCTGGCAACATGGACATGATCCATCAAATGTCGGTGCTGAGAACCTGAATGGAGACGGTCAGGGGCGACGGGCAGGTAAGGAGCCGAGCAGCTCTGCAGGAGGGCAGCTCTCCTCCTCCTCTTGCTTTTCTTTTCCTTCCTGCCTTCCTCCTTTTTATGAGGAATATTAAACTCTCTGCCAAAGATCATAAGATAAGGGGTTGGTAGGACAAGGAGCAAAGGTATGTCTATGCGTCTGTCTTCCATTACAGCATCCCAGGAAACTGAGGTCTTACCTGATGGTAACACATTTAAGTGAACAAAGACCAAAGGTAATATTCTGTCTAGAGACCTCTTCGTGTTTAATCATCCTCATATTTGTTCTCACATTCTTGTTCACCTCAGAGGCTTAGTGGCACCTATGGACTGATTAACCTGACGTGGTGAGGCAGCTCAGGGCAAACACTTAGATTTCTAAATTCCTGTAATAGAATATTGGTAGTTTTCCCTTCTTTCTTCCATCTCTCTCTATCTCTCTATCTCTGTCTCTCTAACACATACACACACACATAAAAATAGAATAATTAATGATTTACATGAAAAACCTCTTTGACTTCCTCTTCACTTGGAGTCTCAGGAATGGAGCCCTAGAGCTTGCAGACAAAAGCTGATCCTTTGGGGACCTGTGGCTCCCCCAATATTGTGCACATTGGCAAGCGGTATCTTAATGGTTCCTTGCTATTCACCATGCCAGCGGCTCATGGATCAAGTACTCCCTAAACAGTAGTATTCCCTGACATGATGGATCATTACGGTTTCATTATAGTCTTTTGAGTCAATGAAGTGGGAAGAATGGGCTATCATTATTTGCCCTTGGGAAAAGAGCTATTCAGCCTCCCCAATGGCACCACCTGCCCTAGCCATGTCCAGCAATTTAGACTTTCTCCCTTAGGCTCCAGTATCTGTATTGTGCTGTAACACCCCTAAGAAGCCACATTTTTTTGATTATTTATAAATGATATCATGGTTGCTTAAGCAGTTTCCAGTATATTGTGCTAAATGGAAAAATCCGAATAGCTGCCAGTCAGATGAAAGTCTTATCATGACATTCATTTGAGACTTTAAAAGGGTACCTATTTAATATTTATTGATTAATAGAGAAACATACACTAAAACGCACTTGTGCACCTGCACAAATACCCACATATATATGTGGACCTGTTTGTCCATGTGTGTTCATTTGTTTTCTATGTATCTGGCTGCCTGTAATGTACAGCCTCAAAACTTTGGTAGCCTGATGCTTGACTACTAGCAGCAACCTATTCAGTCTATTGATTCTTTATCTGCAAGTGTGAATCATATTATTATTCTTGCCTACTCCATGGTGTCAGTGTGAGACCTGACAAGTTAGCGAGGTACTGTAGAAAAAGACAAGTAGGTATGCTGCAAGACTTATTGGTTTACTTACTATAAACAAAGAGACTCATCAGAAATTTCTTCAACAAACATTTCCGAGCATCTGTGATTTGCCTGGAAATATGTGGGGCTCTACAGAGAGAGAGGGAAAAGGTGCTTAAGGTTGTCACCTACCCAGAGTCAAATGTAAGATTTTTCACATTAGTCATGGAATAAAGTTGATTAGTCTCCAGGTCCAGAGCAGATTCAACTAAAAGAGCTAGAGATTCTGGTGACAGAGACTTTTGCTTGTTACAAAAGGGACATTTGTCAGTTTAGGGAAGACCTTTGCAGTACATCTGTGTTCATATTTGCATCTCATGGCACAGAGATTTCTTTGAGTCCTTCCTTGAGAGTAAAAACAGCAGCTCTTCACAAGTTGTGAAATGTGTTGAGACATAGTCCTGTGCTAGCACATGATGGGTTCTTCCAGTGCTCAGGAGAATCCTAAGCCTTGATACCTTACTTTTCACAGATGATGAGGTAACCTCAGGATCAAGAGGAACCTTATGCAAGGTGGGGAGCAGTGAAGATGGAACTTCATCCCAATTTTGGTAGATTCCAGAAATAAAGCAAGCCTTGGAAACTGTCATTGTGTTGAGTGTGGTCTCTGCTCTGTCTGCCTGTACAAATTCATTACACATTCTGAGGAAAATTTCATAACCTTTTAAAGATGATTTTCTTTATCTGTGAATTTGGAATGATTAAAATGAATATCTCCCAGAGTCGTTCAAAAGATCAAGGTTAGCCAATCTATGTAAGACGTTAAGTGCAGTAACTCCTGGATTCCTGTGAGTGCCAATAAATGTTGCCTATAAAAAATAATGTTAGCTGTATAAGTTCCAGCTTCTGACTACAGCTACGGAGTTTCTTTGAAGCTAAATTTTGCATGTGGAAATGACTTGCTTTCCTTCAGTTTGGGAGATATCATATAAACTATGTACCAATGGTAAAAAATGATTTTGGAGCAGTGATTTTTAGAGTCATTGGACTGGATAGGAATTTTTTCTTCGTCCTTTTAACCTCAGAAAAAGTACATGTGCACCAGCAAATTAGATTCTCTGTACTATTTTGGAAGGTTCACTGGTTTTTGAGTCCTTGATTTATTAGATTTGAAAGATATTTTGGAAATTAATTCATCTCCTACATAATTTTAAAGATGAGAAACTGTAGGTTTATTAAAATATGTTTTCAGGTTGGGTTCTGAGGTCAACAAAAGGCCTGTGCCCTAGTCCCTGGGAATTATGAGTATGTTACCTTACAGGGCAAACGGAACATTGCAGATGTGATTGAGTTAAGAACATTGAGAAGGAAGATAATCTGGATTATTGTGGTGAGTTAAAATTGTCCTTAAAATCTAAGAACCTTTCTTGTGAGTGGAAAATGAGAGGGATTTCGTAACTTCTGAGGACTGTCCAAGAGATGCAATATCACTAGTTTCAGTGATGGCGGAAAGAGGCCATGAACCCAGGAATGGCAATGGATTCCAAAAGGCAAAGATGTGATTCTCCATGGAATGCAAGTCAGTCTGATAACTTGACCTCTGCCTGTGAGGTCCAGGTGAGACGGGTGGCCTTCCAAACTGCAAAATAAGATGTGTGCTTTAATGCAAGTCACGTGGTGTGTAGGAATTCATTGTATCAGCAATAGAGAACTAATGTAGCTTCTCTGGGGAAAAGCACAGAGATTTGAGTACAGAGTACTAACTGAGAATCCATACTCATGAAGGAGAGGAGAGAGCAAGGTTCCCCACAGGAGATGTGGACAGCAACCACATCCTTGTCAAGTCTCAGCCCATTCAGTGATGCATTCTGAGCAAATGTTGCCCATCAGTCAAGTCACTTTGAACTTAAACAATAGAGTATTTTACTGTTGTTTCTCCCCGTCACCAGATGCAGGCTTCTCTGATAAGGGCACACCTGGCTGGAGTTCTCTCCGCGGGCAGGGAAGATCCTATAGGAGCAGACATCCAGACATTCACTCTCACACCTCCCCTCCAAAGCTGGGCATGAAGTACTGTCCTAAAGGGTGCCTGGGTGGCATCTCCGTGGCTACGGTAGCATACTTCCTTTGCTGTGGGATTCTATTCTTCCATTCCCATTTTTTATTTGTTGTTTTTAGATATACATGACAGTGGGGTTCATTTGACATATTATACATACATGGAGTGCAACTATTATAACTTTGATCCCTTATCAGGCCAATAGCATAATGTGGTGCACAGTACAGATCCCTAGGTCTCTGTCTACTTCCACATCTGCTGACTTCCACACCTGTATTCATATATGAGCATAGGAAATTTATGTCCCATCTTCCTCCCTTCCCTTCATTCCCATTTGTCTAATCCAATTAACTTCTATGCATCTCCTCCTTCTCCTCCCTTGTTATGGGTTAGCATCCACATATCAGGGAGAATACCTGGACTTTCATTTTTTGTGTGACAGGCTTATTTCACTTAGCATGATATTCTCCATTTCCATCTATTTACTGGAAAATACCATAATTTCATTCTTCTAAAAAGTAATATTCCATTGTATGTATACACCACAATTTCTTTATCCATTCATCTGTTAAAGGGCACCTAGGTTGGTTATATAGCTTGATTACTGTGAATTGAGCTGCTATAAATGTTGATGTGGCTGCTTCAGTGGAGTCTGCTGATATTAAGTCCTTTGGGTATAAGCTGAAGAGTGGAATAACGGGGTCAAATGGTGCTTCCCTTCCAAGTTTTCTAAGGAATCTTCATACTGCTTTCCAGAGTGGTTGCACCAATTTGCAGTCCCACCAGCAATGTATGAATGAAACTTGTATTCTTGATAATTGCCATTCTGACTGGTGTGAGATGGAATCTCAGTGTAGTTTTAATTTGCATTTCTCTAATTGCTAAAGATATTGAACATTTTTTCTTTTTCTTTTTACCATTTGTTTTTCTTCTTCTTTGGGGTGCCTGTTCAGTTCCTTTCACCTGTTTATTGATTGGGTTGTTTTTTATGTATGTGAGTGTGTTAGGTTTTTTTACATCCTTTTTTCTCCCATTCTGTAGGCTCTCGGTTCAAGTTCTTGATTGTTTCCTTTGCCATGAAGAATTTTTTTTTAGTTTGGTCCCATCCCATTTACTGATTCTTGATTTTACTTCTTGTGCTTTAGGAGTCTAGTTGAGGATATCAGTTCCTATGTCGACATGATGGAAAGTTAGGCCACCTTTTTCTTCTAGTAGGTACAGGGTCTCTGGTCTAACACCAAGGCCCTTGATCCACTTTGAGCAGAGTTTTGTGCAGGGTGAGAGACAGTGGTCCAATTTCAATCTACTACATATGGATTTCCAGTTTTCCCAGCACCATTTGTTGAACAGGCTATCTCCTTATTTAAGAGTTATTCCCCTAGGGCTCCAGGGAGCCCTCTGCAGAGGATCAACTTTGAAGAGAAGTATTAATGAAATGAACTACAACTGTGCCACTCCATTTGGTATCAGGCCTCAAAGAATATTTATTGCCAATCTTCTAGTCTATCAACTCTAGTTCCCTCTCTCAGCAAGGTCCTGTGCTGTCCTTGATGAAATACCTAGAAACACGATCTGTACCCAAGTTACTGAGGAGCATGGTGAGCCTGTTCCCCACGTCCTCTGCAGACTGGAGTTGCTATGCCTCTCTATTCACGGTCAATGAATGGCAAAGAAGCACCAAGTGGACTGCTTAGGCTCTACACACCTACTCTAGTCTGCTTTGTGGGACACTGGCCTCATCTCCTCCTGTTGACCAGGGTCAGCTTCTTTTGCTGAGGTGGCCCTCCTTTTCTTGCCTGCATATCCTTAGGAAAAGGAATCTGATAAGTAGGTGACAAGCACAGCTTTTAATTCAAGGAAACTCATACCATGACCCATGCTTTCTTTGTGATTCAGGAGCTCTAACTCAACAGCCTGGAATGGCAGAGAGGGGAAGCACACCTTTCCCCAGTGGTCAGTGGAGGTCGTGGTAAGTGAGGCCACACTTGCTTTCATCACTGGGTTCTTGAACCCGCATATCTTTCCTACTGAAAACAGCACCACACACAGGTCTCTGATGCATTCTGGAGGGTGGTAGCCCATCCTCACAGGATGATGCTTTATGTCTTCTGCAAACTGTCTCAGAGCTTTATCAGGCCAGGAGCTTCTGCATAATGTGGTACACAGTACGGATCCCTAGGTCTCTGGGGATCCACACCTTCTTTGCTGAAACGTGAACTCCCTGCTGTCTTTTAATCAGAGATCCAATGCTGGTGGATCGAATTCTTGGTGAGGTACTACCTGAGTTCTACAGGCATGAAAGAGCAATCCATGCACAGGGTACTAGTCTATTCCTTTGAGAATGAACCACTGGCCTTTCTAGGATGGCCCAGTAGAGTGGACTTGACATCAAGTGGTCGTTCAGCCTTTTTTTAGGAATGGGGCCATACTGAGGCTAACCCTTGGCCTCTGATACTGGCACTTTGGATATTTGGCTGTGGATGTAGCTACATCAGCCTTGGGGAAAAAGATTCATGATATTGGGTCAGTGAGTAGCTTCCATTTTTGCCAGTGCAGATATATAATTAAGATGCTTTTTCATGCACTCACTGGCATAGATAGAGGCTGGCTGCTGCCAACTAGCCAATTATTTTGTCTGTTTCCTTGGTACCTTTGCTGTGGTGGATGCTTTCTGATGAACACTGACATGTGATACAAAGTGTTCTTCCACTTGTCTATCATATACCTTTACCAGTCTTGCAATTGTTTCCATCCAAGCCCTTGACTAGCTGTCCAGATCATTCTCCAGAGCTGATGAATATATTCTAACCTTGGACCATTTCATTTTCAACTCAAATTGGATGACATGGTGCTGCGCCTAAAGCTTTACCCATTGGGAAGACTATTCATTACCACTGTTGTACAAGACCACCCCTGGGTGAGACTGTAATGCAGCCAGCTCCCAGAGCTGGCCTGCAGCCGCATACTGAGTGGTGCATCTGCTAATCAAGCTCAGGGTTTCTCTCTTCATTTGTGTCCCATTTGTATGTTCTGATTTCTTGCTGAATCCTTGCTATCTGCCCTGTTTGTGTTTACCAATTTTATTCATATTCTCAAACAACCAACTTAAGACTGTTGACTTTTATCTCTTTTTAACTCCTTTTTAAGCTTTCACTCATTTGTATTGATTCTTTGGGGTTTAATTTTTCTTCTTTTGTGGATATTTCTTAAGTTATAATCTTATATCATTGATTTATACTTTTCATCTTTCTACTATAGATATTTTAAAGCTATAAATATCAATTCCAAATACCGAGTTAGCAAAATTTCTACAAGTTTCGTGTTTTTAATATTTTTATCTGTTCTATTGATCATTAAAAAAGAAATGTTAAAGTTTCTGTCTTTTGGACAGAAATATGTTGTGCTATTTCTCTCAATTTTTGCTATATGAAACATTTTGAAATTATATTATTAGTATAGTACACATGACACTCTTGACCAACATAATCTTTAACACTGTTAACCAAACCCTTTTGACAACATTCCTTTTAAAAGTATATTTTGGTGACTATTATAGCTATGCCCTCTTTTTCACTCTTCTGGTTTGTATGATATACATTTTCCATTCCTCTTATTGTCAACCTGTCTTATCTTTATATATAAAACTTTTCTTGCTAAGAATCTGTAACTGGGTCTTACTTTGAGTCCAATCTTAAAATTTTACCTTTTAATAGGAGTCTTTTTAGTCTTTTTAAAAAATAATTATCAATGTGTTTGGGCCTAATTCTATCATAATCACCACTTGTTCCTATTTATTCGGTTCCCATTTTGTTTTTCTGCTTCTCCATCCCTTCCCTGTGTTTTATTAGTTGTTTGTTAATATTTCTTTTTTATCTCTTTGTCTTACTGGTTATATATCTTAATTTTCTTAATAGTTGCTCTAGGTGGTACAACATGTATCTTTCTTCACATAAAATCAAACCATCTCATGTAAAATGCAAGATTCTCAAACTAGTACATTCTCATGTTGGTCTCTTCTCCAGAGTCAGGAAAAGGCTGAGGGGCCAGGGTATAGATGTGATGCTGAGTGAAAGCCTCCTTCAGTGTGTGTCCTGGGCATACTGCCACCCTGCACTAGTCTCAGCTCCTCCCGACTATGTGTACCCTATTGTCAAATATTTCATTTCTTCATATGCTGCAGATTCGCGATACATTATTTTAATTCTAGCTTTAACATTTCTTAGGGTTGGGGTATAGCTCAGTGGTAGAGCCTTTGCCTAGCATGCACAAGGCCACAGGTTCAACTCCCAGTGCCACACACACACACACACACACACACACACACCGTGATTAGAAAATAATAAGATTCTTTAAAGGAATTTTGTGTCAGGGGTTTGGGGGGTATTGGCCCTTTTTACTTTGAATTTCCTTTTTTACTTCTCTATTTTTCATATGGCATCATTATCCTCACACAAAATAACTTTAAAGCATTCTTTATTTTAGTTTAACTGTGAAAAAAATTCCTTATCTTTCATATAGATGACAATGTCTTCCTTTTTAAAGAATAATTGTGTAGATAAACCTTAGATTGAGGATTTTTTTTTCTTTCAGTTCTTTGAAGATGTTGCAGTTGGACTGGGCTATATAGATTATGAATCTTTATTGGATTTGTTGACCATTTTGATTCTGCAAGTTGATGTCTTCCAAAAAAATTAGGGAGAATTATGGGCAGCTCCCCGACTGCGGTGCCTTTCCTTGTAGTATCTCAATTACAAGAACCGCGTCACTGAGATTGCCTCGAAGGTCCGGAGCTGGAGCCTGCTCTGTTCCACCCCTTCTCTCTGCTTGTACCTTTGGTTGGGTGATATGGGTGGAACTTGTCTTCAGGCTCAGTGACTTTTTCCTCTGCCACACCCAGAAGGTTTGAAACCCATGAAATGACATTTTATCTTTCACAGCTAATGGTTTATTTCATCTGTTTTATTATTTTTGTCTCTTTTTGGCTTTATGCTTTTATTTCTTGCAGTGTTGGGGATTGATTCTGGGCCTTCAGCATGCTAGGCAAGTGCTCTACCACGGACTACATCCCAGCCCTAGTTCTGTCTCTGCTGAAATTTTCTGTCTCTTCTCAAATGCCAATATTTGTCAATTAAGTGTGTTTTTTCCTACCTGTTTTAAAACCACAGTATGATAATCCCAACTTGGAGACCAACATGAGGCCAGCTTCTGTTGACTGATCTCTGTCTTGACAATGAGACATTGTGTTCCTGGTTTTCAATCCTGCATGAGGACAATCTGGGCAAGGCACAGTTGGGCATGAAGCTGTTCAGCTCACCCCAGGAGAGGGCGTGCTCCTTCCCTCAGGCCACTGCATGTTGCTTTGAGTAGTGGAGCTGAGCCTGGATCATCACAGGCTCCTGGGGTGGCAGGGAACAGTCCAGGTGGAGCCTTGCTGTTCCCCAGAAGAGAGGGTGGCGGCTAAGACTGAGGTGTTAGCAGAGAGAAACAATAGAGTTTGTGATTAATTTTAGAGTTGGGTGAGTGTGAGGCAGAAATGAGGACACTCTGAATGAAAGCTGCCATACTGTGGGACAGAGAAGTTGCAAAGTGAAAAGGGTAGAGAGACTGGGGAAGGGTCACTGCAAGGTTCCCCAGCTGACCCTGCCTCTGCAGGGCTGGTCCTATGGCCAGCACTACCTGAGCTTCCTCCAGGCATGCGCACCGGGCCTTGGCAGATAACAGGTGCAAAATAATTGCCTATTGAACAGCACAAATAGGCCGGATTTAAAATGACTTTCAGAGACTGCCGTAGGATTTCCTGAGCTCCTTTTGACTGGACACATTTACACATAGGCTGCTGTAAATAAAAGATGTAAAATTATTTCAGGGGCAGCAGAGACAACAGAGCTGCTGATTTTAATATCCTGTCAAAGAAGCTGCCTCCCGGTGAAGCTCTGTCTTGCTCTACTTAATTCTATGAGAAGAAGAGCAATGCTGACCTTGATGAAGACTCACCCCGAGTTCTAAACCATCAAAATGTTCAAATCCCTCTCCCTCGTGCAGACCATAATCCCTTTCAGTAAGTAGAAAATAGGTCTCAGCATTTTCTTTACTCAAACTGCAGTATATGTTTCTGGACTTACAGATCATAACTCTGCAATGACTTGTCCCTTATGCGTGACATGTGGGGAGATTAGCACAAAGAAGAACTGACCAAAGTGCTTGCAGAGAGACACATGCATTCTTAGCAAGACAGGGGTTATTGGGGCTGTGTTTTCAGAGTCCAGAGATCAGTGAGGCAGGTGAAAACCGACCGAGTGTGCAAGGTTTGGGACCACTGGACGGCTTTCAGGTTCGCCCTCAACCTTCCCCCAACTACTGGTCCCCGGGGCTGGCTCTCTGTGAATTCTTCAGTCACAGCTTTTTCTGTCATTTCCATTCCCAAATATTACCAATCACCCAAGGAGGGGAAGGTCCTGGGCCCAGGAAAAACCTTCTTTAAGGAAAGCAAAGAGGCACTCTGAAAGGCGGCCCCTCTCTCGTGCGGTGAAATCCAGCCCTCCGAAGCCTCTACCACTGCCGGCCACAGTTCTTCTCCTCCTTGCCCTCGGGAGGAGTTACCTCTATTGATTCTGTTGATTCTCTGGATTGGTGATGATTGTTGAAAATAATCATTCACAGATCTGAAACATTTCTATGAGAATTTACTAAAGGATCAGTCTTAACCAGAAAATGAACATAAAACGTCACAGACAACTCGAAATCTGTTTTTTTTTTTTTTTTTTTTAAGCTGTGGCTAATGGGCTAGACTTCTTACCATTCACAGATTCCCTCTCATGGTAGATGTCATACAATACCCTCTTCACAGAGCCCAGGTCTCTAAAATCATGAGATCCTAGATCTCCCAGAAGGAGCCACAGAGTGGCCTGATCTACCTCTGCACCCAGCAGAAGGATTAGTCAGCTTTTTGCTGCTGTGACCAAAGAACCTGACAAGACCAACCTGGGGAGGAAAAGTTCATTTTAAGCTCATGGTTCCCGAGGTTTGATCCATGGTCTGTCTGGCAGGTCTATCCCTGAGGTAAGTGAGAGTACCATGGCCAAAATGCACAGAGGAGCTCTGCCCCATTCAAGGCAGCCATCATAGGGGCAGGGCACAGGCACCCTTCCAAGGCATGCCATCAGTGACCCACTTGGTGGGCTGATAGGTCACAGCTCTCACAATCCAATCATTTTACCTCTGAATAGTCCTGTATTAATACAGGAACCTTGAGGAGACACCTCATTTCTAAACCCTAACACTTTCTGAGTCTCGGCTCTTTCCTGAAATTTTGTTTTTACTTGAGGAGCCCAGGCAAGCTGTGTACCAAAGTTAGATTCCATCTTATATAAGTATTTCCAGAAATAGCCAATAGGAATCCGGGAGCTCTCACAGATGCTGATGGGATGGGCATTAGCAAATATACATGTCCATGAGGGTGAACTCCAGAACTCTGAGTGGCTCCCGAGATGTCACCATCAACTTCCCCATCACTTCTCCCAGGGAACTCCCCTTGACTGAAAGCTCTACAAAGCAGTTGATGTCCACTAGCTGAGGACCACAAGAAACCCCCCTCCATTCAACAATGTTTATGATTTGGGGATAACACGCATCACGGTGAACTGGGGGACACCAAGCAAGAGGGTGTCATGAAGAATTTGTTATAGGATTCAGGCTCATCTGGGGAAAAGTTCAAAGAAGTTAGCATTTTCCCTGTTTTGGATTATTGTCAACAGTGGGGAAAATACCACTTTTGGTGTTATTTTCCCCACTGTTGACAATAAGTGACAATACCACATCTTGGACAGCAATGATCTCTATCTGCGAGGCAAGTCAGAGTTAATTCCTCCTGTTTCTTGATTGTAGGATATATTGTTGAAACAATTTGGCAAAAAAAAAATGACTGTGTGCTTGCACAGATTTCTCTGATCTGGTCAACACAGACACGGACCAACTGTAACACAAGGAATTGCCAGAAACGAAATGGTTATCAATCTATGTGGTAGATTCTACAGCCAGGAGCCTAGATTACCAAACCCAGAAGGGCATATGTGTCTCATAGTCTAGCTGGGTATGTTCTAAATGACCAGATGGGTTTTTCTTTTATTTTTGCCATGGACTCTACTACTTGGCTCGTCATATTTATACAGATACAGCAAGGTCTCATTCTAGGACAACCCCCCTCCCACCTCGGTAGCTCAAAGAACATGAGAGGCTGTGGGATTGCTCATCATGGCTGTGGTTGCAAGCCCCTGGAAAGCTGTTGTGCATAAAACTTTTGCTAGAATCAAGGATGAGTTTTGAATCTCTTCATTCCAACAGGACTATTCCTACCATGGGAACTGGGGCTCAAACTGAACATTGAAATGGTGCAGCTACCCAGAGGGCAGTTACACCAGCCCTCAACATGGTCATCTTCTCCAGGGAGTCTCTCCTACAGTCCTGGAGGTTGCAGTCTGTAAGCCCATAAACACTTCTTTAAACATTCACATCCATCATGCAGTTCCAATCACAGATCTTCTTTGTCTGAACAAAATCAGTGCATAACCAGACACCTTCTGCCACCTGTTTAGAGAGACGAGAATGCACGAGACAATATATTTCCTGTTTAAAGAAAGGAAGAAGCACAGATTTTTTGAGCACATACTTTGGGCCACCTACTGAGTGAAACACTTAGCATTCATCTGTTCAAATTCTCCAAACAACTTTATGAGGTTCAAATGCTCAGATGGCAGAGAAGAGCGGGAAAAGTAAACCCTGGTATTCATGTCTGTTTAGTAAATTAGGCTTCCTCCCTTGGAGGCAGCACTCACAATACCTTTGAGGAACCAACCTTCCCGTGTCCATGGGATTCTTATGGAGTTTATCTCACTCTACTTCCAGGGGTGGGAGTATGCCTGAAACCTGGACAGAGTGGCCAGTTTCATGTAGCAGATGGGATCCAAATTGGTCTAATCTGACTGAGTCCCAGAAATGTCTCTGAAACAAGAAATAGTGAGAAACCATCTTCCTTGTGGAATTTGAGAGGACAAGGATATTGCAAATGTGAAGACATCAGAGGCTTTATCTGAGAAGTTCTGCTGGAGATGCCCACTGAGGGAGGAAGTGTAGTGCTGAGACTAAGGAAGATATAGCTGAATATGAGTCCAGCTGGCTTGAAGTCAGTTTCCATTTAACTTCTCTATTGGGCAACCCACTGAAGCATTTCCTCTTCTCCCCTTGGCAATGTGGGTTGGAGTGTTCATGTCAGTGGGTGGGGACAGAGTGGCTCATCAAGGTAAAATTTCTTGCCTCAGATCAAAGTTAGTATTAGGACAAGTAAATTCTGGCTGAGTCAGTTGAACTCCGAGGTCCATACTCTGCCCATGCTGTGTGACACTGTAAGGGAGTGTGAGAGCAGGCACGGACAGATTTCACGAAAAAGGAGAGGAAGGATGGTCACTGCTTTGATAGACTGTAGCCAGTAGAATGTCCTTCAGCATTTTTTATTGTGCTATCCTGTCCTTGATAATCACAGCTGCATTTGTCTCCCTTTGTGGCAGGGATGGCATTCTAGGACAAATCCAAGGGTCATCAACAAGATTGTGGGGTGCTGTATTTATCATGTTTTTTTTTTTTTTTAACCACTGGATTTTCAAATGGTCAAGTTCATTGAAAACCAATTTTCTTTAAATTTTAATTCAGCCCAAATGAGGGGGCAACGTCTTGATCACAGACTCACACACTCAGTTCCTCCCATGAGTGTGTCTGACTTTTTATCTCCAGTGTTTAGCATAATGGCTGACATGCACAATAGTCTCAGTAAGTGTTTGTTAAGTGATTGAATGGATTGATTAATTTTACCAAGGGCATGACCTCCACACACCTGACTCTCATCCATTTGCTATCAATTTTCCCAGAGTTCACATAGTGCCAACTGCTCCCACTGATGAATGGTCTCACTGCTCCTTCCACTGTAGATCACAGGACACCTGTCTTCTTGGAATGGACTATCCAGTTTGCTAGCAGCCCAGGTTTGCATTGCCCCTACAATAACAAGGGTAGATTGCTTCCCTAAAAGGCTGTGGATAACAGTATTCTGTCCCTTCATGATGCAACAGGGAAACCGACTTAAAATATAAATAATTACCTGAGAGCAAGGTAATTTGGAACCATTTCATAGCTGATGAGCCATTATTCCTCCCTATCATCAATGCATCTAAAACAGGCTCTCCTATCACCTTGTTCAACCTCCATCATAAAATCAATTACCTCTGGATAGACCCCATTTAATTGCTCATAAAATTGATCTTACTTTTCAGATTTTATGGCAACTAGAATATCATCAACAAAAGTGCCTAGAATAAATGGGGTTCTCATTATCTACTTCGAAATAAAATAAAATAAACCCATGATGGATGTCGGAGCCTTCGGTACCCAAGCTTCTGGAATGTAATGGGAATGTGGAAAAACTCACAGCACCCCTAAATATCTTCTTAGGAAACATCTCAAAGTTTCTCAATTTTTTTTTTCAAAAGACATTTCCAAAAAGTAATAGAATATATATTTTGATTTGATTAGAACAGCAACAGCATTTCTTTTTGAACAAGTACAGAAACATTGCTGCTGTCCTTCATCCACTTGTTTATTCTTTATTCCATCTGAAGGCAGTTTGGTTATGGAAAGAACACACAATTTGGTGTTAGAAGAACCTGAATTCCAGTCTTGTTTGCTCACATAATAACCACCTACTTCAGAAAAAAAAAAATGGTTTTCTTTGCATTATGTAAGTTTATCTTTAGTAAATTAATCACAATGACATTTATTTCATAGGCTCTTTTTAGGTTTAAATGGGATGATGGATACGAGACACCTGATGAAGTCCCTGCTCCAAAGACACTTGTCAGTGTTGTATGCGATTATGTTCCTACTGCTGGTATCAATAAATCAACCAGGAAACAAACATGCTTGACCTGAATTGGCACACTGGGAAGGTAACAGGTTTGGGTAGATTAATATTTGGGTCCCAGCTATGATTTAGAGTGTATATATTCTGGGCCAGTTACTTAATCTCTCATGCTCCACACCCTCAGATGTAAATGGGACTTAAAGCATTTAACTTACAGGCCCAGATGGGATGGCGGATGAGAGGAGCTCAGAGCAGAGCTTGCTGCCTAAGTCCCCGTGTATAGTAAGCCCAGTCTCCATCCCCACGCTTCTCCTGTTCCCATTCTGAGTGGAGGGGCTGAGACTCTTAATGTGCATTTACTGTTTACTTGGAGAGGCTGGAGAGCTGAATTGAGGGCGGGATTCTTGTGGGAGGAGAATGTTCACTGATGCATTGAGCTGAGGGAGTCCAGGTTGAAATGACTGTTCCACCCTCGGGTGAGCCCTGGCCCAGACGGCTAGTTCAGACACATAGCCTGCTCCCAGTTGTCCTTTGCTCTGAAGCCTCATGCCTCGCTACTCAGCTCCTCAAACTACATGCTTCCGTTGCAGAAACTGACTTCTGTTCCTCTAAGATCACCTTCTCTCCTAGCATCAGACTTTGACCATGTGGCTCCACCCGTCTGGAGCACTTAGACACCTCTGCCACATCAACGTTCTCGTACTTACATATTCCTCCTCCGCTCACCATCTAGAGGACAGGGCACGTCACCTCTGGAAGCTTCACTACTGCCAGGTGTAGGTGAGATGCTCTTCATTGTCAGCATGCCATTCCCTGCCCTGAATGCTTACTGCCCTGCCTTACAAGAGCCTGTTTGTTGAGTTATACTTTCTTATTCATTCCTAAGTTCAGTGCCAGCTCCAGTAACAATGTGTGGAACTTCTGGAAGGAATATAAGCCTACGGGAAGCTCATAGGTACAAGAAAACAGCCAACTGGAGAGCCAAGAAGTCAGAGAGGCTGAAACGAAGTAGAGCAGAAAGAACAACAGATTGGGCAGAGGGAGAGAATGGATAGGACTGGACACTCACTGCCTTGATGACTAAGTTCCTCATGTGAAGGTGCTTGAACAGGGGCTGGGAAGGAAGAAAAAGTGGTCTTATTGGCATTATCCCTGAGTTAATACAGCATGTACACAGCACAGAATATTTTATCTGGAGCATTGATCACACTGTAAAGATGGTTCAATGACAAAGTGAGTTTGAAAACCTCAGGTGAAGCCAAGTTAACGACAGACTTACCAGACTTCTCACACTCTTGGTAATGCTAATATCAATTTCTAAATCCCAGCCATTTACCAAACAACATGAGCATGTAATCTTTTCTTCTCCCTTTTTCCCCCCAATGGATAATTTCATTGAGTTAGTATCCCACAAGGCATTGGCTTAGAAAATATAGTTCTACACTATTCTTAGTGGTCTATAATATTTTTATGACTTCTGTCATCCCCTGTGTTTATTTATAGCTTGCCTTATTTTCAGAAAAGATTTAAAGCAATCAGTACATGAAGAATTATTATGGTTTAGCTTCACTTTGGATTTTTTACGCCAAATGTTCTGCTTGACTTGGAATTAAAATCTTTCCTTCTTGGATTTTCTTGTTCCTCTCTGGCAGAAGGGCATCTGTAAGATCTTAGCAAGGTAGCCTGTGATGGTGGAAGGTGAAGCTGGTCCGGGAGTTTATGACCTAGGATACAGCCTGTGACCCCTTCAGCTTCTAGGACAGGGCCTAGGAGGAGAATAGATGTGATATGGAGACTGGAAGAACAATTTGAGTCTAAGTCTACTGGGGAACAGTAACCTGACCTTGGCAAACTTGCTTAACCTTAAGGAGTCTTAACTTTATTGTATGCAAAAATCTAAAATAATATCCACATAAAATGTTGTTGAGACAATTAGATAAATGATGTTTCTGGGCTCCCTAGCACCGAACAGCAGCCCAGTAACTATACTGCTTATGATCATGATATTTGTAAAGGCACAGTATGCCTGTGTAGATAGCACCCCGGAACTCTTAAGAAACACTTAGCAAAGTCTTACTACTAGTGATTGGCAGAGGAGCACCTTGAATGCTGTGGTTGGCTGATTGTAGACACTCAGCAAGTATTAATCCTGGTGAAGCAAGTGTGTATTTTGGGTCAGGTAGACGTCCATGCTGCAGGGGGAGGGTAGCTATGACCATGGGCTTGCTGCTGTTGCTATATTTACATGGAGCTGGTTCTCCACGCCCACCTGAAGCTGTGAGTGCTTTTGGTGGCAGTGTTTTGTTGTTTTGTTTTTGTGTTTATAATTGCAGAGTTTAAGGAAGTTAAGTGACTTTCTCAACATTGTTTTCCAGTACATATCACGCCTTTATCCAAGATGGCTATTGCTCTAGAATGCTGGCTGTAAGCAGGGTTCAGAGGCATGCGTCTATGCAAAGGCTAACCTCCTTTGGGCCTCCCTCCCCAGGGAGTCAATGTCCCTGGGACTCCAGCAGCTCTATTTTTTTAACCTAAAAATACCAATAAATTTATCATTCCTTTCTCCAGAGTTAGGAGTAGACCAGGGCCATGACACGGTTGTCCCCTGTGGTTCATCAGCGGCCAACATCCACTGCATGATTTCCTTTCCTCAGAGTGATGTGAAGATGATTTCCTCCCCAGAAAAACAACTGATTTCCTGACACTTCTACAAGGGCAGGAAAAATAGACACACACAAACACGTGATCCTCTAGAATGCATTCAAAAGTAATGATTTGTATTTCTTTCCAGTAATGATGTTTGCTCAATTTGGAAGTGATACTGTTGACAAAGAAAATGATGGCTTTGCACACACCCCACACCAGGCAGAGTCTCAACATTAACTCAGTGCAGGGGCAGGAAGCCACTCACCAAGTGTCAGGAAGAGAAAATGAACGGAGAGGTTACGGAGGCGGGAGGCTTAGAGAGGTGCCAAAGAGACACATGTCCTTACAGAGATGAAATCACATCACATGTGGTTTTCCCTCACATCTGAGGGGCAGACATCGAAAACTGATGTGCTTAGAGACCAGAGAAAGGCAGGAGGGCGATCCACCGTGGCACGGTGTGAGATTGAAGGGCTTGGAATTTTGTTGCTACCTTACAGGAAAGCTGAACATTTTGTATTTGGGGATAAAGCTAGCTTTTTTTTTTCTTTTTCTTTTTGTGTAGTAATGGGAATTGAACCCAGGGCCTCATCTACACTAGGTGACTACTACTCTGCTACATTCTCAGCCCTGGATTTTTGAAATCTAATAAAAACTGCTTCATTTTTGCTGCCGTCATTCCTTCTTAGGCGTGTCTAGTGCTGCCAACCTGCCCTGACCCTGGGTGAACACTCACAGTCTCCCTGACTTCTTTGCTTCTTCTTAGATGACAGCAGGTTTGAAATCTCAGCTGAAAATGTCCAGGGGCTGAGGGAGAGACCTTGGAAAGCTGAACTAGAGCTCTTTCAGTTTCAGCTCCCTCCTGCTGAAAACATAGGAGTTCCCAGTTTTCTTTTCAGGTAAGTTTGCTGCTAACCTGTTGAAGTCTGGCCATTTGGGTATGGGAAAAAGTGAGACAGGACTTCAAACCCTTCCGAGCAAATACCCTCTGCATCATCCTTTAGACACGTTCTAGGGGAAGAATTAAGGATTGTGGTGGGACTGGGCTGGCATCCTGAGGTTTGTCTGTTGCCTTACATACACCAAGGCCAGCCTGATTCACCTTCTGAATAGGACTGAGTTTTAAGCCAGCAACTGCCCATTTGAAATGAAAACGGATCGGATAATCCTCCTCATTTTTCTATCTGGCATTTCTCTCTCCAGACTCTTTAAAAATTTTTCTGATCCCACTGAACAGGAGACAGAGGTGAGCAAGAAACTTCTTCCGGGAGCTGTCCTGAGGGAGTCACTTTGGGCCAGGACCCCAGACCTGCCTTTCTCCAGGTTGTGGTGCTCTGAGGAGTCTTCCAGGTGAGTCCTCCCAGCTCCTGCTGAGACCCTGCTGCAGCTCCCAGCGGAGGCCTCTCTTGCTCTTCTCTCCCCAGTCACCCCAGGCTCCTGCCTTAACAGTCCACAGACAGCCAGGGCTGGGCTTTTCCACCCTAGCAGTCCACCCTTTGGGTAGTAGTGCTCTAAAATGACCCAGGCTGTCCTCCTGCCTCACCTGGTCCTGCTGCCCTTCATGTCTGATGGACTCTCAGGAGTGGCCTCCGTCCTGCGGCCCAGGGTCTCTGTAGTTTCCCAGGCGTGGGTCAGCCTCCCTGCCTGGTTTGTGCCTCAGCTGCAGAGCCACACGACAACCTTCACAGCAGTGTCAAAGCTTCTAAGAGGTGCCCACTCTCACACTCTCATCAGTCTCAAGGTCCCCTCTGCAGAATCCTCCTGGACCACACTCTCCTCGTCCTTTCTATCCTGCTTTGTGCCACCACCCATGTAACCAGTTATTTTTTCACATGTTCTGTCTCCAGTGCACTTTGGAATTTGGCACCTATTGAATTCATGCCCTATGAAGCATGAAGAGTGCTGTTTAAATATCCCATTTTGTGCATATAGTCCCACTTAAACTCCACATGTGTCCTGTGAGCTGTATTCATTCTTACTTCATAAGGGACACACCTGATTTTCAGAGAGGTGAACAGGGCCACATCTAGGATAAGCCAGAACCTGAGAGGGGAAGGACTCTGTTTTGCCATTTCTGCATCACTGAACATGCAACAGTGCCTGGCACATGGCACGTACCTGGGGGCATTTTCTGTATGAACAAATGATCTCATGGATTTACACATCAATTGCATTTTAGTCTCTGTGGGGCCTCTCAGTTCTGTCACTGCTGATATTTGGAACCAGGAAGGTCCTGATTGTGGGACCTGCCCAGTGCATTGTAGGATACTTAGAAGCCTTCCTGATCTCTGCCAGCAGCAGCCCTCTCCTCCTTGTGGCACTCAGAGGGGTCTCCAGGTATTGCTAAAGGTCACCTTGTCCAGGTTGAGAACTCCAGTTCTACATTGGCATTTTCTCATGTGTGCTGTAGACCATGAGAGGTAGGAAAATATTTTAAAGTGGACTATTGGCCTGATTATCCTTACAGAAAAGGGTTACCACTGAAATGAAAATGTAATTTTACTACTTATGCAATACATAGAGCTTGAGGAAATGACGCTCTTGGGCAACTAACATCTGGAAAAGACAATTTTTAGATTCATTTTTTACAACATCTGGATCTGAACCTCAGGATTTCAGCAATATCGAAAATTTATTTTATTCCTTTTAACCTTAATTTCTATGTATAGAGTGACCTGGTTTTCTACTGTGCGAGGGAAGCTTCCTTCCACTGGCAGAGAATTTCTTCTTGTCCTCTGACTCACTCCTGTCACACCTCTGTCTCAGTCTTGACTGTATTTCTCAGATTCCTTGGAGTTGGGCAGATCCCTGGGACTCAACTCGATTCACATATTAAATCATACTTCTGAGGAAGAGGGAAGTAAACATGGTATTTCTAAACTCTCTATTTCCAAAATTGTGATATTTTAAAATAATATGTAAATAGAACAATATAGAATATAACCTTTGGAATTTCCTTGTTTCATACAGATTAGCTCTCTAGAAATTCACCCACCCTGTTGCTTGTCCCTTTACATTACTGAGTAGTGTTCCATGATGTGAATGTGCCGGATTGTTAACTGTTCACCTGCTAAAGGACAGCCAGGCTGATTCCAGTTTTCAGTTAAGACAAATGAATCCATTATACATATTTGGGTGTGGGTTTCTGGTGACCATCAGTTTTTACTCCTCTGGGATAAATGCACAGGATGCAATTGCCCAGGCTTGCGATAGTTTCAACAGGTTTTTGAAAGTGACTCACTTCATACCCTGGTTGGGGAGAAGCTGTCAAATTGTTTTAGGGTGGAGGTGTCATGTTACATTCCCAAACAGGGTATGAAGCGAGTCACTTTCTTTGCAGCCTCACTAGCATTTATCACTATTTTTCTTGATTAATTTTACCCCATCCTGCTAGACATGTAGCCATATCACATTGTTGTTTTAATTGGCATTTTTGGACTGGCTAATGATGTGGAATATTGTTTCCTACGTTCTCTCTAATCTGTGAGTCCTCTTTAGTGAAGTGTCTCTTCGTTTTTTAAACTGTTGAGTTTACACTGTTTTTCATATTTCCTAAATACCAGTCTTTTGCCACATAGAAAGTGTGCAATGATATTTCCTCCCCAGTTTGCAGGGCGTGTTTTCCTCTTTTTACATGAACATAACAAACTTTAAAAAAAAATTAATGAGATACAGTTTGTCAATTTTTTAAGCCTAAATCATCATGATTTGCTCCTGTGTATGTATCTAAAAGTTTTATAGTTTTGTGTTTTATATTTTAGTCCGTGATCAACTTTGAGTCAATTGTTTTATAAGGTGTGCTATTTAGGTTGAGGTACATTTGCCCAAATTCTCTTGCACCATGTGTTTAAAAATCTGTCTTTTACTCTTCTTAATTTTTTTTTTAAATAACCTTGTTCAGCAGGTATAGTTGGCCTGGGTTTTCTGTCAATTTAATAATATCACAGAGTTCTCTTTTCTAGAGCTACCTAGTAATTCATTTCTATTCATATAATTGAGCCCATTCAGTGAAACATTTTCTGTAATTCTATATTTTGGTTTCCATTGACATTTTAAAATGTTGACTCCTTTGCTGATGTTTTTCATTTGTTTCAAAATAATTTATAATTTTCTTTTGAAGCATTTTTTAATGACTACTTTAAATTTCTGTCAAATAACTCCAACATCTGATTTATCCTGGAATGGCATCAGTTAATTCTGATTCACATCAGTCTTTCAGGTTGGGAATTTCTTGGGTTTTGGTATTATAGGTTATTTTCTATCGTTCCCTTTTTTTTTTTCTATTTTGTTAGAATAGTGTTGCTGTCATTGTTACTATTTGTTTTGTTAGAAACTCAAATCCTTTATTTTGCAGGACTTCTCCCAGCTTAGGATTGAATGCAGGCTTTGGTTTACCCCGTTGCCTATGGCCCCATGGTAGTTAATTCCACAACTTTGCTGGGTTATTTTGCTGCTCCTGGATAGTGCTCTCCAAGATTGTGGAGGGTTTCTTTGTCCAGCTGCTGGGTGTCTTACATTGACAAAGGATATAGTGAGATACTCCTACCAGAGCCCCGGGGTTTGCTGGCATCTCTGTATAGGGAAGGAGACTCTTGGAGCCAGGGGACTAAGAGACTTCCTGGCCCTGACCCAGGCTTTATTGATTTTTCTCTTGTCTTTGTACCTGACCCTCTCAGAATCTTCCAGTTCAAGAAGGACATCTCAGGCCCAATGAGGAAGAAGAGGTCTTTGCCTGGCATCTTATTAACTTGGAGGCTATCAATCCATGGCTCTGGCTGGTGCTGTCAGTGAGACTGAAGTCAGAGAGAGCCCTGTTGGATTTGGGGGCAAAAATGAGTCCACCTGGGCTGTGTTCTGTTGGTGAGTCCAAGATGGGTCAACAATAATCCCAGTGCCTTCCTCCATTGGGTGGGAGCACGCAGGGTGCTCTGGTGCTGATCCCAAACCAGCACATCTCCTTCTCAACCCACAGAGCTGCCCTGTGGTTGTCTCTGCCACCACTCAGGGTTTAGTGGGGAAGAATAAGGGAAAGCCATCATCTTATTCAGACTAGAAGTCCCATTTTATCAGTGTTTTGCCTTGATATAAGTGGGCGCTCTACATCTATTTTCTGCTGCATCCATAATATGTAATATATAATATAATTTAAGGTGCTTCCCTCTGTCACAAATAAGATTTGTCCTTTGCCAAGGATGTGGGTGCTGCTGCGGAGAGCCTCTTGATGCAAATACACCATCTTGCACCCCACATGAAGCCATTTCTTGGGTGGCTGTCCTTCCCCTATTTTACTGCTGATGTACCCACAGGCTGTTCAGATTTGCCACCTTGGCCAGCCTTCCCAGCTTTATTAACACGTCCCTGCTTCTTGAAATACCTTCTCACTCTACTTCTTTTAGAAATGCTCCTGGGAATTCACCAACTGTTCTCAGTGATTAGACAGGTCAGGGCCAACCTGTGAGAGAATGGAGACATCAAGTTCAGGTTTGACTTTAGCCTGTAAGTGAAAGCAATTCCCTGGCTGGCCTTGAAGCTGTAAGCCCCCAGATTAGTGGGAACAGAGGCTGGCCTTTTCTAGGTGAGTTGATTTGTAAAGAGGGGAGCGCGCCTCGCTGCTTTGTTTTGGAAGTCGGTTGACATTCTGTTATTAGGCTAATCCAAACTGTGTTTTCCAATGAATGTCTCAAGGGAAGGTTTCCAATTCACTTTGACTACTTAAAAGAAGTTGTCAGAGTAAATTAAGGGCCCTGCTCTTGCTCAGGCATTGGATGTCTCTAGAAAATACCTGTTGGCCTTTCGTGATGAGCAGTATGCCTTTTCTTTTTTGCAGCCTGATTGGGTTACATGGCCATAGAGAAAGTGATTCTTCTACAAATAGCCCTCCAGCCCAAATCCGTTGCCATGCATGTACATAACTATTTTCTTTAAGACACTAGATGCTGAAAGTGCATGAAAACACTGCACAGCTCTTGCATTCAGCAAGTAGCAACTGTTTGCTTATTCGCTCATGCATTCACTTATTCAATCATCTTTTTATAAATTGATCCAATATTTGCCATTGCCATGTAGGTGCCAGTCATTGTGTTAAGTACTGGTGTTATAACTGAAAAAACCTTACATCCCTTGGGAAGTTCCTCACCAAATTATAAGGCAGCCCCTTAAACATATTCCCATAATGACATGTGATTAGGATCCTGGCTGAGTGTCACACAATTGCTGCAGGCACATGGTACCTAATAACAATGCAGAGAAGAGATTTCTAACCCAAAATGCAGGGAAATGGGGCATCTTGGGAACATCCTAGAGGAAATTCAAACCGGTGAGTGGGATTAAGGTGAAGAGAAAAGAACAGGTCTCTCCTCTTAGGCAAGAAGAGAGGGTCCCAGTTGGGTGGATGGACGGAAGCCTCCTGAATTTGCTCTGCAAAAGGAGCTGTGGGAAGTGGCTCTGTAGAGAGCTAGGGAAGGGAGGAAAACAAGCTTTAATGGCTGCAATCTGCATAACTTTGGACTGCCCTGGCTTGAGAAACTGTTTTATCACACAAAAATCCTTGACAGTTAATTAGACACATGTGCTTCAATATAGGAGGGTGACTTCAGGATTCCCTGATTAGGTGCTAAACTTCCCATCTGTTCCCTTTCTGTGCCTTCATTTGTTCAATTGCTCACTTTTGTTTTCCTTTCCTTCCTTCCTCTTTATCTCCTCTTCATCCCTCCTTCAACAAATATTTATTGAATACCCACTAAGTACTAGGAACAATGTTGGGCAATGAGGGATAAACATGAATAAGAACAATTTTAAAAACATCAAAATCTGCCTTTAACACTTTGGCATTTTCATCTAGAAAAGGCATGTTTGTGTTAGTGTGCAAATATTAAAATATTTAAAATCACTGTGAACTAAAATACATATTAGGAAGGAAAAATAGGCTGAAATCATGAATAAAAGAATGAGTCTTACTTTCTAAATTATAGATAAGGAAAGCTTCGAATAAAGTAGCGTTTGAACTGAGATTCAGAGGAAGAGAAGAACCCACCTCCCATGCCCAGGGCTCAGGAGGAAACAGCAGAGTTCAAAGTGGAATATAGAGGAAGATCTTGAGTCAGGTGCCCAGGAAGCAAGGAGAGAAGAGGAAAGTGATACCAAGACCAGCACTCAGGGTCGTGTTGCCCAGGGCTCTATAGGCCAGCACAAGGGATTTGGATTTTATTTGAAGTTGAATGTGATGACATGGACAATTTAGTCATAGGCTGACATAATCCATTTGTATTGTTAAAAACATACCATGATTGGTTTGTGGAAAACAGAATGTAGCTGGGTTGGGAGATGGAGACTGGTTAGGATGCCATTGCAATCCCTCAAGCCTAAAAGGCCACTGTTGCCCTACTTTTAAGCAGTGGGGGATGAAACCAAAATGGAGTAGGGATGAGTATTTCAAGGTGGAAACAAGAGGTCTTAAAAATGGATTAAATGGAATGAATCTGGGTAGGAATGGTAAGACGGGGGGATCAGTGGTGAGTCCTAGGTTTCTGGCTTGAAAACCAGATGGGGGATGAGTGAGAGTGGAGGGCACCTCTCCTTTCTGCCTCCCCAAAGCCTTGGAAGTATGAACGTTCATTTCATGACCATCTTGCATGTTGGCAGCTTGGGCTTTGAGGCTTGGGTGAATCTGAGTCTCATCATTAAAATTCCCAGGTGAAAGGGCAACTCTGCCATCAGTCAGGAGCATGAAGTTTGGCCAGATTACCCTGTAGCCCAGGCAGCGAGACACCTCACCTGTCTCCTCCTATTGGGTGAGCTCCTGGGACACAGTTCAAAATAGTATCCTGAAGATGAGAGGAGACAGATCCACGCTGGGAAGGTGCACAGTCATGCCACGGCAGACTAAAGAGCCTGTCCTCGGGGATTTTTAGGATTCTATTTATTTCCTTTTCCTGAAACTCCTGGAAAGTTCCAATAATCTGCTTCAGACATGTTCATGTTACATGGCATTAAGGGAAAGAGGTAGAGCGAACGGTAGGTTGTACTAAGTCCATGCTTTAGAGGCAGACTTTGTGCCAGAGAAGTGTGTCAGCCTCCATAGGTCCTAACGTCCATGATAGCAGAGAAAAAAGAGGGCGAGCACCTGGAAAGAAAGTGATTTACAGGACATTGGGCACCAGGTGGGTGATATTTTGCAAAATGGAAGCCCAGTTCTACTTATGGCATGATCCTGGCTCTTGGTTTTATTTCAGGATAATCATCTATTGCTAAGTCTTACTTAGATACTTGGAACTCTCTGATATGGTCATGAACCAACAGCTCAACTTAGCCAATTATCAACTAGGCTAGGTGAAACACACACACACACACACACACAAACACACACACACATACACACATACACACACAAACATGCAGGGTGGGGGGAGAGGGAGAGAGAGAGAAATACTTATTCAATTAATAATTCCATTAATAGGTTTTAGGCCAAAATTCTTGATTAGTGGTAGCCTTCTGTAGACAGGGCACTAGAACAAATTGGCTTAACATAATCAATGATTTTGTGAGTCTGGCTTGGATAAGCAGCCTTGTGTCAGCAGGTGGGTAGTAGGGCAGGGGGGACATGAAAAGAGGAGCCACAGCCTTGGAGGCAGGAAGCAAGAAGAAATAGGGTATGTTGCGAGTGCTCAGCTCCCACAGCCTAAAGCTGCAAAGGCTTTGACCTGTGTGGGTTTCAGGGGTCACCCTGACAGTGGCAGGTGGGAGATTCGCAGCAGAGCTATTTCCAAGAACCCTCTTTTCTTATGTTCAGTTTTCTTAGAAGAGTGAAGACGGCAACACTTCCTCCCTTTTCAGCAGAACATCTTTGAGTCTAGTTGCTTACATTTGTGAGAAAGAAGAGCCCAGTGTGAAGAGGCCTATGGTGTGGTTGGGAAGCAAGAAGAGAGAACAGGATGCCCCAGGAGAGTTAGTGGTCTCCAGGGGGACGTGGGGGGCACACAGACTTTGGTGGCTCCTGGGTGGGTGCAGGACATAGAAAAAACATTAAGAAGATGGAAAAATAAGCCCTGAACATGCAGTGGCTTTGAGAGAATTTGCTTTGATCTACCATGTGTGTGAATAAGTGAGTCTGCTAACACGTGTCTGTGCATTTGCACACACACTTTTTTGAGCTTTTCTACTTCTCTGACCATATGAGAGGCTTTTAGCCACATGGTGCTGCTGAGTCTTGAAATGTGGTAATTTATTCAGAGTACAGTATCTACTGTAGTTTGGTGTGTGTGTGTGTGTGTGTGTGTGTGTGTGTGAGAGAGAGAGAGAGAGAGAGAGAGACTCATTAGTGACTATGATAATTTATACTTTGAAATACTATACTTGGGTTAAATAATAAAATACATTATTTAATTCATTTCATCTGTTGTTTAAACTCATCTTTTGTAATGTTGGTGACTGAACCTAGAGCCTCACATGTGCTAGGTAAGAGCTTTACCACTGAGCTGCACCCCAAGTCTCAGCTTTTTAAACTGTGGCTACCCAAAACAAATCGCTTGTATGGCTCGGGTCCTATTTCTATCACATGAAAACAGGTGAGATCAGTACTTCTCAGCCCAAATCTCAATCTGAATACCTGGGCCCTGGGCTGGGCTCTGCTAAAACAATCTTGATAGTATGACTCTCAGGGGCAAATGCTCAGTCACTGGATCCCTGTTATCTAGTGGATCATAGACCCAGGTCTCATCTGTAAAATTCAAGTTATTGTGAGGCTTAAATAAAAAATTCACAAAAGCAGTTAGTTCCTGAATGAACTAACTATAGGTCCGCACTAAAGGAATAAAAGGCTATGAACTCCTTGCTCTGTAAGGACATGTGGACTCCTCAGGTGTGCCATGCCACGTCTATCCTCCCGGCAGAGAGACTGCAGAAGGTCTGCGATGTGGGTAGGTCTCCTCTGGACCAATGAACCCAGTTTGTGTGGATGTAGACGAAGTTTCCTAGTTTCCCTATCCCTGAGTTTTCTCATCTGAGTGTGAAGAGACATCCTGGGATTGTTGGGGAATTAAATGATGCCCTATGTGAGGTTTTATAGTAACGCGGTGAGATCTGACTAAGTGTTCACACTGCTCATGATGACGATGATGACGTCAGGATCAAAAACAGCTTAAAAGGAGCGCGATCCCATTTTTTCCCAGAACCTCCTGTCTATGGAAGAGGCACAGCAGCCTCTTACAGGTGCAAGTCCAAAGTCCAGACACCACCTCAGGTTCAGGCAAGACGCTGGCTTCCTGCCAAGTGCAGAGATGCTTCTGTGGCTGTCTGAGTGACAGGGCTTTTGCAAATGGGGTCAACATCTGGCGATAGCTCACAGCAGAGGTCTCTCATAGCTTTCAGTGGCGCCATCCCGTGGCAGTGTTCATGGAACAGTGTTCATGGGACCAACTGAGACATCAGAAGGCAAATCCAGACCAGGTCTCAAGAGGACCTTCTGCACTTCCCAAGTCCCTTCAGTAGACCACTCAGGACACCTGACCTGCCCAACTGCCTCTCCAAGTAAGTCCATGAGCAGCCTGTCATCCTTGACTCAGCCCGGTGGCCTCTCTCTAGGCCCAGTCCTTACCATGTCTTCCTTGTTCTCTTCTAGAATCTAACTTTGGTGGGAAGTAATTTTGATTTTATTTTTCCAATCACAGTATCTTCAGAGCTGAAATCAATATTACGAAATGTGTTCTTGATAAGTATTTGTAAGACTAATGGGTAGAATGGACGTGGGGCATTACTGGAATAAATGCTTAGTGGGTTTCTCTGCCTTCAGTGACTTTTCTATCAAGTCTACCCCCCGTATGGTATTTCTAAAGCAAATCTCACTACATCAGACCTTACTTAAGGGCTTGTAATGGTTTCCTGTCGCTAAAGAATGATGAAAAGATTGGGAAGTTCAAAGTAATGAAACTAAAATAGCAAGTTGATGATATTTTGACAGGATGATAGAGCAGTAGTCAAAACTTTCCCTACAGTAACACTCTCCTCCCTGCATGGTACTGAGATAGGTATCCATGCATATGAGAGAAATTAAAGCAATTTACCTTTTAGCATTTGCCAAGGCTCTGGCCTGGAACCACAATGCAAAATCTTAAACAAGGACCAATAAATAAGACCAAACTCATGGAAATCTCCACTAGTTTACTAAAAGTAAACATTTTACTGAGACTAAGACCTCTATGGCTATTTTGCTATTTATCACTTGCAATCTCCCATTCCCAGCACCCAATCTGATGCCTTTGATCTTCTAGGATATGAAAAAATGTTAACCCAGTGGGGACTCACCAGGGTCTCAGGGAGAAAAGGAACTAGAACCATAAAATGGTGATCAGTAGGACACTGACCCTGGATCTGACTGTCACCAGCCCCAACTGGTGCACCCACTTCGGATTCTCCAAATACGTCATTCTACTTTGTTGTGTATAAACTTCACTATTAGTGAAAGTGGACCTGCAAAAAAATAAAAAATAAATCCTCAATCCCAAATACTATGTAGATCAGAAAGGCTACATACAGTTGGATTTGGGGAAGATGGTAGGATAAGAAAGAGTGCTCTGTAAGCCATCATTACTTTAATTTTTATTTCTTGGTTGGTGGGTCATTGCTCTTATATGAAGCTATCAGAAGGATTATAATAAAACTTTGTCCAAACCTTCTTATCCCTTACGTACTTTCTTAAGATCATTGAGTTGAATAATTCAAATTCCAATCACCTTAAAAATGTCTATTAGATAAAGGCACAAAAGTGCCTGAATTCAGATTACCTTAAGAAAACATTACCCAGAATTCACCACTCATTCATTCCATTAGCAGTGTAAGTTGTCTTAACTAAAACTTCCAACAAGGTTATAGCATGTATGTTAGTTTTCTAGCACTCCATGGCAAACGTCACAAACTAGGTGCTTCAGCAATGGGAACTTGTTTGCCTACAGTTCTGGAGGCTCAAGAACCAATAGAACTGATTGCTTCTGAGACCTCTCTCCTTGCCTTATGAATGGCCTTCTTCTCTGAGAGTCTTTATATAATCTTCTGTGTGTGAAGGTTCTAATTTCTTCTTACAAAGACACCAGGCATTAGACTGAGACACACCCCAATGACCTTTTTTGGTATTAATAAATTACCTCTTTTAAAAAAAATCTTCAAATACTGTCACATTCTGAGTTACTGGTGGCTAGAAGTCCACATATGAATTTGGGGGTGGCGGTGCACAATTTAGACCATAAGACCAAAGCATTTAATGTGTCAGAATCACAGTGCAAATCATGATTATCAGCAGAATCAATTCAAGACACGTGAAAGATACAAAACTTCCTCCTAATGATGTCTCACAACAGGATCAAACTCTCAAAACAGAAATATAACATCCACCTGGGAGAAATTGAACTGTAGAAAACCTCTTGCCCTTTGTGCCTTCTCAGCTCTGGGCTGTGAGAGTCTGAGCTCCATTTTCAGCCCTGGAAGCCAGGACCCTGCACCAGTGCTCCTAGTTTTGCCCACCTCAAGCTTTTCTGCCTCTTCAAATAAAAGTCACATAAAGCGGCCGAAAAATCCCTTTACTCTCTGCTCATATGGTACTTCCAGCTTCCTCTGCTGCCTCCTGTTTTCAGAACCTCCTTGGTTCTCACCTGAGCCTTTATAGGAATCTCCTAACTGGTCCCCCTGTCTGCAGCCACCCCAACCATGTTTCCTATGCAGCTAAAGCAGTCCTTCAACAAATATAAACAGTGTGCCCTGTTTTAAAGGCACTCTGTGATTCCAGCTTACCTTCAAAATAACTGAGCATCTTAGTACGGGATGTGGCACTCTGTTCCGTGATGCTGTCCACATCCCCGCAACCTCATCTCCTGCCAATCTCTTCTCACAACATGTTCCAGCAAGTTTGAGCTGGCTGCTTTTCCCCAAACATGTTACATTTCACCTCTCTGGCTCTCCATTTTACTCAGTACACTGACAATACCCCAGGATATTCCCAAAGCAAACCTTGAAAGCCATATTAAATTCTTACTCTCCCTCCTTAATCCCTTCCACCTACAAGAGCTTCCCACGATTTTGTGAAAGGGCCATGTTATCTTTAGAATTTTCTTTTCCTCTGATGTTTTTCTGTTCTCTGTTAGTAGATAACTCTCACAGCTTGTTTTTTTTTTCCCTCTGAATTATTGAACTGGAAGCAAAGTCAGTTTCTGTAATCCGTCATTGGTAGTGTCTGCAGGAAACCAGTTTATATGTACTTTTTGAGTCAGTCTCCATTTCCGTCGGTTAAGCACCTACTGCCCCTTTGCTGGCATCTCACATGAGTCTACATAGCATCTATGCCCGTCTGGGCACTTGGTGGGCAGGTGGGACTGACCCACCCACAGCCTCTGCATGGAACTTCAGGGACCTCCTGGGAGTAAATTCCTACCAAACAAAGGACATGATGCATTTGACCTTGTGAAAGACCTTAGCCATCAGAAACAAGACCGGCTCTGAGGCCAGGGAGGTGCCTATCCTCACATAGCCCATACCCACATCTCTGCCCTCCTCTCACCTTATCCACCCCTGCATCCACACTGGGTACCCCGGTGGCCTTTCTGTTCCTCAGTATTAAGCTGTGTTGTTCCATCATTAATGCTGTATGCAAAATATGCCTCTGCATGCCCTCCCTACACCAGTCATCAATCCAAACTTTGCCACTGAGACTGCACAGATTCACTATGAATCTCTATGACAATTGATTTCCTCAGTTTTCTAAGGTAGGATCAATAAAGGATGAGGCAAGGAGGTAGGAACAGACATTGATTATATATTCTCCACCAAATTAATGATCTACATCACTGTATTCAACTCTCAAGAAGCGTACCATGCTGTTATCATTATTTTCCCCATTTTAAAGATGATCAAGACGAGAGAGAGATTTTACATGGTTAATATGGTTGCTATAGCCAGTGGGTAGAAAAAAGGAGAAAAGAATCCAGATCTTTCCCATACCAAAGCTGATGCCCTTATGGCATCTTAACCCACCATGGACGAGATGTGACTTCTCTGAGTTCATGAAGAGTGGGTAGGGGACTCAGCAGCTCCCCACGATTCCTGCTGCTTCTTCCTCATGAGAGCTGTGCTTCTGTCCCACCCCTACCCCTGCCGGTGGACTGGGATTCCATGATGTGCTTTGGAGTTTGAAATCTGACTGATCTAAACCAGTCAGTGCATCATATTCATTCCATGAAATTGTTAGAATTTGGGGGAATGACCAGGAAGACTGACAGGCCCGGCCTGAGCAAGAGGTGGCTGTGCTGTTTTGCTGAATATGGCAAGGTTTTGAAGCTCACAAGTCACGTCACTCCTGCAGCACTGTGACCGCAAGGGGTGGCAGGTTCGGACCCAGGGGTCAGATGGAACAGGGTAGCAAGGGAGCAAATACATTTCCTTATTGTTCACCCTCCTAACAGTCGCCTTTGAGAGCATGACTGACGGGGCTGCGAGGGTCTGATTGTCTCCCTCTGCCTCTCCCACTAGCAGCACCACAGAGGTCGGAGGCGCTCCTCCCATCTGGAGAGCCCTCCTGCTTGCCTGTTCTGTCCGACTGCTGTTCTTCCCTGATGTCCATAGGTCTGGGCCCTGATTTCCAGTCCTTTCACACTGTGTGCTTTTTCTCCTTGGTGTTCCTCACAATCCTAACTGACTGTCCTAGTGACCTCACGGTGTGCTCATTTCTGGGTTGGGAGCTCCTGCAGGGTGGGGCAGTGCTGGGTAAGCTCCACCTGCCTCTACAACACCAAGCTTAGCTCTGGGCACACACACTGTATTCACAATGAGTGTGTAGGTCACAAAGAGCCAGCCTTCAGGAAATGCGTGCTGAATTGGAATTGAGATCCAATGCATCTGTATGCAAGTGTCCTCAAAGAGTGGCATCGTCAATTAACATACACGCAGACCCTCCACATCCTTGTGAGCCTCAAGAATTGGTCTGACTCTGGTGTCTTTGAAAGTGGTTGTTACAGTTCATTTGAAATGCTGTATTTGCCAATTCCACTTTATTTCCCCAGCCTAAATTTCAGAGGCAAGCAGCATGCCTTTCATTTATTCAACTGATCCAGAGCATATTCAATAGTATAATCAACTCCCAGCATGTTTCACACATGTTGTGTGTCAAAGCCCCTTATAGTCAAGAAAGGTAAGTAATTGGGGTGGTGTACTTGGCAACACAGAGGCTGAGAGGGTTTCAACTTCCTTCTTCCTTTAAGAGCACTCTGTCAGGGACAGCCAGAGCGACCTCTCTGCTTTTATCTGCTTAGGAATGAGAAAGAGTGAAGCTTGCCTCTGAGGTCCCCTCATGCTCTCTGCTTAGCTTCTACTTGTCACCAGTGTGTCATGATGTATTTGTAGTTGTATGTCTTTCTCAAACTTATCATGGCTTACTCAAAGATGAAACCTTCAACTTTTTTGCTGGGTCACAGTATCCCAGAGCAGGGTTGCAATTCAATTCATTTCTTTCTGACAATATTTCCTAAAGGATTCCTGCTTATGGATGCTACGACAGGAAAGCCAGTGTCACATGCAATACACACACCTGCAGTGAGGGTGGTCACTGATGCTTCTTCTGAGAGGAAGAAATGCCCAGGAGATGAGCAAAGGTGAACTACAGATCCACGGGAGCATCCAGAAGTCCTCGTAGCATGGTCAAGAATCAATGAATGTGTGAAACACAAAGGGGCTGATAAACATTAAATTATTTTGAACAAAAACAAGTCACCCTTAGTTCTCAACATATGCTGTGTTTAAAAAGAAACACCAGTCTAACATCTGACAGAGAAATGAAAAGTCATTAAAAATTCACTACTTTGCTTTATATAATAGAAATGGAGGGTTTGGCATAATATTAAATACCATTTTGTTAAAACACTACATCCAGTGTTTACTGACCTCACTCCATATTCCCACTGCCAATCTCATCAAATTTGTCCTCTGTTTCTTTGTTGTCCCCAAAACTAGTTGGACTCTGTTTTTCTGGGGCTGTCATGCATACTCTTTTTTCATGTTCTCTGGATTATTTTGGTCTGGACAGAGGTAGCTTGATGACCTTTTTCATTAAATAAGCTTAACCTCTTCTAATCATTTCTGAAATCTTGATGCTTTACCCATTTCTCTTCTAATTAATAAAGGACCTGGGGGTCTAATAGCAAATGCAGACTATTCTTTAGCAATGTGGAAAAGAACAAAGCACTTGGTTACCTTTTGTGTGGTATCTGAGAGAAAATTTGGCTGGGAGTCTGAAATTGGGTTCTTTCCTTTCTGTAGTTTATCAATCCTTTTGGAACACATTATTTCTGTTTGCTTTCTTCCTTTGGATCTCACTTTTCTCATTTAAAAAGTGGGACAGTGGGAGCTGGGTTAGAGTAGTGCATATATTATTAAAAGTCCTTATCTAACCCTTCCATTCTTTCTAGTAATGGAAATGAGTTAGGGGGTCCTAGGGATTCTTTATGTTTTGCATTTTTTATGTGATTTTTCACAGAGAAAAATCAGGAAAAGACATCCTTTGGGGGAAAGGTACATAACCAAAGATTTTGAAATTAAGCTGAAACTTACACTTGTAGGCGGTAGCTTTGACAGCATCTGGCCAACCCTAGTTGGAAAGTAAGTTGGCAGGTAACTCGTTCTCACATTTTTTCAGACACAGGTGTGTCTCCCTATGCTCACAAGGCCCAGGAATGATCCCCACCATTAGCAGCTTGGAACTACCTATGCATAGGAAATAAAGCATCAGTAACCAGAGAGGGATCTCACAGCTTAGTTTCCAGTCTTTGGGAAATGTACCCAAAGAGAATACAGGCATAGGAAGGAGCATTTCCACTGGAGTCCGACAGATCTGGGTCCATTCTTAGGTCAGCTGGTACTGACAAGGCATCATCCCCCAGGTTACAAATTTCTCTGAGGATGAATATCTCCTGTCTAATAAGAACCATGTTGCCTGTCTCACCATATATTTACAAAGACTACACTGGGTAAGGTGGATAAATGTCCTAGTGCACTGCTGGGTCATGGAAACTAGCTCAATGAATATTTGTTTTGTGGGGTGCACTGGGGATTGAACTCAGGGGTACTTGATCACTGAGCCACATCCCCAGCCCTATTTTGTATTTTATTTAGAGATAGGGTCTCATTGAGTTGATTAGCACCTTACTTTTGCTGAGTCTGGCTTTGAACTCTCGATCCTCCTGTCTTAGCCTGCGGAGCCACTGGGATTACAGATGAGCACCATTGTGCCGGACCCAACTCAATGAATATTTAACAGACTGACAGAAGGTTTAAATAAAGCGACTTTTGTGTCAATTTTCTTTAGGTACCAATAAAATAGATGCTGCTGGACAAAAGGAGAAGCCAGAGAGCTTCCTGTGTATCACCATAAAAAGATGGCCAAAACCAGTTCTCGATCTTAGAGATAGCATGATGTCAATCAAACATTTCCTGTCAAGCACCAGGGAGTAAGTTGTTTAAGCTCTGTGTACCGTAAGCCCCTGCTGCACCTGTTCAGTTCTACTCCTGTAGAGCAGAAGTAGCCATGGATAGTATGTAAATGAACGAGAGGAGCTGTATCGCACTAAGATGTAATTTATAAAATGGGAAGTGGGCATTGTTATGGTTTCAATATAAGGTCTCCCTCTCATACCATGCTTATGTGTCAGGCAATGCAAGAAAGTGTAGGAGTCTAATGATTGGATTCTGAGATCCTTGACATAATCAGTGCACTAATCTGCTCGAATGGATTAACTGGGTGGTAACTGTAGGCAGGTGTGGCTGGAGGAGGTAAGACCATAGTGGCATGTCTTTGGGGTTTATATTTTCTCCCTGGTGCTTGGAGCTCTCTCTTTGCTTCCTGGTTGCCATATCCTGAGGTGCTTCCCTCCACCAAGCTCTTCTGCCCTGATGCTCGGCCTGACCTCAGGCCCAGAGCAACGGAGGGGGCTGACTGTGAACTGAACTTTTGAAACAACGAGCCAAAATAAACATTTTTTCTTCTCTACATTGTTCTTTTCAGGTGACAGCAATAAAATTGCTGACTAAAATAGTCAGGATTTGAATAGAAGACCATAGTGTACTGACCCTTCCCTTGATGACAGATGAGGTTAGAGTGGCTGAATAAACACATTGGGGACCAGAGGAGGACATCAGATAAAGCTGCTTCTGTATATGGGTCTCTTATTATCCTGTCGCATCCCATTCTATCCACAGCCAAGCACGGGGCAGTGATATAGAAAGTACTGCTTTGTGTCACATGAGGAAGGGGGTTTGGCAAGTCCGCTTGAAGAGGGGACTTAGTTAACTCAGTCTGATTTACATCAAAGGCACATAAAAGGCAAAAGACTAGCTGTCTTTAGTGCTCAGGAAGAAGAAAGAGGCTGCACTGTGACCTACTTGAATTTTCAACTTATCAAAGACACAGGGTGCATTGTCTCCTGTGGACCAAGGTGAGCATCAAGGAAGAGAGTGAGTCATCTTAGATCTTGCTTGAGAAGAGCCAGGGACTCGATAGAAAAGAGCCAGAGACGTGCCCCAAAGATAAAGCAAAAAGGAGAGGCCTATCTTGTCAGCTGAGGTAGAGACACCTTGTCTGACGTCTGGGGACTGTAAGTGGAGAACCCCAGATGTGAAGGGTGTGCTCCCACCTCACTCCCCTATGTTTGATTGAGAAAAGAACAGGAGGAGCAACAGGAGAGCTATGTCTAACAGCAGCCTCGTCTCTGCTCCGTGTCACAGCTTCCCCTGCAGAACCCATGCGTGTTCTCTGAGAGAAAGGCAGAATCACACACTTGCCTTGCATTCCCTCTCAACAGTGGATTCAAGTCAGGTGTCTCCTCCATCCCACCTCCCTCCTTCTCCCCCAGTGCCATTGCCCAGCCCTGGAGGGCCTGCAATCATGACTTGGAAGATGGAATGGGGTAGTAAAGAGCAATGAAGAGGAGGGCAAATGCAGCCATCCATGAAACTCCAGTGCAGGCACCAGCCAGCTCTCAGCCAGGCCCAGGAGTGGGCAGTAACTGCCACCTTGATGATGTTTAATGTTTTGATTGCTTAACTACAGACAAGTTAATTCTTTTTTGATTACACATATGGAAATTACCTACACATGACCAGAAAGAAGATAAGGCTGACTCTAATGCAATCCAGGGGCAGAACATAGCCATCCCTACAGTATAAATGCAAAGGGAGAATAGGAAATAAAAATACAATTACCTTATAATAGTAGCTCATAAATTATGCTTTTACTATGTAATCCATACAAATGTTAGTATCTTCCTTCTATCCAAGACCATTGATTTAGTCAGGTTTTTTCTAATGCTATGATCAAAAGACCTAATGAGAACAATTTTAGAGGAGAAAAAATTTATTTGAGGGGGCTCATGCTTTCAGAGGTCTCAGTCCATAGACAGCTGGCTCCATTCCTGAGGGCTTCAGGTGAGGCAGAACATCATGGCGGAAGAGTGTGGTGAAGGAAAACGACTTAGGGCATGATGATCAGGAAGCAGAGAGACCAAGCTCAGGTCACAAAATATATACCCCAAAGACAAGCCTCCAACAACCCACCTCCTCCAGCCTCGCCCTATCTGCCTGCAGTCACCATTCGGCTAAGCCCTGTGAGGGCTGATGGGCTTATTAAGTTAAGGCTCTCATAACCCACTAACTTGACCTCTACACTTCCTTGCATTGTCTCACACATGAGATTTTGAGGGGGGACATCCAATAGCTAAACCATGACATTTCACCCCTTTCCCTCAAAGGCTCATGCTTACTCACAATGAAAAGTATATTTAGTCCATTTTCAAGAGTCGCCCCCAGTCTCTCCAGTATTAGGATTGCTGAGAAGTCTAAGTGCAAAGTTTCCTCTGAGACTCAGGGAAAACTCTGTGTGAACTGCCGTAAAATATCAACAGCAGTTACATACATCCTATATTAAAGGAACAGAGTTAATGCTTCCGTCTCAAACTGAAAAAAAAAAAAGGTGGGGGAGGGGCACAGAAAGAAAGAAAGGGACCAAAGTTAGGCTGAAATCCAGGTAGGCAAGCAGGTCTTGTAATTCTATGTCCCAAGGTTTGGGGTAGATCTGCCCCTGTGGCTTTGCAGCCCACATGGCCTCTCTGTTGGCTTGTCTCTCCTGTTTTTCTCAGGAGACATTCCACAGTACTGACATTCCGTAACCTTGGGGGTCTCCACTGAAGTGTCTGCTTCCTCATCAGATCTCCATGCATCACCCTTTGGGGGGCTGCTTGCAGGAACTCCAATTCTGCTGCACTTTTCCTGGCTTCCCAGCCTCCCTTTGAAATCTTAGTGGAAGCCTCCATGATCTCATAACTCTACCATTTTGCATTTCTGTAGAACCAGTTCCTTGTGGTTGATATCAAGGTCTGCCACCATTTTGAGCTGTGGCCATGCCTCCAGGGACCATGACTGCAGCTGCCTCTGAATGCCTGGGTGGCTGAGCATGGTGAAGCAACTTCCTAGGCCTGTTCAGGCAGGGTGCCTCACTGATCTCTTCTCACAGAAATTTTTACTTTTACTTCCTTGAGGCTGTGAAAGGTATGGTCTTGTCCATTCCTGAGATGCCTTCAACCATCTTTCTTATTATGTCTAGTTAAAGTATCTAGTGCTCCTTTAGTGGCTGTAATGTCTTTAACAAACACATCTTCCTTAGTCCTAGTTTTACTTACAGTTTTCTGGCCAAACTGCAAGTTTTTCAAAATTTTATGCTTTGTTTTCTGCTCCTGATTATCACAATAAACTTGGCCAAAAGCCAATAGCAACATTCATGCTACCACCAGAGTGTTGTGATGCCTAGAAATTTCTTCCATCAAATTAAGGAGTCCATCATCTTTAAAATCAGCCTCACAGAGAGTCTCAGGACATGGACATCATGCAGACAACTTTTTAACCAGAATATGATATGAACGGCCTCTATTCCAATTTCCAAGAGTCCTCTCCCTCTGAAACCTTGCAAGCCCTGTCTTTACTGCACACACTTTTACTAGTATCCTGGTCTTCTGAACGCTCACCAAAATTGCCCATTAAGGTCCACTGACAACATTCTAAAGCCTTTCTGGCTCGGACTGCTAAACTTTCAAAATTCCTCCCACAAATTTCCAAAAGCACCTAAAGTTTTGGAACACTTGGTCAGGTTAGTCACAATAATGACTCCACTTCTTGGTACCAATATCTGTTTTAGTCAGTTTTTTCACTGCTGTGACAAATAAGAACGATTTTAGAGAAAGATTTTTTTTTTTTTTTGAGCTCACAGTCTCAGAGGTTTCAGTCCACAGATGGCTACCGCCATTCCTTGGGTCCTGAATGAGGCAGAACATCATGGCAAAAGAACATGGTAGAGGAAAGAGGTTCAAGACATCACACAAGGAAGCAGAGAGACTAAGTTCAGTGACAAAATACATACCCCAAAGGTAATGACCCCAATGACTCACCTTCACCACACCATACCTGTCTATAGTCACCACTCAGTTAATCTCTAGAGGGATTAACATAATGATTCGGCTAAATCTCTTATTACCCAATGACTTTCTTGCATTGCCTTACATATGAGCTTTTGGGGGACACTTTATATCTAAACCATAACAAACGTGTGTCCTAGTTAAAATGGGCCAGTAACTCTGTGATGAGTCATAGTTACTGAATTACTGAAAGAAGCATTTTGATGTATGTCCCCACCCGCTGAATACTACTATTAGATTATAAAACCAGACCATCAAGCAGTGTGGGAATCTAAGTCTGGGGATAGAGACTCTGTGCTCACCTCAACACATATATTCCCTTGCTCTGAACACATGTATCAAGAAATGTACATTATGACGTACAAAAATCTTAGCACTGCAATATTCAACTATCTTAGAATCATAGCAGCCCTGTCCCTAAGAAAGCTGATTAGAAACCTAACCAAAAGATACCCTCAAACCTATGACGAAAGCTCCTTAAAATCTTAGCATCATAGAAGCTTAGAAAAGTAGTCAGACTTAAAGACCTTTAGAATACTATTTATTAGAAATTTAAAATCATGGATTCTTTGATCACATCAATTAAAACTTTCTAGATTTCATAACCTTAGAGCCAGGCACATGTCTGTCATCCCAGCAACTTGGGAAGCTGAGACAGGAGGATAGCAAAGTCAAAGCCTGCCTCAACATTATTAGCGAAGCACTTAGCAACTCAGTGAGACCCTGAGTCTAAATAAAATACTACAAAAGGTTGGGACTGTGATTCAGTAAAAGCACTCCTGGTTTCAATCCCAAGTACCAAAAAAAAAAGATTTTATAACCTTAGGATATCTTGGGATCATAGAATTGTAAAGGTCTGAGTGCCAAAATGTTAGAAAACTGGAATAATAGATCTTTGAGCCATGCGACTGAATTTTCCTGGGGTCATAGGTGTTCTCTCTTTTAACTTTGCAAGATGTGATGACCCTTTTATAAGAGTGTTTCTCAATAGCACCACCACTGACTTTGGATTGGATAATTATTTGGTGGTCCTGTGCACAGTAAGCTGTTTATCACCATCCTTGACCTCTACCCGATAGCCCTCCTCACTCATAACATTGAAAATTGTTTTCAGCCATTATTGACAAATGTGCCAACCACTGTTTTATTACATCCCTGGTGCATTGTCATCCCAGAGGGAGGAAATTATCTGAGATTTCCACAGCATTTAAAGTAGAATATGTCCTCTTTTCTAGGTCTGATCTCACCGGAGACTCAGTTATTAACTTGCAACTTTACCAGACAGAAGGGGGCTAGTTTACAGCACTGAGTTCCTAGGTCAAGGTTACACAACTGATAAAGGGTTGTGGAAGGATTTGAAGTTAAAACATTTTTCCTACCTGCCTCTCTAAAAACTAAAGCCGTTGCACCTTTGGTTTTGGAAATTTTTACTGTTATAATTATTTTGTTGACCTAAATTCTATTTCTTCTTCTGGTCATAATCATAATAAAATTATCATATGGTTATGGGTTTTCTACTTAAAGTCTGTATATGAAAGATGTTAGCTCTGGAATCAGACCCTTTGGATTCAAATCCCAGATACACGACATATCACAAATACAACCTTTAATTAATTTTGACTTTTACTTGTCACAATTTCTTCAGCAGGTATTTGGGTTACTTACTTCTTCTGTATATAAACCCTCCCACAATTTAGTGTCTTAAATCAATATATCTATTTCAGCATATCTTACAATTTTGTAGATTGAGAATTTGTGCAGAGCATGCTTGACTATGTTACTCTTCTTTTCTATCTGGTATTGGGGGAGGTCATTTGATGTTATTCCATTGCAAGATTGGAAGACCCAAGAATGATTTCCTCACATATTTGGCAACTTGGCAGGGATGACTGTCAGTATGGTTTACTTAAAGTTTTTTTCAACCAAAGGGTGGGCATGGCCTTTCCATTTATGGTGAAAAGTCACCTACATGGTAAATTGAATTTCCAAGAGGGAAATGCCCAGCAACCAAAGTGGATGCTCAGAGCTTTTGATGGCCAAGCTGAAAGAGTCACTGAGGGCATGTTTTCTGTTGCTCTGTATGGCCAGCACAGTCAAAGCCAGGCCAGATTTGAGGTGAGGGGATACAGGCCCCAACTCGCCATTGGAGGATTGTCTAAGATTTCAGTCACATTTAAAAGTCATTATATTTGTAAAATTAGGTAATCCTCTCATTGAGTTGTGAGTCTTTAAAAAGGTTTATAGCACAGTTTAGCATATGATTTCTGATTCAAAATGTGAGCCATTTTTGTTTGCATGTGGTCTTTCTAGCACAGGACTATCTCTGAATTTGTAAAATCACAGAATCCTTCTCCTATTCCCAGAGTATTAGAAATATTGAGGGCTGAGTGGAAGGCAGGGCACTTAAGGACACTAAGCTAATTTAGACACAACTCACAAGAAAGAAGTGTGAGATTAAAAAAAAAAAACATTTTATATGGCGAAAGGTCTTCTTGCATAAGTGATTAAGGCAGAAGGGCTACCCTGAATTTATTCATGTCCACATTGGAAGAGACAGCACATGTGTGCTCCTCTTATGTAGCTACTGTGCTGGGCACACACCCCAAATACACTTGGGAGGGGAAATAATAAATCATTAGCAACTGTAAGTTTCTCCTTGGATAGGGCCGTGTGGGGGAGAGGATCCCCCAAGCAATTCAAACTCAATTACACTGTTCACAGGGTGTTTGAAATGGAAACGAATGGAGAAAGAAATTGCAGAAGCAGGCGGCATTCATTAGTGCAGCTGGAAGCATTTTGTCCTGGGCCACTAGTTAGATTTTGTTAAGTGAAAACAGGAGTAAAAATAATAAGGGTAGCTGCTCACATGTGTAGAACATGTCAAAGCGAGCAAATTCATGTCCATCATCTGCTTGAGCAGTCTGGTAAAGTCCAAGTGGTTGCTTTATCAATGAGGTGGTTGAAGATCAGATGCATTAATAGACTTGCAAAGTGTGGCAGACTGTTGGGAGTAGACTGTGCTTTGAACCCTTATCCATGCCTATTCCTGCTTGTTCCCAGTGCTCCTGTCTAGGGAAGAGCACAGTTAGAGTGGAAGAAGGGTTCCTTCTGCCATTGACTCTGTCTTCTTCTTCATTTAGTGTCATTTAGTCTTCCAGGGCTTTTGATGCCTGGGTGTAGGGCAATTCCCCTACACTGTGGGGACCATGGGATTCTGGAACTCAGTCAACCAACACAGCATTAGGTTTCTAGGGCTGCCATTAAAAAGGTCAGTGTCTTCTGTGCCCTCTCCCTTTGGCTTCTGAATTCCTAGGTCTTCACAGTCTTCCTTCCGTCATGCTTGTGTCCTCATCTCCTCCTCTTATTTGAGCAACAGTCCTATTGGATTCAGTCCCAACCTGTGAATTCATTGTAACAGTTAATATTTAAAGACCTTATCTATAAATCTAGTCACACTTTAGGTAAGAGACATTAGAACTCCAATTTATGGATTTGAGGAAGCAAAACTCAGCCTATTATAGTGATCTTTAAAATAGAATCACCTGCCTGTCTCAATCATACTGATCATATTTGTTTCAGTCAGCTTTTTTGTCACTGTGACCAAGAGACCTGATAAGATACAACTAGAGGAAGAAAAGTTTACTTTGGCCCATGTTTCAGAGGTCTCAGTCCATAAACATCCTGTTCCATAGCTCGTGGAATATCATGGAGAGAAGGTGTGTGTAGTAGAGGAAGCCGCTCAGGCATGGCCATGAGGAAGCAGTGGTGGGGACAAAATGAAAGCCCCGAAGGCATGTCCCAGTGACCTACTTCCTCCAGCCACACTCTGTCTGCCTACAGTTACCATCCAGTTATTCCGTATCAAGAGACCAATTAGGCTAAAGCTCTCAATCTAATCATTTCATCTAAGGGAACCTTTTGGCATTGCCTCATTCATGAATTTTTGTGGAACAACTAGTATCTAAACCATCATAATGCTCATTCATTTGTTTGACATTGGCACTAAAATGTGCTGGGCTCTGTGTTTAGCAGGGTGCAACGCAACAACTCACTACCACTCTCCAAACTCACTTTACGGAAGTCAGGCACCTCTTGGTTATAGTTTGTAACACAGCCATAACATCTGCACACATACAATGAGAGAGCTCCGACCTTACAAGTTGTAGAAAGTCTTAGAATGTTTATGTATATATAATACTTAAAACAAGTAAAGGCAAACAGTAAAGGTCTGTTCAGCAAACAGTTATGAAGTGTTCCAGATCCTGTTCTTCATCTTATGGAAAGCAGACAGGGCTGGAGGCTCTGGGTTAGAGAACCAACCATCAGATACTTGACTATATTAGTTTGTTTAGAGTACACTTAGGGATAGATCAGTTTAAAGACTGTAGATTTTAATATAGCATCGATACAGTATTATTAGTAATATTTTGACATTTGCCTGTGTTTGGAAGTTGAGCCAGGAGAGTTATGAGCAGCTTATGAAAACCCATATCCACTTCATAAAGCCCTGCTTATGATAATGAATATGATCCCTCAGTGGTTGATGCAAGAACCCTTTCTTTGAGAATGGCATTAATGCCGCTTAATGACCTAAACTCTCAAAGCCCTACATCCCAATGGAGATACCACAGTGGAGATCAAACATCACCATGAGTTTCAGAAAGAACAGACCACATTCAAACCACAGTGAAGACAGAATCAGATCTTAGTTGATGTTCCCAGTTCTAATTTGAATCATCCCAGCTGGAACCCTATCTTTCGTCAATTAATGCTAGTTAAGGACTCTGAAAGGAGGAGACAGCTACCAGATGAGTCACTAGCTGGGATGGAGGAAAGAGAATTTCTAAGATGCCGGTTTGCAGGAGGGAGAGGAGTGTTTGAAAGGGAGAGGAATGGTACTGAGTTGCCAGAGCAGAGTGTAAGGACCAGGTAAGTCGCTTCATGCAGCCCCCATGGCAAGCATGTGAGGCAGACAGAGGAACTGCCTCCAGGTGGGAGGAAGCAGGCTCTGAAGCTCATGAGTGCAGAGGGAAGGTTGATACCCGGATGGAAAGAGCTTTCATGCACCGTCCTCAGCCCAGATGACTGCATGATGCCTTGTGGTTCACACTGAATTAGGTACTCAAGTTCAACACGACCTCAGCTCTGGAGTAACAGATGTGGCCCTTTAAGTACTGATTAAGTTGTTCTGGAAACCTCCTGGTCTTCATCCATGCCTTGTGGGCACTGTTCCCTCTCTGCCCAGGAGGAGCACTGATGATCAGGGGCAGGAGATAGAGTTTTCTTGGGATCTCAGTGGATTATTTTGATTTTTAAGTATTCCATGTGTCTCTACCACAACTATTAACACATGAGAAGTACTTTTTGGCTCAAGTAGGCTTTTTGAGCTCTGTTTTACTGTGTCCCCTTCTGTGAATTCAGCAAGCAGTGTGGGATAGCCAAACCTTTTGATTTGTTCAGTCACAGATCCTTCTCTATGCTTTGGGAGGAAAAAGTAAAAGGAAAAGAAACACTGTTGGTTCAGACATATTCCTTAGAGTGTGCATCTGTGTGTGTGTGTGTGTGTGTGTGTGTGTTTGAGTGTGTAGGCAACCATGCAATGATGCAATATTTTACATAAGAGAATAAGCCTGTGGTAGTGGCAGTATTATTTAATAAGGAACAGAGGACAAAACTGATTTGAGGTTATTTGGAGGTACATTTTATTTTGTATGTAATATAAAATGTGAACTCAATTTTGAAAACCTATTCCCTTATGTCTATAAATTGCTGACATGTCAGTCCCTCTTGTATTTTCCTATCATGGTAATTTAAGACAATGCTGTTTTCTAGGGGTGGAACAAGGTAGAAAAAGGGTTGAATTTTCTGCTTACACAGTGTATGTCTGGTCTCTCAGATTACATGGTTCAGCTAAGCACTGCAGTGTGTTGTAAGGTGCTGTATCTTTTCAAAACCAGCCTCTATTTTGACTCTTAGTAATGGGATTGGTCAATTCACCTGCTGGGCCTGCCCCATGACCTGCTCTGTGCCTGGGCCCTCTGCAGGCCATGGCCACCTGGTGCTGCACAGTGGACATGGGGTTGGCTCTCAGTTTGGGGTCAATTGGGGCTGCTGCTGTCTCACTAGCTCTTTCATTTTAAGCAGGTTACTACCTCAAGGGTCAAGTTTTCTTATGCTTAAAGCTGAATTGATAATACATTGGCCTAATTTTTTTTGAAAATAAATAAATTGTGATAAGTATTGGTGGTAACTGGGCATGTAGGAGACCATAAACAAAATCTTTTTTTTTTTTCCTGTGCTGGCTTCTTTATTTTCTGTCTGCCTATGTCTACTGTGATCACAGAAGCACCAATCCTTAAACAATCATGGTTATGATCATAAGCCATACTGCATGGATATGGGTTGTCATAAGAAGCTCACAACCCTACCGGTTCAAAGTCCAAAAAGACTAATGTCAACATTTTACAAATGGTACTACATTGATGTTATATTAAAATCAACAGTCTTAAATTGCTACGTCTTTATAAGTCTACTCTTAACAAAAGTATATCATCAAATATGCCACTATGTAGTATGCCATAATACCAGCACAATATAAACAGCAGTATTTTAAAAACAAGATACAAAACAACAGCAACAATAAAAAACACAGTAGCTTCCATCATCAAGAAATCTATACTGTATCTAAATGATAGTTACTATCTATTATGTTCAATATTTCACTGTACTAACACCTTGAGATTCCACATTTTGGCCTTGAAAGCAAATGGGTTATAACAAGGATTGAAGATTACATTGTTTGTGTTTTCTTTATTTTCAGAGAATTAGCTCATGTTTGCAGTTGATTCTCACAGTAACCTTGTGGAAAGGCATTCCCACATCTGTATATGATAGGCCACAGGGGAGTACACTGAGCCCTGGATGCCGCAGTCGGGCTGGGCACAAATCACGAGCCACTTGAAGTTTCAAGCAGGAATGAACTTTATTTTTAGAACTCAAGGCACGCTGCCCACCTGAACTCTCCAGGAACTCCCCGGAGAGCTCCACCGGAACTTCAGGAACTTTGTGAGCACTCAACCAGAACACAACCCGGGAACTCCACCCATGCGAACTCTCTGGGAACTCCGGGAGAACTCAAAACTAGCGGGCACCGGAGACAGCAGGAACCGCTCCTTCTAGCAAAATGCCAGGCACCATCTTGACCTGGCTGTGGCTCTCAACACCTGGAGAGTTCAGGTGATTTTTCCAAGGTAAGGGGCATCAACACTATTTAAACATAGGCATTAGCCTTTTAACCTGGCCCAGAGCTTACGAAGCAGATGTTTTCAAGCCAGGAATTCCAGGGCAATATCTTGTTTGATCCTGGGGATATAGTAAACACAACGATGGCACAGAATATTGTCTTAAAACATGAATATATGGGCTGGGGATGTGGCTCAAACTGTAGCGCGCTCGCCTGGCATGCGCGCAGCACAGGGTTCCATCCTCAGCACCACATACAAATAAAGATGTTGTGTCCGTGGAAAACTAAAAAAATAAATATTAAAAAAATTCTCTCTCTTTCTCTCTCTCTCTCTCTCTCTCTCTCTCTCTCTCTCTAAAAAAAACATGAATATATGAATAAACAGAATGTGAAAGTGAAAAGGTAAAGATGAAATTCAAGTTCAGCTCTTATTATTGATGAATAATTTGTACCAGTCATTCCTAGGCACCTTCTTTTGAATTATCTGATTGAACACTCTCCTAGTTCAGGAAACCTTCTTTCACAAATATGAAATGGCTTGATTAAGATCACATATTCCACAGATCTGGAAGTGAGGATTTGAATGCAGAACTCTTTTAGATGAGTCCAGTGCTGTTCATACTGTTCTCAGTGTACAGTTAATTCACATAAAGACATTTAATCAGGATTACAGAAAAACAGGAAATTTATTTTATAATTTTCTAAGCACATGGCATCCAATGACTGGATAAAATAATTTGCTTATTGTTTTGTAAATTATGCAAATGTTTATAATCACTAATTAAAATCAAGTAGTATTTTCAGGGGAAGCACTCAGAAACTGCAACATCAAGTTACAAAAGACTGAATAACTGGCTGATGTGTGGAAGGTCAGTTTAAAAGCCAGATGTGCAGGTGAGTGAAGGTTTTCTAGGTCTTTGCCTCTTGCTGCTAAGGAGGATCATAGTCCAGATCATCTCTTGACCTTTGTTGTGCATGGCAAGTCACATGACCAGCAGAAGCTCATCAGAAAACTTTATGGGGAAACATCCTAAGGAAGAGTTAAGTGATGAGAATTCATTTTTGAAGTGGGAATCTGTGCTTTAGAGCCAGTATGAAAAGTACTAATAGGTGGAATAGATCCGTAATATTGGGGCTACATTAAATGTTGGTGAATAGCATCAACTAGAAATATTCCTAGCTTAATTGCTTAATTATGTGCATGATTCCAGTAGCCCTAGGATTATATGAGCTATGTTCCTCATACTTCAGATTCCTTTTAGATGGACTTGTTAGATTATGTGCTGTGTGGATAGACAGTTTTGGACTCCATTCCTTGTTCTATACTTAGCTATTTCCATCAGATGAAGAAAAAGAAACCAACCATTCCAGGCTCACACACTTTTATCTCCTGAGACTTAAAATTTCTATTTTTCAAACAGAGATTCACAGCAACTACCCCTTCATTTTATTAATGAGGTACCAGAAGTCCATAAAGCTTGTTTAATATCACAACCTAGTCTTTAAACTACTCTGCTTTATAATGATGTAATAATGGAATTTCACAATAACAACAAAAATACATAATATCAGTAGTTATATAGCCTTAAGCAATTTAATTGACTTTTGGCCCTGGTTAAGTCATCTATATCATGAAAATACTGAGAACACGAATCACAGGACTTTGTGTCAGAATGACACGGAATAACCCGAAACAGTGTGGCACAGTGCCTGGTCTGCGGTAATTTCCAAATCCTCTCTCTCTCTCTCTCTCTCTCTCTCTCTCTCTCTCTCTCTCTCTCTCTCCTGCTTTCTCTCATTTCTTTTCTTTCTTTTTTTGTGATTTTTAAAAATTTTTAATTGATTCTTTTAATTATACATAATGATAGGATCCATTTTGACATAAGCATAAAAGCATGGAATATAATTCATTCAATTCAGTCACCAAAACTTTCCCTTTCCCTCCCCTCCTCCCATCCCATATCTCCCTCCATCTATTTTACTGATCTTTCTGCTGTTTACTTATAGTTTTTTTTGAATTTTAATTTGCTATACATAATGGCAGATTGCAATTCATTTCATATTACACATATATAGCACAATTTTTCAAGACACTGATTGTACACAAAGTATTTTCACACAATTCGTTCTTATATGTGTACTTAGGGTAATGATGTCTAACTCATTCCACCATCATTCCTACCCCCTTGCCCCTTCCCTTCCCCTCCCTCCCCTTTGCCCTATCTAAAGTTCTTCCTTTTCCCCCATGCTCCCCTTCCAATCGCCATTATGAGTCAACATCCTCAGATCAAAGAAAACATTTGGCCTTTGGTTTTGGGGGATTGGATTGCTTCACTTAGCATTATATTCTCCAACTTCATCCATTTACCTGCAAATGCCATGATTTTATTCTCTTTTAATGCTGAGTATTGTTCCATTGTGTATATATACCAAAATTTCCCTACCCATTTATCTAATGAAGGGCATCTAGGTTGGTTCCATAATTCAGCTATTGTGAATTGTAAACCTAGGATTGGGATAGCTGGGTCAAATGGTGGTTCTATTCCAAGTTTTCCAAGGAGTCTCCATACTGCTTTCCAGATTGGCTGCACCAATTTGCAGTCCCACCAGCAATGTATGAGTGTGCCTTTATCCCCACATCCTCACCAACACTTATCGTTGTTTGTATTCTTGATACCTGCCATTCTGACTTGAGTGAGATAAAATCTTAGAGAAAATTTTATTTGAATTTATCTAATTGCTAAAGAAGTTGAACATTTTTTCATATGTTTATTGATTGATTGTATATCCTCTTCTGAGAAGTGTCATTAAGTCCCTTGGCCCACTTATTGATTGGGTTATTATTATTATTTTTTTGGTGTTAAGATTTTTGAGTTCTTTATATATCCTAGAGATCAGTGCTCTATCTGTTGTGCTTGTGGTTAAAAAATTGCTCCCATTCTGTAGGCTCTCTATTCACCTCACTTTTTGTTTCTTTTGCTGAGAAGAAGCTTTTAAATTTGAATGGAGGACACAGAGTCTAACCCACATAACTTCAGTTATCTCATATTAGACAAAGGCACCAAAATGTACCTTGGAGAAAAGATAGCCTCTTTAACAAATGGTGCTGGGAAAACTGGAAACCCACATGTAGCAAAATAAAATTAAACCTTTATCTCTCACCATGCACAAAACTCAACTCAAAGTGGATCAAGAATCTAGGAATTAAGCCAGAGACCCTGTGCCTAATGGAAGAAAAAGTAGGCCCAAATCTCCAACTTTCTTCAGATTAGGCCCCAACTTTCTTCATAAAACTCTGGTAGTGCAAGAATTAAAACCAAGAATCAATAAATGAGATTAATTCACTTATTTTATTTTTTTTAACTTTTCCATTCAAGAATATTTTCTGACTGTTACACTGTGCTAGGTTCTGCAATAAGTGAGGGGTGGACAGTTGAAAACAGCAAAGATAAGCTCCTGATCTCACAAATAATGCAACACAAGAAGATAAAAATAATATAAATACAAATTATTGGAAATTCTTCAGTGTGATAAGTTATGAGAGAAAATAATAAAGAAACATGATGTACATCGGGGGAAGAATGGGGTCAAGAAAAAGCCCTTCCAGGAAATGTCACCTTCTGCAGAAACTGTAGAAACTTAAAGGAAGCCTACATCCAGAAAAAATCATAAGGAACCTAAATGCCAAGAGAAACCTAAATCCACGTAAAGGGTGAGGGGTGAGCATCCTGAGCAGGAGGAACGCTGTGTGCCCCAATAGGAGAAGGTAGGCATTGCAAACATAAGATCCTAAGTGATGGTCACCAGTCCCTCTGCCATGGTGCACATGCCTGCCCGCTGGTTCACCTCCCATGGCTTCCCCATGAGCTCTTTCCAGACACACAATGTGAGCATAGCTCCTCTGTCTTCTTGCCTGGAGTGTTTTCCCTTTCTTCTCCAACCACCTGGTCCTCGTTCCCATTCAAACTCAGATCTGAGACACCTGCTTTGGGAAGCTTCTCCTGGTGGCTCAATTGGGACGAAGCACCACCTTGCACTGTCCAGCCTGCCTTGCACTTGGCAGGGTCACAGGACACACAGAGAAAGGTTTGCCACAGTTATTATTCAATGAATATGTATGCTCTCTCACTCAATGGGCTGTGAGGCTATTAAAAGTAGTGTTGTTGTTGTTTTTTTTCTGTAATCACCACTTGATTTCCACAAGGATATGTGCAAAGTACATGCTGAAAGTGTATGAGCACTAACCAAAGTATAAGATTCCTATATTTCTGAAAATGTTTAAGAATTAGTAAGAGTAACCAACAGACTCTGAGAAGGCAATTCTAGTTTTCCTCTTTGGTTGAGGTGGAAGAAGTGTCCACCAAGGGTTCAAGGTCCACCTTTATAGTATGAGACTCATTGCTGGCAGTTCATGGCCATCTGGACTGTACAAGACCCAGCACCATTTCATGACTAATTGGGATCATGAGGCTGAGTTCCAGCACTGGAAGGTAGAGACACCTGAGTCACTCCTAGGTCAACACACACTCTATAATGTCCTTCACAGTCTCCTTCTTTTCCCCAGGTACCCACTAGATTTTCTGAATGTCCTTGGAAACCAACAGAGAGAGTCTTTATTAGTCTTTATTTATACAACCCTGCATGCCTGGGTTGTAAGAAATTCCTGTATCCACTAGTCCAGTGATTGGACATTATTTGAGCAAGGAATAAGTTTGTACTTGTGTCAAATCACTGTGAATTGGTGGCTTTCTTCTTTCAGTTATAAGGGTTACCCGAACTAATATACCTTATGTCAAGTGGTTCTGTGTGACAGTTTTGTGTGAACTTTAAGTATACTCAAGTGAAACAGTCTATAACCTTGAGAGACAAGACATATAACTGACATCATTGTGAAGTGGAGCTGAGAACATGAATGATCTCCAAATACAAGCATTCAGAGTTAAGAATATGGAGTTTCCCTCTCTTATGTTTTTTAAATAGTAACCTTGTTCATTTTTGTTATAAAGGTATTTCTATAGATATTCCCTGGGTGGGGCTGAGCTGCAGTGTAACAATTTTGGCTATCTTCAAATCTGGTTGATTTTCAAATTCTTTAGAGAAGTTTTTTTGTTTGTGTTTTTGTTTTTTTTTTTTTTTTTTGTGTGTGTGTGTGTGCTGTGCATTGAACTCAGGGGCACTCAACACTGAGCCACGCCCCCCAGCCCTATTATTTTTGTATTTTATTTGAAGTTAGGGTCTCACTAAGTTGCTTAATGCCTCATGGAATTGTTGAGGCTGGCTTTGAATTCACAATCCTCCTGCCTCAGCCTCCCAAGATGCTGGAATTACAGGCATACACCACTGAGCCTGGCCCTTTCTTTTTCTTTTTTTAAAGTGAATATTTATTGGACGTATTTCTTGTACTTACAATTCTTCAAGTATGGGTTGGAACCAAATATGCGTTTAGAGCACTACCCAAATGATGCACGGGTGATTGGCTAAGTGTGAGAACTATTTATTCAGGTGACCTTTGAGATTTTCTATTGAACACACACTTCCAAGTGTCTGTTTCTCAGCTTCTTCCATTTTCAAGCTGGCAGCAAGTCCAGTGATCCTTGCTTTTACAAGTTGACTTTACCTTCTACTTCACTGAGAACAGTGGATCCCCTCAAAATGACTATCACATCTAACCCCCACGTAAGCTTGCTTCTCTCTATCCTTTCCCCTTGTCCCTGCATGGTCTAATTTACTTACTCACACACCGTGTATTTATTTGTTCCTTGTTTTACCAAAACAATAAATCCATTTTTTTTTCTTCTAGACCAGTTCTCCTTGCATACAAAATACTGCAATATTTTCTGTCTTTGTAAAACAACCATCATTAATTCCCTCTTCTATTCATTTTAAGCCTCTATTTATAGCAAACTTTAAAATGCTTAAAACATTTGATTAATTTACCTATTCTGTTCTTTTCCTGACTCTTCCCATTTGGGCTTTATATTCTAATGTCTCTGATTGTGCTCTCGGCATGATCTCCAAAGACCTCCATCCTACCAGTCCTCTGGTTCTCAGTCCATAGAGGATCAGATGTCTCAGAAACATCTGAGATCAGACATCCTTCCTCTTTGAAGTATTTTTAAGTATTTTTTTCTATTTAGTTTCTGGAATGTCAAACCTTCTGGACTTCCTCCCATTTCACTGTTTAGTTCTCCCCATTCCTGCTCATCTCTCTGGTCTCTTCTTTCATTACCCAAATCCAAACACAACACACAACAGATACATGCAGCAACAACTATTCTTTTCCACTCTTGGTTCTTAGATTAGATCCCAAATCCTGCTGAGTTCTTTGAAAGTCCTGAGTGGCTCTACGTCTAAGACACACAATCACTAGGTCTGTAAGGGTGGAGATTGCTGGGTTATGAGCCAAGGCAGGCGGTTTGGTGAGGAGACCAATAGATCTACTCCAAATAACTAATCATCTGAAGCAGGCATTCCAAATTGTCATCAGCACTGTTCTTGATTAAAGAAAATGCATCTAAACTTTGGATGGGTTTGACACTCCCCTATCCAGATTTCTCTCATATTTTGTTGCAGATAGGAATTTTGGAAATTCCTTCTTATGAGAGTGGCATAGAAATGGCAGCAAATTCATTTCTACAGTTGGGGTGCAGGCATAATGAGGTCCACCTGTCAGACTTAGAGTAGATGGGAAACCCTGAGAAACAGTAGAGAGCACTGAAGTGTTTGGATTTCCACCAGAGACAGGGCAGGGGAAGCTCGTGACAAGAGAGGGGTGACGGTGCCACTGGAGACGGCTTCTGCAGGGTCTGAGATGCCTTTGAATAATTTGGTACTCAGACAGTGGTAGAAGGAGTACCAAGTACCAGCAAGAAGAAAAGAGCAGGCATTGTTCTATCCACCTGGGTGATCACCATGGTCACATAGGCACTGCCTTCAATGCTGTGCCCACAACTTTCTTTTCAAACAAGCCTTGAGACTATCTAACCTATAACTTCAGTTCATAATGAATATCATTTCTAAAGCCTAAATGTTGTTCTTTATTTTAAAACCTATAGTGGTAATTTTTTTTTTTTTTGGTGGGCAGTACCATGGATTGAACTCAGGGGCCCTTGACCACAGTAATCCCAGTGGCTTGGGAGGTGGAGACAGGAAGATCCTGAGTATTTTGAATATAAACACAAGAATAACACAAGATTGTACCTTCATCTAAAGGCATATAGATTCAGGCAGCCAATATAGGTAGTTAGTTAAAACAATTGTGCAAAAATAAATAAAATCCCTGATTGTCTCTACAGAGAAGGGTTCTTTATACAGGAATGACTGAGCACCAGATTTAACCAGAAAGTTCTAGGATCAAATAGTTTTGGGCACGATATTATGGGAAATGTCGATTTCCTTTTCAAAAGCCTGAAGAAGAACTTTGATTTGCAATACATAAAATCTTTTTTATCTCTCTTTTTGGGGAGAAAACAAAGACAATTAATATTCTGTGACTGCAATTTTTTATAGTCATGTTAAGATATCGGTGCCATTGCCAAGAAGATAAATTATATATCTTGCAATAAGGGAAGATAACAGGTGAAATTTGCAACATGTCTATGAAAACCTTCTCTGTGCCAGAAATTAAATCGGCTTGTTTCAATTAGAGAATAGAGAAAAATCTGTTTCTGTTGGGGATGCAAATCAAGTCAAGATGGCGCCTGGCACTTTGCCAGAAGGAGTGGTTTGTGAGCCAACGCCAGCAAGCCATTAAGATGATGAGGATTCCTTATTGGCTGACTGCTGTATCTAGTTTATGTTAATTGAGTCAAGCTGTGTGTAATTAATTAAGTGTATATATACCTCTGCTGTCCAGCAGAGAAGCGGCTCCTGCTGCCTTGGGTGCCCGCTACTTTGCGTTCTCGCTCAGTTCCCACTGAGTTCACTCACAATAAAGTAGTTCCTGCTTCAACCTTCAAGTTGCTTGTCACCTCTTGGTTATTTTGCCCAGCTAGACTACGGCAGTTTCAGTGATCAAATGAGGTCAAAGTGTTTTTAATAGAGATTTTTGGACACATCATTTCTGTTGCATATGAAGAAACAGAGATCCTAACATTTTCTCCTTTGGAAGCGGTTACAAACTTGAACCTGGGATTTTGGTTGAGAGTTACAGGCAAAAACCTTTGATGTCCACTCATTAAAGCATTAAGTTAATCCAAACCAGGACATATGACCACATTCATGTTTGAAATAATCTCCTCTCTGCCAAAGCAATAAAATGAACCTAGGAGATAGCTGAGCAATGCTTAACACTATTCAGAGTGTAAAACAGCAGCAAATACCTCCTGCATCTTAGTATCTGATGACTTGCTTCTAAATGCACTTAATAAAATAATACAAATTAGGTCTTATGCAGAGAAGAAGGCCATCTCTCTTTTTGTAAAAGTTCTGTAGGTGGCAACTCTTAAGTCAAGAGGTGGGAGGAAGTTCAGAAGAAGTACATGGATTCTCCTCTAATCACAGGGGCTATGGTCAGTCTTCAGTGAGGTTCTGCAGGTGAGTTAGAGTAGCTCAGGAAGGAGGAACAGTGCATCACCTGCTCAGAAAAGCCAACGCCACAGACCTAAAGGGCCTTTCAAGAAGGACATCATTCATGAATAGCAGAGTATTAGGGTCAGTGCCCCCTGAGGCCTTCTGCTTAGGACCACAGTCCATCCTGTCCAGAAGAGACAGGCCCAGTGAAAAGCTCCCTGTGTTGTGGCAAGCCCTCCATGTTCTCTCTGGGGGAAGCACAGGGATTGCCAATCTGTGTCCTGAATGACACAAGAGGTGGCAGCTCACAGTCAGAGGCCCCTCTGTTGGAAATGATTCCTTAGGGGGAACACAGGAGATGTCCCTGTTCCCTCAACACCTGTCTCCCCATTGAGCCCAGACATTTGGGAAGCTCCCTGATGTCCTACTCCCTGAGGTCCTTGTCAAGTCAGAGACAACTTCCTTTACTAGGTGTCAGAATGAAAAATGGCAACTCTCTTTTTACTGAAAGGCACACAACTTCAACTGTTTATGATCATCATCTGCAGTAAGTGTTGTCAGTCTCCCTCCAGCCATGGACTAGACACTGTAACTAAGGTTTGAGATGAAACAGGAAACTTGCTATCCAGAGAGAGAAATCAAGCAGAAATCATAGTAATTTTCACCTCTACAGGGTTTTTAGTTCCCACTGTGATTTCACATATATTTTTCTTTTTATCTTTCTCACCAGTGCTGGGTGAGGCAATCTAGGATTATTGTCTCAATTTTACAGCTGTACCTCAGAGAGGTTAACATATTTCTGTGAGGTCACACAGTCAATTGGCAGTGAAACTAGAGCAGAAAAGATATCTTTTGCCCTGAACCCTGTGATTTTCCACTATCACCCAACAGCAGGGAAACAAATAGAATGGTATTTTGTTTTTATTGTTGCTCTGTTTCTTCTACCATTGAGGTTAGAAAATTTCTAATTAGCTTTCTAACTGGGAAGCAATATGTATCCTGGTTAAGTTCTTGGAATTTTGATATAAAAATTCTTTAATTTGAATTCCAAATTCTATTACACAGCTGTGAAACTTGAACAATTTTTTAAAAATTCACTAACTTCATTTGCTTTAGTTACAAAGTACAGATAGACCTAGTGTCTACCTCTTAGGGTCACTGCCCATTTAGTGAAATTAAAAAAAATACGTGTGAGGCTATAATAGTCTCTAAAAAGAAAGAGGAAAGGTGGCAGTGGCAAGGTATAATGTAACATCAGTGATGGTAATGGGGATGATGGTGGTAGTGATAGAGACGGTGTTGGTTATCATGGAGATAGTAGAGGTGATATTGAAGATACTGATAGTTATAGAGCTAGTGATGATAATGACATTGGTGGTAGTAATGGTGATGGTGATGGTTATGCTGGTGGTAGTGCTGCTGATAATGGTAGTGGTAATGATGGTGGTAGTGGTGATAATGGTGGTGACGGTTGTAGTAGTGGTGGTGATGGTGATGATGGTGGTAGTGCTGCTGATGGTGGTAGTGGTGATCATGGTGGTGACGGTTGTAGTGCTGGTGGTCATGGTGGTGATGGTGTTAGTGGTGGTGATGGTGGTAGTGGTGATAATGGTGGTGATGGTTGTAGTGGTGGTGGTGATGGTAAGGATGGTGGTAGTGGTGGTGATGGTGGTAGTGATGATAATGGTGGTAACGGTTGTAGTGGTGGTGGTAATGGTGATGATGGAGGTAGTGGTAGTGACTGTGGTAGTAATAGTAGCAATAGAAGCAACATACTTTCAAAGATGTGCAAACTAATGTACTGAGGGAAGACATGCCTATTATTATAACATTTTAGTTATATCAGGACTTCTTGTGCCCCATACTATAAATATCCCTGATCTGGGAATCAAGACTGGCAAACATCGTATAAATATAAATTATGGAGTCAGGAAAAACAAATTTCCTAGTTCTCATTAGGCCATTCTGATTGTGATGATTTATTTTTTTATAATTTTATTCTTAGCACTAGAGTGTGGGGCAATTTCATGGGTTTGCCCTTGATCATTTCTACCATAATAGCTCTTGGGTAAATAATCAATGTGAAGGTTTTGCCAATGACTAGGTATGTCCATGACCATATTCTTGAAAGCCAAGGATATCATTGCCTCTGGGGGTTGTGGTCCCCATTGCCTCACTGTGGTAGATTGCACTGTTCACAACATATCATTGCTCTACTCCTGTGATTGCTCTTCCTGTGGAGAACATTTCCTCTCCCATCCTGTTGGTGTTATGAGAGTCACGGGCTGTGCACTGGCCAGTGAAATGTGAGAACATGAGATGTGTCTCATCACCTCTCTCTCCTCTCTTCCTCCAGAGCAACCACATTTCAGGTAGAGGTTTCTGTCACGATCTCTGTCTTGCTCTGAAGACTGAATGAGAGGTGAGGTTGAACTATGATGCATACGAAAATAACCTGATTAAAGGTTTGGCCACAGTACAATTTAGCCTGATGCATCCCACTATATAATGAGCTACTTAAATTCATCTTGCCTACCACAGGATCTAGAATGCAATAGGGCCTTAATAAAAAAATATTGAATAACAAGTAGAAATTACGTATTTTTTTAATATTACTTGACTTTCCATCCTCTTATATATGTCTGTGTTTTGAAATACTGTTAAGCTTTATCTTCTAATCATTGGCAAATACTGATAAAGGACTTGGTATATAGCAGACATTTAATACATACTTACTGACTTTATTTTATAGCCAGCCACTTTTTGACCCCTCTATCTCCATAACTTATGTTAAATATCCCCCACCTCCCCCCAAAAAATATAAAACCGGTACACTGGATTTTACCAGAAAAGGAATTTTGCTAATTTTAATTTTTTTTCTATATAACTTATATAATTTATTCCTCATTTGTAACAAATATGCATCCCAGTATTTAACATACATTTGCTAAGTGACTAACTGAATGATTACAAGAAAATATATTTCTCATGGGTGTATTTTAGGCTGACATAAGTTTATTCAGATACAGAGGAACATTTCCATCTCAAACACTCCATACTTGTTTCCTTTAACCAGTAACTTATCAGTGATAATCTGTTGACTTTGTAGAGATAGGTTTCTCTCATGTCACTGAGTGCCATTTCACCATGATCTTATTGATTAGAAGTGCCAGGAGGACAAAGAATAGTCAGATAATTTTGGCTTCAAAATTTTTATTGTAGTTGTTGTTTGTATGTGTGTATATTGTTTTTTTTTTAAACTCTTTAATTGATAAGCACTCTCAACAATGAGGAATTGCAACTGGTATAATTTTGATGATGATTGTCTGGTAAATTTAATTATATGAAACCCAAGTTCAGAGTGAATTTATTCACATTTATAAAACTTATGGGGTCCATATGGGTGAACAGATTGCTGTATTCACAGGTTGTCCTGTGTGGGGGTTATAGCCAGAGATATACACTCCTATCTCTCTGTCCTTGATGTCAGCAAGAACCAGCTAGCAGCGATCAGCACTTGCAGTGATTTGGAGCTGAGCATATGCACATCAATGACTGAGCCAGGCCTGGGCTGGACAGTGGTGTGCTTACCACCTTTCCCCTTGCCTGCGGGTCTCCTAGTCTAACTCCTTCCTCATCAGATTCAACATCCCAAACCACCATTTTCATCAGGTATTTCCAGCCTCCAAAGGCTTAACTTTTTCTATGGAGTGAAGTACAAACAACTTGGACTGAGGCTTAAGTTGTTCTGAGAGTTTTGCTTCAATCACCCTTTTAGAGATCATCCCTACCTCTTGTTTTCAGAATTTCAACTTAGAATGTGTTTTACTCAGCTTTCCTCCTGCTGACCAAAGAACCTGACAAGAACAAATATAGTGTGGAAAAGTTTATTTGAGACTTATGGTGATGCAGAACGTCATGGTGGAAGAGTGTGGTGAAGGAAAGTGGCTCAGGGCATTGCAATCAGGAAGGGATGAGAGAGAGAGAGAGAGAGAGAGAGAGAGAGAGAGAGAGAGAGAGAGAGAGAGAGAGAGAAACATAGAGAGAGGGAGATATACTAAGTACAGCTAACCAAATATATACCCCAAAGTCATGCCCCCCAGGGACCCATCTCCTCCAGCCACACCCTAGCAGCCTGCAGTTACCACTCAGTTAATTCCTATAAGGGGGAAAATTTACTGATTAAGACTCTCATAACCCAATTATTTTACCTCTAAGCTTTCTTGCATTGTCTTACACATGAGCTTTTGAGGGACACCTAACCTCTAAACCATAACATAGTGGAAATAAACCATATTTTGGTCATTATTTCAGTCTAGAAAACCCTTTCCTTGCTATTCACATTAAGTTTGTACATATGTATTGAACATTGGCCTATGGGTCAGGCTCTGTCCTGTCCATCAAGGATATAACAATCAAAACAGACTAGGTCTCTGTCCTCTTGATCATAAATGCATTTATTCTGTTTGCAAAGAATCATTTATTTAGCTAGAGCAGTTCTCTCCCCCTTCAAAATGCTGTAGCACTCATTAAACCCTCAGTTGTCTGTGCCTATGTCTACACTGTGCACAGTCAGCACCTGAAGGAAAACAGAAAACATACATGGGTATTCCTACAGCCAAACATGTTTCCTGGAACACAGCCCATCTCAAGGCATTTCTTTTTTTTTTTAAGTTTTTATTCGTTTTAATTAGTTAATGACTGTAGAATGTGTTTATGCACTTTGCTATATCATACATAGATGGGATATAATTTCTCATTTTTCTGAGTGTACATGTTGCAGAATCACACTGGTCATGCAGTCACATATACACATACAGTAATAATGTCTGTTTCATTCTACTGTCTTTCCTATCCCCAGATCCCTTCCCCTTCCCTCCCATCACTTCCCTCTACCTAATCTAAGGTAATGCTATTCTTCCATAGTGACCCCCACTTAATTGTGAATTAGTATCTGCATATTAGAGGAAACATTCGACTTTTTTTTTTTTTTGAGGTTGGCTTATTTCACTTAGCATGAAATTCTCCAATTCCAACCATTTACTGGCAAATGCCATAATTTTACTCTTCCTTAAATTCCATTGAGTATATTTACCACATGTTCTTTATCCATTCATCTATTGAGGGACACCTAGTTTGGTTCCACAGTCTAGCTTTTGTGAATTGAGCTGCTATAAACATTGATATGGATGTATCACTACAGTATGCTGACTTTAAGTCCTTAGGGTATAAACCAAAGAGTGGGATAGCTGGGTCAAATGGTGGTTCTATTTCCAGTTTTCTGAGAAATCTCCATACTGCTTTCCATAGTGGTTGAACCAATTTGCAGGCCCACCAGCAGTGTATGAGTGTACCTTTTTCACCACATTCTCACCAAAATTTATTGTTGCCTGTATTCTTGATGATTGCCATTCTGACAGGAGTGAGATAAAAACTTAAGAGTAGTTTTGATTTGCATTTCTCTAATTGCTAGAGATGTTGAACACATTTTCATATATTAATTGATCAATTGTATTTCTTTTGTGAAGTGTCTGTTCAGTTTGTTAGCCCATTTATTGATCGGATTATTTGCTTTTTTTTGTTAAGTTTTTTGAGTTCTTTATATATCCTAGATATTAATGCTTTATCAGACATGGATGTGGTAAAGATTTTCTCCCAGTCTGTAGGCTCTCTTCTTACTTTTTAAATTGTTTCCTTTTGCTGAGAAAAAGCTTTTTAATTTGAATCTATCCTGTTTATTAATTCTTGATTTTACTTCTTGAGCTTTAAGAGTCTTATTAAGGAAGTCAGATACTAGGCCAACATGGTGAAGATTTGGGCCTATATTTTCTTCTATTAGGCACAGGGTCTCTGTTCTACTGCCTAAGTCTTTAATCCACTTTGAGTTGATTTTTGTGTAGGGTGAGAGATAGAGGTTTAATTTCATTTTGCTACATATGGATTTCCACATTTGCTAGCACCACTTATTAAATAGACTATCTTACCAAAACCAGACAAAGACACATCAAGGAAAGAAAACTTCAGACCAATAACCCTGATGAACAAAGATGCAGAAATTCTCAATAAAATTCTGGCAAATTGCATACAAAGGCATATCAAAAAGATAGTGCATCATGATCAAGTGGGATTCATCCCAGGGATGCAGTGTTGATCAACATACATAAATCAAATAAACATAATACATCATATTAATAGACTTAAAAATAAGAATCATATGATCATCTCAATAGATGCAAAAAAAAAAAAAACATTTGACAAAATACAGCACACCTTTATGTTCAAAACACTAGAAAACCTAGGGATAGTAGGAACATATCTCAACATTGTAAAAGCTATATATGCTAAACCCAAGGCCAGCATCATTGTAAGTGGAGAAAAATTGAAAGCATTTCCACTAAAAACTGGAACTATTTGCTGGTGACATGATTCTGTATCTAGAAGATCAAAAATTCAACCAGAAAACTTTTAGAACCAATGAATGAATTCAGCAAAGTAGCAGGAAATAAAATCAATACCCATAAATCAAATGCATTCCTATACATCAATGAAGAATCCACTGAAAGAGAAATTAGGAAAACTATTCCATTCACGATAGCCTCAAAAAAATTAAAATGCTTGGGAATCAATCTAACAAAAGAGATGAAAACTATAGAACACTAAGGAAAGAAATTGAAGAAAATCTCAGAAAATAGAAAGATCTCCCATGCTCCTGGATAGGCAGAAGTAATATTGTCAAAACAGTCATACTACCAGGAACATTATACAGATTTGATGTAATTCCTATTAAAAATCCCAATGACATTCTTCATGGAATTAGAAAAAGCAATAATGAAATTTATTTGGAAAAATAAGAGATCCAAAATAGCTAAAGCAATCCTTAGCAAGAAAAGTAAAGCAGGAGGGAGGCATCACAATACCAATCCTTAAACTATACTACAAAGATATAGTAATAAAAATGACATTGTGTTAGAACTAAAATAGACTTATTGACTAAAGGTACGGAATAGAGGACACAGAGACAAACCCATATAAAAATGGTTATGTCATACTAGACAAAGTTGTCAAGGCATTTCTTACTATATTTTAAAGAAAAATTGACAAAGTGAATCAATTCTAGGTACCAAAATCTGAATGTTAATTATATGCCAATGATTGTGCAATGTATTTCAAATGGGTAGTCACTCAATTCCACAATAGTCCAGTATGGCACATGCTTTGGTCACAACTCTCTTAATGATGAACTGTTTATGAAAGAGTGGCAACATGGGATTTTTTTTTTTTTAAGAATGGAGCATTTTTTATCAAGTGCTCAATTCCTGTCTATAACTACAGGACTAATCTGTGATTAGACCCTCACTTTGGGAGTCAATTAAGATAATGATAGTGTATTCAACCCTGGTTTTATTGATTTAGGAGATCATGCAGTGTCATATAGAATAAGTCTTCAAGAATATTTTGGCTACAAAGTTATTATGGCAAAAATGGGATTCAAACATTCAAATAAACTAGTTTTAATAAACAGAGTTTACTCATCTCTTCTGTTGAATAGATGAAACAATGGAAAGGAGTTCAGAGGTATTCATTCTAGCAGATGCTCTCACTACCTTTCCCACAGCCTCCAAGGAAATGCCTCCAATTCTGAAGGCTCTTAACTTTGTACACCTGTGAGATTTATCTACCCTGCAGATCTAACCTTGACCAAGACAAAGCATGGAGTTGGCTAGGATAACTCTGAAGCATGGTCTGTACTTTATCCAACACTTCTTTAGTAGAATTGGGCTTTAGTTTCCCAGAGGAACAACTTGCTTGATAATGTACTCTGTATTGATTTATTTATTTTCTCTTATCAATTTTTTGATTCCCCTACACTGTTTCTTATAATCTCACCACTCACCCACCTCTGCATCTAGACTATTTGCCTTCACTTCTTATCTCTGGAACTGCTTCTGGGTCAGCCCCACACCAAAACCCCTTGTTGCGTTTTAGTTGCTGGTGATTGTACTGTCACCCTGATCTGCAGCCCGTGCCTTAACCTTTGCTCACTTTATGAACAAACTTCTGTCTTCTATGCTTGACACTCTTTGGTTATGGATTTCAGCTCTCAGCTGCATGTGTCTTTGTAAGAAGTTCCTTTCTCACCCACGGATGTGATTCCCTGCTCTTCTACTGATACCACCGTTCATCGTGAGAGTCCTACCTCCTCACATGTTAAGGTATAACATTAGAGAAGCACACCAAGACAAGCACATAAAGCAGGGTTTATTTTAAAAGGGGTAACATAGACTTCTCCCTGGAGGGAGAAGGGGGCTGTAGCTGGTATCCTTGTATCCCAAGAAGTGAGAGCTAACTTTGTTCCCCTGCTCTCTTCCCCATATCTCTCTCCTTCCTGCGCACATGACTAGGCCCAGGAGATGCTCCAGTGGGATGGCCAGAAGGTGAGAAGCAAATGGGATGGAGGGGCAAGGGTGACCCAGGCAGGGAGGGACATAATTATCAACTCCCTATGGGGAGGGACAATCCCGAGGCAGGTTACCTTAACTTAGTTGGAGCAGGGGCAGGTTATCTTGACAAGGGTGGAGGAAGGGCTCTGAAGGCATTAGCATTTAAATTTTTTAGGGGTGGTTTCCAACTCCTTGCTCCAATCTTGACCCTCTTTACCTATCTATACTGACTGCCTCTTTTAATTCTGGCTTCACTACCAGGGTCAGTTATACCAGGCTGCATTCACTTCAGGGAACCCTCAGGAACCTGGTCAGAGTGTTTCTCTGGCAACTTTTCTCAAATTTGACCAGCTTACCCCTGCCTGAAGTTATAATTTCCTTTCCCCAGCTCTGATCTCTTTGAGGAGCACTTGCAGGCAGACCTTTGGATCACCCAAACATTCAGACCTAACCTACAGGCTGAATCCAAGTGTATTTTCAATGTGAAAGAGTTCGCTTCACCTCCTAACGTGGTACCTTGGTCCACTCCACTTACAAGCAGGTCACCTTCTTCTGTTGGGTTTATTTCTACTGGTCTCCTTCTTGCCCAGGGCCTTGCAACCTCATTGTAAATGAAACTAAACGGTCTGCTCTGAAGGGCAGTGTGGGGAAGTGGTGATGCCATAGGCTTTGTAATGGTCTTGAATCCATCAACTCCCCTTACCAGGAGTCAACTTGAGTAAATAACAGGATTCGGATCCCCAGTTGCTTCATATAATAATGGAGACAAAAGACCCAAAAGTGCCTTATAAGGAAAAGAAACATGTTTCTCACGTCTTTGTTAACGTTAATTGGCCATTCAGTAACTATGGGAGCTGCTATTTAGTCATATTGTTTTAGTCAGCTTTTTCACTGCTGTGACCAAAAGACCTGACAACAATAACTTTAGAAGAGGAGAAGTTTATTCCGGAGCTCATAGTTTTAAAGGTCTTGGTCTGTAGATGGCTGACTCCATTGTTCCCGCTGTAGGAGAGGCAGAGCCTCATGGCGGAAGAGTGTGGTGGAGAAAAGCAGCTGGAAGTTGATAATCAAGAAGCAGAAAGAGACTCCACTCACCAGATGCAGAATACACCACAAGGCAAGTCCCAGTGCCCGCCTCTTCCAGCCTCATCCCACATGGCTACTGCGGCCACCCAGTTAAGCCCTATCAGGGGACTCATTCACTGATTGGGTAAAGGCTACCATAACCCAATCGATTCACCTCTAAACTTTCTTGCATTGTCTCACGTATGAGCTTTTGGGGGACACCTCACATCCAAACCATAACACATATGTCTCATGTTTTTAGAATTATTAACCTTGGTTTTAAGAATTCCTAATAATTCAGACTTGAATCTCTTGTTAAGGAGGACTTAGAATTTAGATGAGTATTCATGGAAGACACAACACTCTAGTTGGGAGCAGCCTTGGGATGATTTCAGAGGTCAGAAGCACAATCATATTCACCTCTGACACAGCTCAACAGTGAGTAATGACTGACCTGGGGTGTCACTCTGGGAGGCCATGACAAAAATTATGGAGTTGTCAGCAGCAGTGATTGGAGTTACATCTTTACTTTGGTCATTGTTTATTGTGCCAACCTTGTGTGATCTTCACATCCACTCAGTCAGAAGCATCCATCATCTGACATCATCTGACATCATTCTGGGCTATGAAAGGGTATAATGTAGCATCTTCTCCCTCCCCCTGATTGGAGAGACTCATCCCTGCTCTTTTTTTTTTCCTGGAAAACAAGTTGGATTTTGTACCATGTCATGGAAACTTCATCTTTAATTATAGTTTTCTAAAAGATTGAAATCCTCATTGCAAGATATATGAGCAATGTATTTGGAACAAATGACTGTGCTTTGCATATCTTTTCTGCCTCATCCCAGCTATGTTACCTTGGCAAAGGTTCCCTCTGAGCGTCTGATTCCTCAGCTAGGGTGCTTGTTATGCACATATAGGGCAGCTATGAGTGATAAATGTGACATTCCCAAAGAAAATGACTATGGTCATAACTAGAGAAGGTGTAAAGTGAAAAGGGAGAGAGAATACCTGGGAGAAAGATGACTAGGGCTGACATATTCAGGTTCCCCTTCTCGTTAATTCTATGACCAAAGTATCTTCCATCAAAGAGGAAGACAGTTTGCTTAATATTTAGATTTACTTTGCACTAGTGCCAAACGTATTCATTACTGTGTCTATTTGTACTAAGACTGGATTTATGGGAAGAATTGTAGGCTCAAAACTTCTCTTTTTCGATTTGTCCTAAAGATTCATTATTTGCTCCTAGCTGAAAATAAGTTCTCTTTACAGATTTTCTAAAAGAAAAGTAAAGAAAAATGCTCTAGGAGCCAATTGATAGATGGTTCCCTTTGGAATTGGTGACATTCTCCTAAACAGACAGTGATGGATAGGGTTAAATGAATAGGAGCTCTTATTATTGTCATCAGAGCCTATTCATAATCAGATTGTGAAGAATTCAATTTAGCTAACTTGCAGAGAAGTAATGTCAGGGTTCATGGGATTTGGGGCCAAGACCCTAAGTATGTACTAGATTTTGAACCTTCCTCTTTCACTGATTAAAAAAAAAAATCTAAGGACGTAAGTAAAGACGTAAGTAAAGAGTAAAAGGGATTTTGTAGGTTTATCTAGACAAATCTCTTGAGATAAGGTCTTAGAAGTATCTGCCTCAATCATCCAATCCTTGTGTTTAAAAACCTAATGAATTAGGGTCCTGAGTTTGGAACCTTGGGGTTTAAAATGTTCCCCAGTTTCTGTGAGGATCTACATTCTGAAGATCATGTTTTGAAGAACATAATTAGAACATAATTTTAGAAGTTTCGTTCCTAATAAGCCCAGTCAGTGAAATAACAAGTTCTAAAATGTGCAAAAAAAAAAAAAAAAAAATTAAGACAGGAACTTACTTCAACATGAGACCTCATAGCTACCTGAGGGCACAATTTGAGGTTTAAACCATTTCATTGACTTTCGGGTGAGGTTTTTTCTTTGTTCTGAAACACACCCGCTGTAACTTCTGCCTGTTCTTGTATAAGCTGCCACTCACTCTCTGTTCTTACCTCACAGCCATGGGCTCATTTTTAAAGGGAAGACCTTCAGCCTGTAGGGAGTGCAGAGACCATTTGTAAATCCCTCATTCTGAGGGGGAGGAATCAGTGATGGAATTTCACATCCTAAGATGGGGATGAAAGGGAGACATGATCTCTGTCTCTGGACTCCAGGGCATGTCTTTCCTCTCCCTTCAGGACTCTTAGCTGCAGGGGAGTCACAGTGTCCCCACTCATCTTTATTTACTACCTGAGTCCTTCCACTGTGCCTTTCCCAGTCCACAGGAACCAGTGCTGCACTGACAGCCAGCACAGGTCAGTTACCACAGCTGCCCGGCACCACCCAGGCGCAATTTGCATTTTACTCTAAATTCACTTTAAATTTTGGGAAACTTCTCAATGCCTGCGTGTTTCTGCTGAAGACACCACCTGTGAAGCTTCTCTGTTGGCAGACTGCCTTCCACTTATGCTACTATAACAGAATCTCATAGGGGTCTTATAATCAACAGTCTGGAGGCTGAGAGTTCAGGGCCAAGCCCATGGCTGGCACGTGGTTGGTGAGATGGCGCCTTGTCCCTGTGTCCTTCGGTGGCAGAAGGGGAGAAAGCTCTCTCTTGGGACTTTTTGATAAGGTCACTAAGCTGGATCTCCATGACCTAATCACCTCCCACAGCCTCCAGGTCCTAATACCATCATCTTGGGGATAGGATTGAAATCATTAAACTATTTTGGTGGTGGTAGGGTTAACATTCAATCATTTGTGCCAACCCTCCTCATTTCTACTGCGGACAAGTTTCCCTCAGTTACTCCCGTCTGCTTCCTTTGTCTGGCTTGCTGCTTCCATCCATTAGCCCTCAGGCTAGCTGGCATTTCCTCAGAAAGAAGGGACACCAGGACTGTAGAGTCATGAGCTTTCCGCATATGTCACCTACCTGCAGGATCTCCAGTTGGCAGCTGCGTGGTGATGCTGTCCTCTGCTACATGTGTTCTAAGTGTGGAGGCTCTTGGGGGACAGTGCCTGACCCCTACTGCATCTCCATTTCATTTAGATGGGCAGACACTGCCCCTGCTGTGGTCATACTGCTGGGCTCTACCTCCTGAGCTCTGAGCAAAGTGTGAGGCAGCAGAAAAGTTACATCCAAGTATCTAAAATTTACTGATGCTGCATTTCCAGCTGGCTTCTTGTGGGCTGCCACTTCTGCATCTAAAACCCCGTATTCAGTCCTAAACTCACTTGTTGGTAACTGAAATCCTCATCATGTCTGTGCTTTTCTGAATTTCTATTCCAACTACAAGATAGTACCATTGTATTTTTCTCTTTTTTCAGATGATACTCTGATTTGGATGTGCAAGCATATAATAAAAAAAAAATTACCTTTCATTTATTTTTTATTATTGATTGCAACTTACTCTGGAAGCCCTCTTTCTGCAAATGGAAGAATATAGGCTCCTAAGTCTTTCCTGATTTAGAATACTTTCCTTGGGGATAAATTTAATCTCTTTGGGAGAAATTTCCAGTCATTAAAAAATATAAAGTTCTTCTCAGGATAGTGTCTTCCATCTGCAGAGGTCTCCTCTTCAGAGGTACAGGGCACATTGTGGAGCTTCACAGGATGTGGGTGGACTGCCGGCATGTGCACTGGCCAACTGGACCCTCAGGTACCTACAGCTGTTCAGGCCTATTCTCTTATGTGGTTTTGGTGCCCACTACTGAAGTCAGAAACAAAACCTCGAGGCTCTAGGCCTCATATCTACACCCACACCTTCTTTTTCTAGGCCACTGTGACCATGGATTCTATCAACAATATCAAATACTGTCACTGGGACCTTCTGGATCAACACCGATGTCTTAGATGCCAAGTTCAGGCTGAAGGGAACAGGGGCTCATCGTACAAAGTGCTTTCCTCAGCCATTTCCGGCCTTCTTCTCAGGAACTAGCATGTCACTCTCGTTCTGCGAGAGCCCAAATCCAGACCTGACCCGGAGGCACAGTCTCACAGGCTCTTGCTCCCTGTACCCCGTGGCAGTTTGAGTCTGGAACACTCCCCGGACTCTCCCTGGGGCCATCTGGGGCTGCCCGGGAGGCTACAGCCCACAGAAGACGCTACCTGGCATCCCTGATGTTTGGTCATTTTCAATGCCAATAACTAAGCAAAAATGGTTCTCCCGCACCTGGAGGCTGATGAATAATAAGCACTATTAAAGCTTATTTCAAATGTAAAAAAACCTTGAGATAATGTAGTAAATTTTTCAGAAGGTTGTTTTCTTAGTGAAATGCTACAGGATTTTCTTTAGCCAACATTGCCGGAGTTCCTGCCTTGTCCCAGTGCCGATGAGGATGGGGTGGAAGAATTTCCACTGTTGCTAAGAACCGGACGAGACTTCAGATCAAGCTAGCTGCCTGCAGAACTTACCTGGACTGTGATTTAAGCTAGCTGCCTGCAGAACGTACCTGGACTGTGATTTACCTGGACTGTGAGTTAATCTATTGAGACACTGCTTTACCTGGACTGAGACAACAAACTGTAATCTACAATGAATTGTAACTCAGTATCTTTGCTAACGGTGTCATTGCTGGTATAATTTTTCCAAGGGCTTCTTGCATGGAGCCATCAATTGGCTTGGTATTGTGGCATTTTGTATCCTCCCCTTCTGCTTGTAGCAGATTGTTTGTGGTGTTTTTGTAAAAACCACTATGGTCGTTATTTAAATTAAACAAAAGGGGGAAATGTTAGAGTCTGTAAACAAGTCAAGATGGCGCCTGGCATTTTGCCAGAGGGAGTGGTTTGTGAAGTAACGCCAGGGAGCCATTAAGTGTGGAGATTCCTTATTGGTTGACTGCTGTATCTAGTTTATGCTAATTAAGATAAGCTGTGTGGAATGTATATATACCCCTCCTGTCCTACAATAAACGACTCCCACTCCTGCTGTATCAATCTACACAAGTTGTTCATCACACCCTGGTTATTTTGCTGCAGCCGGACTGTGGCACTGTAAGAAATGAAGGGGACCAGAAAAGACCTTATCATTTTCCTACGGTGTATTCTGGAAAAGAGAACAAGCTCCTCTGCACTAAGATTCTTCAGAAATTTTCAGTTTGATTCTCATAACTTTAACTCTCAGAGGAAAGATCCAGAAACCTCTTTTATTGCCTCGGAGTCCTTCCCTTCCTCCTATTTCTGCCTTATATTGCCTCTTCCTTTTGCCCCAACTCTTCTCGCTCTTCCTGACAGCGAGTCCTCCTGTCTCAATTTCTCCCACTCCTTTCTGAGACATGATACATCATGCTGCAGCTTTTAGAATTAGGAAGGGTAACAAAATCCATTTTAAAAATTAAAAAACATTGAATTAACAAGAGATGAACTATGTCAAGATGGCTTTCCAAGTGATCAGCTCCACCATTTAAGCTGGCTCTCAAGCTGGTATGAGCTTGTCTTCCAGGGCACATTTGGCAATGTCTGGAGATAGTTCTTGTTATCTCTAGTAAGGGTATAGCTGCTGTCATCTAGTGGCTAGGAGGCCAGGGATACTGTTTCCAAAGGACATCTCTACAATAAAGCTGATGATTTCAGCAGTTTTAAGGTTTAAAAAATTTAAACACTTTAGGCTTCTTGATCACAATATGCACCTAAAATAGTAGAGGAAACAAAAAAAAAATAATTAATTATTCTCAATACATGTAAGACTACAAAATCTTAAAAGTTTAAAAATTTAGGTAAATTCATACTTGACCAATTTAACTGAATGGCTTTTTTTTTCCTTTTAACTCAAAACCACATTGTCTGAGTTCTAATGCTAATTATATTTTGGCAAATTGCCTGTGCACACAGGCACATGTATACACACAGATGCAAATGCAGATGATAAGGCTGAGAGGTGGGTTTTTTTGCGACTGTGTACACCAGACTGTAAGTTCAACAGTCTGAATTTCAGTAAAAGTATCATCAAATACTATTTATCTGGATTTAATAAGTTATACAGAGCCCAGAAAGCATACTTTATTTGTTCTAAACGAGAGTTAATAATGCCTTTATTAATATGTTACAAAAGAAATTATCAGAAGACTTAGCATATGGTTGTATTAAAAATGTTATTTTCATGACACATGTCAACCCAGACATTTTTGAAAATATGCTAGGGTAGAATGTTTAACAAACAATATTGTCCTCTGAAATATTGGCTTAACACAACAACATGATGAAAGACCCAAATAAACATGTGTCCTTTAAAATAGCCAATAAGTACAGGAAAAATATTCTTTTGGGAAATTCCAGGCAAAATTCTAATTAGGTAACACCTCATGCTTATCAGGATATTTAAAAAATAAAGAGAAAAACAAGGAAATAATTATTAAACAATCATTGAGAAAATGTATAGAAATTCAAACTGTTAAGCACCTTCGGTGGGAATAAAATGGCATAGCCACTGTGAGAAACACTATGGTGGTGCCTCAAAAACTTAAAAGTAGAATCACTGTATGATGCAGAAATTTCACTCCTTTCTGGGTATATACCCCAAAGAATTGGAAGCAGAATCTTGAAGAGATATCTGTATATCTATGTTTGTAGTAGCAATATTCATAATTGTTAAATGCAGAAGCAACCTAACCATTCATCAATGAAAGAATAGATAAGCAAAATGTGGTATATCCATACAATGAAATATTTTTCAACCTTAAACGGAAGGGAATTCTACAATGCAGTACATGATGAACCTTGAGGATATCATGCTAAGTGAAATAAGTTAGTCATAAAAGGTCAAATTGTGACATTATTCCACTTATACAAATAGTTAGCATAGTAAAACTCATAGAGACAGAAAAAAGAATGATGGTTTCTGAGAGGTGAGGGAGGGTGGAATGGAGCCTTGTTGTTTAATGGGTGTAGAGCTTCAATGTTACACATGAGGAGTCATGGAGATAGGAGGTGGTGACAGAAACATGACAGTAAGAATACACTTAATGCCACTGATCTGATGCTTAAAAATTGTGAGGATGGTGAATTCTATGTTTTGTGTATTTTAGCCAAATATATCAATGAAGTAAACACCATATTTTGAAAAAGTGAAGTTTCTACTGCGTCCTAACTAATAAGTCCCTAAATTTCATTGTGTTAATTCAACTACAACATGTTTCATATTGCTTTCATTGACCCATGGAATTAGCAACCACTCAGCCAATGAGGCACCAAATGAGAAATATTCATAAAACTATAAACTCTAAGGTAGGACTTATCTTACCATTTTGTTTACTTTCCTATTGAATTAAAGGACTACTGTGAAGTTACAGCGAATGACATCTCTCATTATATTCTCAGCTTATCCTAACAGTAGGCACCTGGATTTATCTCCAAGTCTCTGAGACTTAGAAGGGCAGTATAAGGTAGGGGCTAAAAATGTAAGGATAAGGAGTGAATGTTCTACACCTTTTGATTATCAGTGGTGAGACTCTGGGGAAGTCAAAGACCTGTTCTCAATAAATTTTCTCCTTTATAAATTTGGGGTAGTATTGCAGTTATCCCATAGTCTCCCATGATGATTAAATGAAGGGTGCCATGTTAAGTATTTAGAATAGTTTCCCAAACAATCCATTCTACATGAATGTGGCTATCATTAATTACATACCTTAAAAGTAAAGAAGAGTTCTAAGAACTGTGAAGAAATAAATCTAGATTAGAGGAGAGGCCTAAGAGATTGCCTGAGGGATATCACAAGCTTGATGTCCTGTCCTGTTCCACATTCATTACTCATTTACTTTGTTAGACAATTTAAACTGAATGTCATTGTGAGCAGAATTTCCAGCACACAGACAATGACAACAAGCTACTTTAGTTTGAGTGAAATCATGTCAAATGAAATTGATGATGACAGCAGAAAATAACAGTAAAAAGCCTGATACTGCTATGTCAACTTAAAGGCAAACACATTAGGATCAGTTAGTGAAGGGAGGTGTAATTCTGAAGTTTATCCTAAAAGCATAACAGAGTGGTATGAGTAACTGATGTGTGCAAGATCATATGTCATTAGGCAAATGACAGCGTCCATGATTTTATGCTTAAGACAGGGGATTGTTTAACTTTTATGATAATCAAACTACTAACAATGTTTAAAATGTCAGTTGAGTGGTTATATTCTATTTTTCTTTTATGTAGACATTATATAAGTTACCATACTATATATATATATATATATATATATATATATATATATAGAGAGAGAGAGAGAGAGAGAGAGAGAGTATATTTTATATATAAAAGCATACATATAATATATAAATATCTTATTTCCAATTAAGACCAACTATAAGTTACTTATTTTATTTTCATCCTTAATATTTTGTGATATGGAATATTGAATCCAGGCTCTCACACATACTAGGAAAGTGATTTACCATTGATTTACATTCCCTGGCCAGAAGATCCTTTTAAAAGATACTTAAAAACCTAAGTTTTTCATAGTGCTGAAGTTTAAGTTCAAGGCATATTTTGCTTTATTCTTTCTATTACCCTTGTTTGTGATCTTGGCTACCCATCAAATCATGTGCTGTGAATTTGTCTTAGTCATATTATAGAACTATTGATAAAGTCATAATATAGATATTGATAAAGGATAAGAAAGACCTGTCTTTCTTTTATATTCACTCTGATTAGTTCAGATACCAAACTGAGTGAGTACATTATTTTTTTACCTTTCTCAAATCTAATAACTAGTGCACTATGTGAATAACATTGAGAAAATGTCAATAAGTGGATGTTAAAGAAGTTAACTGTGGTGGTCAAGTCAAACAGGTTAAGATTTGTTCTGCACCAGTTGACAACCATATAATTTTTTTTATCTGAAGGGTCATTATAGTTTGTAAAAAATTTTCCCATTGAAAATGTGGAGGTGAGCCATGATGATCCAAGAAATGAAGTGGAAAGAAACTGAAAAATTATGACGAAACAAACAACTAAAATAGATGATCTAAAAGGTCATAGAAGTTGAAGATATCAACTATTTAACTAAAGGGAATTTGTGGATATTCTTGATAAGGATATTTGCAGCAAAATGGTAGAGGGGGAAATCAGTGTGGTATCAAGAGAGCATGCAAGGTGAAAAAGAGGAGAAACTTATCTGAGAAATTTTGCTTTAAAAAGAAAAAATAGATAAGGTAGAAGAATGTGGGGCTATATCCTCTATATGGTTTTGCTTTTTAGTTAGGAGACATTGTAGTATATTTGCAGGTGATTTGGAAAAGGTGAATAAAATAATAGAAATAAATAAATAGAAATACACATAATAGAATAAATAAATATAAATACACAATGTCCATGAATAAGTGGCCTTACTACATGAAAGATGTCAATTATGCTATGTATTCAATATGCTTAATGAACATCATGAAGACTATATTTAATAATAGTGTACCTTAGTCAAGAATTTTGGTGAAGGGACAGATTATAGCTGTTATTGCCATAGTCTTGCTATCTTAAATGATTAATATGTTAATTTTTTCAGTACAGAAAAATTTTACTATATAGTGTGCTTATCTTATAACACCATGTTATAAATTTAAATATACATAGTAGAATTTATTTTAAAAATGAATAAACAATGTTTTAATTGCCCTATCACACAACAAGATTCTTATATCTGACCCTATGACAGTTGCAAAAAGATTTCAGAATATTGCAAAGACAGTTCGGTAATTTTGTGCACACACACAAATATACATAATATGTGACAGAATTATAAAAAAAAAAAACCTGTGGAGTAATGTTTGAGTTCAACGATAATATTAGACCATTTGGTTATCCATTTAAAAAAAATGCATTTATTCTTACCTCACACCTTGCACAGTTAGAAAACCTAGATATTGAACCAAATACTTAAAAGATGAAAATGTTATAATAAAAGTAAAAAGAGAGATAAAAGTAAAGGAAATAGAGTCTTTGTTCATTAAGATTTAAATATACATATATATATATATATATATGCATACATATGCATACATATGTAATAAAAAAGAAAGTAAGGTTGAAAATTCTGTTACATAGCTTATGTATATATCTAAAATGTTGGTTATTTAAAAAGTAAGCTTATGAACCATCTAAAATCATGTTCCCTATTGTCCGAGCATTTCTACTGGTGTATCCATGGTGAAATATCAAGCTTAATGTTATGTACAATCTTTGGATATAAGTTAACCTCTTTTATCAAGAAGTTTCAACTAGGCAGGGCAAGAGCTAAGTTTTCTGCAACATTTATTGAAGGAGACTAATTGCATGATTCTATATATTCTGCAGGAAAGAAGTTATATAAGATCTGCAGGATCAAAAAATGTTATCTTTATAGAATAATGTCGATGTATATTTCAAGCAATTAATTCAACGATAGGTGCAATGAAAGACTTCTGTAATGGAACAAAATTAGAAGTATTGGGAAAAGTCATCACAGCATGGGTGAGTTGTCAATAAGACAAGTAAAATGTTCAGAATTTGCAAAGGAAAAGAAATTCCATTGGGATGATGTAATACAGGGGCCACTGTTTGCCTTGACAGCGTCAGTTGATACTGGGATGAGGACTTGGATTTAAAAGCCCCTTGTGCCAATGCAAGTGTCAATAGACAAATGAAGTCCACAGGATGGTGGCAGATAAGATCAGATATTTCCTCAAGTACCTTAAATCCCAAGGTTAATATGTTTGGGAGAGAAAGACTTTCCTCCACCAAAGTAGACCTTGACTCTGGGGATAGTGGAAGTAATTCTTCACTTAGAATTGGCAGTGACAATTCTACACAAGCCAGCAACATGAGCAGGTGTGGCTGTATCAGAAACCATAGTACACATGTGGCAAACACTCAAAAATTCAAAAGAAATTTGATTCCTGATCATATAGTATACCCATGTACTTTACAGAAGCAAATTCAAGTTATCTATTTAAATGTAATTTAAGCTTGAGAACTTTAAAAGAATCTCAAGAGATAAAATCCCAAGGAGTATGGTTCCATAGTCAAAACTCTCTAAGTATAAGAAGTAATAACGTATCATGAGCATACATTAGCAGAAACCATAATCATAGGTTCAGACCAACACAGAAATAGAAGTATGTATGTTTAATATGATTTAAAAATAAAAGCAATATTAAAATAACAAAACTCTGATGATAAATAAGAGATAATGAGAACTGATAAAAATATCACATTTTAAAACCTAACACCCCAAATAAAACTTTCATAAATAAATACATATATATGAATTGAATGCATCATAGTTAATTCAAGGAAAAAAAAAAACACCAAAGTGCACTGTAGTGAAATGGACTTTAGATATAAAATTACAAATACTGTATCGTAGAAAGACAACAGAAGAATGTGTGAATGGTTCATAGATCGGGAAATGAAACTATGACACATGCCTCATCAAAAAAAAAAAAAAACTCAGGAAGAAAGTGAGAGATAAACTTTTTGGAAAGTCCAAGAATTGGCTGCTATTTACAATTTATGGAAGATGCTCTTACTTTAGATTCAGAAAGACCACCAAATCCCAAGCAACATAAGACAAAGGAATCTACCTGTGTTAATCACCATCAGCTAGATACTCAGGAGACAGCAGGCGTAGGTCAGGTCAGGTCTTACGGTTTGTAGAACATGCTTCACACCCAGGCCTAAGTATCATTCCACCAGTAGCCACAAAGCACTTTCCTACTAACAACCTCAAAGCTACAATTATAAATAAGGTTCAACAAACCTAAAAATATTTAAACAATTAAAGGAAGATATGACATCGCTCATCAAAGAGACAACATCAATGACCAGACAGACATTATTAAATGGAAATTTTGGACTTGAAAAGTTTAATCATCAAAATGAATAATTTACAAGAATGAACTGTCAGTAGATTTGAAGTGGCAGAAGAATCTGTGAAATTGATGATAGATAAATAGAGATTACACGGTGTGAAGAGCAGAGGAAAAACTAATGATGAGAGATTCAGAAAATGTAGGACTGTTTATCAATACATACATATCAATAAATGTTGTTTACCAGTAAACATGTTGGGGAGACTGAATATTCACAGAGAATGAAATGGGGCCCTTATCTCAACACACACACACCCACAAATTAAATCAAAACATCGTAAATACTTCAGTGTGATATCTGAAACAGTAAGACTACTAGAAGATAACATAGGAAAAACTTCTAGGATATTGTGTTGGCAGGGATTATTTTGGCTATGATCCCCAAAATAGAATCACAAAAACAAAAATTTACACACAAAATTATATCAAACTTAAAGTTTTATTAAGAGCAACCAATAGAAACCATTAATAACATGAGGAGGCAAACTATAGAAAGAGAAAATATTTGCAAATCATACACCTAATAAAAGGTTAATATCCTAAACATACAAGAAACTCAAAAGACCTTAATAGCAGGAAAATAGATGATCTGCTTTGAAAATGGGCAAAGTAACTGAAAAGATATTTCTCAAAAGAAGACCTACAAATAGCAGGAATATAGAACATGTTTAACATCACAAATTATCAACTATTTACAAATCTAAGCTTCTTAGCATCACAAATTATCAATCATTTACACATCTAAACTTCAATGAGATGTAATTCCACACTTGTGAGGATACCAGAGGCTGGGTGAGTTGAGGGGAAGGGAGGGAGAGGTTTGACCAAGATCAATGGGTACTGAGTAGATACACAGGAGAAGTTTGATGTTCCACTGCATGGTAGGGTGACTATAGGTAATGATAATGAACCATATTTTTTTATCTATAAGGAAGGATTTTAAATATTTTTTACCATAAAGAAATGAAAAATGTTTGACAAGCTAGATATCCTACTCTGAATTGAATACTACAGAATCTACACATGTATCAAAAAATAGCATTGTACCCTATAAATGTATACGATCGTTATGTACTTGTAAAATTTTTTGAAAGGAGAAAAGATGAAAAATATAAATAAGTAAGATTGAAAATTTAAAGAAGAGGAAAGCTGAGGATATGAAAACAAGGGAATCCAGGGAGACTACAGGTGGGGATGTAAATTAGTACAGACATTATGAAATGCAGCATGGAGTTTTCTCAAAAGAAGTGAAAATAGAATTTTAGAATGATCCAGCAATTCATTTCTGGGTCTATGTTCACAGGGAAGGAAATCCATACTCTGTAGAGTCACCTGCATTCCCAAGTCCACTGCAGCACTTTTAAAATAGCCAAGGAATGGGATCATGTGGATGTTCATAAATAAATTAAAAGATGTACTTAGAATAGGACACTGTCTGTCTTATACGCAAAGATTTCCTTCTGTTTTTGACCACATAGATGAATAGGAGGACATTATTCTAAGTGAGATAAACCAGGCTAAGGAAGACAGATCCTGCATGGTCTCACTTATGTGTGACATCTAAAAACTTTAAAGTCACAGACACAGAGTGGATTATTGGCTGCCAGGTACTGGGAGGGGCAGAGTTGAGAACAGTAACAGGATTCAAAATTTCTGTTACACACAGGAATCATAAATTCAGAATATTTTTCTATAACATAATGACTATAATGTTTTTTTGTACAACATTTTATTGTAAATACTTGAAAATTTCAATAGCAGTAGATTTTTTTTAAATTTTTTATTGTTGGTTGTTCAAAACATTACATAGTTCTTGATATATCATATTTCACACTTTGATTCAAGTGGGTTATGAACTCCCATTTTTACCCCGTATACAGATTGCAGAATCATATCAGTTACACATCCATTGATTTACATGTTGCCATACTAGTGTCTGTTGTATTCTACTTGAAAATTTCAATAGCAGTAGATTTTAAATGTTCTCATCAAAAAAATTGCAAGGCAAAGGATATATTAATGAGGTTTGGTTAGGATTTCCATATTGCATAGGTACATAAAAATATGTTCTATGCCATAAATATATGTAACTTTTGTCAATTTAAAAAGTTTAAAATCTTAACTAAAAATAAAAAAATACACACATTCTATTCTTAATAAAAATCTTTCAAAAGTGAGATGAAAAATTTCTGCTTTCTCAAAGAAAGACTTAACTGCTGTAATAGCTGCCTCAGATGGTCAAAACCTTGGAAACTGAACAAAGCATACAAAGCAACGTTTTAAACATTGAAAACACCCGGGTAGCACCACAGTACCTAAGGGAAACAAATGAAGGAGCCTTGCAGTTTCCCTGTGTTCTGCATGGAGGCTGCTGCAGGCTGCAGGAGACTACAGTACACTGCAACCAAGTTCAAAGGCCTCTGATGAGGGACATTCCAGGAAATTAAGAACCAAGAAAGCATCATCACCAGATCAGAGGCGACTCTGAAAGGCCCACAGCTAACACCAGGCTTTATCATGAAAGAGGGAATGCTTTCCTTCCACTTTGGGGAGTGATTGGGGAAAATCATGCCACTTCTATTTAACATTTTCTAAGTCCTAGCCTGTACACTGAGAGAATTAAAAAGAGATGGAAGGCACAAAGAATGGAAAACTAGAAGCATAAATGACTCCATTTGTAGAGAAAATGCTATTTTCTATAAATGTTTCTATAACTCATTAGTGAGATTTACTTAGATTAGAAGAAACAAATTCTAAACACAATACACAAAATTAATTGTAATTCTCTGTACTGAATGAAAACTTGGAAATTGAAATTCAAAACAATATATGTACAGTAGCATCAATATTTTTAAAAATAAAAAAAAATGCATACAGATAAATTTAGCAAAAAGTGTGCAAGATATATTTATGGAAAGCTATAGATATTATTAATGAAATTAAAGAAAAGAGAAATAAATAGACAATCATGTAATGATTAAAAATAATTAAAACTTCCTTTTTTTTGCCAATTAAGCTTAGATTTAACAGAATCTCATACAGACTCTCAACAGACTTTTTGGTATAAATTTTCTAAATGGTTTAGACATTTTTATATAAATGCAAAAAACTTAAGACACCCAAAATAATTTTGATAATGAAACACATATTTGGGAAATATATTATCAGATTCAATGTTTATTATAAAGTCACAGTAGTTGCATTTTGTATTTCAAGAGGTTAAGCATATAAATCTGTGAGACAATATATAGTCCAGAGAAAAGTCCACAAATATAGTCAATTGATTCTTTGCAATTTTGTATTAGTAATTAATTGGGTAAAGTACAGTCCTGCCATCAAATGGTGATGGGATTATTTTATAATCACAAAAAATAAAGCCAGCTTTTAATATGCACCACTTGAAAATTATAACTTAAAATAGTCAATATATATATATATATATATATATATATAAAATAAAATATTGATATATTTCTGATACATCATTAAAAGACCAAATTATCTAAAGAACCAGAGCTAGATATGAAATAGAGACTGGAATTATTAGTCAAATAATTTTAAATAAGCATGATAAAAAAAGAAAACTTAGGGAGAAAATGTAAATCATCATGTTCTTAGTCAAAGATTTCCCAAATAAGACATAATAAATAAATAAATAAAACACTGGTATATGTGGCTTCATAAAACTAGAAAAAATAGATGCTACTTAAAATGTATGTTGTACAATTTAAAGAAAAACAAAACTTAGGAGAGAATATTCATGATAGATAAGCTCAATCAATATTTATATCTAAAGTCTAATATATAGAAATATTTCATATTTATTATATATTTAAATATAACATATGTACACATATGAATATGACTTTTAAAGTGAATAAGGCAAATAATAGAGTAAAATTTATTTATTTGTAATATTAAAAGTATTAGTAAAGGATTGAAAGCATATGTCACTGCTGACTTGAATGGTAAATAGTAGCAGACATTAATTAGAGAAAAGTAAAATTACAAGGACATACTATTATGCAAACACTAGCATGATACCTTCGAAAAGCCTGATAATATCAAGTGTTGTCAAGGTTATGGAGGAACTAGAATTCTCATCCACTTCTTATGGGGATACGAAATATTATAGCTAGTTTAGAAAATATTTTGGAATTTCTTAAAAATTAATCATACCCTTATCATAAAACCCAGTACTACTGTAAAAATTAGTACTATTTATTGCAGTGTTTGACATTTGTATATCTCCTTCAGAAACATACATTTTCAACACTTTACTCCCTTAATTACTTTTTTTAATTTTTATTTATTTATTTATATATAACAGCAGCAGAATGCATTACAATTCTTATTACACATATAGAGCACAATTTTTCATATCTCTGGTTATATACAAAGTAATTCATACCAATTTGTGTCTTCATACCTGTACTTTGGATAATAATGATCCTCACATTCCACTTTCATTAATAACCCCATTTCCTCTCCCTTCCCCTCAACCCCTCTGTCCTATTCCTCCCATACTCACTCTCTGTATCCCACTATGAATCAGTTTCCTCATATTAAAGAAAACATTTGACATTTGTTTTTTTGGAATTGGCCCACTTCACTTAGCATTATCTTTTCTAATTTCATCCATTTACCTGAAAATGCCATGATTTTATTCTCTTTTATTGCTGATATATTCCATTGTGTATATACGCCACATTTTTTTTACCTATTCTTCTATTGAGGGGCATCTAGGTTGGTCCCACAGTTTAGCTATTGTGAATTGTGCTGCTATAAACATTGATGTGGCTGTGTCCCTAAGCACCAAAAAGACAAAAACAAAAACAAACAAACAAAAAAAAACCCAATCAATAAATGGGCTAACAAACTGAACAGACACTTCTAAGAAGATGATGACAATCAATCGACAAACATACTAAAAAATGTTCATCAACACTAAAAATTAGAGAAATGCAAATAAAACTACTCTAAGATTTCATCTCACTCCAGTCAGAATGGCAGCTATTATGAAGTCAAACAACAATAAGTGTTGGCGATGATGTGGGGAAAAAGGTACATTCATACATTGCTGGTAGGACTGCAAATTGGTGCAGCCAATATGGAAAGCAGTATGGAGATTCCTTAGAAAATTGGGAATGGAACCACCATTTGACCCAGCTCTCCCTCTCCTCGGTCTATATCCAAAGGACTTAAAAACAGCATACTACAGGGACACAGCCACATCAAAGTTTATAGCAGCACAATTCATAACAGCTTAATTACTTTTATAAATAATTAAGTTTTATAAGATTGTTTGCCTAGTTATTTACTCATGAAAAAATAAAAACATCCTGCATCCCAAATATTTATAGTAGCTGTATTTTTTGAAGTTCTAAATTGAAAATAACCCTAATATAGCTGAATATTGAACAAATTTTAAAATACATGAGTAGCATGTCAATAAAATACAATACAGTATTTGCCTTCGCTTTAATATGTATAACCGTCAAAAGCAGCAGGGTAAGAAAAAACAATGTCAAACTGAAGAGACTACATACTACCTGAAGGAGGCTTTGTGAGATTCTAGAATGACAAGAAATACTGGAAGATAGCTTAGGGCTGGAGGAGGTTGTGATGGTGGACGATTATCTAGGAAGAGGCACAGAGTCTCTTTGAAGGACTGTAAATTTTCTGTATTTTGATATAGATATACTGCATAAGGTTATGAAAACTCATGGAAGTATACCCTTTAAATGGATGAATTTCAGTGCATGTACATTATAGCTCCGGAAACTTGTTTACAAGTAATCAGAGGTTTGTTTTTTTTTTTTTTTTTTGTTTTTTCTAGAGAAGAAATACAGTTCCAGAATAAAGCCTGAAATGGTAGAAGCAAGGAAGAGTACTGAAAACAGTAGTTATTAACATAAATATAAATCAATATTGATACATTTCTGATAGCAGAATGTGGAATTGTACCACTGAGAGAAGATAAGTGGTACTAAAAAAGAGTCTTCCTGAAAGCCAGGTCCTTAGGGCTTTGTGAAGTCTCAGTGGGAAGCAGGAAATCAGAAGATTCTCCCAGAACTCCAGGGCTTAGAACAAATGGTCAGCAGAGGGGGCTGTTATTGGAGTAGGTAAGCTTGTGCTGTCCTAAATGAAACCAAAGCATCTAAATCATATCTAGCTCATCTCTACACCAGACTTATGCAAACACCCTCACTAACTGATATAAAAAGAAGAATTTTCTTATAATGAAGGGAATCTTACTTCCCTTAGTTTTACTCTTCTTTAACATAAATGTTTGATGTGCAAAAATTAAAAAAAAAAATAGATAAAACATAGGCAAGGAAATACGATGCATCATTAAAAGATCAAATTATCTAAAGAACCAGACCTAGACATGAAATAGAGGTTAGAATTAGTAGTCAAGTAATCTAAAATTAGCATGAAAAAAAAGTGAAAGGGTAGAAGGCGTATTTGAATACTTGGTGGAGTCATTTCAGCTGAAAGAGATTATAAAAAAGCAGTCAAATAGAACTGTGAGACGTGAAATGCATGATACCTGAGATGGAGAATTATTTTTGAACTTCTCAGTATACTGAATAAAGCAATAGAATTTGTGAATCTTAACATGAGATAATAAAAAAAAATTACTCAAACACACAAAAAAGAAAAAAGAAAAAAATTAAAGCATATTTAAGATCTGTGGAGAAGCATTACATTTTCCACAATGTGTGTAATTAGAATTCCAGGAGGAGTTGAAAGAGAAGATGGGCTGATTAAAAAAAAAAAAAAAAACGATAAAAAAATCAATGTTTTTATTTAATTAGTAAAAGAGATCAATCCATATATCTAAGAAATTCAGAAAAATTCCTGACAAGGATAAATGAAAAACAACAACAACAAATCAGAAAAAAATCACACTGAAGCATTTCATGATGAAATAGTTGAGTAAAAATGTAAAGAAAATGAAAAACAAAACAAAAACCTTAAAGATATTCAGAGTAAAGAGAAAGAAAGGGAGAAAATCATTTCACTACATATAGGAACCCATAGATAAAGTTGACAAGAATTATGTAAGAATATAGAAAATGTGTTAGTGTTACCAATTCACTGGGCCTGCTCTTGCTGACAATTATGTACTGATATATCCTGGAGGGACTGAATATGCAGTCTTCTCAAAGGCCCGTGGAACACAGAGCAGATGGGACAAACAGAACAGATATCAAATTTCATAACTGAATATATTAATATTGACATTAAATATAAATAATCTAAATACTTAAATTAAAAGTCATAGATGGTAACAAAATTAGTTAAAACAAATCAAATGTTTTTTACAGCGTTCTCTAGAGAAACCCAGCCAATGGAACATAGATATATTGATAAGAAGGGATTCATTAGGGAAATTGTCTCTAGTGGTTATGGCAGCTGAGAAGTCCCATGAACGGCTGGGTAAGTTGTAGTGGGCACCTAGAGTGTGGCGCAGTCCAAGTCCAAAAGCCTCAGAAGTAGGTAAGCCACTGGTAAGTGTCCTAGGGTCCAAGGAACAGAGAGCCTGAGATTCTGATTTTCAAGGGCAGAAGAAGGGTGTCCAGGATTCACAAAGGAACTAGAGCAAGGTGATCTTTCCTTTGCCTTTTTGTTCTATTTGGGCCCCTAGCCAGTGGGAAGGTCCGCCCCACACCCACCACACCTGCCACCCTCCACCTCCGCCCCTTCACACGTATTAAGCCTGGATCTTTCCCACTCAGCCCTCCAACCACATGCCAACTGCCTCTGAACATTCCTTTGCAGACACATCCAGAAACAGTGCATTACTGATTTTCTATGTATACCCTAATCTAGTCAAGATACACCTAAAATTAATTATCACATCAACATAGTGTTTGTTGTTTATATAATCCCCACCATTGTGCAAAACAAATATTCACCAGTAAAAATGTCCTCTTTAAATATAAAGACCAAGTTTTGAGTAAAATGATGGAAAATAATTATATAACAGAAAAACTAATAATAAGAATACTAGAGACAAAGTAACAAGAATACAAACTAAGGAAAAGAAGTATATTTCATAATGATAAATGTGCCAATTTATCAAGAAGATAAAGCAATATTAAATGCACTTATGCCTAATAAAAGAGTTTAAAAAATAAAGAAAAATAATAGAAATGACAAATCTTAATTTCAATATTTCTATATCAGTAACTGAAAGTATAAATAGAAAATCAGTATAAACATAGAAAATTGATGCAATGATATAACAATTCAACTTGACTTAATTTACAATTTATCAAATCACAGTTAAGTAACTATTATTTTTAAGTGAATGTGGACTATTTACCAGTATAGACCAAATATGAACAATTTGAAAATCCCAGCACATTTAAAATAATTGAAACAATGTGAGTAGTTCTCTAATTACAGCATAATAAGTGATTTAAAAAATAATACTTAGAAAAAATCTCTGACATTTGTAATTTAAAGAAGTGTACAAAATTGACCTCATTATTTTGTGTCTGTGTATCAATGTCTAACAATGAATCCCACTAAGATGTATAGCTATAATGTACCGATGATTTTTTTTTAAAGTTGATGTAAGAAATAGTTATGATTAAATAAAAAAAGATACTTTTAAAAAATTGTTGGAGAACAATCTAAAATCAATTATCTAAGCTTCTATCATAAGATAAAAAGGAAGAACAAATGAAATGAAAACATGTATAAAATTATGTAGCAGTTAGAATAGATTAGGTTTGTTTTTCAAGTCATAGGAAAACAGAATTAAAGGATTGGTGATGCTAAAGTATATGATTAATTCAAACAAAATAAACATGGAAGGAAGGAAGGAAGGAAGGAAGGAAGGAAGGAAGGAAGGAAGGAAGGAAGGAAGGAAGGAAGGAAGGAAGGAAGGACATAAGGACTTGAAAAGTTTAAACAAGGGTTAACTGCTGGGTTCCGAGCTGTTTCTTTAGACTCATATGGGGCTTTGCACAGATGACAGCATGTGTAACTCTACGAACACAATTCTGGATATAGAGACTAATACTCTGGGGGATTAAATCTTCTTTAGGTTTATCATGCTGGTCAGCATTTGGGGCAGGATATTACCCAAGTTCATCTGGTCCTGAGTCTCTCCTCTCTTTTCAATATGACCTTAATCCAAAAGTAGATTTTTGCTTTAAGCGAGATTGTACACATATGTCAACATCTTTTATCCCTTAACTATTTATTTTTAAACAAATCTTTTTGTACACAGAAGGTGACATGGCAAAGTGAGTGGAATGAGCTTGGGAATCAGAAAGCACTCTTTCAAACATACACACACACACACGGAATAAAATAACACATAAATCTTTGACTTCATATCTGATTTTGTTCTTAAATTGGTTCTTGAAAAATGGATTACTGTGTTAAAATAAATGAAAATTTTATAGTTTCTTATATAATGGTATTCATTATAATTGTATATTTTTTTAAAAAAATAATAAAATTTGGCATCAATCTTAACGCCCAGCACTAAGGTAATGATTGAACCAATTGCTGTCCCTATATAAAATGATGATTAAGACACTAAGGTAATTGTTTTGAGGTTAAATGATACTGATTAGAATTAGGATTTAATACTCATGGAGCAAAATCATTAAATTTTTGTAAAATATTTACACCTACAAAATACCCTGCATCCATACCATATTCAATCCATATCACACATTAATACAAACTAAGGTAAAGAAAGGCAGAAGAGCTATGTCCAGGCTCCACAAGGGAACCCAGGAAAGTTGTCCTTTCCTGTTTCTTTGGTAGGGAATTTCCCACATGATCATTAGCACTCAGCCTGATGTTTACTCTGACTCTAAAACTGTCCCCATTTTATACCCAAGGCTCACCTTGTCTCTCCTGGACTTATTTCCCACCATGGCTTTGGCCTCCATCCTTCCACATGCTGGTCGTGGTGGTAGCAGCTCGAGAATCACGGATTTACCAAACACAAACACTGAGTGTTGAGGTGTGTCCTTTGTCCCTCGTTATCATCCCTATTATATTGGACTGTTTGAACAGACTGAGTTTCTAGAAAGCATATCACAGAATGAGAAGAAGAAAAACATAGTTTCCAGTGAGAGATCAGAGTAGATAATTTGATGGTTTTTTTTTTCATTTTTTTTACTGCACATGTCTGTGATAGAAGCAAATGCAATTTTTATGTAGTTATGAGAAGGAAAATTGAAATGGGCTCATTTCGGAGCATTATATGTCCGTGCACTTGTTCCAGCTTCCTCCTGCAATTGCTGCTCACTACTCTGGTGTAATTGCATAGGTCATTTGTGGAAAGCATAATTATACCTCGAGGTAATGGTCCCTCATGCATTATTAAGTGGTAGATTTTTCTGAAGTAGATAGAGGGAGCTAGGTGGGGGCTGGAGTGGAGTCACAGAATCACTGGATCAGAAGGGGCTAAGAGACCTGTCTAGTCTCTTCTGATGCCCCACTCCTGCCTGGGATGTCTCCAACAAACACACTGACCCCTCTGCAATGTAGTGCTTTCCGTGTCATGGTCTCTTTCACTAGCATGAGGATGTCTTGAAGGTGATAAAGGATGGGATTCCTCTTCATTTCCCTAGCACCTAGCACACAGCGTGGCACAAAATCCAAATTCAACATTCTCTGCCAGCCGAGAGAACGTTGAGGAGATTGCCAAGAGGGAACTGTGAGATGAATTTTCTTTGGCAGATCATGTTCTATTCAAGGACATCAGAGTGGAGAGGGAGATGGCTTTATAGTCAACTTGCCTCTCGCTTTTCACAAAGGAGGAGCCTGGAGCCAATGAAAGACCTCAGACTCAGAGACAAGCTGGTGTGAACACCTCCGCTGCCTGCCAAGGTGTGAGCTAACCCCTGGGGATTTCAGAATGCCCATAAATAAAGAGGTAGATCACATACCTACTGCTAGTTAGTACCAGGTTCCAGTGACACCTGAAAGACGAGAACGCAGTGCAGGGTCACAGAGGGCCTACCAATGTCACAAATGATAAAGTCAGTCACTGTGGGCTAGGCCTGGACTAGGGCAATTTACACTCAATGAATGATTTTTTTTTTTCTTTCAAAGACTATGTATCAATCAGTTTTGATGTGTAAACAGTGTGTTCTGTTCTGGTGTGCAACAGCGCAGCAGGGGATTCCAAATGGTAAGCAGGACCTCTGCCATCCTGCAGGCTTTGCCTCAGGTTATTAACATAGGTGAAGTTTGTGGTAGACTCACTTCCCATTTTAATGGTTTGTACTTTAAAGAAGAAAGTACATTTGTAAATTAACCAAACTATGGTTAATAGTTAAGATATTTAAAGCACTTATATTAGGGCTTGATACATTGTTTAATAAATGTGAGCTATGTTATTAACAGGAAAATGCCTACAGACTTTGGTTTCTTTATTTTTAAATAAAATTTGCAAATATATATATATATATATATATATATATATATATATATATGGAGAAAAAAATTAGGGGCTCTGCTCTAAGGGTTTTTTTGTTGTTGTTGTTTGTTTGTTTTCATATCATGATCAGAAAATACTTTCTGAGGAGGTAACTTGATCAAGAACTGAATGAATGCCAGGAAGCAACACAAGCATCAGTGGGAACATCTTCCCAGACAGAGGCAGCAATGTGGGCAGAAGAGATGGAGTGCTCAAAGGACATCACATGGGTGACAGCATGCACCTGACACACAGGCATCTCCAAAACACAGTCAGCATTGGGATGGTTTAAACTTGTGGAGTTGCTGGCCTTTCATGAGTTAATTTCATGTATATTAATTTGTTGATCTTCATAATTAATTGTTCCAGAGTGTGGTTGTATAAAGAGAATGGAAATCTTTAGCTCCAGGTCAGAGTGATGGAGGACTTGAGCCCATATTTCCTAATTCATCCCGCCATTCTTTCTCCAGTGACTGACTCCTCGACTCCTTCCTTTCCTGTAAATACAGAAACTACCAGCAAACAGTGTGCAGACAGACCTGATGTGCAGTGAAGTCCTGTAGAGTTGTATGTAGGTCCTCTACTGCACATGCAATATTTTTCCTGTTGGATAAACATCTTGGGGTAAGGATTACAAAAATTAATAAGAAAGAAAGAGAGAAAGTGAGAAAGAGAAAAAGAAGAAAGAAAGGAAGGGAGGGAGAGAAGGAGGGAGAAAAGGCGGGAGGGAAGGAAAGCTGGCAGAGACACTTGATTTTGGGTTGTTCTCACTTTTAGTGGAATAGGGATTTCTTGAGTTTTGCAGATCACATCCTGCCCTTGGCTGCCTCTCCTTCCACTCTGTTGAAGCCCTCTATGGGAGAATCATATCTGCAAATTTATGGCACAATCACAAATTACAGAGGTGGTCGTTGGACTCACATTTACAACCTACGGGTGTTCACGCTGGTTCATTCTTGGCATGGTGTGGCTGCTGCGTGGCTCAAAAACAGACTTTTGAAATAGCTCTGATGGAGAAAAATGCTCATGGTGTTTTGGCCCAGATGCTCTCAGGGATTAGACTCCTTGGCTCCGTGCAGGCCCCTTGGAAGCTGTGCAGCTGGCATTGCTGGACTGGAAGCTTCCCTGTCATCAGGGACAGTATTATCTGCGCATCCTTCTGGATGGGCAGGGACAGCTTGAGTTGTGTACCCTCTCAGGTCACAATGAATGAAAGAGACTGACATATTTGTTTGATTCCAAACACAGTCATGCCTTAATTATCATTTTGAACAAATTATCGAGCTATGCTGAACATCTATTCCAGCAACTGTAAAGCAAACACAAAAGATATATTTCATTTATTCTATGGCTTTGTTTTCTTTGTTTTTGGAAAATTCAACTTGAACCTGTTTTAATTTTAAAACCCCTCTTTGGTCTTGTTTTTGGTGAATGTGCTCAGGAGGCAATGAAAATAATTCCTCCTCCCTGTGGAAAAGAGGCCCCGAGTCTTTGGATGTCTGGAGAAGGCTGCCGATTTTGACACCCTGACGACTGAAGATTTTCAAATCCTCATTTAATTTTTAACTAATTGTTGACTTAAAATGTAAAAACCTAAACAGATACTTCCTACATGCCTCCATCTCCACCACTGCATGAAAGCATGTTATATAACTATTATAATATCACCACTAGGACACTAACATTGGAACAATGCAATAAAGCACCTAATTTCATATATTTGTGCAATATTTGGGGGCTCATATTGTATCATTCTCTTTATTATATTGCAGAATTATCACCTGAGGAAGATATTCTCAGAGATATGGGACCCCTGCATTAGTGTTTAAATAAAGTCCTGATACAACAAATGAGGAGCTCTTGGGTAGAAGAAGCTGGGTTGTAGAATGTTGCAGAGACTTGAGCCCTAAGTGAAATGGATTTACCTTCTCTTCTCTTTGATACATTCCTGCTGCTTCACTTCCAAAGATGATACAACACCCATAGATGTGTTAGGCACACCATTAGGTCTACTCCGTGCAAGTGGCACTGTCTCAATTGGTGACCGCATAAATGTCCAGACCATAAACACATCCTTAGGCAGGCACTCACCATCAGAGGTGGGACTGCAAAGGGCAATGGTGCTGGAATTTAAAGGCCAGTAACCGTGTCCCCTGGAAAAATGTGTTGTGTGGTATACACTCTGAACTCTAGAGATGAACTTTTCCTTTAAGTGCCCCAGCCTAGGAAATATGTGTAGGGAGAATAGCACAGGGCATGAAATGAGGAAGCTTCCTCCTCTCTCCCTTACCTCACGGAGTTTCCGAGAGGACTTCATGAATCAAGGCAGGCTCAGCACGGTGTTAGGAAAATAGTGTCATTCCATTTACAAGACTCTAGTCTCTTTACTCATATTCTCCTCAAGAAGTTGTCTCTCAAACAATCCAAGAATCCAAATGTGAAAGATCTCCTAGAAAGTGATCAGTCCTGCTTTCTAACCAGTGCAGAATTCCGTCCTTGGAATACTTTTCAGGATGGGTGAGTCCTGTGGTGTGTATGGTTTCTCTGTGGCTCTGAAGCATTAATCCTGAGATATCTGATCCTCTTAGAGGCTCTGTGAGTGCTGTAATGTAATAAATATTTCTTTTCCTTCCTGAGATAGCTAGATTGATTTTATTTTTAAACAAGGATACTGATTAATATACCCTTCACAGGCTCTCTATTATCTAAACAGTAAAATGTGATATATTACTGTGATAGCCAAGTGCTGTGTGGATGAGATTTGGGGACAGGAGATGTCTCATCTCTCACCCCTGCCCACAGCCTATACTTTCCTTTCATGCTATGGCATAGAGATTCATGAATTCCATTTTAAGAAAGTTTAGGTTTACAAAAATTTGCCTTTTATTAGTCTGACTCTGTGTCTTCAGAGTTTATGGCAATAATTTCTGTTTGTATGTATGTATAAGAATCAACATTGGACACTTCCCACATTCTATCCATTTTTCAAGGATTTCGGCTTAGCAAATTTACTCAAATATGAATATGAAGAGGTAGAAAGGTATTCATTTGAAGTACATATGTAAGTATGTAAGTTTTTGTTGAAACATGTTTTTGTTAACTTTTTTGTTGCTGTGACCAAAAGAACTGACAAGAACAAAATTTACTTTGGCTCACAATTTCAGAGGAACAAAAGTTCCTAGATGGCTGACTCCATTGTTCTGGGTCCAAGGTTAGGCAGAACATCATGGCAGAAGGTTGTGATGAGTGAAAACAGCTAAGGACATAACAGCTAGGAAGCAGAAAGAGAGATCCAGTCACCATGGACAAACTACAAACCCCAGAGGCACATCCACAGTGACCTACTTCCTTCTATCTATACTTACCACCAAGTTAGTTCATATCAGTGGACTAATCCACTTCATAGGTTACTTTGCTCATAATTTAATTATTCAACCTCTGAAAATTATTGCATTGTCTCGAGCATGAGCTTTTGGGGACACCTCATATCTGTACCACAATATTCTGTCCCTAGACCCCCCAAAACTCATGCCAATATCACAATGCAAAATCCATTTAGTCCATTCCCAAGAGTCCCCGTACTCTTAATAATCCCAACACTGCTCCAAAGTCTAAGTTCAATATCTCATGTAAGAATCAAGACAAACTCAGGAATGTTTTCCCCTGTCAAGATCAGAAGTAAGTCACTTATATCTAATATAGAGTGGCACAGAATAAACATTTCCATTCCAAAAGAGTGAAATAGGGGCATAGAAAGAAGGAATGGGACCAAAGGCTGAAATCCTGTTGGGAAAACAAGTCTTGAGGCTCTACATCCAGCATCTGGGGTACATGGCCTTGAGGTGCTCTCTCCAGGGGGCCTGTGCAGCTTCACACTTACCAGGTTTTTGGTTACAGCCCACGTGGCCTCCCTTGGCTTGCTCAATTCCTGCAACTTTCCTTGACAGATGTCCCATATTACTGGCATCTCTTCATCTTAGGTCTCTTTGGCTTCCTTCTTATGTCTTCACACAATGCCCTCTCAAGGACTGTGTGCAGAGGCTCTGACCTTGGTATATTTTCCATGACCTCTAAGGCCTTCCTTGGAAATCTTGGTGGAAGCTTCCACGACTTCCTAACTCCAGCATCCTGTATTCCTGCGGAACCAGCACCAGGTGGTTGACATCAAAGTCTGACCATATGAAACAATAGCCCTCCTGGGACTATGGGTAGAGTGCCTCTGAGTTCCTGGAGAGCTGAGCACAATTAAATATATCCTTAGACCACACTGTGCAAGCAACATGCCCCCATGGTCTCTTCTTAAAGGATTTTTTACTTACACACCCTTGAGCCTAAGATGGGTGTGGTCTTGCAAATCCCTGAGATGCTCTTAATCCTTCTTTCCTATTGTTTCTGGATAAAGTACTCTCCCATTCTTTAGTGGCTTTAATGTTTGTCTTTAACAGCTACAACTTTCTTAGCACAAGTTTTACCTGTACTTTTTTGCCAAACTGCAAGCTTTATTTGTTTCCTGGAATGTATTTTTACCATAGTATAAGCAAGTATATAATGTAGATAAATAAATGTAAACAATCATGCAGTTCACATACTTCCAGTGGAATTGACATTTTGACGGAGTCAAACTGTAAGTTTTTAAAATATTTTTATTCAGCTTTCTGCTCCTGATAATCACAGTAAATTTAACTAAAAACCACCAGCAATATCCACGAGACTGCCTCAATACTGGGCTATCTTGAAATTTCCTCTACCTGATTAATTAGTCCATCACTTTTAAATTCAGCATCACAGAAAGTGAGGATATCACATAATATGAGCAAAATGCAGACAAATTCTTTGCCAGAATGAATTCCTATAGTCAAATTCCCTGTAGTCAAATCTGATAGAGTCCTCCTCTGAAATCCCATGAGCCCAGACTTTACTATCCATAGTCCTATTAGCATTTTGGCCTTTTGAATTTCCACCAGAATTGCCCATTAAACTCCGCTTATAACATTCTAAAGCTTTTCTGTCTTTAACCTCTAAACTTTAGCTTTTTGTTGCTGCAACCAAAATGTCTGACAAGAACAGCATAGAGGAGGAAGAGTTTATTTTGGTTCACTATTTCAGCAGTTCAATCCATGGTCAGCTGACTCTGTGCCTCTGGAGCCAAGGTAAGGAATAACATCTCAGTGGAAGGGCACGTAAGAGGAAATTTGCTCAGGACATGGCAATAAGGAAGCAGAGAGAGCACAGTTGGCTCATCAGGGACAAAATATATACTCCAAATGTATGCCCGCAGGGACCCACCTCCTCCAGGCACACCCCTCCCACCTATAGTTACCATTCAATTAATTCATATCAGTAGGTTACTCCAATGATTACACTTCTAATCGTCTCACCTCTGAAAATCCTTGCATTGTCTCACACAGGAGTTTTTGGGGGACACCTCATATGCAAGTGTACATCATTACAAATGAATCAGTAGGAACAAATGTCTCTGAGGAGGAAATGTTGAAGTTTTGACCATGAATCAGTTGTACACAAAGAAATAAGAAAACTGTTGAGAAAGATTTCTAAGCAAATTTATAAAGGAAGATCAAAAGCAAAGACCTTGGGGCAAATTATTGCTTACAGTCTACGAAGAATCAAAGGAGATCTCTTTGTACAAAGCAGTGAAGGAGGGCAAGGGTCTTCAGTGTTCAGGGAGGGGGAGGGAGACATTGCAGCCTGCCTGAGCTCACCTGACAAATCTCCAAAAGTTTGAAGATTCTAGTCAAAGTGGATGTGGGGCCATCTTCACAAAGACTCATGTGGAAGGTGCTAAAGGAGCTGGCTCACAGGGATGGCTCAGTTGTTGTAGAGTCTGGTTTCTGCAGGAGTCACATGGCCAAAAATGAGGATTGCTGATTTGTCATCTCTGCTAGGGAAAAATCTGTCTAGTTGGTGACCAAGGGCATTTTACAGTGTCTGCAGAGATTCACCTTCTTGCTTTTCTACAGATTGCCGAAATCCCCTGTACTGCTTTCTGCCTCCTTTCCTCTGCTGTCCCCCTCCTCACTCGCTCTTTACTCCTCTCCATCACTAGCTACCTCTGTGCTTAGTTTTATGTACATTTCCTCTGATATCCACGAACACTTTGCAACAAATGTGTGATTATTCCCATTTTACAATTAAGAACACTGAGCCTTAGAGAAGGTAAGAACCAAGCAAATCTGTATACTGAGTAGATGGTGGAGTCAGGACTTAACCCCACTGGTCCCAAAGTTCACGTTGTTGTTATTGTTGTTGTTGTTGGTTTCTTCTTCTGTGTTTCCTCAAGCTATGCACTCCAATGTGTGCAAGAGACTTCGTGTGTTACTCTCTGATGTTTAATCATATTTACTGTCTATAATTTTCTATTTCTTATTGATTCATTAAAATTCACCTTAAATATCACCACCTCTTAAAACCGTTCCTGGGAGTCCATTCACATCCTAAATTTGTTAAGGAGCCCCTCTATGTGGTCCCTCAGTAAGTGGCCCCAGTCATTTATAAGATACATCACATCTTACTGTATTTATCAGTTTATTTGTCTGTCTTTCCTACTGCACTGTGATTTCCTTCACAAAAGTAATTGTGTCCCTGATTTGTATACACAAAACCATGAACATTTTTGTGCTTTATCCATTAATTTTTCTCAAGCAAGTAGAGTCTCTACAAATTGGAGAGGGAAAGAGACAGGAGCCAAAAATTGTTTGAAGAAATGATCCCTCTGTAGGTTTCTAAGCACCCCAGTCATCTGCAACCACATAGGTGCCTAGCAAAGTGTCTCCAAACACAATGGGTTAGAACAATAGTTCCCATTCTTGTTCATGTACCTGAGGGTTGGCTAAATGTTGGCTCATTCAAGCTAGGCTTTGGCTCCATACTTCAGGGGTGCACCAAGGCCATTCCATGAGTCTCTTGTTCTTTTGGAATAGTGACCATCAGACTATGTACTTGCCCTGTAATTACAGAAGCTCAAGAGAGAACTCAAACTTTATATATTTAGGGTCATCTCATTGACCAGAACAAATTACAGGGGCAAAACCAAACATCAACAGGAGCATTGCCTACCTATAAGACAAGAGAGACAATTTGAATTACTATCTTCCAAATTAACAAGAAAATCAAAGAAAGATTAACTAATTCGCAATTACTTAAAAAATAAGATACATTGGGATTTTCCCTGATGTGGAATATTTGATCGTTGGTATGATAGGAATAAACCTACATTTAAAATAGAGAAATACGTGGTGAAGAACAACAGCAACAGGCCTTTGGGGCACCTACTAAGTTGCAAAACTTGTATAGAAATTGCGAATACAAAGAATCTGTATTTTTCTGTAAGTCCCAGTCTATAAAGGAAGAGAGATATGCCCATCAACTATTCCTGACCTGTTAATGTCTTCCCACTAAGACAGTACTCAAGACTCCAAACAACAGAGAGAGGAGAAAAACTCCATTTTGCAACACAGAAGATTTCCTGAAGGCAAAGTCAAAAGGGAATATGTCTGACTTCTCACCTGTCTTAATTTATTTAAATAATACATTTACAGGTAATTTCTTTTTTTCCTGCAACCTCAGCTCATGTCCAACTAGTGCTCAGTACTGGGTTGTTTGAGACTAGGGATGAAATACTTTCGGACTGGCTATGAACTGTCAGCATAACCCTCATTCTTCCTTCTCCTTTTACAGATGAAGAAAGTAAAGCCCAGATGGCTGATGTAACTTTGTAAAGATCACACAAATATTTAATGACGAAGCTGTAAGCAGAACCTAGGGCTGGTAGCTCCCAGTCTAGTGATTTTGTGCTAAAAATTGCATGAAAATTACCTGACTCTAGTTTTCAATGGAATAACAAATAAACTATACAGCTGGGAGCTGTGTAACATAGTGACTGGAACATACACGCTCTGTAAATGTTTGCTGAATTGGATGAGTTAGAAATCGGAGAGATTCATAAAGGTTCTTGGTCCAGCCAAGCCCTTCATTCTTCCCCGATGGGGAAGGCGAGGTCTGGGGGGGCAGAGACGCTGCACCACGTCACAGGCCCCGCCCTGTGCCTTGGAGAGCACCCAGAGCTCTGCCTCTGGGTCCTGCGAGCCCTTTCTCAGGTCCCTGTGGGCTGAATGAGGAGGTGCAGCTCTGTCTGGTAAAGAGGTGTGACATTGTTTAAAGTCCTTTCAGTGTAAGCTCAGTCACAAGCCTCTGAATGGGAAAAGAAAGTAATTCAAGTTGTCAGGGCCCTTAGAAACCTGCTCCAGGGTGTTGTATACATGATAGAAAGAATTGCAATCCTCGAATGTGGTTATTTTGGGGCCTGTTGTGGAAGGAGGAGTGATGCCCTCAGCAGGTTTAATACAGCCGATTACAGTTACACGGGAGCCTCCAGGTGAGCTGGTTTCAGGGGCTGGTACACAATTCTGTGTTCCCCTCTCCTCAGGCAGGGTGCTGACAGCTTAAGGCAGGGGACCCACCCACCGGGAGCCACCAGGGATTTCATGCATTCCCCACTCCAGGAAGTCCTTATCTCCTCCTCTCTATCTCACTATCACTTCAGGGGGCCCAAGAAACTCTCCTGGATTCCCTAGTAGTACAGAACCACAGGGAGAATCTCAGTCTGTGTTTTCTTGCTCCACAAAGTTATTTTAGTTGCTAATGACCTTCCAAGGGCAAGGACACTGTAATCAATAGAAGGACCTAATGGGCCTCATTGGCCCCTGCAGCTGAGTGGGAGGGAAGAAAGCCAATTACAAGCAGGAAGAAACTTCCTCTCCCCTCCCTCTTCACACAGGGAGCCTTTGTGTGGCCTTTTCTGCATCTTTGAATCCTTCCTGGATCACCGCAGGTGTTTGTCCTTTCTGGAGTGAGCTGAGAGAGAAAATAGGCTCTACCAACACTGAATACATCCCTTCTTCTTCTTCTTCTTTTTTTTTTTTTTTTAGCAGAGAATAAACCTGAACTTTATAAATTTGTGTGTCTGCAAGGAGCCACTCTTCAGTCACTTTGATTTTTTTGTTTTGTTTTGTTTTCACTTCCTGATGAGAAAACTGAGTCTTAAAAAGAATAAATGGTTTGGCCACTTCATCCTAAAAGTACTACAAAGCAGTACCAGGTCCAGGGTTTCTGTCTTCACAGGACTCTTCACCCCATACCTAGCCTGTGCTCTGTTCCCATAAATGATCCCAGTGACATTGATAAATTTGTGTTCATATACATCAAACTTATCTTGTAGCTATATTGGCAGACCAATTTCATGAGGACACACATGGAATTCTCTTCTTTCCTTATGTAACATACATTTCAACCAAAAAAGATAGGATCACCCCCATTTACTCATAGATGATACCTCTAAGAAACCTGTCATTTTGCTCCCCAAATATCAGGTTAATCTGCAAGGTAGAGAGCTGGGTTCAGAGAAGGGCGCAGGCTCTGGAGAGGTGCTCCCCACTGCAGTGGCTTTGTTGGATTCCCTGGGCTTTAGGAGCAGACAATCCTGCAGTGAAGCTCTGCCCTGTATGTTTCCTAAGAACTGAACTAATCTGCTTCTTAGTGTCCTCTGAAACATGGAGAGGATGGGAGCCCTCAGGGACTGACACAGTGCTTACAAACCATCTGACCTTTGATCTCAGCTGCTGTTTTTTTAAAGATGTTGGTTTGCCAATACATGTCTGCCACCCTATCTGCTGACATTGAGAAGATAAGCATGCATATTAGCTTTATAGTGTGTTTCTTTGTCATATGAACTGCTTTCTGCTGGCTTAAACAAACCCAGGCATTTGTCATACACTTGTGTTCTTTTAAGCAGCTTGGGGGCACAGATGTGACAGGCCTTCAGGATTCAGGACTGTCTGCCTGCCCAAGAGCTGAGGAGTTGTGCCAGGGACCCTTTCCAGGCACCCGCTACTTGTTCCTTAGGCCTTACAATAACCTCTGCTGCTTTGTGACTCTCTGCTCTCCTACGGTGGGGACATGGAGTCTTACGTATTTTTCCCTCCCTTTTTCTGACCTTTTTATGTATGCTGTACCCAACTAAGGAAGATCAGATCTCCTTATCATGCTGCTTCTTATCATTTCCACCTGAGTGAACACTGTCATAAACCAAGCCAGGCACATGCTAGGATATGCTCTGGACTTTGTTTTCTAGGGGCAGAGCCTTTAAGGCCATTAGAAGGTTAGTTCCTGATGGTGTGGTCTAGAGCAGGATTAGTACCCCCACCTACCCACCCACCCCAGCCTCTCTCACTCTCCCTATTCAGGACTACTTTTGCATCTACATGAGGGAGGAGGCTTGGGAGTGCCAGGCCATCTTTGACTTGCTGAATGTCCTCTGATTTTCCTCCTTCCTCCAAAGCTTGCTGCTGGATTTAGTTCTGGTGCCTCAGCCAGATGGAATTGGAGCTGATAGCTGTCTGCATTTGAAGCAACAGGATGCAGTTTCAACTGGATTGGATGGTGGAGGAATCCAGGCATTGTTAATAAATCTAGAATTATGATATAGGGTCTGTCTACAAAAAGGCCACATCCACTACCTAAAGGTGAAAAATTTGATGCCAACCCTCCAGATGAAGACGAGAACAAAGGTGGCTGCTGTTGCTGTTACGGCTCCACATTGTACTGAAGGTTTCAGGCAGGCAACACAGGAAAGCAGTAGAAAGAGGGCACCAGAGTTGAAATGAGGGAGTGAAAACATCTGCATTTTCAGATGACATGGTGTTGTATATAGAAAATCACTGTGATCCACCGGACATTACTAGAGTAGTAAATGAGCTTAGTAATGTGGGACAATAAAATACATTTAACAAAGGAGTACAAAGCAGGCATTAAGGTAAGCAGAATAACGACCCCTAAAGATGACTCTCTAGTTCCTGGAAAGTGTGAATAGGTCTTATATCAACGGGGAATTAAAGTTGCAGAAGGAATTAAGGTTGATGATTAGCTGACCTCACACTAGGGAGATGCTATGAGTGGCCCAATGCATCACAAAGGATCTTATAAGTAGAAGTGGGAGTAAAATGAGTCCAGAGATGTGTGACTTATGAAAAGAATCATCCACCATCGGTGGCTTTGAAGATGGAGAGCAGCTGTGACCCAAGTAATGCTGGAAGGTTTCAAAAGCTGCAAAAGGCAGGAGCCAGCTTCTGCCCTGGAACTTTCAGAGGTCCCCCTCCCCAACACCTGGACTTTAGTTCCACAAGACCAGAGTTAGAATTCTGTTTTCAAAAAGCGAACCACACCAAGAAAGCCATAAGACCATGGTAAGACTGTGCGCCCTTTTGAGCATTTAAAAGCATTACACGTGTGCAATGAAATGTTAGGGCAACTGCAGAGCAGTAATACCACCAGAAAACACTGCTGAAAGAAACCTATCACAAGACTCAGTGTGCTTAGAGGCCTGCACTCCCCCATTGACCCACAGACCCACACCTTTCCTCCAATGATCTCAGCCAGCCTGCTCTTTCTGCTGGGTTGACAAACCAATGCCCAAATTAAAATACTTAAAAAGACCCAGAACAACTGAAGAGCATTGTAGATTTAGAAGAGCTGGATGACGCTTCTCAGCTACAAAGCCATGAAGCTGTACTGATCAAGAAAGGGGAGTCTTTATGTAGCAGAAACATAGATATCAAAGAACAGACCTGGGACTCCAGAAGTGAAGTATTACATATATGTCAATTATATTGATAAGGGAAGGAAGACAATAAAATAGGGCATAAACATACTTTCCAGCAAATTATGCTGGGGCAATTGGCTATCCAGACACAAAAGTGTGAATAAATATGAATTTGCACTTCTTTTCTGCACCATATACAGATGGTTATTCATGAAGGTATATAGGCCTAAATCTAAGATCTTTTTGAAGGAAATACAGGAATAAACCTCTTTTAGCCTGGGCCTATGCAATGGTTTCTTAGATATAAGAACAAATAAAAAAATACATTGGACATCATAAATTTTAAAAATGTTGTGCTGCTAATTACACCATCAAAAAACCAAAAATGTATCCCACAGAATGTGTGAATATATTTGCAATGTAGGTCATAAGGCACTCATATCCAGAATGCATGAAGAACTCTCACAATTCAATAATAAAAAATATATAAACAACTTAATTAAAAATTGGGAACATATCTCAGTAGACATTTCTCTAAAGAAGATGTACAAATGGCCCAAAGCATATAAAAACATGCTCAACATTGTAAATCACTAGGAAAATGCAAATCAAAACCACAGAGAAATACTGCTTTAGATTTGCCAGGAGAGGTGTGGTCAGTAAGGCAAAAAATAACATGCCTGGAGAGAAGAAATAGAAATTGGAACACCTGTATATTACCTGTGGGAATGTAAAATGGAGCAGTACATCACAATGTTAAAAATGCAGGCACCACATGGCCCAAGTGGAATAAAAGCATTTGTCCACACTATATCTTGTACACAAATGTTTAGGCAGAATTGTTTACAATTATTAGTAATAGAAACAACACAAATGTTGTCAATTGGTGAATGGGTGAATTAATGGTCATGTTCATACAATAAAATAGTCTTCAATAATAAAAAGAAATGGATTTCTGGTACATGCTACAACATGGATAAGTCTTAATGTTGCTATATCAAATAAGTCCAATTAGATTGGCCAAATGATATTTTTTGTGTGTGTATGTGTGTACATGTGTGAATATATAACATCAAATCCATCAATATGTACAACAATACTAAACTAATAAAAATTTGGGAAACAAAAAATGATCAATCACAAGAGACCACAAGTTTATGCTTGGATTTAAACAAATGGTAGAATAGAAACAAAAAGTAGGTCAAGTTGGGTATAGTGTCACTCTTCTATAGTCCCAGCTTCTTGGGAGGCTGAAGTAGGAGGATCACTTGAGCCCAGGAGTTTAAGGCTAGTCTGGGCAAAACAGCAAGATCCCATTCCAAAATTAAAAATTCTATTTAACAAGAAAATTAGTAGATTTCTAGGTGTAAGAGGTGGGGTGGTTGTGCCATGAGAAATGGAGATTGACTGCTAAGACTCACAGTAATTTAGGGTAAATGAGGGGGTCCTAATATTATAGTGTGAGTATGCTTGCATGATCTAATTATACTGAAAAAAACCCAACATTTCAAATAAATGAAATGTTGGGCAAAATCTAACATTTTAAATCTCATGTACTATTTGATCAGCAGTATTTCCAAGTATGTATCCAATAGAAATGCATAAATGTCAGTACATGGTATGAATATTAAGGGCATGGTAATGTCTTAATAAGATTTAAGAGAAAGAAAATACAGAGAAGGAGACACTGGGACTTGAAAAGTGTCCAAAGGATCGGAGAGAATTGTTGTTCCTAGGATGTGGTAGGTACTTCTATTTGCAATTGATGACCAGTCTCTCTTCTTCCAGAGACCCAAGGGAATCCTACTTTCCTGCTGGTTGATCATGAGCAGAGCTGCTTGTCTAGTTCTGGATGGTTAGCTGTGGCCAGGAAGGCTGCAAGTCTCTTAGAGTTCAAGTATTAAAATTCAGTGAAAGGTACTTCAGCTTCTTCTGCTAGGTCAGTGGAGGAGGTTGTGTGTTCTAGATGCTGCAGCTACAATTTGACAGAGTTTTTCAGAGCATGGTTCTAGATATGAAGAGTAACTCAGACCCACAACAAAATTTGCATGATCAAGAAATACAATCCTATTTGTGTGTATGAAGCCAGTAAAATTTGAGGGCTGTTTGCTATTATAGATTAACTTATTGTATCTGTTATAATAAGTGATGACAAGACAGAGTTAGAGTTAGAAACCAACCTGTCACAATAACATTAAGCTAATTAATAACCACTCTGGTATGGTTAATTTATTATTATTATTAGTTAGCTTAATTTTATTGTTAGTAGAAAAATGCCCACTGATGTCTCTTATTTCTGGAATCAATCGGATCTTGTAAGGGACAGTGGAGCTTTCCCTTAGGTGGCTGGGAATATGTTTTAAACAATTTGAATGACATGAAAAAGGAGAATGATGTCATATATATTTTCTAATTTCATAAAAATAAAATTTAAATTCTGACACATTTCTCTCTTTTTTTTGCTCTTTTTAGATATACATGACAGTAGGGTATATTTTGTGTATTTGACATATTATACATACATGGAGTCTAATTTATTCTAATTAGGATCCCATTCTTGCCATTGTATATGATGTGGTGTTTCATTGGTAGTGTATTCATATATGAACATAGGAAAGTTATGTCCAATGAATTCCACCGCCTTTCCTAGTGCCATCTCCCCTCCCTTCCCTTCATTCTTCCTTGTCTAATCCGGTGAGTTTCTATTCCCTTCCCCATCATGTGTCAGCATCAATATATCAAAAAGAACATTCAGCCTTTGGTTTGGAGAAATTAGCTTATTTCACATAGCATGATAGTCACTAGTCATTCTCCATTTTCTTCTTTCAAATTTTCATATTTTATTTTTTTTCTTATTTTTTCCTTTTATTAGCAGGTAAAGGCTTTATTATGAACAGGAATGAATGTGGATAGAAGATCTCCCATTTGCTGCTGTGGCTCAGGACAAGATATGAATCACTTCTTAGATTCTTGCCATCATTCTACATAAGGAAAGTGATGATAGTTACCTCCTAGCGTGACCAAGGTAAGTCAAAGAAAGTTTATGCTGTTGACTCAATAAAAGCTATTTGGTGAAGCTGATGATGCTGCTGATTGTTGTGATGATGTTGAATGTCATGTTCATTCAATGACAACAATTTTATTATTAGAGAAATTGGGTGAAAACAAAAACATTGGTAATGGAATATGTGCAGACTTTGGAATCATAAAAAAAAAAAACTATCCTCAAACCTCAATACCCTAATTTACCATCTGGGTAACCTTGGTAGAATTAGTATTGAATTTTCTAAGAATCAGAATTTTATCTCTGATATGGTGAATGGAAATAACACACCTCAGATTGTTTCAAGAATTAAGAAAAATATGAACAAATTTCTCTCTCTCTCAGACACACTCATATACACATGTTCATACATATAATCTGCATGTGATTTGCATATGCATATAACTTAAATATATACCTATGTAATCTTATGTAAATAAAAATTTTCTATATATTTAAAACTTATCACAGTGTTTTTATATGTACAAGTGTGCTTTCTAAAAAGAGAAATGGTTATTATAAGTTTGTTTTTTTTTTTTAAGGCATGTAT